>NC_058522.1:118052613-118677613 GCF_904849725.1 Hordeum vulgare subsp. vulgare | reverse complement strand
TTCCTTGAAATCCACGGTAGTAATTTCATTACTACTCAAAGTTTTAACATCATCTACTCCACTTTCAATGCTTTTAGCATCAAGATAGATGGACTCCGAATCATTGGGGCACTTTTCAACCAAAGTGGATTCATATCCAGCCCCAAAATTATTAGGTTTGACACAAGAAAACAAAGATTCAATGGTAGTTACACCAAGCACTTTAAGATCTTCGTGATTCTCATCACGAGACCACGCCTTTTTAAGACACTCATGTCTAGCACGAATTTGGGCGGTTCTTTCTTGGCTCTCAATCATGGAAACACGCATAGCTTTCAAAGTTTCATCCATGTTGATTTTGGGAGGAGCACATCTAACTTTCAAAGCATCAACATCACTAGACATTCTATCAACGCTCTTAGCCAAATCGTCAATTTCGAGTAACTTTTCCTCTATGGACGCATCAAAAATCTTTTGAGAGTTGATGAACTCTTCGATATTACTCTCTAGATCAGAGGGTAATCTATTGTAATTTCCATGAGTATTGTTGTAGGAGTTGCCATAATTATTAGAAGAGTTACTAGGAAAAGGCCTAGGAACATAGTATCCTCTAAAAGCATTGTTGTTGCCAAAGTTATTCCTACCAACAAAATTAACGTCCAAGCTAGCGTTGCTACTCTCAATCAAAGAAGACAAGGGCATATCACTAGGATCCAAAGGAGGACTTCTACTAGCAACCAAATTCATTAACTCGTCCATCTTAGAACTCAACGAATTAATTTCTTCTATAGCGTGTACCTTCTTACTAGTAGGTGACCTTTCAGTGTGCCACTGAGAGTAGTTCGTCATGATGTTGTCTACGAGCTTTGTGGCTTCTCCTAACGTGATTTCCATGAGTTTTCCACCTGAGGCGGAGTCCACGATATTTCTAGAAGCGAAAGTCAAGCCAGCATAAAAGATTTGAATAATCATCCAAAGACTCAAGCCATGAGCGGGACAATTTCTAATCATCAATTTCATTCACTACCAATATTGTGCAACATGTTCATGATCAAGTTGCTTGAAATTCATGATATCATTACGGAGAGAGATGATCTTAGCTGGCGAAAAATACTTGGATATATAAGCATCTTTGCACTTATCCCCAGAATCGATACTAGTTTTGGGCAAAGAAGAAAACCAAGTTTTTGCACGATCTCGCAACGAGAAAGGAAAAAGCTTCAATTTAATCACGCCATTATCCACATATTTTTTCTTTTGCATATTGCAAATCTCAATGAAGGTATTGAGATGGGATGCGACAGCTTCACTAGGAATGCCAGAGAATTGCTCTTTCATAACAAGATTCAGCAAAGCGGCATTGATTTCGTTGACTCCGCACAAGTGGCGGGATCAATCGGAGTACTAATAAAATCATTATTAGTAGTATTTGAGAAGTCACAAAGTTTGGTGTTTTCATTCTTGGTGACTTCAACAAGCAAGCAAGCACACAAGCAAACAAAGAGCTTGCAAGAAAAAGGGCGAACGAAAAGGGCGAACGAAAAAGGCAAACGAAAAAGGAAAATTGGTGAAGTGGGGGAGAGGAAAACGAGAGGCAACTGGCAAACAAAGTAAATGCAAGAGATGAGTTTGCGACACCTACTTGGATGAGTTCTTAAATTGATCTTCCTCCCCGGCAACGGCGCCAAAAATTCTTCTGCTACGGTAACAAAAGTCCTTCCTTGGCGCTAGGAATTCTTCTTGCTGCTTCTCTTCTTCATGTTGGTTTTTCCCTTGAAGAGGAAAGGGTGATGCAGCACATGAGCAGTAAGTTTTCCCCTCAGTTTGAGAAGCAAGGTATCAATCCAAGAGGAGGGTCTCGTCAAGTCTAGAGTACCTGCGCAAACACAAACAAGCTTGCACCCAACTCTTCAAAGGGGTTGTCAATCCCTTCAAGATTGTTTGCAAAGTGAGATCTGAAGGCGAAAAGTGCAACGAAATAAAAAAGTGTAAGGCTGAAAATATGGTGCGGAGTAGACCAGGGGGCCATAGTGTTTACTAGAGGATTCTCTCAAAATAGAAAATATCACGGTGGGTGAACAAATTACTGTCGAGCAATTGATAGAACCGCGCAAAGTTATGACGATATCTAAGGCAATGATCATACATATAGGCATCACGTCCGAGACAAGTTGACCGATATTTTCGACATCTACTGCTATTACTCCACACATCAACCTCTATCCAGCATGCATCTAGTGTATTGAGTTCCTGACGAACAGAGTAACGCCTTAAGCAAGATGACATGATGTACAGGGATAATCTAAAACCAATGATGAAAACCCCATCTTTTTAACCTTGATGGAAACAACACGATGCATGCCTCCCTACCCCTTCTATCACTGGGTGAGGTCACCGCACGGTATGAACCCAAAACCAAGCACTTCTCCCATTGCAAGAATCATAGATCTAGTTGTCCAAACAAAACCCACAACTCGAAGAGAATTACAAGGATATGAAATCATGCACAAGAGAGATCAGAAGAAACTAAAATTGGATTCATAGATAATCTGATCATAAATCCACAATTCATCGGATCTTGACAAACACATCGCAAAAGAAGATTACATCGGATAGATCTCCATGAAGCTCATGGAGAACTTTGTATTGAAGATCCAAGAGAGAGAAGAAGCCATCTAGTTACTAGCTATGGACCCGTAGGTCTATGGTGAACTACTCACACATCATCGGAGATGTCATGGTGTTGATGAAGAAGCCCTCCGTGTCCGAATCCCCCTCCGGCAGAGCACCAGAACGTGCCCCAGATGGGATCTTGCGGAGACAGAAGCTTGCGGCGGCAGAAAAGTAATTTCGATGATCTCCTGATTTTTTTTGGTATTTTTAGGGAATATATAGGCGCAACACCTAGGTCAGAGGGCGCCCAGGGGGCCCACAAGCATGTGGGCCGCGGCCTCCCCCCTGGCCGGGGCGTGTGGGCTTATGGGGCCCCTGAGGCTCCCCTGCCTTGGCTCTCAAGCTTGCCGATCTTCTTCCGTTGCGGAAAAAATCTTTTCGGGGATTTTCTTCCGTTTGGACTCTGTTTCAAAATCTCCTCTGAAAGGGCTCAAAAACATGGAAAAAATAGGAACTGGCACTTGGCAGTGAGTTAATAAGTTAGTCCCAAAAAATATATAAAAGGCATACAAAACATCCAAAGTTTGACAAGATAATAGCATGAAACCATCATAAAATATAGATACGTTGGAGACATATGAACGATGAAGGGCCCCTCCCATGGGGAGGAGAGCTTGTGCTGGCCGGCGGTTCGCTGGATTCTTCTAAGTACCAGGTCCCCTTCACAAAAAGAGAGGGGTCTGATCCTTTTGCTCTGGTAGTGCCTCAACTTCTGTTGGTAGATGGCCGATCGGCTCAGGGCTAGCTCCCATGCCTCCTCGTGTAAATTGACGTCGTCTTCTCTTGCTTCTCTTGCATCCGTCTCTATGTACAGGGTGGAACGAGGTGAGTCGAACTCGAAATCCGTGGGGATGAAAACCTCCAACCCGTATACAAAAGTAGAATGTTATGAAGCTGGTTGACCGGTTCGGCATGGTACGGAGGATCCATAGCACAACCGACAGCTCTTCGATCCAGCAGTCGGCTTACGTGATGAGTGGCGCCACGAGTCTTGGCTTGATGTCGGCTAAGATCACCCCATTGACCCTTTCCGCCTGGCCATTTTACAGCGGGTGGGCGACTGATGCGAGGACGACTCGAATGCTCTCCTTGTCACAAAAGAGCACCATTCCACCTTTGGTGAAGTTGGTTTCATTGTCGGTGATGATGTTGTGAGGGATGCCATAGCGGATTGTGATGTCCTTGATGAACCTGAAGACGGTGGGGCCGTCAATCTTCTTGATGGGCTTAGCCTCGATCCACTTGGTGAATTTGTCGACGGCTACTAGGAGATGTGTCATGCCGCCTTGGGCGGTCTTGAAAGTCCCTACCATATCGACCCCCAAACGGCAAAGGGCCATGAAAGGGGGATAGTCTTGAGCATTGAAGCCGGCAAGTGGCTTTGTGTGTTGAAGCGTTGGCATCCTTCACACTTGTCGACCAAGTCTGTCGCTTCCTACAAGGACGTGGGACAGTAGAATCTATGGCAGAACAACTTGGCCACCAGGGTTCCAGAGGCGGCATGATGCCCACACTTGACCTGATGGATGTCTCTCAGGATTTCCGGTCCTTTATCTGATTCAATGCATCGTTGAAATACACCGGTCTCACTGCGTCGAAGCAGCTCGCGGTTGATGATGGCGTAGGCAGGAGATCAGCGTTAAATCTACCGTGCCCCTGCCTCGTCAGGAGGGAGCTCGCCATGAAGGAGGAACTTCAAGATGGGACATGGGAGCCGGCTCTGGCTCGGCTTGGTGCCAGGGGAAAATCTAGCCCCCGGGTTTGTCATTGCAGCCCCGGAGACGAGATCGTCTATGTTTGGTATTCATGCAGCAGCCGGACGCCGTCAAACTCCATGACGGCCACCGGCTCGAAGCTGGACCCACTAGGCTTGAGTTTTCTCATAGCCGACGGCGTTGTCGGAGTCGGCAAATCAGCTGGAGCCAGCAAAGCGGGCGAAGCCGGCGGAGCCTCCGATGCCGAAGCTGTTGGGTCGGATGGGTCCGCGGGCACGAAGATTGATGTTGACTCCGGAGACGGTCAGATAGATGGATTGTGCAGATGCTCGAGGGAAACACCGGCTGGAATTGCTTGCGGGGTGGAGCTGATTTTCGCCAGCATATCCGTCGCCTCGTTGTCTGCCCGCGGGTCTTGGTGGAATTCGCAACCCTCCAAAGGGCCACTATAATGCTGAACGAGGAAGCAGTAGTTGGCCATATTGGCGTCCCTGGCGTCCCATTCGCCAGAGACCTGTCGCACCACAAGGTCGGAGTTGCCAAAGCAAAGAATCCGTCGGATGCCGATCCCTCTGGCAAGCCAGAGGCCGTGTGCGAGCGCCTCGTACTCGGCCACGTTGTTGGAGGCGGCGAAGTGGATTTATAGAACATATTTTCGTTGTTCCCCTTTCGGGGACGTCAGGACGATGCCGGCTCCTAGGCCGGTCCGCATCTTGGAGCTGTCGAAGTGCATCCGCAAGTGTGTGGAGTCAGGAGGCGGTTGTTGGGTAACGTAGCATAAATTCGAAATTTTCCTACGTCATATTTAGATCTTCCTATGGAGAGACCAGCAACGAGAGAGGGGTGAGTGTATCTTCATACCTTTGAATATCGCTAAGCGGAAGCGTTGCTAGAACGCGGTTGATGGAATCGTACTCGCAGCGATTCAGATCGCGGTGTCATTCCGATCTAGTGCCGAATCACGGCACCTCCGCGTTCAACACACGTGCAGCCTGGTGACGTCTCCCGTACCTTGATCAAGCAAGGAGGAGGGCGAGGTTGGGGAAGATCCCCGGTAGCACGACGGTGTGGTGTCGATGGAGAGACGAGGTCTCCCGGCAGCGCTTTGCCAAGCACCACGGGAGAGGAGGAAGAAGAGAGTGATACGTCTCAAACGTATCTATAATTTTTGATGGTTTCACGATGTTATCTTGTCTTCTTTGGTTGTTTTATGTACCTTTTATATCCTTTTTGGGACTAACTTATTAATTCAGTTCCAAGTGCCAGTTCCTGTTTTTTCCATGTTTTTGACTCTTTTCAGATGTGATTTTGAAACGGAGTCCAAACGGAAGAAAAACCCCGAAATGATTTTCTCCCGAACGGAAGAAGATCAGGGGGCCTTTGGTCCAGGCCAGGTGGCCTCCAGGAAGCCCACAAGCCCCCACTCCGCCACCAGGGGGAGGCGGCGGTGGGCAGGCTTGTGGCCTCCCTGGCTGCCCCCTGAGCTAGGTCTTTGGCCTATAATTTCCCAAATATTCCGCAAAAAAATCAGGGGAGCCTCGAAAATATTTTTCCGCCGCCGCAAGCTTCCGTTTCCGCGAGATCTCATCTAGAGACCCTTCCCGGTGCCCTGCCGGAGGGGACTTTGGAGTTGGAGGGCTTCTTCATCATCATCGTCGCCCCTCCAATGACTCGTGAGTAGTTCACTTCAGACCTACGGGTCCGTAGTTAGTAGCTAGATGGCTTCTTCTCCCTCTTGGATCTTCAATACAAAGTTCTCCATGATCTTCATGGAGATCTATCCGATGTAATCTTCCTTGGCGGTGTGTTTGTCGAGATCCAATGAATTCTAGATTTGTGATCAGATTATCTATGATATATATTTGAGTCTTTGCTGATTTCTTATATGCATGATTTGATATCCTTGTAAGTCTCTCCGAGTCTTGGGTTTTGTTTGGCCAACTAGATCTATGGTTCTTGCAATGGGAGAAGTGCTTGGTTTTGGGTTCTACCATGTAGTGACCTTTCCCAGTGACAATACGGGCAGCAAGGCACACATCAAGTAGTTGCCATCAAGTGTAAAAATATGGGGTTTTTATCATTGGTTTGAGATTATCCCTCTACATCATGTCATCTTGCTTAAGGCATTACGCTGTTCTTATGGACTTAATACACTAGATACATGTTGGATAGCGGTCGACGTGTGGAGTAATAGTAGTAGATGCAGAAAGTATCGGTCTACTTGTTTTGGATGTGATGCGTATAGATATAATCATTGCATAGATATCGTCACGACTTTGCGTGGTTCTTTCAATTGCTCGATAGTAATTTGTTCACCCACCGTCTACTTGCTTTCATGAGAGAAGCCACTAGTAAACACTACGGTCCCCGGGTCTATTCACATCCATCGTTTACCCCTCCGCTATTACTTTGCTTTGTTACTTTGTTGCTTTCAGTTCTCACTTGGCAAACAATCTATAAGGGATTGACAACCCCTTCATAGCGTTGGCTGCAAGTTTTTGTGTTTGTGCAGGATCTTGAGATACTTCTCCACCGGATTGATACCTTGGTTCTCAAACTGAGGGAAATACTTACCTCCGTTGTGCTACATCATCCTCTCCGCTTCGAGGGAACACCAACGCAGAAGGATTCCTGGTGCCGTCGACACACCAAATATTCTCCCGTCAATGTGTCATTTCGGGCGCCATTGGAAGGTCTTTTGTGCATTAGCATAACGGACATCAGAGAGACAGGGCTGCGCCGAGAGAGACGGAAAACCATGTACTCAAAGGCCAAAAACCCCCTCTATACATAGGGGAAAGGGAGGGTGGCGCCCCCATTAGGGTTTCCCGTCCTAAAGGGGGGCGGCAACCCTAGATGGGAGAGGGGGGTGGCGGCAAGGAGGGTGAGAGGGGGGTGGCGCACCCCTGGTGGGCCTTAGCCGACCTGACTTAAGGTTTCCCCCCTTTCCCTCTCTAGGTGCCTTGGGCTGGGTGTGGGGGGTGAACCAGCCCACCTAGGGGCTGGTTCCCTCTCACAATTCGCCCATGTAGCCTCCTGGGGCTGGTTGCCCCTCCCGATGGACCTCCGGAACCCTTCCGGTGGTCCCGGTACTTTGCCGGTGGCGCCCAAAACATTTCTGGCGTCCAAATCCATCCATCCTATATATCAATCTTTACCTCCGGACCATTCCGGAGCTCCTCGTGACATCCGGGATCTCATCCGGGACTCATAACAACCTTCGGTCACCTCGTATAGCAATTCCCGATAACCCTAGCGTCATCGAACCTTAAGTGTGTAGACCCTACGTGTTCGGGAGGCATGCAGACATGACCGAGACACTCTCCGGCCAATAACCATCAGCGGGATCTGGATATCCATGGTGGCTCCGACATGTTCCACAATGATCTCATCGAATGAACCACGATGTTAAGGATTCAATCAATCCTGTATACAATTCCCTTTGTTTGTCGGTATAGAACTTGCCCGAGATTCGATCGTCGGTATACCCATACCTTGTTCAATCTCGTTACCGGTAAGTCTCTTTACTCGTTCTGTAGCACGTCATCGTGTGACTAACTCCTTAGTCACATTGAGCCCATGATGATGTTTTACTGAGTGGGCCCAGAGATACCTCTCCGTCACAAGGAGCGACAAATCCCGATCTCGATCCGTACTAACCCAACAGACACTTTTGGAGATACCCGTAGTGCACCTTTATAGTCACCCAGTTACGTTGTGATGTTTGATACACCCAAAGCACTCCTACGGTATCCGGGAGTTGCACAATCTCACAGTCAAAGGAAAAGACACTTGACATTAGAAAAGCTTTAGCATACGAAAAACACGATCTAGTGCTATGCTTAGGATTCGGTCTTGTCCATCACATCATTCTCCCAATGATGTGATCCCGTTATCAATGTCATCTAATGTCCATGATCAGGAAACCATGATCATCTATTGATCAACGAGCTAGCCAACTAGAGGCTTGCTAGGGACACATTGTGATGTATTTATTCACACATGTATTACTGTTTCCTGTTAATACAATTATATAATAAACAATAGACGATTAGCATGAACAAGGAAATATGATAACAACCATTTTATTATTGCCTCTAGGACATATTTCCAACAGTCTCCCACTTACACTAGAGTCAATAATCTAATTCACATCACTATGTGATTGTAAAGAATTCAACACCCATACAGTTTTGGGGTTTGATCATGTCTTGCTTGTGAGAGAGGTTTATAGTCAACTTCTATGAACCTTTCAGATCCGTGTGTGCTTTACAAATCTGTATGTCATCGTATAGATGCTACTACGCCCCATCTGAAACCATTCCAAATAATTGCTCCATTGTATGAATCCGGGTTACTACTCATAGTCCTCCGGATCAGTGACAAACCTTGTATCGACGTAACTCCTTAACGATGAACTCTTCAATCACTTCCATAATTGAGAAATATTCCTTAGTTCATTAGTTACTATGGATAACTTTGACCATTGTCCAGTGATCCATTTCTAGATCACTCTTCTACCCCGTGACTGACTAATGGCAAGGCACGCTTTAGGTGCGGTACAAAGCATAGCATACTGGTAGAGTCTACGGCTGATGCATAGGGGACGACATTCGTCCTTTCTCTTTCTTCTGCCGTGGTCGGGCTTTGAGTCATACTCAAATTTACACCTTGCAACATAGTCAAGAACTCATTCTTTGCTGATCTATTTTGAACTCCTTCAAAACCTTGTCATGGCATGCAATTCGCTAAAAGTTCCATTAAGCAATTCGATCTATCTTTATAGATCTTGATGCTGAACTCTCAAGTATCTACATCTAGGTGTTCTTTAAAAACACTTTTCAAACAACCCTTTATGCTTTAAATAAATTCTACATTATTTCCGATCAACAGTATATCAACCACACATACCATCAAAAACTCTATAGTGCTCCCACTCACCTTTTGGAAATACAAGTTTCTCATAAACTTTGTATAGAACCAAAAACTTTGATCATCTCATCAAAGTGTATATTTCAACTCCGAGATGCTTGCTCCAGTCCATAGAAGGATGGATGGAGCTTTGCATACTTGTTAGCACCCTTCAGGATCGACAAAATCTTCTGGTTGTATCACATACAACCTTTCCTCAAGGAAACCGTCGAGGAAACAATATTTTGACATCCTATCTGCAATATTTCATAAATGATGCAGCAACTCCTAACATAATTTCAACAGACTTTCAGCATCGCTATGAGTGAGAAAGTCTCATTGTAGTCAACTCTTTGAACTTTGTCGAAAACACTTTTGCGACAAGTCGAGCTTTCTTAATGTTGACTTTTCACCATCATCGTCTGTCTTCTTTTAAAGATCCATTCACAGTTAATAGTCTTATGACCATCAAGTGGTTCTTCCAGAGTCTATACTTTGTTTTTCATACATGGATCCTCTCTCAGATTTCATGGCCTACAACCATTTGTCGGAATCTGGGCCCACCATCGCTTCTCCATAGCTCGTAGGTTCATTGTTCTCCAACAACATGACCTTCAAGACAAGGTTACTGCACCATTCTGTAGCAGCAGTACGTGACCTTGTCGACCTACGAGGTTTCTAGTAACTTGATCTGAAGTCTCACGATCATTACCTTAGCTTCCACTTCAATTGGTGTAGGTTCCACAGTAACAACTTCTTGCTCCTGCTACACACACACTGGTTCAAGTGATGGTTCACATAACCTCATCAATTTTCCACCAAAACTCCCACTCAATTCTTTTGAGAGAAAATTTTCCTCGAGAAAGGACTCGTCTAAAGAAACAAACACATTTGCTTCCGGATCTGAGATAGGAGGTATACCCAACTGTTTGGGTGTCCTATGAAAATGCATTTATCCTCTTTGGGTTCGAGCTTATCAGGCTAAAAACTTTTTCACATAAGCATCGCAGCACCAATCTTTTAAGAAATGACAGCTTAGGTTTCTCTCAACCATAGTTCATACGGTGTCATCTCCAACGGAATTACGTGGTGCCCTATTTAAAGTGAATGCAGTTGTCTCTAATGCCTAACCCATAAACAATATTGGTAATTTGATAATAAATATCATAGTATGCACTATATCTAATAGGGCACGACTATGACATACGTACACACCATCAGACTATGGTGTTCCAGGTGGCATGAGTTGTGAAACATTTTTCATGTGAAACTATTTTCACATTGTCTTAAATGTTTACCAAACTCATAACTCAGATATATATATGTTTTCCTCCACGATCACATCGTAGACATACAATCCTTTTGTCACGATGATCTTCAGGTTCACTCTGAAATTACTTGAACATTTCAATAAATCAGATTTCTGTTTTATCAAGTAAATACACTAGTATATACTCAAATCATTTGTGAAGTATGAACACAATAAGATCCACAGCGTGCCTCGGTACTCATCGGACTGCACACATCAAAATGTATTACTTACAACAAGTTACATTCTTGTTCCATCTCACTTGAAAAAGAGGTCTTCAGTCATCTAGCCCATGTGGTTTGATTTCCATGTCTCAAGTGATTCAAAATCAAGTGAGTCAAATGATCCATCTGCATGGAGTTTCTTCATGCGTTTATACCAACAGACATGGTTTGCATGTTTCAAATGTTTCAAAAATGAGTGAGTACAAAGATCCAACAGCATGGAGCTTCTTCGTGCATTTTATATCAATATGACTCAAGTAGGAGTGCCACTAGTAAGTGGTACTATCATTTCTACTTTGTATCTTTTGGTAACAATATTATGAACATGTGTATCACTACGATCGAGATTCAATAAACCATTCATTCTAGGTGCAAAACCATTTAAGGTATCATTCAACTAAACAGAATAACCATTATTCTCTTTAGATGAATAATCGTATTTGCCATTAACATAATCCTATCATGTCTATGCTCAACGCAAACACCAAATAACAATTACTTAGGTTTTACACTAATCTCGATGGTATAGGGAGTGTGCGATGTGTGATCATATCAACCTTGGAAACACACACATCGTAACCTTGCCTTTATAAGTCTCTGTTTATTCCGTAGCTTTTATTTCGAATTACTAACACTTAGCAACCGAACCGGTATCTTATACCCTGGTGCTACTAGGAGTACTAGTAAAGTACACATCAATATCATGTATATCCAATATACTTCTGTCGACTTTGCCGGCCTTCTCATCTACCAAGTTTGGAGGGAAGTTCCTCTTCAGTGACTGTTCCCCTTATTTCATAAGCACATAGTCTCGGGTTTGGGTTCATCCTTGGATGTCTTCAGAGAGCAGCAACTGGTTTGCCGTTTAATGTAGTATCCCTTCAAGCCCTTTCCCTTCTTTAAACTAGTGGTTTTACAAACCATCAACAATTGATGCTCCCTTTCGACTTCTACTTTCGTGGTGTCAAACAGCACGAATGGCTCAAGGATCATCATATCCATCCTTGATACGTTATAGTTCATCACCAAGCTCTAGTAGCTTGGTGTCAGTGCCCTGGGAGAACTATCACTGTCTCATGTGGAAGTTTAACTCCCACTCGATTCAAGCGATTGTAGTACTCAGATAATCTGAGCACATGCTCTATGATTGAGTTCTTCTTCTTTATTTTGCAAACAAAGAATCTCGTCGGAGGTCTCATACCTCTCAACAAGGGCACAAGCAGGAATTCCCAATTTTATCTCTGGGATCATCACGTATGTCCCACGACATTCGAAACATCTTTAATGACTTAATTCTAAGTTGTTCAAGCAACACGCATTGAACTATCATGTAGTTATCCAAAAACATGTATGTCGGATGTTCGCAACATCTACATACCATGCTTGGGGTTCAGCACACTGAGCGGTGCATTAAAGACATAAGTCTTCTTCGTAGCAATGAGGACAATCCTCAGTTAACGGACCCAATCCGCACAATCGCTAGTTCTATCTTTCAACTAAGATTTATCTATGAACATATCAAATACCGTAGAGCTATAGCGAAAGTTACATAATTTGCAAAGACCTATTTGACTATGTTCATGATAATAAAGTTCATATGATGAACTCCCACTTAAATCGACATCCCTCTAGTCATTGAAGTGATACATGATCCATGTGGACTAACCTGTGTCCGATGATCATGTGAGACGGACTAGTCATCATGGTGAGCAACTTCATGCTGATCATATTCAAGCATACGACTCATGTTCGACCTTTCGGTCTCTTATATTCGAGGTCATGTCTGTACATGCTAAGCTCGTCGAGTCAACCAAAGTGTTTCGCGTGTGTAAATGTGGCTTACACCCGTTGTTTGCGAACGTTAGAATTTATCACACCCGATCATCACGTGGTGCTTCGAGACAACGATTCTTCGCAACGGTTCAAACTTAGGGGAATACGTTCTCGAAATTTTTATGAGGGATCATCTTATTATACTACCGTCGTTCTAAGAAATAAGATGATAAACATCACATGCAATCATATAGTGACATGATATGGCCATTATCATCTTTGCTCTTTCGATCTCCATCTTCGGGCATCGCATGATCATCATTGTCACCGGCATAATACCATGATCTCCATCATCGTGTCTCCGTGAAGTCATCACGCCAACTACTACTACTACTACTATAGCTAACCGTTAGCAATGAAGTAAAGGTAGTAAACACATGGAGTTGCATCTCATAAAATAAATTAAGATAACTCCTATGGCTCCTGCCGGTTGTCATACTCAACGACATGCAAGTTGTGATTCCTATTACAATAACTTGATCATATCATACATCACACATGTAACATCAATACTTTGGCCATATCACATCACATGTCAAACCCTGCAAAGACAAGTTAGACGTCCTCTAATTGTTGTTTGCATGTTTTACGTGGCTGATTTTGGTTTCTAGCAAGAATGCCTTCTTACCTACGTGACAGCCAGAACGATGATAAGCCAAAGCTATTTACCCTTCATAAGGACCCTTTTCATCAAATCCAATTCGTCTAGAATGGGAGAGACAGACACCCTCTAGCCAACTTTATGCATGTTGTGCATGTCGGCATGTGGAGCCTGTCTCACGTAAGCGTACGTGTAAGGTCGGTCCGGGCCGCTTCATCCCACAATACCGGCGGAAAAGAATAAGACTAGTAGAGGCAAGCAATTGACAAATCAGCACCCACAACCTTTTGTGTTCTACTCGTGCATGGAATCTACGCATAGAAAACGTGGCTCTGATGCCAGTGTTGGGTAACGTAGCATAAATTAAAAAAATTCCTACGTCATATTCAGATCTTCCTATGGAGAGACTAGCAACGAGAGAGGGGTGATTGTATCTTCATACCTTTTAAGATCGCTAAGCGGAAGCGTTGCTAGAATGCGGTTGATGGAGTCGTACCCAGAGCGATTCACAGTGCGGTGTGATTCCGATCTAGTGCCGAATCACGACACCTCCGCATTCAACACACGTGCAACCCGGTGACGTCTCCCGCACCTTGATCTAGCAAGGAGGAGGGAGAGGTTGGGGAAGATCTCCGGCAGCACGATGGCGTGGTGTCGATGGAGAGACGAGGTCTCCGGGAGGGCTTCGCCAAGCACCATGGGAGAGGAGGAAGAAGATAGACAGGGCTGGGCTGAGAAAGATGGCAAACCGTGTTCTCAAAGGACAAAAAACCCCGCTATATATAGGGGGAAGGGAGGGTGGCGCCCCCTTTAGGATTTCCCACCCTAAAGGGGGGCGGTGATACATCCATTTTGCATCATGCTTTCATGTTGATATTTATTGCTTTTTGGGCTGTTATATTACTTGCGGTACCATATTAATGCATTTTCTCTCTTATTTTGCAAGGTTTATTTGAGGAGGGAGAATTCAGGCAGCTGGAATTCTGGACTGGAAAAGGAGAAAATCTTAGTCCACTATTCTGCACATCTCCAAATGCCCTAAAAAGTTACGTGTATTTTTTTGGGATTATATAAAAAATACTGGGCGAAAGAACTACCGGAGGGGGGCTGCCACGGCGCCACAAGCCCTGACCCCGCCACTCCCCTGGTGGCGGAGTGGGGGCTTGTGGGCTCCCTGATGGACCACTAGCCCCCTCTTTTGCTATATGAAGGGTATTGGTCTGGAAAAAATTAGAGGGGAGCTTTTTCGTGGTTTCGGCGCCGCCACGAGGCGGAACTTGAGCAGATCCAATCTAGAGCTCCGGCAGGACGATCTTGCCGGGCAAACTTCCCTCCCGGAGGGGGAAATCGTCGCCATCGTCATCACCAACACTCCTCTCGTCGAAGGGGAGGCATCTTCATCAACATCTTCATCAGCACCATCTCCTCTCCAATCCCTAGTTCAGCTCTTGTAACCAATCTTCGTCTCGCAACTCCGATTGGTACTTGTAAGGTTGCTAGTAGTGTTGATTACTCTTTGTAGTTGATGCTAGTTGGATTACTTGGTGGAAGAGTTTATGTTCAGATCCTTGATGCTATTCATTACACCTCTGATCATGATTATGATTATGTTTTGTGAGTAGTTACTTTTGTTCCTGAGGACATGGGATAAGTCATGCTGATAATAGTCATGTGAATTTGATATTCGTTCGGTATTTTGATATGCTATATGTTGTTTTTCCTCTAATGGTGTTATGTGAACATCGACTACATAACACTTCACCATATTTGGGCCTATAGGAAGGCATTGGGAAGTAGTAAGTAGATGACGGGTTGCTAGAGTGACAGAAGCTTAAACCCGAGTCTATGCGTTGCTTTGTGAGGGGCTGATTTGGATCCACTAGTTTAATGCTATGGTTAGACTTTGTCTTAATTCTTCTTTTGTAGTTTTGGATGCTTGTGAGAGAGGTTAATCATAAGTGGGATGCTTGTCCAAGTAAGGGCAGTACCCAAGCGCCGGTCCAGCCACATATCAAACTGTCAAAGTAACAAACGCGAATCATATGAACATGATGAAACTAGCATGACAGAAATTCACGTGTGTCCTCGGGTGCGTTCTTCCTCCTATAAGACTTTGTTCAGGCTTGTCCCTTGCTACAAAAGGGATTGGGCCACTTGATTCACCATTGCTACTACTTGTTACTTGTTACTTTTTTATTGCTACGTTTCACCTCGCTACACAATCAATTTTTACCGCTACTTTCAGTGCTTGCAGTTATTACCTTGCTGAAATCTGTTTATCAAAGCCTTCTGCTCCTCGTTGGGTTCGACACTCTTACTTATCAAAAGGACTACGATTGATCACCTATACTTGTGGGTCATCAAGACTCTTTTCTGGCACCATTGCCGGGGAGTGAAGCACCTTTGATAAGTGGAAATTGGTAAGGAAACATCTATATACTGTGCAGAAATTTATTGTCACTTGTCACTAGGGAAACTGTTCCTTTGAGGAGTTTGTTCGGGGTATCTTCACCACGAACGAAAGCACGAGGAGTTGTTCCCCGACCAGAGGTACCTAATGAAAATATCTTTTATGAAATTCCTTCGGGTATGCTTGAGAAACTGCTGGCTAATCCTTTCACAGGAGATGGATCTTCACATCCAGACTTGCATCTGATCTGTGTAGATGAAGTTTGTGGTTTATTCAAGCTTGCAGGTTTGCCCGAGGATGAGGTAAATAAGAAACTCTTTGCTTTATCTTTGAAGTATAAGGCGTTAACATGGTATAGGCTATGTGATGATACTGGATCATGGGGCTACAATCGGTTGAAATTGGAATTTCATCAAAAGTTCTGTCCTATGCATTTAGTACAATGTGATCGGAAATTTATTTATAACTTTTGGCCTCGTGACAAGGAAAGCATAGCTAAAGCTTGGGGTAGGCTTAAATCAATGCTATATTCATGCCCCAATCATGAGCTCTCGAGAGAAATCGCCACTCAAAACATTTATGCTCGGCTTTCTCTTGAAGATCGTACCATGCTTGACACTTCTTGTACCGGTTCTTTTATGAAGAAGGATATTGATCACAAGGGGAATTTGTTGGAGAGAATCAAATGCAACTCGAAAGATTGGGAGCTGGAGGAAGGTAAGGAGGCAGGTATGAATTTCCAGTTTGATTGCATTAAATCTTTTGTTGAGACAAACACTTTTAGAGATTTTAGCGCTAAGTATGGACTTGACTCTGAGATGGTAGCTTCTCTATGTGAATATTTTGCTGCTCATGTTGATCTTCCCAACAAGAAGTGGTTTAAATATCGTCCTCCTGTAGAAAGCAACATAGCCAAAACCAATCTAGTTGAGGAGAAAGTCATTGCTTTTAGTGATCCTGTTGTTCCTTGTGCTCACACTGAGAAACAACCATACCCTCTTAGGATAAAGGATTATTCTAAAGCTCCAACTGTGATACGTAAGGGTTACATTAGACCACTTGCACCCCCTGAGGAGATTAGAGTTGAACCTAGTGTTGATATTATCAAAGATCTCTTAGCCGAAGACATAGACGGGCATGTTATTAAATTCTGTGAGGACTCTAGTAGAATTGCTAAACCTCATGCGCAAGACAAATACGGACCTGTAGTTAGCCTGCCCGTTGTTTTTGTTAAGATACGAGATCACTGTTACCATGATTTATGTGATACGGGAGTTAGTGTTAGTCCAATACCCCGTTCTCTATATGATGAAATCAAAGATGAGATTGCACCTGCTGAGTTAGAACCAATTGATGTCACTATTACGCTAGCTAATAGAGACACTATCTACCCTCTCGGAATTGTGAGAGACGTAGAAGTACTGTGTGGAAAGACGAAGTATCCTACTGATTTCCTCATCCTTGGTACTGCAGAAGAGAGCTTTTGTCCCATCAACACTGTCAATGCTCACACTGATTGCATTAAGCAGACCGTCACAGTTAGTTTCGAGGGTGTGTCTCATGAATTTAAATTCTCCAAGTTTGGAAGACAACCCCATGAAAGAGAGCCGTCTAGTAGAGATGAAATAATTTCTCTTGCCTCTATTGTTGTACCTCCTACGGATCCTTTAGAACAATATATGCTTGAGAATGAAAATGATATGCATATGGAGGAGACATATGAGATAGATAAAATTGTCTTAGAACAATATCCTTTTCTGAAGAACAATCTGCCTGTTGAACTGCTTGGGGATCCCCCCCACCAAAGGGTGATCCTGCGTTCGAGCTTAAACAGTTTCCTGATACTCTTAAGTATGTCTATCTTGATGAGAAGGAGATATATCCTGTCATTATTAGTGCTCTCCTCTCAGAGCACGAAGAGAAGAAGTTACTAAGAACTCTGAGGAAGCACCGTGCTGCTATTGCATATACTCTTGATGATCTTAAGGGTATTAGTCCTACTATATGTTAGCACAAGATTAAAACTGATCCTGACTTTCAAACAGTTGCTGATCATCAAAGGAGATTAAATCCTAAGATGAAAGAGGTCATTAGAAAAGAAATGTTAAAGCTTGTCGAAGCAGGAATCATTTATCCTGTTGCTCACAGTGATTGGGTAAGTCCAGTACATTGCGTACCTAAGAAGGGAGGTATCACCGTCGTTCCTAATGATAAGGATGAACTAATCCCACAAAGCATTATTACCGGCTATAGGATGGTGATAGACTTCCGGAAACTGAATAAGGCAACCAGGAAAGATCATTATCCTTTGCCGTTTATCGACCAAATCCTAGAAAGGCTATCAAAACACACACACTTCTGCTTTCTAGACGGTTATTCAAGTTTCTCGCAAATACCTGTTGCACAATCTGATTAGGAGAAAACCACTTTCACCTGTCCCTTCGGTACCTTTGCTTATAGACGTATGCCTTTTGGCTTATGCAATGCATCTGTCACTTTTGAAAGATGTATCATGGCTATATTCTCTGACTTTTGTGAAAATATTGTCGAGGTTTTCATGGATGACTTCTCCGTTTACGGGTCTTCCTTTGATGATTGCCTCAGCAACCTTGATCGAGTCTTATAGAGATGCGAAGAAACCAACCTTGTCTTGAATTGGGAGAAGTGCCACTTTATAGTCAATGAAGGTATCGTCTTAGGACATAAAATCTCTGAAAGAGGCATTGAAGTTGATGAGTCTAAGGTTGATGCAATTGAGAAAATGCCTTGCCCCACAGATATCAGAGGTATACGAAGATTCCTAGGTCATGCTGGTTTCTATAGAAGGTTCATTAAAGACTTCTGTAAGATTTCTTGGCCTCTTACCAACCTCTTGCAGAAGGATGTTCCTTTTGTTTTTGATGAGGATTGTGAGGAAGCCTTTGAAATACTTAAGAAGGCTTTGATAACCGCGCCTATTGTTCAACCACCTGACTGGAACTTGCCCTCTGAAATCATGTGTGACACTAGTGATTACGTTGTTGGTGATGTTCTAGGACACAGAGTTGACAAGAAGTTGAATGTCATTCACTATGCTAGTAAAACTCTTGACAGTGCCCAAAGAACCTATGCCACTACGGAGAAGGAATTTTTAGCTGTCGTGTTTGCATGTGAGAAGTTCAGATCTTACATCGTTGACTCCAAAGTCACTATTAACTCTGATCATGCTGCTATTAAGTACCTTATGGAGAAGAAGGACGCTAAGCCTAGCCTGATCAGATGGGTTCTCCTGCTACAGGAATTTGATTTGCACGTCGTTGACCGAAAGGGTGCTGATAACCCTGTAGCAGATAACTTGTCTAGGCTAGAGAATATCCTTGATGACCCACTACCTATTGATGACAGCTTTCCTGATGAGCAATTAAATGTCATCCGCACTTCACATAGTGCACCGTGGCATGCTGATTATCCAAACTATATCCTAGCCAAATACATACCACCCAGTTTCACCTATCAGCAAAAGAATAAATTCTTATTTGATTTCAGACACTACTTTTGGGATGATCGTCACCGTTATAAGGAAGGAGTAGATGGTGTTATTAGACGTTATGTGCCTGAACATGAACAGGGACATATCTTGGAGAAGTGTCATTCTGAAGCCTACGGAGGACACCATGCTGGAGATAGAACTGCCCATAAGGTATTGCAATCAGGTTTGTATTGGCCCACTCTCTTCAAGGATGCTCGTAAGTTTGTCTTGTCTTGTGACGAATGCGAAAGAATAGGGAACATTAGTAAGCGTCAGGAAATGCCTATGAACTATTCACATGTCTGGGCTTTGATTATATGGGACCCTTCCCGAGTTCCAATGGGTACACTCACATCTTAGTTGATGTGTTTTACGTTGCTAAGTGGGTAGAAGCTATCCCCACTAAAAATGCTGATCACCACACCTCTATTAAGATGCTTAAAGAAGTCATATTCCCAATATTTGGAGTCCCCAGATACTTGATGACTGATGGCGGTTCACACTTTATTCATGGTGTTTTCCGCAAGATGCTAGCTAAGTATGATGTCAACCATAGAGTTGCATCTCCTTATCATCCTCAGTCTAGTGGTCAAGTCGAGTTGAGTAATAGGGAGATCAAATTGATCCTACAAAAGACCGTCAATAGACCTCGAAAGAATTTGTCTAACAAACTTGACGATGCACTATGGGCTTATAGGACTGCCTATAAGAATCCCATGGGCATGTCACCCTATAAAATGGTTTACCCTCCGGACTCCGTTTTCTTGTGGAACATTCCTTCGGGTCGGTAAAAATTCATTACATAATCTCACCAAGGTTTGATCTTTGTACCACGACAATCTCTCCTGTTTTCGTTTCGAGCTATTTCTTCCATAGATTTAGATCAACATGACTTCTCCAAGTGCTTTGAAGGACAAGGTTTTTGAGAAGGTCATCAACCCCTACCTAGTGGAGGTGCTGAAACACCCTCAAAACATTGAGATGCATGAGGGGGTGTTGCACATCTGTGATGTCACTATAACAAAAGTTATAACTTGTGACACTCATTCCTGTGACGATTCAATGAAAAAACATCACAGTTTTTGAAATTAAGATGATTGCCTGAGTATATTGAATGAAAGCAAGAGGGGGAAATATAGAATGAAAGAAAGAGTATATAATGATCTTATGGGGAGTGATAACTTCACATATAAAAGATATGTTGATTGAAATTTGCTGAGAGTTGACAAACAAAGTTATTGGTCATTGTTCCAATTATAAGGAAATAATAAGAAAGAGAGGTTCACATATAAATATATTGTCCTAGTAAATTCTATGATTGTGAGCACTCATTAAAATATCATATGTTAAGAAGTTGATGTTGGACAAGGAAGACAACATAATGAGTTATGTTTGCTTATTTCCGAATAGAAGTTATATGGCTATAGATCCTTCAACATGTGTCCCTTGATTCCACCCATATTTGCCAAAAACTCCCACACTAAGTAGATATACTACTTGTACTTCCAAACACCCTTAACCTAGTTTTGCCTTGAGAGTTCACCATACCTACCTATGGATTGAATCAGACCCTTCAAGTAAGTTGTCATCGGTGCAAGCAATAAAAAATTGCTCTCTAAAAATGTGTGATCAATTGTTGTGAGGGAAATAAACTTTATAGGAACTTGTGATATGGAATAAATAAAAGCGACATACTGAATAATAAAGTTTTTATCACAAGGGGCAATATAAAGTGACGATCTTCTGCATTAATAGGTCGTGCATCCAACTATAAAAGCGCATGACAACCTCTGCTTCCCGTTGCGAAGGGCCAATTTCTTACTTTTATTTTCTACTACTTATCTTTAAGCAAGAGTCATGGTGATATTTACCGTTCCCTTTATTTTGCCTTTATCTTTTGGCAAGCGTCATATGTTGGAGAATTGTCTAGACACATATATCCACTTGGATGTGGGTAATCATATGTTATTACTATTGACACAACCCTTGAGGTGAATAGTTGGGAGGCGAATTGTAAGCCCCTATCTTTCTGTGTGTATGATGGAAGCTTTGATATCATGAGTACCGCGTGAGTGTTAACAATGGTCAAAGACTATGAGATAATTGAGTATGTGCAGTTTTCTTACAAGCTCTTATATTGACTCTTTCCTATGTTATGATAAATTTTAATTGCTTCAATGAATGAGATCATGGTTTGTTGGTTCTCAATAGAGTTCTTCATTCATATTTTACCATGTAAATGAATTTTTACTCCATCATAAGAGATTATATATCAATATGTGTTACTGTTCTAAATATTATCATGATGCCCTCATGTCTGTATTTTATTTTTTCGAAACCTCTGTCTCTAAACATGTGGGCATATTTATCGATCTCGGTTTTCGCTAGAGGACAGGCGAGGTCTAAGCTTGGGGGAGTTGATACGTCCATTTTGCAACATGCTTTTATATTGATATTTATTGCATTATGGCCTGTTATTACACATCAAGGTACAATACTTATGCCTTTTCTCTCTTATTTTACAAGGTTTATATGAAGAGGGAGAATGCCGGCAACTCAAATTCTAGACCGGAAAAGGAGCAAATCTTAGAGACCTATTCTTCATAGCTCCAAAAGTCCTGAAAAGTTACGGAGAAATTTTTTGGAATATATAAAAAATACTGGGCGAAAGAGATACCTCGAGGGACCCACCAGGAAGCCACAAGAATAGGGGCGCGGCCTACTCCCTAGCCGCGCCGTGTGAGCTTGTGGGCCCCTTGGTAGGCCTCCGGCTCCCATCTTCTGCTATATGAATGGTTTTGACCTGGAAAAAATCATGTCAGACATTTTGGGATGAAGCGCTGCCGTCTCGAGGAGCAACTAGGGCAGAACTAATCTAGAGCTCCGCAGAGCTATTCCGCCGGAGAAAATTCCCTCCCGGATGGGGAAATCGAAGCCATCGTCACTCCAAACCCTAGTTTGTCTCTTGTATCATATCTTTGTCTTGAACCTCAGATTGGTACCTGCGGGTGCTAATAGTGTTTATTACTCCCTGTAGTTGATGCTAGTTGGTTTACTTGGTGGAATATTATATATTCAGACCCTTAATTATCATAAATACTCCTCTAATTATGAACATGAATATGCTTTGTGAGTAGTTAAGTTTGTTCCTAAGGACATGGGATAGGTCTTGTTATAAGTAATCACGTGAATTTGGTATTCGTTCGATATTTTGATTTGATGTATGTTGTCTCTCCTCTAGTGGTATCATGTGAACGTGGACTACATGAAACTTCACCATTATTTAGGCCTAGAGGAAGGCACTGGGAAGTAATACGTAGATGATGGGTTTGCTAGAGTGGCAGAAGCTTAAACCCTAGTTTATGCGTTGCTTCGTAAGGGGCTAATTTGGATCCATATGTTTCATGCTATGGTTAGATTTATCTTAATTATTTTTTCGTAGTTGCGGATGCTTGCGAGAGAGGTTAATCATAAGTGGGACGTTTGTCCAAGTAAGGGTAGCACCCAAGCGCAGGTCCACCCACATATCAAATTATCACAGTAACGAACGCGAATCATATGAGCATGATGAAAACTAGCTTGACAGAAATTCCCATGTGTCCTCAGGAGCGCTTTGCTTTATATAAGAGTTTGTCATGGCTTGTCCTTTTCTATAAAAAGGATTGGGACACCTTGCTGCACCATTATTACACTTGTTACTTATCACCTATTACAAGTTATCTTATCCCAAAACTATCTGTTACCAACAATTTTAGTGCTTGCATAGAATACCTTACCGAGAACTGCTTGTCATTTCCTTCTGCTCCTTGTTGGTTTGACACTCTTACTTATCGTAAGGACTACGGTAGATCCCCTACACTTGTGGGTCTTCAGTCTCTATCATTCAGATCTCGGTGCACTTTGCAAATATTTATGTCCTCCTCCTTGATGTAATCACGGATGGCGTTGAAGGGTCGTTTAATGTGTCTGGTCCTATTGTGAAACCTTGGTTCCTTGGTTAGAGCAATGGCACCAGTTTTGTCACATAACAGATTTATTGGATCTAGTGCGCTTGGCACACCTCCAAGATCTGTCGTGAACTGCTTCATCTAGACACCTTCCTTAGCCGCCTCCGAGGCTGCTATGTACCCCGGTTCGCATGTAGAATCAGCTACGACACTTTTCTTCGAACTGCTCCTGCTTACCGCACCCCCATTGAGAATATATACATACCCGGTTTGCAACTTAGAATCATCCGGATCAGTGTCGAAGCTTCCATCGATGTAACCCTTTATGACGAGCTCTTCGTCACCTCCATTAGCGAAAAACATTTCTTTAGTCCTTTTCACGTACTTCAGAATATTCTTGACCGCTTTCTAGTGGTCCATTCCTGGGTTACTTTGAAACCTGCCTGCCATACTTATGGCCAGGCTGACATCTGGTCGTGTGCAGAACATTGCATACATGATAGACCCTATGGTTGAAGCATAGGGGACGACACTCATCGTTTCTCTATCTTCTGCAGTCACTAGGCATTGAGTCTTACTCAACTTTATACCTTGTAACACAAGCAATAACCCCTTCTTGGATTTTTCCATTTTGAACTTCTCCAAACCTTATCAAGGTATGTACTTGGTGAAAGTCCTATTAGGCGTTTTGATCTATCTCTATAGATCTTAATGCCTAATATGTAAGGAGCTTCTCCTTGGTCCTTCATTTAAAAACTCTTATTCAAGTAATCCTTTGTGGTTCCCAAAAAATTTATATCGTTTCCAATCACCAATATGTCATCCACATATAATATTACAAACTCTATAGAGCTCCCACTTACTTTTTTGTAAATACAAGCTTCTCCAAAACTTGTATAAACCCAAATGCCTTGATCACCTCATCAAAAAGCTGATTCCAACTCCGAGATGCTTGCACCAGTCCATAAATGGATCACTGGAGTTTGCATACTTTATCAGCATTCTCTGGATCGACAAAACCTTTGGGTTGCATCATATACAACTCTTCCTTAAGAAACCCTTTAAGGAACGTCGTTTTGACATTCATCAGCCATATTTCATAATCGGCAAATGCAACTATTGCTAACATGATTCGGACGGTCTTAAGCATCGCTACGGCTGAGAATGTCTCATCGTAGTCAACTCCTTGAACTTGTGAAAAACCCTTTGCCACAAGTCGAGCTTCATAGACGGTCACATTGCCTTCCGCATCCGTCTTCTTCTTAAAGATCCATTTTCTCTGAGTAGCCTTTCAGCCTTTGTTTTGATACATAGATCCTATCTCGGATTTCATGGCCTCTAACCATTTGTTGGAATCCGGGCCCATTATTGCTTCTACATAATTCACAGGCTCATTGTTGTCCCACAACATGATTGCCAGGACAGGATTTCTGTATCATTCAGGAGCAGTACGTACTCTTGTCGACCTACGATGTTTGATAGCAACTTGATATGATGTCTCATGATCATCATCATTATATTAGCTTCCTCTTCAACTGGTGTAGCTTTGACAGAAACTTCTTTCTTCCCTACGCCACCAACTTGTTGAAGCAAAGGTTATACAACCTCATCAAGTTCTATCTTCCTCCCACTCAATTCTTTCGAGAGAAACTCTTTCTCAAGAAAAGCTCCATTCTTAGCGACAAACACTTGGTCCTCAGATTTTAAATAGAAGGTATATGCAACTGTCTCTTTTGGTTAACCTATGAAGACACACTTTTCCTCTTTGGGTTCCAGGTTTTCAGGCTGAAGTTTTTGACATAAGCATCACATCCCCAAACTTTAAGAAACGACAATTTTGGCTTCTTGCCATACCATAGTTCATATGGCGTCGTCTCAACGGACTTTGATGGTGCCCTATTTAAAGTGAATGCAACTGTCTCTAATGCATAGCCCCAAAATGATAATGGCAAATATAGATCGCACCATATCCAATAAAGTTCGATTACGATGTTCGGACACACCATTGCGCTGTGGTGTTCCAGGCGGTGTCAACTGTGAAACAATTCCACATTGTCTTAAGTGAGCACCAAACTCCTAACTCATATAGTCTCCTCCTCGATCAGATCGTAGGAATTTAATCTTCTTGCTATGCTGATTTTCAACTTCCCTCTGAAATTGTTTGAACTTTTCAAATGTTTCATACTTGTGCTTCATTAAGTAAATATAACCATATCTACTCAAATAATAAGTGAAGGTGGGAAAATAACAATATCCATCGCGTGCCTCTATACTCATCAGTCCACATACTTTAGTATGTATGATCTCCAACAAGTCACTTGCACGCTCCATTGTTCCGGAGAACGGAGGCTTAGTCATCTTGCCAATGAGGCATGGTTCGCATGTGTCAGGTGACTCAAAATCAAGTGACTCTAAAAGTCCATCAGCATGGAGTTTCTTCATGGCCTTTACACCAATATGACCTAAGCGGCAGTGCCACAAGAAAGTGGCGCTATCATTATTAACTCTACATCTTTTGGTCTCAGTGTTATGTATATGTGTATCATCACTATCGAGATTCAACATGAATAAACCCCTCAAATTGGGTGCATGAATAGAAAACATATTACTCATGTAAATAAAACAACCATTATTCTCTGATTTATGTGAGTAACGACCTCGCAATAAACAAGAGCCAGATATAATGTTCATGCTTGACATAGGCACTAAATAACATGTATTGAGGTTTATCACTAATCCCGATTGTAACTGAAGTGAGACTGTGCCGACGGCGATCGCATCAACCTTGGAACCATTTCCCACGTGCATCATCACTTCATCCTTCGCCAGCCTTCGTTTATTTCGCAGTTCCTATTTCGAGTTGCAAATGTGAGCAACAGAACTGGTATCAAATACCCAGGCACTACTACGAGAGCTGGTGAGGTACACATCAATACTTGGGGCAGTTCCGCTTCTAGTGACCAGTTCCCTTGCAATGATAGTAGTTAGTCTCCGACTTAGGTCTGGACTTGGGTTTGTTCGTCGGAGTGGCAACATATTTGCAACTCTTCTTGGAGTTACCCTTCTTTCCCTTGCAGTGTTTCTTGAAACTAGTGGTCTTATTTACCATCAACATTTGATGCTCTTTCTAGATTTCTGACGCTACGACTTTTACCATCGCAAATAGCTCGGTGAGTGTCTTATTTATCCCTTGCATGTTATAGTTCAACACAAAGCTCTTATAGCTAGGTGGAAGTGACTGAAGAACTCTATCAGTGATAGCTTCTTGCGGGAGAGCAATCCTCAGCTGAGCTAGACGGTGAGGGTACCCAGACATTCTGAGTATGTGTTCACTGCAGACGCGTTCTCCTCCATTTTACAAGCATAGATCTTATCGGAGCTTTCATACCTCTCGATCTAGGCATTCTTCTCAAAGTTAAACTACAACTCCTCGAACATCTCATATGTTCCATGACCTTCAAAACGTATTTGAAGTCCCGGTTCTAAGCCATACAAAACTTCACATTGAACTAATGACTAGTCATCCTTCCGCGATTGCCAAGCGTTCAAAACGTCTTGGGTCGCCGTTACTGGTGGTTCATCACCTAGCGCTGCATCAAGGACATATGACTTTTGGGCAGCCTGGAGGATAAGCCTCAGATTACGAGCCCAGTCAACAAAGGTGCTTCCATCATCTTTAATCTTAGTTTTCTCTAGGAACGCATTAAAATTCAGGGTTACAACTGCGCGAGCCATTGACATACAACATAAAATTTTAGAAAGATTACTTAGACTATGTTCAAGATAACATAGTTTAGCTAATCATATTACTTATAAACTCCCACTCAAATTGACATCCCTCTAGTCATTCGAGTGTCGCATGATCCAAATTCACTAATTCAAGTCCGATCATCACGTGAGTTGAGATTTGTTTCCATGGTGAACATCTCCATGTTGACCATATCAACTATATGATTCATGCTCGACCTTTCAGTCTCTTGTGTTCCGAGGCCATGTCTGTACATGCTAGGCTCGTCAAGTTTAACCCGAGTGTTCCGCGTGTGCAACTGTTTTGCACCCGTTGTATGTGAACGTTGAGTCTATCACACCCGATCATCAAGTGGCGTCTCGAAACGACGAGTTGTCGCAACGGGGCATAGTCGGGGAGAACACAATCTTATCTTGAAATTTTAGTGAGAGATCACCTTATAATGCTACCGTCGTCCTAAGCAAAATACGGTCCAGAAAGGATTAACATCACATTCAAATCATAACTGACATGTTATGGCCATGAACTTGTGCTTCTTGATCTCCATCACCAAAGCACCGGCATGATCTCCATCGTCACCGGCACCGCGCCATGATCTCCATCATGGTGCTCCCATTGATGTTTTTGTGCTATCTATGTTGTTACAACTAAAGCTACTGCCTAGCGATATAGCAAGAGCATCTGCATGCGCAAAATAAATTTAAAGACAACCCTATGGCACCTACCGGTTGCAGTACCATCGACGTGCAGGTCGATATTTAACTATTACAACATGATCATCTCATACATCCAATATATCATATCATGTCTTTGGCCATATCACATCAGATGCATACCCTGCAAAAACAAGTTAGACATCCTCTAATTTCTTGTTGCAAATTTTATGTGGCTGTTATGGGTATGTAGTATGATTGTATCTTACTTACGCAAAGCCACAACAGTGATATGCAAATTCTATTTAACCTTCTCCAAGGACCGCCTCTGTCAAATCTGATTCAACTAAAGTTGAAGAAACAGAAACTCGCCAGTCATCTTTATGCAACAAGTTGCAGGTGTGTCAATGAAACCGGTCTCTCGTAAGCATACGCGTAATGTTCGTCCGGGCCGCTTCACTCCAACAATACCGTCGAATCAAGAAAAGACTAAGGAGGGCAAAAAATTGAACATCAACACCCACAAACTCTTTTGTATTCTACTCGAAATGTCATCTAGGCATGAACCTAGCTCATGATTCCACTATTGGGGAATGTTGCATGGGAAACAAAAAATTTCCTACGTACACGAAAAACCTATCATGGTGATGATCATCTACGGGAGATGAGATCGGATCCACATACCCTAGTAGATCGATAAGCGGGAAGCGTTAAGAAACATAGTTGATGTAGTCAAACATCTCCGCGATCTGAAACAAAAGCGTCCCACGAACTCCGTCCCGATCTAGTACCGAACGGACGACACCTGCATGTTCATCACACGTACAACTCTATGGCGATCTCCGCCTTCTTGTTCCAGCAAGAGAGACTAAGAGGTAGCTGAATTCTCCGGCAGCACAATGGCGTGGCGGTGATGGTGGTGGAGCTACTCCGGCAGGGTTTCATCGTGCCGTACCAAACGAGCTATGAGATCTCACGAAGTGTTGGAGAGAGAGGACGACACTCTGGCTTGGGGTGCCAAAACCCTCTCGAATCGCCAATATATATAGGAGGAACAAGAGGGAGCCACCCTTGTCCACCTCCTCCCTTTTTTTCCTTTTTCCTTTTTTTGCTTTAGCTGAAATAGGCTTATTGGGCTGGCCGCACCAGCCCACAAAGGGATGGTGCGCCACCCATGTGCCTATTAGGTCCTCTCCCGGGTGGGCGGCCCCTCCTGGTAAAACCCGGGAACCCATTCGTCACTTCCCATACTTTATCGGTAATGCCCGAAAGCTTTTCGGAAGCCAAATGCAACATTCCTATATATCAATCTTCGTTTCTGAACCATTCCAAAGACACTCGTGACATCTGGGATCTCATCCGAGACTCTGAATACGATTGGGTTACGACCGTCAATAATTCAACTATGAAGAAAACGTCACCGAACCTTAAGTATGCAAACCCTGCGTGTTCGAGAACTATGTAGATATGACCGAGACACCTCTACGGTCAAGAACCAATAGCGGGACCTAGATGCCCATATTGGATCCTACATATTGTATGAAGATCTTATCGATTGAACCTCTATGTCAAGGATTCAGTTAATCCCGTGTGTTGTTCCCTTTGTCCCACACTATGTTATTTGCCTGAGATTCGATCGTTGGTATCTCCATACCTATTTCAATCTCGTTACCGGCAAGTCTCTTTAATAGTTTCGTAATATAAGATCCTGTGTCTAACTCTTTAGTCACATTGCTTGCAAGGCTTGTTGTGATGTTGTATTACTAAGTGGGTCCTGAGATACCTCTCCGTCTTACGGAGTGACAAACCCCAGTCTTGATCCATGCCAATCCAACAAGCACCCTCAGATATACCTCTAGAGCACCTTTATAGTCACCAAGTTACGTTGCGATGTTTGATACACACAAGGTATTCCTCCAGTGTCCGGGAGTTGCACAATCGCATGGTCATAGGAAGAGATACATTGACTTGCAGAAAACAGCAGCAATAAACTGACACGATCATATGCTACATTCATAGTTTGGGTCTTCTCCATCACATCATTCTCCTAATGATGTGATCTCGTTATCAAGTGACAACACTTGTCTATGGCTAGGAAACCTTAACCATCTTTGATCAACGAGCTAGTAACCTAGAGGCTTACTAGGGACAATATTTTGTCTATCTATCAACACATGCATTTGTGTTTCCATTTAATACAATTATAGCATGAATAATAAATGATTACGTTGATGGAAGAAATATAATAATAACTATTTTATTATTTCCTCAAGAGCATATTTCCAACACAATCTTGGGTACACAGATGAACCATTCTTCCTAGCAAATGACGTGGTGCGGGTTTCCTATGTGAAGAACATGTCTACCAAGCCGAGAAAAATAAAATATAAGGAAGCGAATACATAATACGATGATTCAAAGTGCCACATAGTTCTTTCAGGGAAATGAAGCATCGTGGGAGTGGAGGACAAGACAGACAGGCCACAAGATTATGAAAAGTTTCACGAAATTCCTCCCATCAGAGTGGAGACTGACCCAAGCATCCTTCTAAATGATAAAGATTGTCTATGGTTATGGCGGAAAGGGACACACATGAATTTATACGCCAAGATCCCAATCTCGGATGTGACCGGCTTCACCGTCATCAATTTCTTTTGTAGTGAGTTTCTGGGCTTATCTCGAAAGGCCCACTTAGGACAAACCGAAGGGAATCTTTGTGTAAGAGCTAGGGTATATATATGTGTTTTGGCATTTGAAGTGCGAAGAAACATTATGTAGCTCCGAGTTAATTAATGCAATTATGTGCAAACACAATTTTTTTAATGCATTTAATGATTTTTTATGGAGCTAAATGAGCCTAAAATTGACAAGCACTATAAATGAACTATGGAAAGGCTGAAACTTGGCATGGTATCATCATTTCACCCACATAGCATATGCTAAAATGTTGAGAGGGTTTTTGAAGTATCACGGTTTCGGACGAATAAGCATCTCTTACAAAGGCATTTCATTTTTTCCGAACTTATTGCAACTCCAAACTTTTTGTGCGCTCAATATGCACCATTGAAAGCCACGTAATCAATTTTCAACCCTTTCTTGGTTTTTCATGTATTTCATGAATTTTTGAGCTAAATGACCCAGAAATTGAAAATAAGTAAAAATGAACTCCAAAATGGCTGAAACTTGGTATTGTAGCATCATTTCACTCACATAGCTTGTGCTAAAATGTTAGGAGGTTTACGGCAAAAACTAGAGGCACTTCGTGTAAAAATTGGACAATCTCTTTCGAAGTATCACGGTTTCGGACGAATACTCATCCCTTACAAAGGCATTTCACATTTTTAAACTTATTTCAACTCCAAACTTTTTGTATGCTCAATATGCACCATTCAAAGCCAAGTCATCAATTTTCAACCCCTTCTCACTTCATTTGCTATTTTTCATGCATTTAATGTTTTTTGAGCTAAATGACCCTGAAATTGAAAAGCACTGCAAATGAACTTTGAAAAGGCTAAAAATTGGCATGGTATGATCCTTTCACCCACATAGCATGTGCTAAAAAGTTGAGAGGGTCACGGCAAAAACTGGATGCACTTCGTGTACAAACGAGAAAGTCTCTTTCGAAGTATCAAGGTTTCAAACGAATACTCATCTCTTACAAAGGCATTTCTTTTTTTAAATAACCTAAAAATTACCAAATTTAATATAAGCTAAAACACTAATATTAAACATCGGGAAAAAGAATGACTAAAAAATCTATTTTTAAAGTAAAGTTATTCACAAACTAGTGATTCACACAAATTTTAAAGAATTCAAATTTAAACTATTCAAATTTGAAAACTACTCGCACTAAAAGAAAGTTTACAATTATTGTGACCTAAAGAAAAAAGATTTACTCAAAAATTCTACATATTTGGCTTTAAGGAGAAACAAAAGAATATAAGTAAAGAAAAAATCAAAACAAAAAAACTCGAAAAAGACCTTTAGTCCCGGTTTGTGGCACCAACCTCGACTAAAGGCCCCCCTTTAGTCCCCATGCATGGCACCAAACAGGACTAAAGGCCTGGGCTTCCCGCCGCTTGGCCTGGTGAAATTCACCATAAGTCCCGGTTGGTGGCTATAACCGTGACTAACGGGGGTCTTTAGTCCCGGTTGGAGCTACCAACAGGGACTAAAGGTCTCTATACATATACCCACCATAGATTTCGTCTGAAACCTCTCTCATTTCTCCCCCACGGTGACGCCCCCTGCCCTGATGGCGCCAGGCTTCTGGAGTCGCCCCGCCCCCAAATTCGTCCTCGTCGTTTCCGCCACCGACGCCGGCCGCTCGCGCCTGCTCCATGAGCCCTCTGCCCGCCGACGAGCTGTTGCTGCGCCCTGGCCGTCCTCTCCCATGGTGAGCTCCGTCGGCCACCTCCTTCCCTCCTCTTTGTTCCTCTACCGCCTTCCTTCTGTCTCTTGGTCTGAGCTTGTAGCCATCGAGCCAAATCTATGGGTTCATTTGAGCGGGAAGCTACCAAGTGTATGTGTGTTGCAAATTTGTTCTGCACATTAACAGATCATGTTGAACATGAGTTTAGTACATCTCTACACATTAGGAAACTACCAAGTGTACATGTGTTTATTTCTTATATATATGAACATGAGATGCTATTCTTATCTATGAAAAGGAATTATTCTTCTACGTGTTTCAATTTTTTTAAGTTTGGCGCACTAACCGATCGAGATAGCCTTTCCATGAGAAGAAAGAAAATCACGCATTCCTAAAGTTTACTACCATATATGTTTAGTGACTGAGGGGTCTCCTTTAATATTCTTACATATGCAAGATACTATGATATCTGTATTGGTTAAGTTCGTCTTTAGAAGATTTGGTGGCCCTTAAAATAATCATTCATGATAGCTTAGTTTTGCTGAAAAGTCATATGTAAAAATATCATCACAACCCGAGAAACAAAACCAATGCATTCAACTATGATATTGCAATTCAGATCCATCTTTGGAATAGGTACCATCATTTATGACGTGAGTTTCCTTTACTGTGTCTCATGTTATGGGTTGGATACAAATTTAAATTGTCTGGCATTCTAAATTTAAATTGTGTGGCATTCTAAATATATATAGAGTGTGAAGTTGATTACAACCTCGTTTATTAAATAGTTCTAAAAGTTTATTAAATGGTAGGAATTTAAATTTTTGTAGAATTTGTTCTAAGTTGTCGATGCCCGGCCCGCATCCTCATCATCATCCTCATCATCATCCTCATCAAATATATATAGAGTGCGAAGTTGATTACAACCTCGTTTACCATGTCCGGGACTGGGCTCCGCGGGGCTGGCACTAGGAGGTGCTACCTTATGGGACGTGCATCTAGCTGAGGAACCGGGCTCCCATCATTGACCCGGAGCTTCTTTGGTGGTGGTCGCATGGGCCACCATAAGATCGATAGAAGATGTGTCTAGAGGGGGTGAATAGAATACTTGTCAAGATTAAAAAACTAGCCTTTATGGTTGGCAGATTCTAACAGTTCTAACAAGTCTAGTACACCCTGCACATGCTAGTCAACATATATGGCAGCGAAAAAGTAAAGACTTTGCACATATACAGCAGTAGAGTTTTGGAGATCAATCGCAAAGAGGTTGACACAACGATTTTCGGCATAGTTCCGATAGGTGGCGCTATCGTACGTCCATGTTAGTGGAGACTTCAACCCATGGACGGATCTACCCAGAAGCGGTCCACGAAGAAGCAGCCTTGTCTGCTCCACCACGACTTCTCCCCATGAAGGACTGGTCTTACTCACGGTAGATCTTCACGAAGTAGGCGATCTCCTTGCCCTTACAAACATCTTCGCTCAACTCCACAACACGAAGTAGGAGGCTCCCAAGAGACACCTAACCAATCTAGGAGGCACCACCCTCCAACAGGTAATAGATGTAGTAGAACAATGAACTCCTTGCTCTTGTGCTTCCAAAGATAGCCTCCTCAACACAAAATCACTCTCTCACAGAATAGGCATGGGTAGGAGAGATTGTTTTCATGGAAAGAGGCTTGGGGAGGCTGGAGATCAAGTTTCAAATGATTGGATTGGAATATCTTGTCTCAACACATGAGTACGTGGTTCTCTCTCAGAAAAATGGATCTGGAAATGAAGTGTCTGTTCTGAGTGCTTCTCCCACAAATGAGAGGTGAGTGAAGGGGTATATATAGGCAGCACACAAAAACCAACTGTTACACCTAAAGTGGAAAATACGGTGACACCAAAGTCATAAACTCGATGGTAGAGACTCGCACAAAAGGCAACAACTTCTGAATCTCGGTGGGACCAATATACGCAACACGGTTGGACCAAAAAGGTGGCTAATGGTCAGATGACAAAACTTGGTGACACCGGTACACAAACTCAAAAATTCTAATTTTGTGTACCGAGGCAACAGAAAGTTGGTCACCTCGAACTCGGTAGCACCGATATGGTTTCGGTTGCACCAATTTGGTGGGAATGGCTAGGGTTCAGTCTAAGATGAAAATCGGTAGGGCCAAAATGGGAAAGTTGGTGGCACCAAATTTGAGTGTGTGGTTGTGGACAGAATAGTTTTGTGGAAAAAATGACTGAGTATTTTGGTTGCATCAAGGGGCATCTCCACATAAGCCTTTAGACAATGCTCTCCATGAACTATTCCTAAAATATCGAGGTAAAAGTGTTAGTCGAAGAGAGAATGTATGTTGTGATGAATTATCAAAACCACCAAGGGAGCATATTGTGCTTTCAATCTCCCCCTTTTTGGTAATTGATGACAACATACAATCAAAGCTTCAAGTAAAGATAAGCTTTATAATATGACAACTTTGAAAGAAACATGACTAGTACAAGCTCTCCCTAAATGTGTGCAATCCCTTTTAATGCATAGTTGCTTTCGAATGCATGGGCACATACAAGGTAGAAGGACAAGACAAGTCATATAAATCTTGACTGTATGCATCATACATAAGTGAATGAAGAGCTTCTATGTTGAAGAGTCCCTCTTGCAAACAATATGTGCATGGAACAAGAGATCATCATGAACAAGGATATGATGCATATACTTACCTTGACGATCTTTAGCGTCTTAACATAGGAGTACACTTGGGAAAACAAATGTTAGATAACACAAGAGTACTCTATTGTAAAGATGCAAAGAGCTTCAAAAGTACCAAGATATTGAAGACATGTTGAAGATAAGATTTGATGATAGATATCTTTCCAAGAGAAATAAGAACTTTCTACCCTTAGGATGAATATGTAATAATTTCTTCCCCCCTGAATCATAGCATTGGTGATATTGGGAGTAGGTAGGGTAAGATAAGTTCAAACCAATAACAATGATAACTGAAACAATTTCATCTCCCCCCCCTAAATATATAAGGTTTGATATATGTCCCCTCAAGTAGATCTCCCCTTAGGTACACCTTCCTTTAGGAACATATATCTCCCCTATTGATATTTCTCCCCCTTTTGTTTAAGGTTCTTGGTGATATTTCTCCCCTACAAATAGGTTCATTACAAGCTTTGATATTTCTCCCCCTTTGGCATTAATTGCCAAAAAAGTCAGATGGTAAGGGCTCATCAAGATAAAGGGATCATGTATACTTCTCTTTTTATAAGGGTTCCTTGAATTTGAATTTTCTCCCCCTTGGATAGTAGGTAAGGGTTTATTGAAGATTTGCCCCCTTTGATATGGATAAGAGTTCCTTGAACTATCTCCCCCTATGTCAGGATCCTAGATGATTCTACCTCTTATATTGTATGGGATCACTGAGGTTTTCTCCCCCAAGAGAAAGTTTCTCCCCCTAGAAAAATAATGCTAAAACAAAATTTATGTCATAAAATTTTCAATAAGGTCTTTGGTGGAGACACACACAATGATCAACAGAATGTCTTGTACGACATACTACACTCGGGAAAGCAAGAGAATGAAGTCCTAGATGATGGCTCAAAATATCTGAACCCATCCGGTTAGGGAATTGAGGAAGAACAACCAATAGACAAAGGGGAACCAAACGATGATGAATATCTTTTTCTCGAATAAATAAAGTCCGGCAAGGTATATATATAATTTGGCCTCTGGTGATCATTACATGTATTAATTAATATATATATATATATATACATATACATATATGTATATATATATATCTATATATATGGTCGCGCTATTCGTCACCCTGGGTGAGGAATAGTTATTCTTCATCCCCTCTATTTTCACATCAAGACACCATAATTTTATGTTTCGTAAATTTTAATCTTATCTCGTATGTAAAAAGGGACTGTAGGAAAATACATAGTCACGTAAAAAAATATGTCACGTAAAATTACAAACATAAAAACAAAGTGTAAATTATACATAAAATGCGATTTTTCCGGTCTTATGACCTATATTTTTGTTTTCTTATGTCAAATTTTACGTAGTGAAGCAATATAAATGTAACTATCTGCATTTCAAATGTAATTTATTTATGAAATGATCGTAAAATTACCTCGGGTGAGGAATAATTTATTCTGCACCCTGGCTGATGAATAGGTGTGTGTGTGTGTGTGTGTGTATGTGTGTGTGTATATATATATATTAAGGGTCTCTTCTTTTAGCCCAACGGATCAAGCAAATCGTCCACAAGCCGGGCAGTACGAGACCCAGCCAAAAAGTTGGCTGAGGGCATAAAGTATAACATTGACGACATAACAGAAGGTGGCGTATCAAGTGGTCCCAAACCTAATGTGGAAAATTTGTCCGCCAATGCGGAGTTATTGTTAGGGACCAAATCCCGATCTCCATTCAAGAGTGGAATAGGTCAAAGAAAGATCGAGAAGTTAGTTTTGTGGATGAAAGAGCAAAAAATATGCTTTGGGATACGCTCATGACATATTTTAGCCTACCAGAGCATTTGTCAGATGCACAAGGGGAGAAAGTCAAGAAGTATGCTCTTAAGAAGATGGCCGCACAATTCTATAACTGGAAGAAAACGTTATGGTCCGACTTCGGCAAACAAGACAAGACTTCAGAATTCACTAGACAATACAAGAAGTTAAAAGATCACTAGGACTTATTTGTGAAGTTCAAGCAGTCAGAAGCAGCTGAGGAGCGGCGAGGATAAACAAGAAAAATGCTCACAATAAAGAGCATCACCATTCTCTGGGGCCAGGTGGCTACAAGAGTGGCATCCCTAAGTGGGATGAATATGACCAAAATATGATTGATGCAGGGGTCACTCCACAAACAATTAATTTGTCCGAAAGGTGCAGGAATTGGTTTTATGGGCATGGGGGAAAGTTGGACCCAAAAACAGGGGTAATTCTGGAGCATGCAAGTCTTAAAAATTATTCTGACGCTATACTTGCTACAATAGAAGATGCTCGAACGGGGGTGTTCCAGCCCGAGAGAGAGAGAATGATGAGCTTACACGCGCCCTTGAGAATCCTGAACACCCAGGACGAACAAGAGGCAAAGACGTTGTTCCATGGGTTGACGGGTTAAAGGACTCGAACGACTCTAACAAAAGCCATTCAAGAAAGAAGAATCTGGAGACAGCCAAGAAGAAGCAGGATGCCGACCAGCTTGCTGACTTGGAACACAATATTTTGCTAGAGCAGGAGAAGATCGACACACTTAGCCAGCAAAGGGCGTCTCAGTGGCTTGAGCAATCAGATCCAGCATTGGATAGCACCGTCCCACCGATGCCGAAAAGCGGCATGGGTTCTACGGGGGTCATTATCGATGATGCACTTCTGGATCGTTACCCCGTGGATGAAATCACAGAGCTACACATGAATATCAAGAACATATCCATGAAGGTAGCAGACAGCTATGCCTTAACAAATCCCCCTGATGCAACCTTCCATTCCAATCCGATTCGAGCTGGCTATGCTCGTGTCGGGGTGGATGAAGTGATGCCGGGATATGAGTCACAAGAGCTCGACATTCCTATAGGTCAAGGGCAGCAGACACTTCAAGAAGTCATACATGGTCTCTGCTTATGGAGAAAGGACTACATCGTCTTTCGAAGGCCACCGACTCCTCCTCCAATTCCGTCGCGTCAGCGGACTCCACCTCACCACCCTGACATGGAGCGTAGCGCTAGTCCACCACCGCGTCAGCCGACTCCATCCCACCCCGACATGGAGCCCATCACGAGTCCACCACCGCATCAGCCGACTCCAACAACGCCACCCTAAGACGGAGCCTAGGCGGAGTACATGGTCATTTCATTTTCAGATGACGAACCAAATTTAAAAGCGGAAGAGATCACCAAGGAAGAAACCCTCCCCTCGTGCCAAAAATAAGTTGGCTTAGAGAAGAGCACGGAGGAAGGAGACGCCCAAGTGGCTAAGGAATTGAAGGCCCATTCTAGACCGAAAATGCCCTCGCCGCCAAAGGAGATAGTACATGTGGAAACCGCACAACGCGTTCTGGCCAATCTTGCTAAACCGCCTTCGAAGAAAAGTCGATCCGACTATGAACGCTCTATTAGTAGGTTATATCATAAAGGGCTAACGAAGGATTCGGTCCGTAGTAAAAAGTAGCAGGAAAACACTTCCCTAGTTGGGAGAACAGTCACTCCAATTGATCCCGCCACTCAAGGTGGGTACCGAGGTCATAATCGATCCCGCTGCTGCTGAAGAGATGGCTAAAGAGGCCGGTGTCACTATTGAACAACTCCTAGGCGACGAGGAAATGCCCACGATGGAAAGGGAAAAACTGACATGGACATTTGCCCCCGGGCAACCTCTCGTCAGGCCTGAGCTTGTGTAGGAGCTACCAACACAAATGTATAGATTGCATACCTAGTACACGATGGAAGCAAAACTCGGGCGAGAAAGCCTCATGGTGACAGTAAAGAGAGAGTATTACTTCAATGAAAAATATTTGTGGATTGAAAATCCAGAAGTCTGGTAGTTATTCAATCAACATGCGCTCGACAAATCTCTCGTCAGTTGCTATTGTTTGTAAGTGATTTCTTTCTGTAATTGAAGTCTCTAGCTCTCAACAGCTCGGACATTTGCCTCTAATTATCCTCACTATATTCTTTTGTGTGGTGTTATGCAGAATGAAGATGTTCGAAATGTGAAGAGATGGAGTCTTTGGCATTGGCTTCACTGACCCAAATACCATTCATGAGGAGACGTTAATAAGAAACAAAGATGAAACAAAGGACAAATTGTTCCGGGTTTTGGAGATACTAAATACCCAACCCACAATATTATTACCTTACAACTTCACGTTATATTTTGCTTACTCGATGTTAAGTGTACGTATAGTACTTGATGAGTTATGCATGCATGCCCACTTATACAACGCAGATTCCACTTTACCATGCTAATCATTATGGTTGACGAGGGAAAAGTTCTTGTACTGGACTCACTAAGAAAAGACCCTAAAGAGTACATGAACCCGAGGTTGATGCTCGACACATAATTTCAATCATTATCGCACTATGTCAGCCTCTTTAGTTCATTTCCTGATAACAAGTAATCAGTGACTCATTTATTCTTTTCTTTGCCGAGAAGGGTTTGGACATGATTCATCAAGAAGTTTTGCGGTGAATGGAAACCAAAGCTGCAATGGTCAACGTCCAAGGTTATTAAGTAGTACTAGCTAAGTTCGCGCATCTCTTCAGTTCTAGTTTCAATACCATTATAATACTTGATTATTATTTGGTTGAATTCTATTCTCGTAAAGTTCTGCATGCAGCAGGATCACGGGAATAATCTATGTGCATACTATGTTTGGGAGAACATTCGCTTTATGATCGAATGGAGTTGCAAAGATGCAAGAACTCTTGGGGTACGTAAACACTATTCACACATTTTTTATCATTGTCTAATACATATACACATAACTAATATATTCATATTGGTCTGCTTCTTTAAAGATGCACGAGATGCAGGATAAATTTCTATCAAAGGAACGCATACGAGCACTTCAAGAGAAAATTTCGGGATGTTTTGCTTGATCAGGTCATAGACCCCAAAGGAGAATACCACTTCACCAATTAATGCATGCATGTAATTGATCTGCAAGTTGAAGAAGAAACTGCATATACCAAATTGTATATATGTGTATATATATGCATATATATATATGCATATATATATATGCATGGTCCTATGAGAAATCCTATGATATATATGATTGGTCCTACGAGAAATCCTATGATATATGCATATATAACGTGTATGGCATATAGTAGAATAAGATATGTTTGAAATGAAAATAATTAAATGAAAAATAGAAAACCAAAATCAAAATAAACAATAAACCCGAAATCCCCAAAACCCCAAAACCCCAAAACCATAAATCGCCAAATGTTTTAGTCCCGGTTGGTGTTATCAACCGGGACTAAAGGTCCTCTCCCCCTGGCGCGCGCTACCAGACACGTGGAAGGGAATTAGTCAAAGGTCGTGGCAAACCGGGACTGAAGGGGGGCTTTAGTCCCAAGTTATTAGTCCCGATTGGTGAACCAGGACTAAAGGCCCTTACCAACCAGGACTATAGCCTTTTTCTACTAGTGATACAACCGACCTCAGCCAGGGGTAAACACGTGAATCTAGCCTACACAGCTTGGATGAAGCAACAATCTTTACAGCTTTCCTATTTGTTCACCAGATAGTCATGTAGTCCGGTCTTCAACAATGTGGCCCATTAGGTCGGCCCACAAACAACAGTCCAACCAAGTGAGGACCCCTTAATTTGGGACTCCCTCAGGTCTGCCACCAGAAGCTCCATATAAAGTGCTAGAGGGTTTTTCCTAGTCCGCGGAGGTGACATTTGCCTTCCAAGTTCTCAAGGTGGATCCCCAATAAATCCTGGAAGACGAGTCCCCAAGAAGTTAAACTGAATGTTAAAGCAAGTATATGAAGTACGCGGCCAATCAATCATCCCGCATGAGTAATAAAAATAAATTTCCAAGAGTCTAAGAAGAAAATCCAAGAAGCAAATAAAAAATTGAAATCGCAAGAGTTGGAGAAGGAGTCCAGAAGTCCCAAGTAGTAAGGAGCCCACTTGAAAGAAGGCGGGAGGTAGTTGTTCACCACCGCACAATAAGGCATGAATATTGTTTGCCAAGTCATTGTCCCAAAACCATTAACCCTGAACCTATCACACCCAAGTCTCTAGGGTCATGGGGCATGGTGAGTTGTGGGGTTCGTCAATATGATGATGGGCTAGATTATGAATTTTTGTTGCCTCTCGGAAGCATCTAGAAACATGGTGTCTTCATACATGTACACCAATGCTTATTTAAGTTGTTGAGTTGCAATCGCCAAGGTCTTTTGATGGTTCCCAATGAGGAGTCCTTCGATAAACCACTACGTGAACCTACACCATGGGACTTTGGGTGCGGCAATACCCATGCATCCATGATACCACCAAGGACGTCACGACAACCAATAGTCGACACGAACAGGTGTTATGGGGGATCGAAGGAGACATTTGTTTACTCGTGAGGGTGGCATTGATGTCACTGTGGTACCCCATGTCCAATAGCAATGAAGCGTGGGGCAACATCAACCCCTCAATCATTCATAAGCCCGATGGCATCCCGACATAGGACCACAATTGCAATGACATGAAAACTTTTCAAACTAAGACAAATTATATTTAACTAAGATAAGATAGAAACTTTTCATATTAAGATGCAACATTAGAGAGCAGGTGACCATGATATCCAACCTGCACCGTCACTCGGGAATCTTGTATGATAGGACCGACACCGGTGCTAGTGTTGTCGCGAGTGAAGTAGCAGAACAACCCTTTCCTCCTAGGCTTCGAGGTGGCATATTAGTAACACCAAATTTGGTGGGATGTCGTTCACGTTTGGGACTCATCACAAGCTCTATCATAGGTACCAATGGTTAGCTCCTCATTGATCGCCTTCTTCTGATGTGCCTCTTGCATGTCTTTGAGCCCTATCAAGATGTACATTCCTACTGTTCCGGGCGAGAGGACAAGGCTTGGTGTTGAGGTGTTTTTAACTGGAGGGACTTTGAGCTTCTCAAGCAGAATAGTTTCTCTGGTGTTAGAAAGCTGGTTGTAACATGGACTATCATGTATTAGTATCATACATATGATACTAGTGTATGATACTTCATTTGTAATGCATAATATCATATATTAGTATCATAGGATACTTCATTTATTGCCATGCATGACACACAGTAGCACAATATTTAATATTATATGGTATCATGATATGATACTCAGCCCTCTCTTCCTTCATTTAATTCTATGTCACCTCATCAAAATTTCCTAGTTGGCATGCGTGATACTACCTATGATACTCCCATTACGACCGGCCAAAGAGATAGAGAGAGATTTGTGTGGAATATGGATGAACACCAACTATTTTTGACGCCGTGATAAATTATAAAGTTTAGTATGGATGAACACCTCTGCTTCCCTCTTACACCAACTAAGAGGACACACATCCAAACCTCAAAAGCGCATGACAACCTCTACTTCCCTCTGCGAAGGGCCTATCTTGTACCTTTACTTTTTGCCCTTGAAAGAGTCATGGTGATCTTCACCAATTCCCTATTTTGCCTTTATCTTCGCTAACATCATATGCTTGGGAAAGATCTATATGCATATGTCATCTTGGAGCTAGGCATACATGAATTATTATTGTTGACAGTACCCTTGAGGTAAGAAGTTGGGAGGCAAAACTGTAAGCCCCTATCTTTCTCCGTGTCCAGCTGAAACTTTGATCTCATGAGTACCACGGGAGTTGTAGCAATTGTAGAGAACGAAAGAATGATTGAGTATGTGGATTTGCTTTACAAGCTCTTATTTGACTCTTTCTGATGTTGTGATAAATTGCAATTGCTTCAATGACTAAAGGCTATCGGTTGTTACTTCTTGGTAAGGTTCTTCATCCATGCTTTACTTTGTGAAGGAATTGTCACTTGAGCTTGAGAGATTATATGTTGGTATTGCTGTTCTGATCATGATCATGATCATGATGCATGCATGTTCGTATCTTGTTTTGTCAACACCTCTGTCCCTAAACATGTGGACATATTTATTGAGCTAGGCTTTCGCTTGACGACAAGCGAGATCTAAACTTGGGGGAGTTGATACGTCCATTTTGCATCATGTTTCATGTTGATATTTATCGCTTCTTTGGCTGTTATTTCACTTCACGGTACTATCCTTATGCCTTTTCTCTCTTATTTTGCAAGGTTTACATGAAGAGGGAGAATGCCGGCAACTGGAACTCTAGCCTGAAAGTGGAGCAAAGTTGAGATACCTATTCCGCGCAACTCCAAACGCCGTAAAAATCAACTAGGATTTTTTTCCCGATTTATCAAAAATACTGGGCCGAAGAAGCGCGAGAGGGGCGCCAGGGGGTGGCAACAAGCCTGCACGGCGCGGCCACCCCCCAGGCCGTGCAATGGGGCTTGTGGGCACCCTGCTGGCCCAGTTGCCACCCTCTTTTGCTATATGGAGGGTTTCATCCAGGAAAAAATCAGGAAGAAGCTTTTTCGTGGTTTCTTCGCCGCCACGAGAAGGAACTTGAGCAGAACAAATCTAGAGCTCCGACAGGATGATCTTGCCGGGGAAACTTCCCTCCCGAAGGGGGAAATCGTCACCATCCATCATCACCGACACTCCTCTTATTGGAGGGGACTCATCACCATCAACATCTTCATCAAAACCATCTCATCTCCAAACCCTAGTTCATCACTTGTAACCAATCTCTGTCTCGCGACTCCGATTGGTACTTGTAAGGTTGCTAGTAGTGTTGATTACTCTTTGTAGTTGATGCTAGTTGGATTACTTGGTGGAAGAGTTTATGTTCAGATCCTTGATGCTACTCATTACCTCTCTGGTCATGGATATGATAATGCTTTGTGAGTACTTACTTTTGTTCCTGAGGACATGGGATAAGTCATGCTAATAGTAGTCATGTGAATTTGGTATTCGTTCGGTAATTTGATGTGTTGTATGTTGTTTTTCCTCTAGTGGTGTTATGTGAACGTCGAGTACATAACACTTCACCATTATTTGGGCCTAGAGGAAGGCATTGGGAAGTAGTAAGTAGATGATGGGTTGATAGAGTGACAAAAGCTTAAACCCTAGTTTATGCGTTGCTTCGTAAGGGGCTGATTTGGATCCACTAGTTTAATGCTATGGTTAGACTTTGTCTTGATTCTTCTTTCGTAGTTGCGGATGCTTGCGAGAGGGATTAATCATAAGTGGGATGCTTGTCCATGTAAGGGAAGTACCCAAGCGCCGGTCCACCCACATATCAAACTATCAAAGTAACGAACGCGAATGATATGAACATGATGAAACTAGCCTGACAGAAATTCCCGTGTGTCCTCGGGAGCGTTTTTCCTCGTATAAGACTTTGTCCAGGCTTGTACCTTGATACAAAAGGGATTGGGACACTTTGTTGCACCGTTGCTACTTTTGTTACTTGTTGCTTGCTACGAATCATCTCACCACACAATCACTTGTTAGTGACAATTTCAGTGCTTGCAGATATTTCCTTGTTGAAAACCACTTGTCAGATCCTTTTGCTCCTCGTTTGGTTCGACACTCTTACTTATTGAAAGGACTACGATTGATCCCCTATACTTGTGGGTCATCAGTGCGGCGCTCTCGGCGTTCTAGGAATGGGGGTACCCAGACCTGCTTGTCTGCGGCCCAGGGCGGGGCCACCTCACCAGAACAAACCGATGGGCCCGGCATCGTTCAGGGTAAGGCCCTCGTGAGGGGCGAAGCCTCACGAGGAGGAGCTGCGTCAACACCCGCAACGGCCTCCTCAGGACCCCTCCCGAGCGGAGGATATTCTGAGACAAGGCAGGGCCTTAGGAGGCAAGGGTGACACCATGAAAGGAGAGGCGAGCAGGAGATGGCAGGGCGGGGCAGTTTCCCCTTTGGTGCAAAGGAGGCGGGAGCGTACAAGAGTTCCAAGGGCATGTTCCAAATGTTTCCCTTCTGGTGGAACGAAGCCGCCGCTGCCCGCCAGTAGTGCAAACGCCATACTCAGGCCCGTCCCTGCAGCGCGGACAGTTACTTTGCAGGCGAAGACCACCTTTGGGCCGGGGAGCATGTTCCCCTGTTCCCCTTCAAAATTGGCCATTGTGGGATCCCTTCCGGCCGAAGCTATGAGGGAAGAGGACCCGGGCCTCCGCTATAAATAGACAGGGTAGAACACTTGGTAGGGGAGAGTTCATTTGAAATGTAGGGCAATACACCTAGCCACTTGGCCTCCGGAGGCTCGAGAGCACTCTACCAGTTCATCCACCACCTCCATGAGAGGCAATCCACCAAAAGCAGGAGTAGGGTTTTACGCTTCGCAGCGAGCCAAACCTGGGTAAACTGTTGTATGCTATGCTACCCTCGCCATCGAGTGTGTCCTTCGTTGTTTCCATCGAGTAGTGGGCTAGGCAAGGCTAAGCAGGGAGAGATCTTCGTACACGTCTATTGTTCGAATCCTTAGGGGAGTGCGGAGCCCGAAATTTGACAGTTGGCGCGCCAGGTAGGGGCGTGTCGAGGTTTGCTCCCAGCTCCGTCTTCACCAAGCTCCACCGCTCCAATTGCTGACGTTCGCTGGGTTCGTGCAGAGTGTCACGCCAGCCACATCGCCCAGACCACGCTTCTCGGTGCCGCCGGCACGCGCCGGTCGCCGTCACCCATGGTGAACGCTACCACCGGCCCCGAAGTTCAAGAGCAACAAGGTTCCTCCCAGCCGGTGACCGAGCAGGTCGACGGCCGCACCACCACTCCGTCACTCGCCAAGCCTTCGGGATCGGCATCTCGTGCCCGGCCAGAGATGCCCATTGGCCGGCGCGCGCTTGCCATGGCCACAGGGCTGCTCCGTTACCGGCCTGCTCCTGACCGCCACGACGACTGGCTCCAGCGCATCGAAGAGCTCGTCGCCGCCGCCGGTGACTCAGCGGCTCTCTACTGCTCGCTCTGACCCCAGCCGTCCCTGGCGAACAATGATGGATAAGACGCCCCACCCCCACCCCCGCGGTGTGTCTTGGACCCCGAGCCTAGTCAGGAAGCGCGACCCCACGCCCGGCCTCGTGAACCTAGGGCAGGACCCACAGATGAAGCAAGCTGCCAGATGAACCCCCGGCCCCGCGCCAATGTATGGATGCCCCCGGCGCTGCAAATACCGTGTCATGAGCACGCCCCGCTTGAAGCAGACCCCGTGGTGCAACAATGCCCGGCGGCCCCAGCGTGTACCATACCCGTTGGACCGGTGGGGTGCCTCGCTATCGCCCCCGAGCTATACCCCGCTGCATGGCCCTGCAAGTTCAAGCATGACCTGCCCCCGCGTTACAACAGCACCCAAGACCCAGCTGAGTTCCTACAACTCTACACGCTGAGCATCAGGGCGGCGGGAGGAGGCGACAGAATCATGGCGTGTTAGTTCCCCATGGCGCTCAAGGATGGTGCACACTCTTGGCTCCTCAACCTCCCGAAGGCGTCCGTCACCTCCTAGGACAGCTTGCACGAGTGCTTCATCACCAACTTCCATGGCACCCGCGACCGCGCCCCCACCATGAATGACCTGTGGCACGTCAAGCAGCAGGAGGGAGAGACCCTGCACAAGTTCATACACCGCTTCACAGTCATGCGCCTCAAGATCCCCAAGGTGTCAGATGGACCCATCATCTCGGCTTTCTCCGACGGAGTCATCGACTGATACGTCTCCATCGTATCTACTTTTCCAAACTCTTTTGCCGTAATTTGGATGATTTTAATGGAACTAACCCAGACTGATGCTGTTTTCAGCACAATTGCCATGGTGTTGTTTTTGCGCAGAAATAAAAGTTCTCGGAATGACATGGAAATTTACGAGGATTTTTTGTGTAATATATAAAAAATACTAACGCTAGAATTACCTAGAGGGACGAAGCCAGGAGCCCACAAGCTGAGGAGGCGCGGGCCCCCCCTGGCCACTCCTGGCAGGCTTGTGAGGACCTAGTGGCTCTGCCGCCTCCAACTCCAGCACTATATAGTCTCTCTCGCCCAGAAAAAATGAAGAGAGAAGAGTTCATCGCGTTTTACGATACGAAGCCTCCGCCACCAATTGTTCTTCCTCTGGAGGGCAGATCTGGAGTCCGTTCTGGGCTCCAGAGAGGGGAAATCGTCGCCGTTGTCATCACCAACCATCCTTCATCGCCAATTCCATGACGCTCTTCACCATTCGTGAGTAATCTCATCGTAGGCTTGCTGGACGGTGATGGGTTGGATGACATCTATCATGTAATCGAGTTAGTTTTGATGGGATTTGATCCCTAGTATCCACTATGTTCTAAGATTGATGTTGCTACTACTTTCACTACAGGAATCAGCTTCTTTGTCGTCTGCCATCACAAGCGGCAAAGAGGACTCCACCGACGGCAAAGGTCTTTGCCGTCTGCCACCTGTCGGCAAAAATTATGTGTCAGCCTACGACGACATTATAGCTTCTTTGTCGTCAGCCTCACCGAAGTGGACGGCAAAGAGATTTGCCGTCAGCTTTTCATAACAGCAGTCGGCAAAGAGGTCGAGACGGCAGCCGACAGGCGTTGCCTCCGTTAGTCTCGCCATTATACCCCTCCACTCTTTGCGGCTGCAGGTACACATTCATATTCTTCCCCAGATAATTGGGCCCTGGAATTATCAACGTCAGAAATATGTTCTTTCTTTGCATAATCTGTCCGGGGGGAGATTGAGTGGAATGACAAATACATGACAACAACTATATTTGGTTGCCGTCATGCCGAAGGGATTAAAACAATCCGTGGCGATGCAGACTCGAGGATTCCATGGATCTGCCGCTTTATCCTGATGCAATCCATCGAAATGTTTCCATGCTTCCCCATCCGATGTGTGTACCACCATCTTATTCCCATCCGCATCTAGTTCGGTTCTTTTGCCCAATTTGTGCCATGTCATCTGTCTGGTTGTCTCTTCGACCATGAAAAGACGTTGAAGTCTTGGTACGATTGGCATATACCAAAGAACACTAACTGCGATTTTGTTCTGCCTCTTCTCACCCATACCGTTGTCTACCACAAGATACCTGCAAGACTCACAATTGGGACAATAGTCCAAGTGTGCATACTCCTTCCTAAATAAGACACATCCTTTCTCACATGCATCTATCTTCTCATAGGGCATCTTAAGTACACGAAGGATTTTGTCTGACTGGTACAGGTTTGCAGGCATGACATGGCCTTTTGGTAGGAAGCGTCCAAATAGTGTCATCATCGCGTCGTAGCATTCTCTTCCCAAGTTGAACTGAGCCTTCAAAGCCATTACTTGTGCAATTGCATCCAGCTAACAGAGCTTAGTGTGCTCATGGAGAGGACGTTTTGAAGACTCCAACATTTCATAAAAGGCCTTTGCAGATTCCTCCATCTCATCTTCCGAATCCCGAGCATCATCAAAGTCTTGCACCATGTCTTCGATCCCGGTACCATGCTCGTCGGTGCGACGACGGACCACCTCAGCTCTTGTGCGTTGTATAGACTCACCATTAAATGTCCACATCGTATAATTAGGCTTAAAACCCCTCCTCTGCAGGTGTTTGATCATTACAGCCTCTGTCGTCTTTTTATAGTTGTCGCATCCAGGACAGGGTCAATAGATTCTTTCCTGGCCATTTGCGAATGCGGTATACATCCACAAACGATGATTCTTTGTTTTTACAAACCATTCTTTCGTCATCTCTTTCTGACTAGGGTGACCGGTATACATCCACGCACGATCACTCATCTATATTCATCGGTTAATCAGGTTCGCCATTTTTATTACGTCCAGACAACCTACACGCTAATAGGTAAAGATAGGTCCTAATCCCACCCAAGTATGTGTAGATTGGGTTCGTTTTCCCATGCTCTGTTCCAGATCCAACGCAAAATTTCGGCAGCACCTCCCCGCTGTTGTCCTGATAAACGTCTCCGCAATAAACAGAGAGGATGTGTATCCGGAGAACAACAGGGAGGCACTAACGAAATTCCACATCGGATCCAGAGCACAGCATACGCGAAAACGAACCCAATCTACACATACTCGGGCTGTCCATGGATAATGTTGGACAATTCAAAAGGATGGTGGTTATAAATATGCAAAGACATGCATATTTATACATGTCGCCCTTTCGAACGGGAGACGCATACTTGTCATGCATACTGATAAATTAATTTAATTACCTAAATCTAGAAAGTTTCATCCGGAAACCGAGCCACAGTAAATGAAGGGGCGAGGAGGAGATGAAATTAGTACTGACCCACGAATGCAGGGGCAGAGCTCGTACGACGCACGGGGAGGTCTTCGCATAGCAGACCTCACAGCGACGAGACAACTATCACATGTAAATCCACCCGATCAACACAAATATTCTAATTATGTCTAATTATGTGATTTTTTAGGAAAACAAGCTAAGAATATAATATTCGTGAGCTAACCAAGGTTTTTAGCTTTTTATGTCATTTTGGAGGATAATTAGCTAAACAAGCTAAAAAATAAGAAGGACGAGAGAAGAAGGAGAAGAAGGAGAAGAAGGAGAAGAAAGAGGGCTCCTTCTCCTCCTCCTCCTTCTCGTTCTTATTCTTTTCATTTTTCCTCTTTCTTCTCCTCTTCTTCTTCTTCTTCTTCCTCTTATTTCTATTTCTATTTTTCTTTATCCTCTTCTTCTACTTATTCTTTTTTTTCTCTTCTTCTCCTTCTTATTTAGTTCTTCTTCTCTTCTTCCCTTCTTCTCTTCTTATCTTCTTCCCTTCTTCTTCCTCTTATTTCTATTAAGCTAACTAACTAGTGGAGATGGTCTTTATATGAAAAGCTAAGAATATAGGGCTCACCAACCGGTACACCGACTACTACAACAACTACAATAACAACACCAACTACTACAACAACTACAATCACAACAACTACAATAACAAGAACAACTACTACAACAACAATAAAAAATCAACTTTGTAGTTATAATCTAATTCCAAAAAACTAAATACCAAATAGTTAATTTTCCCGTGCGCGGGGGGGGGGGGGTGTGGGGCTCACCGTCAGGGGCGGCTGTGGCATCGTGGGTGGCGGGGCCGGGGGTGTTGGCGGTGGCGGGGTGGTGGCGGGGCCGTGGGGCAGCGGCGCCAGGGGGTCGTGGGGCACCGGGGCGGCGACGAGGGCGGTGGGGCGGCGGCGGCGGTGCTTGAGGCACCAGGGTGGCGTCGGGGGCGCCAGGGCCGGCGGCGCGACGGTGGTGGCGGCGGTGGGCGTCGGAGAGAGGAGTGGGAGAGAGAGAGAGGGGCGGGGTGTGGAGCCGTTACACAGTGGCCGACGTAAGTGAGTGAGAGAGAGAGGGGCGGGGTGGGGGCAAAGAGCCGTTACGGAGTTAGATCTTTGTCGTCTGCTGGCGAATGGCAAAGACTCTAGACTCTTTGCCGTCTGCCTCCGGACTCTTTGCCTTCCGCTAGCAGACGACAAAGAAGGGACTCCAGTTTGACCTAACGTCCACCGGTCAGGTGGGCCCCACCTATATATTTGTCGTCTGTTGTGCGACTCTTTGCCGTCTGCGGCTGATGGCAAAGATGTGACTGATGGCAAAGACATTCTATGCCATCAGCCAGTTCTTTGCCGTCTCCTTTGTGGCAGCTGACGGCAAAGTAACTGTTTGCCATCAGCCAGCTCACGGAAAATATATGGCAGACGGCAAAAAACTGAATTCCAGTAGTGTTAATTATGCTTAATGCTTCTCACTAGGGCCCGAGTGCCATGATTTCAGATCTGAACCTGTTATGTTTTCATCAATATATGTGGGTTCTTGATCCTATCTTGCAAGTTGTAGTAATCTACTATGTGTTCTGACCCGACAACCCCGGAGTGACAATAGCCGGAACCACTCCCGGAGATGACCATAGTATGTGGAGTTCATGTATTCACTATGTGCTAATGCTTTGTTCCGGTTCTCTAATAAAAGGAGACCTTAATATCCCCTAGTTTCCATTAGGACACCGCTGCCACGGGAGCGATGGACAATAGATTTCATGCAAGTTCTTTTCCATAAGCACGTATGACTATATACGGAATACATGCCTACATTACATTGACGAACTGGAGCTAGTTACAAATCACCCCATGTTATTATTGTTACATGATGAATGTCATCCGAAATAATTATCCATCACCGATCCAATGCCTACGACCTTTTCCTCCTGGTCCTTGCTAAGTTACTTTACCGCTACTGTTGTCACTGCTGCTACTGTTACCGCTAGTGTTGTCACTACTACTACTGTTACCGCTGCTACCGTTACTATCATGCTACTTTGCTACTGAAACTTTGCTGCAGATACCAAATATTTCAGGTGTGATTGAATTGACAACTCAACTGCTAATACTTGAGAATTTTATTTGGCCTCCTCTTGTGTGGAATCAACAAATTTGGGTTGAATACTCTACCCTCGAAAACTGTTGCGATCCCCTATACTTGTGGGTTATCAAGACTATTTTGTGGCGCCGTTGCCGGGGAGGCCTAGCTCTATTCTCTGAGTTACTTGGATTTACGTCTGTTGATCACTATGAGGAATATGAGAGATCCAAAAACTAAATTCTTTCCATCAACTATGAGGACAGGTAAGGAACTGCCATCTAGCTCTGCACTTGATTCACCTTTAGTTATGAGTAAGTTTGCGACACCACCACCTACTAGCAATTTTGATGTGTCGCGTGTGCTTGATGATGCTACTTCTGCTATCCATGATGCTTATGATGATGCTTTGCTTGATACTGCTTTGCCACTAGGTGCATTTCTTGATGCACAAATTGCTAGAGTTACTGCTGAATGTGATGAAACTTCTGAAACTGCTGAAATTATTGAAGTAGAACCTACTGTTTCACCTGATAGAACTAGCTCTCCTAGATATGAGTTGCCTGATATACCTGAAGGTTATGTTATGGAGGGAGAGGTATCTGAGGACTTTCTTGCCTGTAAGGATAGCTATGATCTTGAGAATTTATTGCGCAAGTGGAAAGAAAGATCTCTGAATGCTAGAATGAAATACGATCCTAAGTTTGCTACTTCACCCATCTTTGTGACTCATAAGGATTATGAATTCTCTGTTGATCCTGAGTTGATGACTTTGGTTGAATGTGATCCTTTTCATGGTGATGAGCTGAAACGGTTGTAGCACATCTTACTAAGCTGAATGATATAACCACCCTATTCACGAATGAGGAAAAAAATCGCTATTTCTATATCCTTAAGTTGTTTCCTTTCTACTAAAGGGTGATGCTAAGACTTGGTTTACTTCTCTTGCTCCTGGTTGTGTGCATAGTCCCCAGGATATGATTTACCACTTCTCTAAGAAATATTTTCCTGCCCATAAGAAACAAGCGGCCTTGTAGGATATATATAACTTTGTGCATGTTGAAGAAGAGAGTCTCCCACAAGCTTGGGGGAGGCTTCTCCAGTTACTGAATGCTTTGCCTGATCACCCTCTTAAGAAAAATGAAATACTTGATATCTTTTATAATGGACTAACCGATGCTTCCAGGGACTACCTATATAGTTGTGTGCTACTGCAACAAAAGACCTTCCAATGGCGCCAGAAACACGTGCTGACAGGAGACTGTTCTTGTGTGTTTATTCTCCTCAGCAAAGGCACCAGGAATCCTTCTACTACGGCTACGCCTTTAGGGACATCTGCGTTGGTGTTCCCTCGAAGCGGAAAGGGTGATGTAGCACAGCGGTGGTAAGTATTTCCCTCAGTTTTGAGAACCAAGGTATCGATCCAGTGAAGGAGTATCACAAGAGCCAGCACAAACACAAAGAACCTGCTCCCAACACTATGAAGGGGTTGTCAATCCCTTATAGATTGTCCGCAAAGTGAGAACTGAAAGCAACAAAGTAACAAAGCAAAGTAAAAGCGGAGGTGTAAACGTTAGATGTGAATAGACCCGGGGGCCGTAGTGTTTACTAGTGGCTTCTCTCATGAAATCTTTGTGCAAGTAGACGGTGGGTGAACTAATTACTGTCGAGCGATTGATATGACCGCACAAAGTCGTGACGATATCTATGGCAATGATTATATATATAGGCATCACATCCAAAACAAGTAGACCGATACTTTCTGCATCTACTACTATTACTCCACACGTCGACCGCTATCGAGCATGCATCTAGTGTATTAAGTCCAAAAGAACAGAGTAACGCCTTAAGCAAGATGACATGATGTAGATGGACAATCTCATATGAACGACAAAGCCCGCCTTGTTACCCTTGATGGCAACCACTCAATGTGTGCCTTGTTGCCCCTACTGTCACTTGGAAAGGTCACCACATGCTAAGAACCCAAAACCAAGCACTTCTCCGATTGCAAGAATCATAGATCTATTTGGCCAAACAAAACCCAAGACTCGGAGAGACTTACAAGGATATCAAATCATGCATATAAGAAATCAGCAAAGACTCAAACATATATCATAGATAATTTGATCACAAATCCACAATTCATCGGATCTAGACAAACACGCCGCCAAAGAAGATTATATCGGATAGATCTCCATGAAGATCATGGAGAACTTTGTATTGAAGATCCAAGAGAGAGAAGAAGCCATCTAGATACTAACTACGGACCCGTAGGTCTGAAGTAAACTACTCACGAGTCATTGGAGGGGTGATGATGATGATGAAGAAGCCCTCCAACTCCAAAGTCCCCTCCGACAGGGCACCGGGAAGGGTCTCCAGATGAGATCTCGCGGAAACGGAATCTTGCGGCGGCGGAAAAGTACTTTCGTGGATTCCTTGATTTTTTTCTGCTTTTTAGGGAATATATAGGCGCACGATCTAGGTCAGGGGGGCGCCAGGGAGGCCACAAGCCTGCCCACCGCCGCCCCCCTGGTGGCGGAGTGGGGGCTTGTGGGCTCCCTGTAGCCCTCCTGGCTTGGCCCACAGGCCCCCTGATCTTCTTCCGTTCGGGAAAAAATCATTTCGGGGATTTTATTCCGTTTGGACTCGGTTCCAAAATCAAATCTGAAAAGAGGCAAAAATACAGAAAGAGCAGGAACTGGAACTTGGCACTTAATTAATAAGTTAGTCCCAATAAAGATATAAAATGTACATAAAACATCCAAAGATGACAAGATAACAGCATGAAACCATCGAAAATTATAGATACGTTTGAGACGTATCAAGCATCCCCAAGCTTAACTCCTGCTCGTCCTCGAGTAGGGAAGTGATAAAGAATGAATTTTTGATGCTTTCATACTACCTAGCATAGATGTCCTTTGTAACTCCTCTTATGTGACGTGAATGTTCAAATCCATTAGATTCAAAACTATAGTTTGCTATTGACGTGGGAATAATAATAATTCAAGAAAACTAGCAAGGTAATCATGAATTTTCAAAATAACAAGGCCAAAACAAAGTTATCCCTACAAAAGCATATAGTGTGGGTATGCTCTATCATCATTTCACAACGAATTTAAATCATGGACAACCCCGGTATTGGCCAAGTAATTGTTTCACACCTTTACTTTCTCAAACCTTTTCAACTCTCACGCAATACATGAGCGTGAGCCATGGTTATAGCACTATAGATGTGTGGAGTGTGGTGGAGGTTGCAAGACAAAACAAGGAGAGAAAATGGGCACATTAACTAGGCATATCAATGAGCTGTGGAGATGCTCATCAATAGATATCAATGTGAATGATTAGGGATTTCCATACAAATGATGCACTAGAGCTAAGAGTAAGTGAAAGCTCTTAAAGAAAACTAGTGGGTGTGCACCCAACTTGCCTGCTCACGAAGACCTGAGGCAATTTTGAGGAAGCCTATCATTGGAATATACAAGCCAAGTTATATAATGAAAATTTCCCACTAGCTATATGGTGGTGACAAAACGAGAGACTCTCAATCATGAAGATCATGGTGCTTAATATGCACAAGTGTGGAAAAGTGGTAACATTGTCCATTCTCTCTTTTTCTCTCATATTTTTTTGGTGGGCTCTTTGGCCTCTTTTTTTTATATTTTGGTGGGCATCTTTGGCCTCTTTTATTTCCTCAGATGGGAAAATGCTCCATTAATGATGATCATCACACTTTCAACTCAAAACTTAGAGCAACGATGACTCTATATGGAATGCCTTCGGTAGTGTACCGTGACAATGATCTAGCATGGCATAGACATTAATGGAAACATCATCCTAGCTATCTTACAATCATGCAATGGCAATGTAGATGTGGTGGAACATGTCATGGTGGTAGTAGCATGGAAATATATCTTGGAATGACTTTGAAAAAGCCATAGTAGGTAGGTATGGTGGCTGTTTTGAGGGAGGCTAATCGTGGGTTTTGTGCACCAGCGAAAGTTGCATGGCACTAAGAAGATAGTGATGGTGGAAGGTACAAGTGCATCTAAACCATGGAGTCAACATTAGTCATGAAGCACTCATATACTTGTTGCAAAAGTTTTATTAGTGATCGAAACAAACCATTCAATGCATACTCCTAGGGGAAGGGTTGGTAGGTATAAACCATCGCGCAATCCCGACCGCCACGCAAAGGATGACAATCAATAGACTAATCATGCTCAGATTTCATCACATAGCGGTTCACCATACGTGCATGCTACGGGAATCACTAACTTCAACACAAGTATTTCTAGATCCAAAAAACCTTACTAGCATAACTTCAATATTACCATAACCACAACTCAAAACTAATTGAGATGAATCAAACTTCTCTAACTATTCTATGCACATGAAGGTGGAAGTTTTCCTATCCCTTTGGATAACTACCCCTTTTGAGAACACTTTCAAAGCATACATCAATTACCAAGCCATGCACCGCTGCGCTCTAAAAGGTATAAGTAAAGCACATAGAGAAAAAGTATCTAGCTCAGAAGATATAAGTGAAGCACATGTGAGCGGAATTGTCTACCAAAAGATATAAGTGAAGCTCGACAAAATCACGGTAAGTGCATGTCTCTCTCTCTAGGTGTGCAGCAAGGATGATTGTGACACAACAAAAATAAAAGACTCCTACGATACAAGACGCTCCAAGCAAAAACACATAACATGTGGTAAATAAAAATATAGCCCCAAGTAACGTTACCGATGGATTGAAGACGAGAGAGGGGATGCCTTCCCGGGGCATCCCCAAACTTAGGCTTTTACGGCATCCTTGAATATCTTGGGGTGCCTTGGGCATCCGCAAGCTTGAGCTCTTCCCTTTATCTCTTTGTCCATAAGAACTTGACCCAAAACTTGAAAACTTCACAACACGAAACTTAAACAGAAACTCGTGATAACATTAGTATGAGAAAGCAAACCACTACTTCCTTAGGTACTGTAGAAAACTTAAATTATACTTATGCTGATGTTGAGTTACTGTATTTTCAATCTTCCATGGCTAATACCCCCGATACTATGCATAGTTTCATCAAAATAAGGAACCAACACAACAAAACCAGATTCTGTTAACAGCAGACCAGTCTATAGCAATCTGTATATTTCATATACTTCTGGTACTTCAAAAATTCAGAAAACTTACGACAGTCTAGAGAATTTGCCCAGAAATCAGCAGAAAAAAGAATCAACTCAAAAGCTCTTACAGAAAAAAAATGAAAATTCCTTTCGTGAGCAGAAAGTTTCAATCTTTTCCATCATGAGCAAACGATCATCCCAAGACTAATCATAACGGTTTTGCTTGGCACAAACGCAAAAAGAAACACAAAAAACACAATCATAACAGAATTATGAAAGTGTGGAAAACACAAAACAAAAATAAAAAGGATAGATTTGTTGGGTTGCCTCCCAACAAGCGCTTTTGTTTAACGCCCTTAGCTAGGCAAAAGGTGATGGAATCACGTAGAGTCATCTTTGGTGGTCAAACCATAAGTAGTGTGATCATTTATCATCTTAAGATCTTCATCTTTATTGGATGACTCACCACCAGCTTTAGGAACAAAAACAGGCTTGACGGTCTTTTTGATATTGAGATTTGGAGTATTTTGCACAACGGCAAAAGCGGAACCCAAGTTGGTTATGACATCTTCCAATTTGCTAGAAGAATCATTAACTATAAGTTCTGTCTCCCTTAAATTTTTCAAAAAATTTCCCACTTTGGATCCGTACTGAGTAATTTGATTGTGGATCTTTCTATCCAAACCCTCAATAAGTTCAACCGTGGCAAAAAAAATTCAATAGCGTCAAGCCTTTGCATCACGTGTTCCAAGGTTAAGGTAGTTCCATTAACCATGAGCGGGAGTGAGCGTACCAAATTCATGATAGATTTGTAGGAGTCAACAGTATGGCTCCCCAAAAAGTTCCCGCCTAGAATGGTATCAAGGATATACCTATTCCAAGGAGAAATTCCAACATAGAAACTGCGAAGAAGGATGGTAGTGGATTGCTTACGAGTAGATCTACTTTGAGCACTTCCTCATTCTGCCTGAAATTGAGAACTTTATTTTTAGGGGTATCGTTTGGAGTGGTGGGTCTAGCCATTGATGGACTATCTCACACACAAATGGGCAGGAAGATAGAGTGAAATAGGCAAAAGAAAATGGTAAAGGAGAAGGGCAAATGAAAACGGCAAATGTGAAGTGGGGAGAGGAAAACGAGAGGCAACTAGCAAAAAAGTAAATGCAGAAGATGAGTTTGTGAGACCTACTTGGATAGATCTCTCCTTCCCCGACAACAGCACCAGAAATACTTCTGCTACTGCAACAAAAGACCTTCCAACTGCGGCAGAAACATGTGCGGACAGGAGACTGTTCTTGTCTTGATTCTCCTCAGCAACTGCACCAGGAATCCTTCTGCTACGGCTACGCCTTTAGGGACTTCCTAGGCAAATATGCAAAGGATTTCCCCGTGGCATTGGTGCCTGGCATTGGTGTTCCCTCGAAGCAGAAAGGGTGATGTAGCACAGCGGTGGTAAGTATTTCCCTCAGTTTTGAGAACCAAGGTATCGATCCAGTGAAGGAGTATCACAAGAGCCTGCACAAACACAAAGAACCTGCTCCCAACTCTATGAAGGAGTTATCAATCCCTTATAGATTGTTCACAAAGTGAGAACTGAAAGCAACAAAGTAACAAAGAAAAGTAAAAGCGGAGGTGTAAACGATAGATGTGAATAGACCCGGGGGCCGTAGTTTTTAGTACTGGCTTCTCTCATGAAAGCAAGTAGACGGTGGGTGAAGAAATTACTGTCGAGCAATTGATAGAACCACGCAAAGTCGTGACGATATCTATGGCAATGATTATTTCTATAGGCATCACGTCCAAAACAAGTAGACCGATACTTTCTGCATCTACTACTATTACTCCACACGTCGACCGCTATCCAGCATGCATCTAGTGTATTAAGTCCAAAAGAACAGGGTAACGCCTTAAGCAAGATGACATGATGTAGATGGACAATCTCATATCAACGACAGAGCCCACCTTGTTACTCTTGATGGCAACCACTCAATGTGTGCCGTGGTGCCCCTACTATCACTTGGAAAGGTCACCACATGGTAAGAACCCAAAACCAAGCACTTCTCCCATTGCAAGAATCATAGATCTAGTTGGCCAAACAAAACCCAATACTCGGAGAGACTTACAAGGATATCAAATCATGCATATAAGAAATCAGCAAAGACTCAAATTTATATCATAGATAATCTGATCACAAATCTACAATTCATCGGATCTCGACAAACACACCGCCAAAGAAGATTACATCGGATAGATCTCCATGAAGATCATGGAGAACTTTGTATTGAAGATCCAAGAGAGAGAAGAAACCATCTAGCTACTAACTACGGACCCGTAGGTCTGAAGTGAACTACTCACGAGTCATTGGAGGGGTGATGATGATGAAGAAGCCCTCCAACTCCAAAGTCCCATCTGGCAGGGCACCGAGAAGGGTCTCCGGATGAGATCTCGCAGAAACGGAAGCTTGTGGCGGCGGAAAAGTATTTTCATGGATCCCTTGATTTTTTTCTGATTTTTAGGGAATATATAGGCGCAAGATCTAGCTGAGGGGGGCGCTAGGGAGGCCACAAGCCCATCGCCACCCCCCTGGTGGCGGAGTGGGGGCTTGTGGGATCACTGTAGCCCTCCTGGCTTGGCCCACAGGCCCCCTGATCTTCCTTTCGGGAAAAATCATTTCGGGGATTTTATTCCGTTTGGACTACGTTCCAAAATCAGATCTGGCAAAAACATAGAAAAAACAGGAACTGGCACTTGGCACTGAATTAATAAGTTAGTCCCAAAAAAGATATAAAAGGTACATAAAACATCCAAAGATGATAAGATAACAGCATGAAACCATCAAAAATTATAGATACGTTTGAGACGTATCATTGTGCTGGTTGTGTTTTCATGGAACGAACTGTGGAACAAGCTGAAATTCTATTGAATAATATCTTGAGCAATGATAATGCTTGGACTATTCCCGAACCACCTCCGAAGCAAACTCCAAAGAAAAGAGGTATTCTATTCCTTAGTCCTGAAGATATGCAAGAAACAAAGAAATCTATGCAAGAGAAAGGTATTAAATCTGGAGATGTTAAGAATCTACCACCTATCAAAGAAATACATGGTCTTGATAACCCGACACAGGTAGTAGAGGTAAATTCTCTTCGTTGATTCAATGAGAGTGATATTCCTTACGATAAACCTGCTAACTTATGCTTAGATGAATTTGATAACATCGTTGCCAAACAACAAAGTTTAATTATTATGTTAGCAGACAATTGGAACAAAATGGTCGCATGATTAATCATATAAGTGCTTGTGTGGATAAAAGTGTCAATGATCTTAAGCTTTTGAGTAAACATGCCTCTATGGTTACTACTCAGGTAGAACAAGTACTTAAGGCTCAAAATGACTTGCTCAATGAGTTGAATGACAATTCTCTTAGAGTCGTCACTAAAGGTGGTAGAATGACCCAGGAACCTTTGTATCCTGAGGGCCATCCGAAGAGGATTGAACAAGATTCTCAAGGAGTTAGCACTGATGCACCTAGTCATCCTGGTAATAGGAAGAAAAAGAAAGATGATAGGAACTTGCATGCTAGCAAACCTGTTGCTGTTACACCTGAGAATACAGATGATGTATCTCTTTCTGATGCCGAAACACAATTTGGTGACAAACATGAGCCTATTGATAATATTGATAGTGGTGTTCATTTTGATGCTCAACCTAGTAATGATAAGGATGTGGAGATTGAACTTGCTGTTGATCTTGATAACCCACAACCTAAGAATAGGATATATGATAAGAACAAATTTATTGCTAGAAAGAATGGTAAAGAAAGAGAACCATGGGTTTAGAAACCCATGCCCTTTCCTCGCAAACCATCCAAGAAAAGGGATGATGAGGATTTTGAGCGCTTTGTTGAAACGATTAGACTTGTCTTCCTGCAAATGCGTTTGACAGATATGCTCAAAATGTCTCCTTATGCTAAGTACATGTAAGATATTGTGACTAATAAAAGGAAGATACCTGAGATTGAGATTTCCACCATGCTTGCTAATTACAGCTTCAAGGGTGGAACTCCTGAGAAACTAGGTGATCCCGGAGTGCGCACTATACCTTGCTCCATTAAAGGAAATTATGTTAGAACTGCTTTATGTGATCTTGGAGCTGGTGTTAGTGCCTCTCTCTCTTTATCGTAGACTTGAATTGGATAAGTTGACACCCACTAAAATGTCTTTGCAAATGGCCGACAAATTAACTGCTTTGCCTATCAACATTTGCGTGCCTGTGCCTGTTGTGGTTGCTAACGTTACTATCTTAACGTATTTTGTTATTTTGGATATTCTCGAGGATGATGCCATGGCGGTCATCCTTGGAAGACCCTTTTGAAACACTTCAGGGGCTGTTATTGATTGCAACAAAGGCAATGTCACTTTCCATGTTAATGGTAATGAGCACACGGTGCACTTTCCGAAGAAACAATATCGAGTACATTGCATCAATGCTATTGAAAAATCTTCATCAATTCTTATTGGAACCTTTGAATGCACTATACCTACTGTCAAGATGAAGTATGATATACTTGTTGGGGATATGCACACCCCCATTGAGGTAACCTAGTGATTATTCGAAAATTCTCCAGTTTTATGTGATTCGAAAAATGTTTGTCAAGGAGACTTGATCAAAATCATTGAGAGATTCCTTTTGATGACCATGAGATGGATGAATCTAGGAGTCACAACCTTCTGTTCCGAAGTCACACACTTTTACTTTCTGTTGCTTCGAAGAAAAATGATAAATTTAGCTTTATTTTCCCTGTTTTGTGCTATTTCCGTCCCTTAGAAAAGTATCCCGAAAATAAAAGTTCTTCAAATGCCCTGAAAATCAAGTATGATTTTTCTGGAATTTTTGAAAAATTCTGAGATAGAGTGCTAGTCAGGGGGATGCACCAGTGGGCCACAAGCCCAGGAGGCGCGGGCACCACCCTGGCAGCGCCTGGTAGGCTTGTGGGCCCCACGTGGCCCCCTCCACTTATTCCAGCTCCCATCTCCTTCTCCTACCTCCAGAAAAAATCATTCCACAACTCAAACCCGTGTTCTTGCTCTTCTTGCTGCATTTTTCGATCTCCTTGTGCAAAGCCACATTTACCAAACTGTTTTGGGGGTATTGTTCCTTTTGTATGTGACTCCTCCATTGGTCCAATTAGTTTTTTCTCTAGTGCTTTATTCGTTGCATATTTTTGCTGCCTTGGTGACCCTGCTCTTGAGCTTTGCATGTTAATTTTAGTTGGTCCCAAGTAGTTTTGATGCCTGATATGCCCTCTAGGCACTTGTAGGAGTAGTTGCCATGAGTTTTGTTGAGCCTTGTTAACTTTTCTTTTGAGTCATTAAAAGTTTCAGAAATTTTCAAACAAAGAAAAAGTAAAAGATTAGGAGGTTTCTAAGAGGCTCTTCAAGCCGTGACCAGAAGGAATATGAAAATGAGAAGAAGAAACCCAAGTATCCGGTCCCCCGAGTTGCAGAAGTTCGAGCGTGTGAGTGGCCAAGCGATGTGTTCTTACGTGCCGCCGATCTTTATGAGGATTTTTATTACTTGGTGGAGAACACAGTCCTTACCGCATTTGTTGAAGATAAGTGTCAACAATACCTCCTCCTCACTAATATTTTCGTGCAAAGATTTAATTTCTATCCAAGGAAGAGTCCTCCTATGGTTCAGTTCAAGTTATATGATATCCCCCAGCGCATGTCACGTCAGGATTTTTGCAATATTTGCAAATTACCTTATGTTGGGGATATTCATGAACCTCCGTCCATGGGACTTGGAGGCTTTCATTGATACTATTGTTGTAGGAGCGGAGAGAGGAGTGTCTTGCGCTAGAGTTGCTAGTATACGTATTCCCGTGGTTCGGTATTTCTCTTTATTTGTGGGAAAGTGTTTGATTGGCCGTGGGAACGCTGGGGCTCTTAGCTCCCTAGATCTTGCAGTATTGCGCGAAGCTCTTTATAATGATAAAACTTATAGCTTGGGCGCTATAGTGGCTCAACGGTTGAACATGAACCGTACTAAAGGCGCTGTTTATGGAGGTATCTATGCTACCCGTCTTGCTAAACATTTATTACATACCTATTAGACTATACGAGGAAGAAGAGATGCTTCTTCTTGAGAGATATTTAGATTATGATAGCATGGTTCGCCATGACTTTCTTGATAAAGATATAAATAAGAGGATGATTTATAACTTGGTATTTAGTCAGGGTAGTCGTGAGACTATTACTTTGCCTGCTCCTTCTTTGTTCAATCTTCATCTAGGGAGTATGTTATTATGACCTCGGACATCTACACATATTGGGGCATAGCTCCACCACAGGCGCCCGTGCCCGAGCTACCAGTCGAGTACCAGACGCCAGTTTATCAGTGGGAGCCAGAGGAGCTCACCCAGCAGTGGCACCCTCAGTACACTCCGGAGTACCCCGGAGACGGTTACTTCCCTCCTTGGGAGTAGACCAACTTAGGCCAAAACCCTAACCTTGGGGGATTACGTGTTTCTCACCGACTTTATATTCGTGCTCAGACTGTGACTTTGATAGTCGGTGTTCACACCTTGCCATTGTATCATCCATGATAGTTTATTTCTTTTTCTCGCTTTCTTCTCGTGTGTTTGTCTAGTTTGAGAAAAACCAAAAAATAGTTCTAAGTTTACTTTCCAGCTTGCTTAGTGGTGTTTAAAAACAAAACCCAAAAATATTTCCTTTTCTTCTTATGCTTGTTGGGAGCTTTCCCGTGTAAATAGTTTTCTTTTTCTTTGGGTCAAGGTAGAAGACCATGGTTAAAATGTTTAGTGGCTCTCACATGCATATCTGTTTATCCGTCCAAGAGACATATTACCTTGTCTTCTCCTTTGTGTTTGCTTGCAGATTCCAGCTTAGTCCAATGCATGAACACTCTCATTATTATTCACATCATTCGGTCATGCAAGTGAAAGGCAATAATGACGATATATGATGATGTGACTCAGCCTGGAAAAGCTGGTATGAACTCGACCTATTTTGTTTTTGGAAATATGACTAGCTCATCGTACCTAATTCAGCTTTCTTATGAGAGAAACATGTTTGCAATGACAACTTAGAGATCATAGTTTCTGATGCCATGCTTCATTAGCTAGGAGCTTATAATGGTTTGTCTTGATTGCCAAGATGAATTTCAAGCTGATTATGAGGTAGTATGATAGGATGGTATCCTAATTTGAATGATTCAAGTGGCTTGACTTGGCACATGTTTACGCATGTAGTTGAAACAAAATCAACACAACCTCTATGATATTCATGTTTATGGTGATTTATATCCTACTCATGCTTGCACTCAACGTTGGTTAATTTCAATGCATATTAATGACTGTTGTCTGTCTCTAGTTGGTCGCTTCCCAGTCTTTTGCTAGCCTTCACTTGTACTCAGCGGGAATACTGCTTGTGCATCCACTTCCATAAACCCAAAGTTGTTCCATATGAGTCCACCATACCTACCTATATGCGGTATCTACCTGCCGTTCCAAGTAAATTTCACGTGCCACTCTCTAAATCTTCAAGCAATAATCTGTTTTGTATGCCCGAACTGCTCATGTGGTGACAAGGGGCGGTCAGTATTTTCCATGATAGGCATGTTATCCTCGATACGTGTTTATTCACTATCCTCGGAATGCCCAGTTCCATGATCAAATCGAAAAGATAATTGCAAACAAAACTCCCCTTGGATTGTTGTTGGTATGGACGACACCCGAGGATTCGGCTAGTCGTGGAGTGTGATTGATCGGTGGTGGGGGAGTCAAAACTTTACTTTTCTGTTTGGGAACCACCTATAATATGTGTAGCATGGAAGATGGTGAAAACTCTTGGTCATTGCATTGACAATGAAAGCATACCACCCAAAATTATTTATCTCTGTTTTAAAAGCTTGAGCTATGGCACCTCTGTAAATCAATGCTTCCCTCTGTGAAGGGCCTATCTATTTACGTTTTTGTTGAGTCATCCTCTTCTTTTAAAAGCACCAGTTAGAGATCACCTCCGTCATTTTTATGCTTTGCTATTAATTGATATTGAGTATGACTGTGACTGGATCTTCTTTGCCATAAATCACAATGTTCAGTCAGCCCTTGGTCTTTGAAGGTGCTATGTATTTATGTTTTGTGGTGTCAGAAAGAGCTAGCGAGATACCACCTGTTCATATTCTGTTATGATTGTTTTGATTGAAGTATTGACGTTTGAAAATCATTATTATTGCTCACTAGTTGATTATTCCATTGATATGAGTACATCATGAGACCTAAATGTCATTGCTTATGTGGTTAGATTATGACCTTGCTGAAAATCTGAATATGAGTTAGACATAATTACAACAACAAGATCAAACAGAGTTCGTAATTTTTTTCTTTTGTCTCTTTCAGTTTGTCAACTGAATTGCTTGAGAACAAGCAAGGATTTAAGCTTGGGGGAGTTGATACATCTCCATCGTATCTACTTTTCCAAACTCTTTTGCCCTTGTTTTGGACTCTAATTTGCATGATTTGAATGGAACTAACCCAGACTTACCCTGTTTTCAGCAGAATTGCCATTGTGTTGTTTTTGTGCAGAAATAGAAGTTCTCAGAATGACCTGGAAATTTACGACGATTTTTTGTGGAATATATAAAAAATACTCGTGCAAGAATTACCTGGAGGGACGGAGCCAGGAGCCCACAAGCCCAGGAGGCGCCCCCCCCCCCCCCCGACCGCGTCTGGCAGGCTTGTGAGGACCTCGTGGCTCCGTCGCCTGCAACTCCAGCTCTATATAGTCTTTCTCGTCCAGAAAAAATATAGAGAGAAGAGTTCATCGCGTTTTACAATACGGAGCCGCGGCCACCACCTGTTCTTCCTCTAGAGGGCATATCTAGAGTGCGTTCTAGGCTCCGGAGAGGGGAAATCATCGTCGTTGTCATCACCAACCATCCTTCATCGCCAATTCCATGATGCTCTTCACCGTTCGTGAGTAATCTCATCGTAGGCTTGCTGGACGGTGATGGGTTGGATGAGATCTATCATGTAATCGAGTTAGTATTGATGGGGTTTGGTCCCTAGTATCCAATATGTTCTAAGATTGATGTTGCTACTACTTTGTTATGCTTAATGCTTGTCACTAGGGCCCGAGTGCCATCATTTCAGAACTGAACCTATTACGTTTTCATCAATATATGTGTGTTCTTGATCCTATCTTGCAAGTTGTAGTCATCTACTATGTGTTATGACCCGGCAACACCAGAGTGACAATAGCCGGAACCACTCCCGGAGATGACCATAGTATGAGGAGTTCATGTATTCACTATGTGCTAATGCTTTGTTCCGGTTCCCTATTAAAAGGATATCTTAATATCCCCTAGTTTCCATTAGGACCCCGCTGCCACGGGAGGGATGGACAATAGAAGTCATGGAAGTTCTTTTCCATAAGCACGTATGACTATATACGAAATACATGCCTACATTACATTGACGAACTGGAGCTAGTTACAAATCTCCCCATGTTATAACTGTTACATGATGAATGTCATCCGACATAATTATCCATCACTGATCCAATGCCTACGAGCTTTTCCTACTGGTCCTTGCTAAGTTACTTTACCGCTACTGTTGTCACTTCTGCTACTATTACCGCTACTGCTGTCACTACTGTTACTGTTACCGCTGCTACCGTTACTATCACGCTACTTTCTACTGAAATTTGCTGTAGATACTAAATCTTTCAGGTGTAGTTGAATTGACAACTCAACTGCTAATACTTGAGAATAATCTTTGGCCTCCCCTTGTGTCGAATCATCAAATTTGGGTTGAATACTCTACACTCGAAAATTGTTGCGATCCCCTATACTTGTGGGTTATCATCGACCTCAAGGTCAAAGAGGAGCTCGCCACGAATAATGAAATGAGCACCGCACTGGAGATGTTCAACTTGGCAAGAAAATGCGCCAAGGCTGAACAAGGACGCCTGTTGGTCCTCGGGACCCAAGCTGCGGACCCAGAAGTGAAGAAAGCCAAAGCCAAGGAGGTGAAGCACAAGGCCCCGGTGGTGCTCGCCGCCGAGCCCGAGGTGAAGCATGTCCGAGGGGGAGAGCGCCCGTCCGTAGGGGGGCCGACATGCATCTTCCATGGCACCAGTGCCCATGATACCTATGAGTGTCAAGAAGTCCGTCTGGTCCGTGCCGAACACTTCAACAGGCGCCACAGACGGTTCGACAGAAGCCCCGCGCGCGGAGGAGGATGCAATGGGGGCCGCTGGGATGACCGAGAGCCGCGTCAGGGGTGGCGTGAAAAACCTCGGGAGGACCCCGGCGTGGCCAGCCTTAAGAGGACCGCTGGCGTGATAACCCTCAGGAGGGGCAACGACACGGTCAGCCTCGTGAGGCTCGCCCTCGGGAGGTCCGACTGCCCCCGTTGCCTTTGCCACCCTGGAGGAATGATGAAGACACGCATGACGACGGGGCTAGTGAGTTCCAGGATGCCAGGGCGGTTCCCTCCATCTTGGGCGGCGCCCAGACCCCAGCCTTCAACCGCGCCTTCAAGAAGTTTCCCTCGGAGGTGAACGCCGCCCTCCCGAGGCCAGAAGCAATGCGCCCCCTCAACTGGTCCCATACCACCATCGCCATCGACCCAAGTGACTAGCTCAGGTGCTCGTTCATGGCCGGCAAACTCCCAGTGATGTGCACCCCGACCATCAGCAACGTCCTCGTCACCAAGACCCTCATTGACAGTGGAGCAGGGCTCAACATCCTATGAGTCGAGACCTTACAGAAACTCCAGTTACTGTACGAACAGCTAATGCCAACCAAGCCCTTCTCAGGAGTAATAGAGGGGTCCACCGTGCCCATGGCAAGTGCATCTGCCCGTCACCTTCGGCGAGCGCAAGAACTACCACACCGAGATCATCGTCTTCTATGTCGCGCCCATTCAGCTGTCATACAACGCAATTCTCAGGTACGTGGCACTCGCCAAGTTCATGGCAGTAATCCACCATGCTTACAATGTCTTCAAGATGCCAGGGAGCGGCAGCGTCATCACCATCCCCTGCGACAAGAAGGATGTCGTCTGTACACTTGAGTACGCCTATCGCGCGGTGGTGGTAGAACGCCAGGACGACGAAGAAGACGAGCTGCCTCGCGAGGCCCACGAAAGATGGAGAAGGAGCTCCTCTCCACGGAGCGCCTCGGGGCTTCGGGCTCCTTGCCGGGGGACAGGGCCATGCCTCCATCTCATAGGAAAGCACGCTCGGCACCCCCCTTGGGTCAGGGTTGGGGGCTCCCACCGGGGAGGTCCCTGGTTTGACCAGTGAGGCAAGGACGGCGTTCGAGCACATCCGGAGGACGCGCTCCTGAGCATGTCCACCCAGCTCCCGTGAATCCGTCATCAGAGTAATCCAAGAACTTCGAGAGGCCCAGGCCATGTGATGCGGTGACTGCCCTGCATCACCAATCGCAGTCGCCGTCGTCGGCACGCTTGACCGGCCTTGCATCTGCATCAACGTGCCCGTAACCAACATTGTCGCGGGATGCAGTTCCTTCTAGCCTACGCTGGCTGGCTACCGGTGGGAGTACCCAGACGCCCATGCCTTCATGCCCTTCGGGCTGGGGAACGCGGCTGCCACCTACCAGATACTCCAGCGGGTCATGCTCGTACCCCGCTTGCTAGGGCGCCGCGAGGAAGAGGAGGAGATGCTCGAGCGAAGAGAAGGCCCCGAGCCTCGGGAAGCGGCGGACCCCTGAGGGTTGCGACCGTGGAGACAGGAGATCAAGCGACGACGGAGCCTTCGGTACTTCAGCGGCACGCCGCCAGGTGACTTTTTTGTTGGCTACTGTGAGGTAACTTTTTGGTTCACCCCATTTGAGGGCACCCCCGGGGCCATGCGGCCTCCCCGAGCTCAGGACACTCCTCCGGCTGCTACTTTTGTTTATGCATCATTTGGTTGTTCAATTTCACCCGTTCAGAATCCTAACGTTCTGCCTTGCTTATATTGTCGGGCGTTCGGCTCCCCTCTTGGGGGCTCGGTCGAAGCTTGTCCATGCAGATACGAAGCCTCGCTCCCAAAGAAGAAGAAGTCGGCAGGGTTTCCCAATGTCCCAAACAAAATCAACTCAATCCACCAATGACTCGGAGGTAGGGACACTCACCAGGGTCATCCTTGGTCGGTTCAAGCGTGGGAAGGTACGCGCGGGGCGGGCCCTGCCGATGCAGAGCCCAGTACGCTTGACAAATCACTTCGAATCCCTTAGGAAGAACACTGGAGTCACTCTTACGTCAAGGGGGACTCCTAAGCATCGCGGCTCCTGTAGCCCCTTTCCCTTTTGAGCCACCCTTTCCGGTCGGTTCAACTGCGGGATGGTATGCATGGGGCGGGCCCTGTCGACGCACAGTACTGAAGGAGTTCGAGAGTCTCAAATTATCAGCTTCTTAGTAGGAACATTGGAGTCACTCAGACGTCAAAGGGGACCCCTAAGCATCGCGACTCAGGGGCCTAACTGCGCTCATAGCCCCTTCCCTCTTTGGGCCGGCTTTGGTTTCCGATCGGTTCAATCGCGGTGAGGTACGTGCGGGGCGGGCCCTGCCGACATAGAGTGCTGAATATGTCCGATGTTTTGAAATCATCGCAGCGTTCTCCTCATGAGGGAAGCTCGCGCGTCAAGTGGGGCTCCTAAGCATCGCGACTAAGGTGCCTAACTACGCTCATAGATCCTTCCCCCTTTGGGCCGTCCTTTGTTTTCGGTTGGTTCAATCACGGAAAGGTACGCGCGGGGCGGACCCTGCCGATGTAGAATAACACAACAAACATGACAGGAACAAGGCGAGGAAAACATTCAAGAATTCAGTTATTACAAACCGTGACCAAGTTCATAAAAACTCAAATAAGTTTAACGCCTTTGCGAGGCACGATGTGCATTGCAGGAAAATAACAGGGCCAAGAAATCAGGAGGAGCCGCTGTCGGTCGCCCCCTCCGCAGGGGGCTGGTCGTCAACGTCAGAGGCTTTGTCTTCCCCATCATCAGCTCTAGCGGCACCTGAAGACGGAGGATCTGCAACACGGGCGAACCTCCTCACCAACGCCTCCACAGGGCCCTTCGCCACCCCCGCTGTGTGGTTGCGGGCCTCGGTAGGGAGCGACACGATCACGGAGCTTAGATCGAATCCGGGGTCACGAAGATGAAGGTGGATGAAGACGCGAGTCGCAGCCATGAAGAAGAGGTCGCGGCACTCAATGTCCAAGATCTTATCCACCTGCAGGACGACAATCTCCAGTGCCCCTACGAGCCCCTTCGCGAGCGCGACAAAGCCGTCCTACGGGGTGGCCAGAGGTTCATTGAACTCGTCCCGGTAGAGGGAGCACAGCAACGTGCGAAGCCTGAGCTCAACGTCAGGGAAGTAGGCCAGCTCCACCTCTTCACAGCGTTTGATAGCCGCCTTGGCCTCCTTCAGTGCTTTCTCATGCAAGGCACGGGCAGCCTCGGCCTCCCTCTCGGCCTTCCCCATCTCGTTGGTGACATTTCTTAAGGCGGTGAAGGCCTTCAGGAGCCCGAGGGCCCTCGCGGGCCTGCCCCCAGGCAACGGCGTCCCCACGGTTGCCTCAAGATGCTTCGGGGGATCGGGGGGCTTGACGACCAAGGCCAGGGAGACCGCCCCACGAGCCTCCCCTTCCCCACCTCCATATGGCGGTGCACTAACGAGAGTAGGCGGGCCGTCGGCAGTCGCCTTTGGCTTGACGACCGTCTCCTTCCTCTTCTCCCCCAGCGAGACAACATCCCTGGACGACAAGTAAAGAGGGGGATCAACCAAGCGCGGACAATAGATGCGCAAGGCGTGCCTAGGCAAGTAGCTTACTCTTCAAAATCACGCCATCTCTTCTTCCTCTCCGCCCTGACGACATCAGAGGTGACAAGCCCCCCACAGAGGGAGGCGAGCTCGGTGCCTTAGACCCCCTGCCGACAGAGGTGGGCTACGCGGAGGATGGTTCAGCCCCGAGCTTCCGGGAAGCAAGAACGCACGCGGACCGCGTGGCACAGGGGGTCGACACGGGCCCCCTGGAGGCCCTCGACAGGTGCGAGGAGGTCCCGGTCAGGGTATCACTGGTGGCATCATCATCCTCGAGCTTGCGTAGAAGGACAGTTTGCGACGGGAGAGGAACTCTCGCCACGCGGTCGTTCACTGTCTTCTCCGAGTCCCCTTCACCGGATGACACCTCCACCGGACCGGAGCCCTCAGCCGGGAGGAGCCCCCCCTCCTTGAAGACAGGCATCGCAACGACCAGGTCGGCCCAGTCATCACGACAGTATAACGGACCCAGGGCCTCGGGAAGGTTGCCAGGGTCACTGCCACCAAGATCGCCACGACCTTACTAAGGTCCTCTGTGGGGAGATTCCGGGACCGTAGCCGGAGCGCTACGTCGCCATCCCGGTACTCCCACACGGGCCTGGATTGTTCCTGGAGAGGCGCCATGCACTGCGCCAGTAACTCCTTGACTATCGTTCCCCCGGTCAGCCACATGTCGCTGATGTCGCGGGAAAAGCGCTCCAGCACGGGCACAACCCGAGGGTCGGAGAGCTTCGCCGAGCTCCATGTGGAGATCTTCTCCGGCAACTCCTTCGGATTCTCTAGCCGAGGGTTGGCATCGTTGAGGCACATAAGGACCCAACGGTGCCTGAAGTTCTCCACCTTCTTCCCGGCCTTCAATAGCATGTTGCCGGTCTGGGCCGCCACAAAGGATACACACGCCGACAAATGAGCGTTGCCGTGCACGCGAAAGCTGAAGAAGTGGCGGAGGAGGGCAACCGAAGGCTGCACGCCAACGAAAGCCTCACAGTAGAAAGCAAAGGCGGACAGCAGCAAGATGGAGTTTGGCTGGAGATGAAGATCTTGGATCCAATAGTGGTCCAAGAGAACGGTGAAGAACCGGGATAAAGGCGGCACCAGCCCAGCATAAATACTTTGAAGGAAGAAGGTTATACCGCCCGGGACGCGGGCCGCTCCTCTACGGTGCTAGGCTAGATCACGGTTCACCCACGCTCTTTGGACTCGGCCACAGTCCATGGAAGCACGGGGACGATACTCGTGTCCTTGGAGAGGGCAGAGTCCAGGAGCAGAGAAGCCGCGGGCGAACCATGCCCCTGTGGTTTCTGCTTGCCGGCGGGCGCCATTGTTGAACTGACAAGGAACTACGCGGCGCTGGATCTGGGAGGCGCCGGTTGGAGTGAGAGACCAAAGAGGAAGGGCGAGTACGGAAGAAGGAAAGCAATAAGGCACCAAAGCTACAAGCTGGGCACCTAATAAGGGAGGCAGAGATAGAGGACACGAAGGACCCGACACCAGCCGCGTGACGCGCGCCGGCCAGGCCCATAGGCATTTGATGGCCCATGATGCCTCATGCTGCCCTCCTAGGCTCCGCCCCGAAGCCAACCAGAGCAGTCCGCGGGCCTGGGGGCTACCGTCGGCGTTCTAGGAATGGGGGTAACCAGACCTGCCTACTTGTAGCCCACGGCGGGCCCACCTCATCGGAACAAACCAACGGGCTCAACACCATTCAGGGTAAGGCCCTCGTGAGGGTCCAAGCCTCATGAGGAGGAGCAGCGTCAAGACCCGCAGGGGCCTCCTCAGGACCCCTCCAGAGCGGCGAATATTCCAAGGCAAGGTCGGGCCTCAAGAGGCAAGGGTGACGCCATGAAAGGACATGCGAGTAGCAGATGGCAGGGCGGGGCAGTTTCCCCTTTGGTGCAAAGGAGGGGGAGCGTACAAGGGTTCCAAAGGCATGTTCCAAAGGTTTCCCTTCTGGTGCAACGAAGCCGCCGCTGCCCACCAGTAGTGCAAACGCATCCTCGGGGCTGTCCCTGCAGCGCGGACAGTTACTTTGCAGGCGAAGACCACCTTTTGGCAGGGGAGCATGTTCCCCGGTTCCCCATCAAAATTGGCCGCTGTGGGATCCCTTCCCGTCGAAGCTACGAGGGAAGAGGACACGGGCCTCTTCTATAAATAGTGAGGGTAGAACACTTGGTAGGGAGAGTTCATTCGAACCGTAGGGCGATACACCTAGCCACTTGGCCTCCGGAGGCTCGAGAGCACTGTACCAATATATCCAACACCTGGCGGAGAGGCAATCCACCAAAAGCAGGAGTAGGGTTTTACGCTTTGCAGTGGCCCAAACCAGGGTAAACTGTTGTGTTCTGCGCTACCCTCGCCATCGACTGAGTCCTTCGTTGTTTCCATCGAGTAGTGGGCTAGGCGAGGCTAAGCAGGGAGAGATCTTCATACATGCCCCAATGTTCGAATCCTTAGGGTATTGCGGAGCCCGAAATTCGACAGGCGCATACCACAGGAAGTCAACGAGCAGGGGACAGTGGAGTGGACCGCGTGTCGCGGCACTACATCCCGAGGCGGCAACGCGCGTGTCGGGGCGACGGGGGGAAGACCTCGGGGCGGCGAACAGGTCGGGGCGACAGCAGGAAGACCTCGGGTGGTAGCGAGAACCGTGTGTCGCAGCACTCCATCCCGAAGGGGCGTTGTAGCGGTGGCTTGTGTGTCATGGGGAGCATGTCTCACGCCACTACAACCCAAAGGGGAGACATAGTGACAACATACTATTTGGTGCAATCGTGGAGAGAACTAGGGGGCGGCGACACTGCGACCTAAAGGAAAACAATTTTTCAAAGTTTTGGATGAATTGTTTGAAATTGACTATTTTCGATTAGGATTAGAAAACATTTGAAGATTTAGAACAAATTTGAAACAAAATCCCTTGGGTAACACCTCTAAGAGGAAAAAAGTTAATTATACGATACATTTTGCTTATGCCCTTCAAAAACGTGTCGGGTATAGGCATGCACTCTTATAGTGCCTCGTAACAGAGATTAAAGAAGCATATTGTTGGCTGGTGAGTATAACCCAATAGGCCGGAGTTGCGGTAATATAAAAATCGAAACACTTGAAGCATATAGCTATATACTTTCGCAGCCAAAAGGTTCACTGACATGAGACGGTTCTGTAAGTTCATTTGGCTCATTGAACTTCAGCCACAAGTTACGCCACAAATTGGAAGAGACCTATTTATCTGACGGTGAAACATATTTTTCAAGCTACTACTATTATAGAGGAATCCTCGTCCCATACATACGTATTATGATCATTCCCCTATAGCCCAGCCCGTGCCATGCTATTCAAAAACATATATTACTAGTAGAGATTTTGTTGGTCTCTTATTGTCCCATCGAATTGTGCATGTATAATCCAAGTCATGCGGTTTTGCAACACATGCATGCAATATACAATCGAACAATAAATACTTGTATTCACATGATTTTTCAAAAGAAAAATACTGATGGTCCTCCATGATGCATGGCCATGTCATAAGTAGGTCAATATAATTTTGTCAGGAATGACCCGGTGTATGCATTCCTCGTAACATTTACTTGTACCATGGAAAATAAATCTTTCTAGCCAATCACTTGTCACCAATATGTGGTTGTGGAAAAACAAGGAGGAATGGCTACCGTGTACCCAGATCAACATGTATGACTTACAACATGACATGCATATGCCCCTACCTTTTCATCAGGTTTGTAAGAAAAAAATGGGAAAAAAAGAAAAATCCCAATTTTATAAAACTGTGGAGAGTTCCTAAGTAGTACATTAAAAAAGAAGGACTGAGCTATGTTGCTAGAGCTAGTGGTTTTGGGAAGCCTCACTAGATGGATAAAGTCACTGAAAAAAATACAATATTTGGTTTTGCAAAAGTAAAAAAAAAACTTTTGAAGGATCTTGAAAACTATCTTAGTAATTACATACTTATTAAGTAGACGAGATTGAGATTAGGTGACCTGTATACATGGTGTCCGGCGCGTGGACGACGCCAAAGTAGATTCCTAGGATGTGGCTAATGTCTTGTTGGCACCATCGTAACTTGGACTTGGATTTATTACTTATCTTCACTCGCAATGTCGGCATGGCCATGGGCCTGACCAAGCTCAAGGAAACGGTGGCCAAGGCAACCGTAGGTTCCGAGTGTAGGTGTCAGGCCTTATTCTTCCGTGCAAACACCTTCTCACCTACACCAGAAGGTGAAGTGCAGTGTTTTACCTTATGTACTCCAAGGATGGTAAAGCAACGTTAACACCCGACGACGGCCGTACGTTTACATGATAGATGGTGTGAAGGACAGACGAGGAGCCCTAAGGAGTCCTACACCTTAATTAGGAGCCCTGTCTTGTACAAGAGAGATGAGAGGCTAGGGGTGGATGACATAAAAATGTTGGTAATACATGATTTTCTTGAAGAGGAACAAACAAATAATCAACAAAGTTGTATCGATAATTTCACAACGATAAGACTAAGCGCGATTGCCTCGGTGGCCGTAGGGAATTATAGATGCCCAGTTTTTTTAATTTTTGGCCCACCATTATTTTGGCTGGTTGGTTTTTCCAGCATATATTTCCTAGGAAAAAGTTCTAATTTATGTGGTTTCCAGGAATGCGCAAAAAACTTACATGATTTTTTAAGAAAACATGTGAATATCAAGGTTAGTGTTTTACATATATATGACCATTTTCTAAAAAATGCGCAAGCACTTACACGGATGCTTCTCTAGAATATGCATGCCTAATTGTTCTTGAATGTGGACGGATTGTTTTCACACATCCTAAAGATCCCAATCCTTCTTGCGTGCAGATAAAATAGGAGAATAGGCATTGTGCGCATTAAAAAGGAATATTTCCATACCAAGGAACTTTATTATGACATAACCAAATCAAATGAAAATCAAGTCGACAAGAGAAACTGAGTTGTTGGAACAAGCTTGTCGTCATAATACAAAAGATATTACTTTAAAAAAGAAACAAGAAAAGGGGATGCAACCACGACCATTTAAAAAAACAAAACATATATAGACACCAAAACGGCAGCGACACCTATAGACAGAAGGGTGCACACTCACGGGGTCTCGGCTTTCTTGTTGAGGGCATTGGCACGTTCTAAGTACGTTTGAGCTTCATTCTTGAGGAGGACAGCCTTTTCAGGCGAGGTAGCGGCGGCCTCCTTTAGTTTATCGGTAGCCCACTTAACATATCCTACGTCTCCGGATTGATAGTTGCAAAAATGAATGCACTTTGGGCTACAAACCTCCAGTTCTCCCTTGCAGCGCTTGATACATTTGTCCCAACAGAACTCTTCGGCAGTTGCCAATGGTGTTGATACCGCCGCTACCATCACGACCAGGAGGAGAATGACACCAATTGCGTTCCTAGTATTCACCGCCATTCTAGACCTTGAGATTACTTCCACAGGGTATGACGGGTTTAGAAGGAGGTTGTTGATGAGGATATGATTGTTTATGGATGTTGTGCTAGCCATTGTCGGGTTAAATAGCATTCCTAGGAGAAGAAAGTGTCGCCATGACAGATACATGGACAACTGCATGTTGTAAGTGACATGCATGTCACTCTGTGTGCGCGGTACCCATTACCCCTTATTTTCACCCAAACACATATGGGTGCCAACTGATTGGCTAGAAAGTTTTATTTTCGATGGTACATGTAATTGTTACGAGGAATGCATAAACTGGGTCATTCCTGATAAAATTCTACTAATCTACTTTTGACATAGCAATGCATCATTGAGGGCCGCCAATATTTTTCTGTTGAAAACTATTCGAATATAAGTAGTGACTGTTCGATGGTTACAAAACAACATGACCTAGGTTATGCATGCATAATCCCATCGGACTATAAAAGGATCACAAATTACCTGTTAGTAATCTATGTGTTTGAATAACATGACATGAGCTGGGTTGTAGGGGAATGATCGTAATATGTATGTACGAGAGGATGATTCCTCTCTAATATGAGTAGCTTAGAAAAAATCGTATCTCTCTCAGTTCAATTGGTCTCTTCTCTCGTGACGTAACTTGTGGCTGATGTATAGTAAGCCAAATGAATTCGCAGCATCTTTTGATGTGAGTGAACTTTCTCGGCGCAAAAGAATATTATATTATATAAATCTAATCTTCGAGTGTTCCAGGTTTTTTAGTGCCGCAACTCCTTCCTATTCGATTATTTTGACCAATGAACATATTGTTTCTAGGATGTCTATTATGCTGCTAGCGGTATAAGAGTGCATGCCTATACCCGACAATTTCTCTGGAGGGCATAAGCAAAATATATCACATGATTTACTTGTTTCCTCTTGTATCTCTAGACCTAGACGCCTAACCGTCTGAAATTATCACAGTATTCAAGTGTAATAAGTCTTCAGTTCACTCAGAACATAACGACTTCGGTGATGCTCAAACACACTAGCTCTACTTGTTTGTGTTTATCCTCGCAGGCTCGTTTTCTCTCAGTGCCTTCGAGGTGGGTTGCTCCAAAAAGACAACAGACGTATCAAACTCTGAGCAGCCAGCAACTTATGGTGAAGGGGATGGGCTATTTATAGCCAACACACAACCCAACCTGATATGACTGAAATTGTTTAGAGTAGGAAACGAGAGACAAGACAAAATATGTAAAATAAATCATTGTTCTCATTGATGATTGATTACACATATAAATAGCCTCCGAAGGGGTGCGTCCAAAGGGACACAAGACAATCATCCCGGTTAGGAAAAGTAGGGATTAATACACTACTGGAATCAGAGATTTTGCCATCTGCAGCTTCTTTGTCGTCTGTTGGCTAATGGCAAAGACCCTCTTTCCCATCACCTACCAAAAACCAGACGGCAAACAGCAGACTAAAGGCAAAGATACTCTTTGCCATCGGTCTGCTTTTTGCCATGTGTCAGCTGACGGCAAAGAGCATTCAGGCAAACGGCAGAGAGCACAAGGCGTCCCACCCCGTAACCACTCTCTCCCCCTAACGGAATCTTCCTTTGCCATCTGCCTTTTACCTCTTTGCCGTCGGGGGTAGACAACAAAGAGGTAACATGCCCTAACGACCGTCGCACCCACCCCCGCACCCCTCTCTCCCCTAACGGTCGTCGCCCCAACCCCCACTCTCACTCCCCTCTCTCTCCGACACCCACTACAGCCACCCCCACGGCCACCACCTTCGTTGCCGCTCCGCCCTCGGTGCCCCACCGCCCCCAACGTGCCCACCGCCCCTGTCGCACCGTCGCACCACAACCCCTGTCGCGTGCGTCTCCCACCGCCCCAACACCCCATCGTCCCCGCCACCAACCGCCCGACGCCCTGCCGCCCACAACGCCCAGCCCCCCCCCCCCCGCTGGCAGGCCACCCCTATTTTTATTTTGTTTTTCCTATTTTTATTTATGTTAAATTAGTTAGGTTAGTTCTTTAGTTTATTAGGTTAGTTAGGTTAGTTGTTAATTACCTACTGTTAGTTAGGTTAGTTGTTAATTACCTACTATTAGTTAAATTAGTTAGGTTAGTTAGTTAGCTTGGTTAGTTAGGTTAGTTAGTTAGTTAGCTTAATAGAAAGAAGAGCAAGAAGAAGAAGAGGAGGAGGATAAGAGGAGAAAAGGAGGAGGAAGTGGAGGAGAAGAAGAAGAAGAAGAAGAAGAGAAGAAAAAAATAAGAAGGAGAAGAAGAAAAGAAGAAGAGAAGAATAGAAGAAGAAGAAATGAAGCAGAGAAGAAAAAAAATAAGAAGGAGAAGAAGAGAAAAAAGAAGAAAAGAAGAATAAGTATAAGAAGAGGATAAAGAAAAATAGAAATAGAAATAAGAGGAGAAGGAGCCCTCCTTCTTCTTCTCCTTCTTCTCTCCTCCTGCCGGCAGAAGAAGAAGAGAAGAAGAAGAAGAAGAAGAAGAAGAAGAAGAAAATGAAGAATTGGAATAAGAAGAAAAGGAAGAAGAGGAAAAAAAGAAGAGGAAGAAGAAGAAAATGACACCCTAACACCCTGGCACGATGCCCCGACACCCCGACACGACATCCTGACACCCCAGCACGAAACTCCGCGCAATTGTTAATACGCCGTATATTTGTGTTAGGTCGTATATTGTTCGATTTTATTAAAGAACAGAAAATATTTGTGTTGACCGGGTGGATTTACATGTGATAGTTGTCTCATCGCTCTGAGGTGTGTTGTGTGAAGACCTCCCCGTGCATTCTACGAGCTTCGCCCCTGCATTCGTGGGTCAGTACAAATGTCATCTCCTCCTCACCCCTTCGTTTACTGTGGGTCGGTTTTTGGATGAAACTTGCTAGATGTAGGTAATTAAATTAATTTATCAGTATGCGTGACCTGTATGTGTCTCCCGTTCGAAAGGGATACAGTTATAAATATGCATGCATTTGCTTATATTTATAACCGTGATTCTTTCGAATTGTCCAACGTTATCCATGGACAGCCCAAGGAATGTGTAGATTGGGTTCGTTTTCCCATATGCTTTGTTCCGGATCCGATGCATAATTTCATCAGTCCCTCCCTGTTGTTCTCCGGATACACATCCTCTCTATTTATTGCGGAGACATGTATGGGGAGAACAGCGGGGAGGTGCTGCCAAAATTTTATATTGGATCCGGAGCATAGCATGGGAAAACGAACCCAATCTACACATACTCGGGTGGGATTAGGACCTATCTTTACCTATTAGTGTGTAGGTTGCATGGACATAATAAAAATGGCAAACTTGATTAACTGATGAATATATATGCTAAATTATATATAAATATATTTCTTATGTGTTTTGTAGCTAGGCAACATGAGTGATCGTGCGTGGATGTACGCCGGTCACCCTAGTCAGAAAGAGATGACGAAAGAATGGTTTCTAAAAGCCAAGGAATTTGTGAAAGCCGCATTTGTAAATGGCCAGGAAAGAAAATATTGCCCCTGTCCTAGATTCGACAATTATAAAAAGACAATAGAGGATGTAATGATTAAACACCTAGAGAGGAGGGGTTTTAAGCCTAATTATACGGTGTGGACATTTCATGTTGAGTCTATACAACGCACCAGAGCTGAGGTGGTCCGTCGTCGCACAAACGAGCATGGTACCGGGATCGAAGACATGGTGCAAGACTTTGATGATGCTAGGGATTCAGATGATGAGATGGAGGAATCTGCAAAGGCCTTGTATGAAATGTTGGAGTCTTCAAAACGTCCTCTCCATGAGCGCACTGAGCTTCGTCAGCTGGATGCAATTGCGCAAGTAATGGCTCTGAAGGCTTAGTTCAACTTGGAAAGAGAATGCTACAACGATATGATGACACTATTTGGACGCTTCCTACAAAAAGGACATGTCATGCCTGCAAATCTGTACCAGTCGGACAAAATACTTCATGTACTTAAGATGTCCTATGAGAAGATAGATGCATGTGAGAAAGGATGTGTCTTATTTAGGAAGGAGTATGCACACTTGGAATATTGTCCCAATTTCGATTCTTGTAGGTATCTTGTGGTAGACAACGGTATGGGTGAGAAGAGGTACACCAAAATTGGAGTTAGTGTTCTTTGGTACATGCCAATCGTACCAAGGCTTCAACGTCTTTTCATGGATGAAGAGACAGCCAGACAGATGACATGAAACAAATTGGGCAAAAGAACTGAACTAGATGCAGATGGGAATAAGATGGCGGTACACACATCAGATGGGGAAGCGTGGAAACATTTCGATGGATTGCATTAGGATAAAGCGTAGATCCAAGGAATCCTCGAGTCTGCGCCACCACAGATGGTTTTAATCCCTTCGGAATGACGACAACCCAATACAGTTGTTGGCCTGTATTTGTCATTCCACTCAATCTCCCCCCGGGCAGATTATGCAAAGAAATAACATATTTGTGACGTTGATAATTCTAGGGCCCAATTATTTGGGGTAGAATATGAATGTGTACCTGCAACCGCTGAAGGCTGAATTGGAAGAAGCTTGGGACAATGGGGTCAAGACATACGATGCCGCTAGAAAACAAAACTTCAAAATGCAAGTGTGGTACATGTACTCTATGCATGACTTGCCGGCGTGTGTGCTATTCTCTGGATGATGTGTGCATGGAAGGTTCCCGTGCCACCAAAGCAAGGCAGCTCTTCAGTTTCATTGGTTGTAGGAGGGTCGGAAGTATTCTTGCTTTGACTTGCATTGACAGTTCCTAGATCCTGACCATCAGTTCAGAAAAGACAAGAAGAACTTTACCAAAGGTAAAGTTGTCAAAAACATGGCACCACCTGCTTTGACAGGCCAACATATCCTGGAACAGTTAAACGCCCTCTAACCTGATCCAGAGCGTCCAGGGTATTTCAAGGGGTATAAGTCAAAACACGCCTGGACTCACAAGTCATGCTTCTAGGATCTTCCTTACTTCAAAGACCTCCTTCTTCCACACAATATCGACATGATGCACATTGAAAAGAATATCGGAGAGTCTAGTTTTGGTACATTGTTCGACATAGATGGTAAGACAAACTATAATACTAAGGCTAGAGTCGATCAAGAGACACTATGTCACAGACCGTTACAAAACATGCGAGAAGGCAAAGGAAAGCAGAAGTGGTCGACGCCAAAGGCCTGGTTCAATCTTGGAAGGCTAGCCATGAGGGAAATTATCTAGTGGGTCAAAATGCACTTGATGTTCCCCGATGGGTATGCAGAGAATCTAAATAGGGGAGCGAGTCTAGAAAAATTAAAAATATTTGGTCTCAAGAGTCATGATTGGCACATATGGCTAGAGCAGGTAATGCCGGTGATGTTACGTGGCTTTATTCCCGAGGACGAATAACTAGTACTGGCGGAGCTGAGCTATTTCTTCCATGTTCTTTGTGCAAAAGAATTGTTGCCTGGCATGGTAGATGACATGGAGGAGTTTGAACCGGAGTTGTTGTGCAAGTTCGAGAAGATCTTTCTGTCGGGCTTCTTTAATCCAATGCAGCATTTGATTTTAGATCTACCGACCAAGGCAAGATTGGGTCGGCCCGTGCAAAATCATTGGTGCTACGCAACTGAGAGGATGCAGAAGACGCTTCGAGCTAAATGTAAAAATAAGTGTAGAATTGAAGCATCGATGGCTGAGGCATTCATTACTGAGGAGGTGGCAAACTTTGTGACAGCACACTACAAAGCCAAAAATCATCATTTGCATAATCCTAAGCCTCGGTATAATGATGCAGACCCTAAAAAAGGTGGGTCCAACCTCATCCTATTCAAAGGGAAGCTCGCACCAGCTAGTGCTTCGAAACCAATAATGTTGGATGTCGAAGAATGGGGGACCATTTCGTTGTATATCTTCAACAACCTAACCGAAGTGCGGCTGTACATCGAGTAAGTTCTCGGCACATTTTCCCGTAACTTCTAATTCCTTTGAACTGCTCTTATTCTCGGATATTTCATACAGCCGATACATTGCCAAATTCTCGGATGGAGCGGTGATCCAAAATGATTCCGTCGAAGAGTATGAGCTTCTGGCAAAGACAGGAGGCGGCTATCCCGGTTTCATCTCTTGGTTCAAAAAAACGGTAATTATCAATAATGGACCATTTCATTTCTTGGTCTAACTTGCGGCTAATGCAACAATCGTTTCGTATTAAACATCTAGGCTAATACAGAGTCTATGGATGCCAAATTGAGACAAGCCGCTAATGGTTTTGACTATAAGGTTCATTCATTTGAGAAATACAACATCAATGGGTATCTCTTTCGTACATTTGGCAAAGAGCTATCTATGCCCGACCGGAAATCTACAAATTGTGGTGTCTCTGCTATCGGCGAAGGTGTTATCGAGTATTATGGAAGAGTTGAAGCAATTTATGAACTTCAATTCTATGGTGAAAACCCACTGAATGTGGTAGTCTTCAAATGTTATTGGTTCGAGCCGAAGGAGACTAGAAGGAATCATGAACATATAGGATTAGTCAAAATAAATCCAAACTGCAATTTAGATGTTCCCGATGTCCATATTACGGCTCAACAGGCAATCCAGGTTTTCTATCTACCGTGGGCATGCCAAACTGATAAGAATCTGGAAGGTTGGTATGTTGTTTATGAAGTGCCGCCACGTCTTAGACCACCTCTCCCAAATGAACAGGATTATGGACCTCACATTAACCCAGACACATATGATGGAGAATTCTTCCAAGAAACACGTCTTTCCAAGAAATGTTTCAAAAACCGCCGTGCTTCACCCCTGAACATGGAAGTAGACAGTGATAATGAACCTGACTTCACCATTGAGCCGGAACCAGCAGAGCTGGAGCTAGAAGAGGTTACTGATGCGGATGACCTATCAATGCTTGACCGATTACGGAAAGGCCTTCCACAACTTCATGCCGTTGAACCCGATGAGCACGTCATTCATGAAGATGTCCAACTTAAATTATATATGTACATATTATTATTCATGTCATTTATTCAAAAATTTTATGTTGTACTAATTTATTTTAATCTTTATCATGGCAGGTCAGCAGGTGTTGAAAGATGGTGGGCGCGGGTCCAGATAGCTCGACGGGTTCTTCTTCAGCGGCCCGCACGAGGGGTGGTACTTCCATTCCACCCCTATCTCTACGTAGAACCTTGGGAGATAGTTTGACGACACCACCAGTGGGTGCTTCTTCGTCGGCGGCAATGCCCACTAGGAGAGGTGCTGGTCGGGTAGGGAATAAGGGGAAGGGTACAGGGAGAGGTGGTGGCCGCGGAAGAGGTTGCCGGACTGTTGCGACGTCCTCGCCACCACCACCATCACATTCATTCGAGCATAGTACTACTATGGTAGAACCGTTTACGAAGGAGGCTACGGGGACTCCGGTCCAGGAGCCTCGGGTGGACGGTCATTCGGCCCATGAGACTCTGATCTAGGATCAGCCTCGGGTCGAGGTGCCTTTGGCCCATGAGACTCCGGTCCCTGAGGCTACGTCCCAGGAGACTACTGCCACACACGCTTCGGCCGACGTGGAGAGGTCCAGATGGGTTGCCTAGTCGGATCGGACCGAGGTGCCGGATCGGACCGAGGGTCCTGGTGCATGTTCTGTTGATGGTGGGGATGAGTCTACAGATAGTGAGGGCGACGTGGAGGTGGACGGGGCCCAAGTGTACAAGCGTGGTAGTACATGTCTCCCGGTCGCGCTGGCTACCCGTGAGCAGAGGCGGGGGATTAAGCCTGGAGGGGATAGGTAAGTACATTTCCTATTTTTTTATCTTCTGCCTTCAAGTTTGTTCAAATATCTAATGTGTTGACCTTATCATACTGCAAGGGATGGAAACACCCTTGTGGAGTCCGCAAGCCGAACTGCGTCCTTGGTGTGCTTTGCCGGACAAATATTCCGGGGTTTGTCACGTTGCCTGGTGAGGGTCACGTTCCTACACTAGGATTTACCTAGGAGCACTACCAGGCTACGCAGGCCTCGCCAGAGGAGATTTTAGATGGTGTCTTGTGCCACATGAGGGCCGAGGTGGTGATCAACAACTTTAGGTTAAATTATTCTTTTACACAATCTAAAATTAACAATATAGCTAATTATTGTACTAATCGGTTGTCTCGTTTGATTGCAGACCTTCTATAGGTGTGAGGAGGGATATGAGGAGGAGGAGGCCAAGGTTATCGAGGCCGAGTGTAGGTGGTTATTACATAACTTATGCCATGAGGCTCGGCCGGAGGCCATTCGAGACTACTATGCCACGCGTGGTATTAAGAAGCAGAAGAAGGAGTGCCGCAGAAAGTAACTGAAAAAGGAGAAGTACAGTAAGGTAATTACCTATTCTTAAGGCCATGTACGTAGTTTTCTTGATTTGATTCATAGGCGTAGCGCTCAAAATTCTTTCTAATAACTTATAGGTGACCCCGAGATGGTGTGCGGATAAGATGGATTGTTGGGAGGCGTTGGTGGATGAGTGGTGCATAGGCAACTGGCGAGCCGTCCATGACAATGCGAAGGATCGGCGTAGCCAAATGGTTGGTGTGCCACACCATCAAGGCAGTGCCAACTTACTTCAGTTCGGACGAAACTGGGTATTTGGTTTGCTTCATGATTCATGCCATTCATTCTTCATGCTAGCTTGAGCCCCTTACTAATACTTTGTTCCTCTCTTTTAGGTGCATCACAATAAGATGGAGATGCCAGAGTTGTACGACCTTTATGGCATGGCCCATACCGCCTCGTACAAGAAGGCGAAGGCATTCTCTTTGGCTGACCTGGATGATCAAAATAACTTCACCAACATCTTAACCCACCACAAGCTCATGAAATACACGGACACGGGGAAGGCTTGGAAAGGGGAGGACTTTAACCCGAGCCAGTAACCTTTGGATCCAGAGCTGGTGATGATATCTGGTGGCCGGAGGACCCATTGCTCGATAGCCATTGGAGATGGTATAATACGTTGTCCACTCACTCTCCCAGAGATCAAGGCGCGCCAGTTGAGCTCCTGTCTTGAGATAAGGCCTCATCCATGGCCATTCGATCTTGCCATCGAGGTTAGTTGTACGGACTCAGAAAACTTTCATCCATTTCATTGTGTGTGTGGCCATCGATCATTACTATGGTAACGAGGAATGGTGTTGCAGCTTGCTCTTAAGAAAGAGAGAGGGGAAAACGAGGCTGCTCCTGAAAAAGAGAGAGCGGCAACCGAGGCTGCTCTTGAGACAGAGAGAGCGGCAAGCCAGGCTACTCTTCAGGCTGCTCTTGAGGAGAGGGACCCGACCACGGCTCGGTTGATTGAGGACGAGAGGGCCCGGAATGAGGCGGCTCACCTGGCCATGTACGAGCTTATTGTGGTAAGTTTCTTTTTAACATTATCCAAATCATGTGTGTAACGTCTGTTTCATTACTAGCTAATAGGACTGACTCTTCAAAACCGAATGTGCAGTCCATGTAAGAGAAGAGCGGACAAGCCCCTCCGCCGATGCCCGTCTTCTGTGCGATTGGCATGGTGAGTTTCGTTTTAATGGTCATTATAAACTAGTATTAACAATTGTGTGTCATCATGCTAACTAAGATATTGAAAAAAAAATTGCAGAATAACTCCCGAGCGGCATCGCACGACCCTTCTCCAGGGCAACCGTCTCCAAACGAAGCCGACGTGAGCAACCCTCGTGTTTCTCCTCCTTGATGACCACTGTGGTAATTTTTCTCTAGTTCATTTTTGACATAATTAGCTAGTTTAGCTTAGTTAGGTAAAAACATTGTAAGAACCTTGGTTAGCTCACAACTTAGCTAAATTAGGCCAACACATAATTAGCCCATTTAGCTCCAAAAAGACATAATTAGATAATTTAGCTCCAAGAAGAGGAGAATAGGAGAAGAAATAGGAAAAATGGAAATAAGGAACAAGAAGAAGAAGAAGAGAAGGAGAAGGAGGAGGAGGAGGAGAACAAGGAGAAGGAGAAGGAGGAGGAGAAGAGGAGGAGAAGAAGGAGAAGCAGGAGAAGACCTTCTACTTCTTCTCCTCCTTCTCCTCCTTCTCCTCCTCCTCCTACTACTCATTCTTCTTTTCCTTCTTCTTCTCCTCCTCCTCGTCTTTCTTCTCCTCTTTCATATTTTACTTACCTTATTTTCCCCAACAATGACATAATTAGCCCATTTAGCTCCAAAATGACATAATAAGCTCAAAATGGCATAAGAACCTCGTTTAGGTCATGAATATTATATACGTAGCTAATTTAGCTCCAAAATTACATAATTAGCCCATTTAGCTCCAAAAAGACATAATTAGAAAAATTAGCTCCAAGAATAGGAGAAGAGGAGAAGAAATAAGAAAAATGAAAAGAAGGAAGAAGAAGAAGAAGAGAAGAAGAAGAACAGAAGGAGTAGGAGGAGGAGGAGATGAAGGAGAAGGAGAGGAGGAGGAGAAGAAGGAGAAGGAGGAGAAGACCTTTTCCTTCTTCTCCTCCTTCTCCTCCTTCTCCTCCTCCTCCTCCTTCTCCTCCTTCTCCTCCTTCTTCTTGATTTCTTCTTCTTCTTCTCGTCCTCGTCTTTCTTCTCCTCTTTCATATTATCCTTACCTTATTTTCCCCAACAATGACATAATTAGCCCATTTAGCTCAAAAATGACATAATAAGCTCAAAATGGCATATATAAGAAGCTTGGTTAGCTCATGAATATTATATACTTAGCCTATTCAGCTCCAGAACGACATAATTAGGCCATTTAGCTCCAAAAAGACATAATTAAATAATTTAGCTCCAACAAGAGGAGAAGAGGAGAAGAAATAAGAAAAATGAAAAGAAGGAAGAAGAAGAAGAAGAGGAAGAAGAAGAGAAGGAGAAGGAGGAGAAGACATTCTCCTTCTTCTCCTCCTTCTCCTCCTTCTCCTCCTCCTCCTCCTCCTCCTTCTTCTTCTCCTTCTTCTTGATTTCTTCTTCTCCTCCTCCTCCTCCTCCTCCTCTTTCTTCTCCTCTTTCATATTCTCCTTACATCATTTTCCCCAACAATCACATAATTAGCCCATTTAGTTCCAAAATGACATAATAGGCTCAAAATGGCATAAGAACCTTGGTTAGCTCATGAATATTATATACTTAGCTTGTTTAGCTCCAAAATGACATAATTAGCCCATTTAGCTCCAAAAAGACATAATTAGATAATTTAGCTCCAAGAAGATGAGAAGAGGAGAAGAAATAGGAAAAATGAAAAGAAGGAAGAAGAAGAAGAAGAAGAAGAAGAGAAGAAGAAGAGAAGGAGAAGGAGCAGGAGGAGAAGAAGGAGAAGGAGGAGCAGACCTTCCCCTTCTTCTCCTCCTTATCCTCCTTCTCGTCCTCCTCCTCCTTCTCATTCTTCTTCTCCTTCTACTTGATTTCTTCTTCTTATCCTCGTCCTCCTGTTTCTTCCCTCTTTCATATTCTCCTTACCTTGTTTTCCCCAACAATGACATAATTAGCCCATTTAGCTGGAAAATGACATAATAAGCTCAAAATGGCATAAGAACCTTGGTTAGGTCATGAATATTATATACTTAGCTAATTTAGCTCCAAAATGACATAATTAACCCATTTATCTCCAAAAATACATAATTAGAAAATTTAGATCCAAGAATAGGAGAAGAGGAGAAGAAATAGGAAAAATGAAAAGAAGGAAGAAGAAGAAGAAGAGAAGAAGAAGAAGAAGAGAAGGAGTAGGAGGAGCAGGAGATGAAGGAGAAGGAGAGGAGGAGGAGAAGAAGGAGAAGGAGGAGAATACCTTTTCCTTCTTCTCCTCCTGCTCCTCCTTCTCCTCCTCTTCCTCCTTCTCCTCCTTCTCCTCCTTCTTCTTGATTTCTTCTTCTTCTTCTTGTCCTCGTCTTTCTTCTCCTCTTCCATATTCTCCTTACCATATTTTCCCCAACAATGACATAATTATCCCATTTAGCTCAAAAATGACATAATAAACTCAAAATGGCATATATAAGAACCTTGGTTAGCTCATGAATATTATATACTTAGCCTATTAAGCTCCTAAATGACATAATTAGGCCATTTAGGTCCAAAAAGACATAATTACATAATTTAGCTCCAACAAGAGAAGAAGAGGAGAAGAAATAAGAAAAATGAACAGAAGGAAGAAGAAGAAGAGGAAGAAGAAGAGAAGGAGAAGGAGGAGAAGACATTCTCCTTCTTCTCCTCCTTCTCCTCCTTCTCCTCCTCCTCCTCCTCCTCCTTCTTCTTCTCCTTCTTCTTGATTTCTTCTTCTCCTCCTCCTCATCCTCTTTCTTCTCCTCTTTCATATTCTCCTTACCCCATTTTCCCCAACAATCACATAATTAGCCCATTTAGTTCCAAAATAACATAATAAGCTCAAAATGGCATAAAAACCTTGGTTAGCTCATGAATATTATAGCCTGTTTAGCTCCAAAATGACATAATTAGCCCATTTAGCTCCAAAAAGACATAATTAGATAATTTAGCTCCAAGAAGAGGAGAAGAGGAGAAGAAATAGGAAAAATGAAAAGAAGGAAGAAGAAGAAGAAGAACAAGAAGAGAAGAAGAAGAGAAGGAGAAGGAGGAGGAGGAGAAGACCTTCTCCTTCTTCTCCTCCTTCTCCTCCTCCTCCTCCTTCTCCTTCTTCTTATCCTTCTACTCCATTTCTTCTTCTTATCCTCCTCCTCTTTCTTCCCTCTTTCATATTCTCCTTACCTTATTTTCCCCAACAATGACATAATTAGCCCATTTAGCTCCTAAATGACATAATAAGCTCAAAATGGCTAAGAACCTTGGATAGGTCATGGATATTATAGACTTAGCTAATTTAGCTCCAAAATGACATAATTAGCCCATTTAGCTCGAAAAAGACATAATTAGAAAATTTAGCTCCAAGAATAGGAGAAGAGGAGAAGAAATAGGAAAAATGAAAAGAAGGAATAATAAGAAGAAGAGAAGAAGAAGGAGGAGGAGGAGATGTAGGAGAAGGAGAGGAGGAGAAGAAGGAGAAGGAGGAGAAGACCTTTTCCTTCGTTTCCTCCTTCTCCTCCTCCTCCTCCTTCTCCTCCTTCTCCTCCTTCTTGATTTCTTCTTCTTCTTCTCGTCCTCGTCTTTCTTCTCCTTTTTCGTATTCTCCTTACCTTATTTTCCCCAGCAATGACATAATTAGCCCATTTAGCTCAAAAATGACATAATAAGCTCAAAATGGCATATATAAGAACCTTTGTTAGCTCACGAATATTATATAGTTAGCCTATTTAGCTCCAAAATGACATAATTAGGCCATTTATCTCCAAAAAGACATAATTACATAATTTAGCTCCAAGAAGAGGAGAAGAAATAAGAAAAATGAAAAGAAGGAAGAAGAAGAAGAAGAGGAAGAAGAAGAGAGGGAGAAGGAGGAGAAGACCTTCTCCTTCTTCTCATCCTTCTCCTCCTCCTCCTCCTTCTCCTTCTTCTTCTCCTTCTTCTTGATTTCTTATTCTTCTCCTCCTCCTCCTATTTCTTCTCCTCTTTCATATTCTCCTTATGTCGGGACCCCAATCCTAAGCCATAGGAATCCAGCCTATAACACAACGCATCCCTTTGTGGTCTTACGCACGGTTAACTCCACGGCTGTAGCCTTACCTTAGCTGGGACCGTTTGCAATGTCAAAGAACACGGATCGACATGTCTAGTCATAAACCAAAGTGGCAGTTCCGCACAAGGACAGTCATACATGACCCAACAAAGCAGGTGTCGGTCACCAACGAACGTAGACGAGTCGTAGCAAGCTACAAGGACTCCATTACGTCGCGTGACATTTCCCCAAAGGGGACAGACACAGCAGCTAAGAAGGATACATGCCGGTCAACCAATGTGTCCGGAGCAGTAGCGAACTACCAAGGCTCGTTGGATCACAAAGGGGCATTTCCTTGTAAGGAGTGCTACTAAAGTTCACGACTAGGTATTCGAACCCCATACATATCAAGTAAGACACACGTACGCATGGCATACCGATATGTATAGATACATCGATGGCATCACAACATAACCATAATCATACAAGCTTTATTTAAGAGGCTCGGAAGAGCCACACACATAATATTACACATTAAGGGTCTCTCGACCCATAATAGCAGTCATACAATTACAAGCCAGCGGAAGAGTTATAAACTGTCTGGGTACAGACAGAGCAACTAGAAGGCACATGGCCTGACTATACTACAGAGCCGACGTAGGGCCAGATCGTAGCTGGGACACCAGCTACTCGTCGTCGTCGATGTCTACGAAGAACCCTCCATTAGGGTCATTAGCAATCTCTGCAACATTTATTAAGCAAACATGAGTATGAAGGTACTCAGCAAGACTTTAGGATGACTAACTACTCATGCAAGGTGTCAAGAAGGTATTGTGGGGTTTCATGCGGAAAGCCAGCGTTTGACTCGTGGCTAGACAACTTGCTTTTTGAAATTAGTTTTGACAACTTGATTTCTCGCACACGAGTCCACTAACACCACAACAATACACTATCGTGGAATCATTCCGTCTCCATACAGAAATGCCGTCCACGACACTCACGCTTATCTTGACAATTTTATGAGTAGCCACTGAAGTTATCTATGAACAACATATGTCTCCAAGTAGTCCATATCCACGGACGCGGCTATTTGAATAGATCATAACCCTGCAGGGGTGTACTTCGTCACACACGCTTCCGCCACTTATCGCCATGTGCACGTCATGTACCTCGGCAACCTTCAAGCGGAAGCCCAGCGAGGGGGTCGGCCACGACCGTTAACCACACTAGTACCTAGTCCAGGTTTATCGCCAATCTGAGAGTAACCCGTACGGAAGTCCGGCCGAGGTTTCCGCCATGGCCTCAAACGATGTGCGCAGGGTTCCCAAGCCCACCATCCGGGTGCCACTTGGTACACCGTGCCACTGCCTACCGCATCACGGTACACCTCTCAGGTCAGCACCATGCACGGCCTCCAGCATTACTATAAACACCAGAAACTACTTGCAACTCCTGGACCGAGTACTAAGCGATTAATAGGCCGAGCGGGGTCATATTTCAGGGCCCAGCATGTGGTAGTATCTAGTCTTGGATTACATACACGGAACTCAGTTCCTAAGGACGGTTCCAATGAAACAACCCGCCATGTACTCCTACACAGCCTTTCACCGGTACCTTTACCAAATCAAGTTCAACACACGACCTTTGCTCACCGAACACATTCCACATTTCTGTTCATCTCCCAGATGACAGACCATACACAACTCTAAGCATAGCATGCATAGCAGGATAAGGCACATCATAGCTCAAGCAACTACCAGGTATGCTAGGTTGCAAGGTTCGGCTATTTACTGTGACAAGGTTAAGTCATGCAAAGGAAGTGGGTCCAACTATCGTGGCAAAAGCAGCTGAAGCATTTGATCCTAATGCATTAAATAGGTGCAGGAGCAAGAACATAGGTGTTATCGGGATGATCAAAAGGGTTGCTTGCCTTGTTGCTCAGAGGAGGAACGATATCCGTCGGACACATATTCAGTGGAATCCGGGGGTGCGGAGCCTACCGAAATGAATGGCAACATTCAATAACAATCATATGCAATCAAAATGATGCATGAGCATGGCATGAGAATGCAAGTGATAAGTTATTATAATCAAGATGTTTTAGGTTTAGAGTTGATTTGAATCACATTCGAATAGCAATTCAAACGGGTATTCCAGGATACCGGTTTAATTGATTCGACCTGATGCTCAGATCAACCTAGTGTTAACATGCATGAAATGTCAAGTTATGGTACTGATTTACCTCTAGGGCAGTGTGTGATCATTGTATTTATAATGAAATTTGGATATTTTTGCAAATTCCATTTATAAAGTGATTAAAAGAATTGAATTATTCCTTATTTCACAATTTAGGGTTCTGTAACTTTTTCAAACATAGTTGAAAATAGCATAATCAGAAACCTTGAATTTTTCTGATACTTTTTCATATATAAATTATTTTCATTGGAGTTACAGATTAATTTCTATGATTTTTGAAATTTTTAGCAATTTCCTGAATTATTTTTATACTGGAAATTCCATTTATTGCATCAGGCTGACGTCAGTAGGTCAGCCGACCTGTGCAGGTCAAACCTGACAGGGGGGCCCCACTGGTCAGCCTCTCTGGGACTAATCCCACGCTGACCAGCCCCTAATTGGGGTTTGACCAGGCGTGGGGCCCTCTTGCAGCGACTCAGGGGAGGGCGATTAGGCCCTAATGGTCGGCCACGTCGACGGCCACCGCAGGGTGGTCGCCGGCGACCAAACCCGCGGCGGAGGGCTCGGCGGAGGCGACCTAGACGGCGCTGCACAGCACGAAAACGCACGCGGTTGGCAGCTACAGCAAGCCCGCGAAGTGGCCGATCCGGCAGGACCATCTAGGGAGGCTAGGGTCGCCGGAAGAGGCGTCGGCGATGAGCCGGAGCGGCGGCCGAAGCTCGGGCGTCGTCGGGGGCTTTGAATCAGAGGGATCCACGCTTAGTTCTTAGGCATCTACGCGTCGTCCTGGAGCTGCTGGTGCTCTTGGGAGGACGAGCTGGACATCGGAGGGCTACCAGCGACGAGCGGCAGCAGCGGTGCTCGTCGGGCTCCGGTGAAACTAGGGCTAGAGGAGGGGATCGACGGGGAAAACTTAGGGAAAACCACCGCATGCTCACAGGGAGTGCAGAGAAGAGCTCAGACGGCTCGGGGAAGGCCTGGGGGCGACGAATCGACGGGAGAGGTCCGGCGGCCGGAGGAAGAAGACGATGGCGTTGCGGGCGTTGCAGGGCGCGAGGAAGCTTCGGCTTCTGCAGGAATGACCAGGGCGACGAGGCGGAGCTAATGGCGTGCTCGCGGAGGGGATCCTATGGCCAGGGGCACGGCCAGCTCGAGCTCGAGCTCGGCTCTAATGGCGGCAGCAGGGAGAAGGAGGGGATCCGGGCGGAGGAGGAGAACCGAGGCGGGGAATGGATAGGGGAGGCTCTGGGTAGCTTATCCCCGTCGTCGCCAGCGCGAACCGGCGGCCAGGCAGGCACGCAGGTGCGTGGCCGCGCCGGAGGAGGCGGCGGCCACCTCCTGCTGCCTACTGGCGCGGGGAAGGGGATGAGCGGCGAGATGGGCTCGGCCTGGCTTGGGCGTCAGGTAAGCTTTTCCCATTTTCTCTTTTTTGGTTTTTTCTGTTTTGCTATTTATTGCTTTGCTAATTATTTCAGCTCCAAAACAAAAGGTACAAACTAATTTTGACCTCCTGAAATATTTGTTATAATATCCCCACTCATTTCCAAGACTTTCAACATTTTTGGAAAATTATAGTTTCTTATTTCAAATTTTTAAATTTGAAACCAGTGGCTTTTGCATTTATTTAAAATGCTTAAAGTGTCAAGAAAATAGTTTTCTCCAATGCTCATTTACTTTCATGATTTATCAGAAAGTTTGAACATTTCTTGAGGCCATTCTGGGTTCATTGATTTTGAACTAGTTGAAATTTCCTTTAATTGAAATGGTGGCTAGGGTTTTGAGTTTTTCCTTTGCCACTTTGTTGTTTTTGTTGAAACTTCTTAGATGCAAATGCAAAGAAGACATGAGCACAATGCTATCTTGGTTAAGGGTTAGGGATGTGACAATAATACAAGAGGCAACAGTGGAGAAGAAGATGTGAAACAAAAGGTTTTCACCTCTCAACCATTTTCTGTTATTTGTCAAGTATATGTTCATTGTTTTGGCCCACATTACAAATTTGGATGTGTTAATAAGATGCCTTAGCTTATAGGTTTCTACAGGTGGATATATTTTATCTGTTCGAATTCTAGGAGACATGCCTTTTTAAGATGATCTTTTTATGTTTAAGCATTCCAGCTCCTTGATCGATGAGAGTACTTTCTGCAATATAAAGTAGGGTAATAGACATGCGAGGTGTGCCACTTGCAGGCAGCGATGGCGGGAGTTCCGTATTGGGCAGAGGAAGAGGAAGAGAAGAAAGAAGGCTTGGGCATGAGTGGGTATTGGGTGGCGGCGGCCTTCAAGTACCTGCCCCATGGCACCTCACTCTATAGTAGTGGCAAGTATGTTTGACTTCCACAACTCCAGCCTCATCTATGTTCATGTATATACGCCACCGACCACAAACCCTATATTTATCTGATAAATAATGCTACCATCTTTGAGAATAATAACCGAAGATACCATAAATGTGGGAACTATTATAAGTCACCATCACGATGGTATGAAATATATGATGGTCACAAACTTCATCTATTTATATATGTAGACACATTAGTTCATATACAATGAGGAGGATAAATTAAGTGTGAGTGAGTGTCAGCCATATCAATGGACACGGTGTCAGTGCCACACTAAATTGTCAAACTTCTGCTTTTGATAAGAGAAGGAGTACTATACTAGTCAAAACCGTCGCTCACCAATGGGGCATGTTGGTGTGATCGGTCGAGAAACAAAGTGGCTCGCTTGATCGACCGGGGTGAAGAATAACTTATTCTTCACCCTGATCGATCGACTAAGATAGATTTGATAGTCTGTGCCTTCTCCCTATACCAGTAAAGATAGTAAAGTATTTGAAGCTACGACACTAGTCATTTGTATGACAGAATATTGGCTTAGTATTTCTGCTTTTGCTTAAAATGAAATTTGTAGCGCATGTAAGGTAGCTCTAATCAAGGGTAGAGCTGAGCTACAACCTCTCCCTTCTTTCAAAAACAGTAAATTTGGCAGAAAGATGGCTACATTTTCCTTACTACGAACAAGCTGAAAGAGAAACTGCCAAATTCCTAAGAGACAGTCCAGGCCTTTTAATAGGTTAAGGATGCATTCTTTAATTGTATAGTAGGTGTTTTTTATATATCTATTACTCCCTCCGTTCATTTTTATAAGGCGGTTTAGACAGCTGGTTTTGAATTGTTTAGAGTACTCTATGAATAGGCTAAAACATCTTATATAAGTGAACAGAGGGAGTAGTAATTAGTATAATGGACTAGGTATAGTAGATCTCTAGCTACACTGACACGATCCGTTCTAGCGTTTTTGTATTCGATGCCATTCTCGGTGAAATCAAGGAGATTAATGTTGGCTTGCTCCATTTCTTTCTCATCCATAAACACAAGGGACCATACAGCCATATCCAAAAAGTCATGCAGTAATTTTACGGGAAGAATCTCCTTTTCCTTACCATGCCTATTCGGGGCATAAGAAGAATTCTCGAGGACATAATTTTACTTGACAAGCAACAAATCTTACCTCACCTACTACGCATTGTGGTGTTACAAATGCAAGACTAATTCTGAAACTGTAAGATTACCTCAAAACCATATGTTTTTCTTACGATGGATGCAAGCTGCATGCTTTGGTTTAGGGTGTGGGTTGGCTCGGGTGAAGAATAAGAATTCTTCACCCTGGATGACAAATAATCAATCCCTATATATATTCATATGATATTTTTTATGACCTCATAAGTCATAACTAGATGAATGAGAAAACAATTTTCTACTATTTTATCATTGGTTATCGTGCGTGCAATTTTACTAGTTCCCTTGGTCTACTTTCTAAGCCTTACAATCATTTTCTTCTTGCAGGTGGCAACGGAAAGAGTTGAATATTGTGTAGAGGAAGAGGATGAGAAGAAACTTGTCGTTCTCACCCAATCTTTGTGGAACTCTCTTTATGTGCGACTATGCATTTGTTGGGTCCTTTTTTTGCGCACTTGCACTTGCAGAAGTATTCTGTTGTGCACATGTAAAATTATTGTGATGTGCACTTGTTAGGCGCTGAACCTTAATGCATGGAGTCGGTGGATGATGTATTTTATTTGATGTGATATGTTACTGAAATGAAATATACATTTTATTTGGAATCTTTTATTCTCTTGTACTTGTTTTTAATGGGCCTATCCTGAGATATGTGTGCTTCTAGCAAAAAAATTCCTCAACCCAAACAAATCAGACATTTTCAATAGTAAAATAGGTATTGCGCCAGACCCATGTAGGCTAGATTGGTGGACTGGGATCTGAAATTTATGATGATTCCATTTGGTCAGTAGCAATGCCACGTCAGCTTGGCCACGTCAGATCCTACGTGGCTCACACAAATGGGTAATGACCAAACCAAAAGTTTGGTCAATAGAGACCTACGACCAAAATTTTAGAAAGGTCATCTTTGTTCTTTCTTGACAGTCAACTGTTGACCTTGTAAATTTGGTGAAAAAAATGTCAATAAGCGACAACAATGACGAATCAATGACCAATATAGGGAGTCATAATTGACCTTATTTCTTATACTGTGGCCATATCATGTCACTTATGATTTGCATGTGATGTTAATCCTTTTATGCACCTTATTTTGCTTAGAACGGCGATTGCATTATAAGTTGATCCCTCACTAAAATTTCCTGATAAAATTGTGTTCTCCCCGACTGTGCACGACAGTTCGTTGTTTCGAGACACCACATGATGATCGGCTCTGATAGACTCAACATTCACAGACAACGGGTGCTAAATAGTTGCACACGCGGAACACTCGAGTTAAACTTGACGAGCCTAGCATGTACATACATGGCCTCGGAACACAAGAGACAGAAAGGTCGAGCATGAATCATATAGTTGATATGATCAACATGGAGATGTTCACCACTGAAACTATACTCAACTCACGAGATGGTCGTGCTTGAGTTAGTGGATTTGGATCATGCGCCACTCGAATGACTAGAGGGATGTCTATTTTGAGTGGGAGTTATTAGTAATATGATTAGCTAAACTTAATTATCATGAACATAGTCAAAAGTACTTTGCAAATTATGTTGTTGCTTGCGTTGTAGCTCTATTGTTTTTTATATGTTCCCAGAGAAAATTTAATTGAAAGATTATAGTAGCAATTATGCGGACTGGGTCCGTAAACTGAAGATTGTCCTCATTGCTGCACAGAAGCCTTATCTCCTTAATGCTCCACTTGGTGTTCTGAACCTCGAACGTCGTCTGTGGATGTTGCGAACATGTGACATACATGTTTTTGATGACTACATGATAGTTCAGTGCGTAATGCTTAAACGACTTAGAATTGAGGCACATAAGACGTTTTGAACGTCACGGAACATACGAGATGTTCGAAGAGAATAAACTGGGATTTCATGCTCGTGCCCTTGTTGAGATGTATGAGACCCCTGACAAGATTCTTTGTCTACAAAGTAAGGGAGAAAAGCTCAATCGTTGAGCATTTCCTCAGATTGTCTGAGCGCTACAATCGCTTGAATCGAGTGGGAGTTAATCTTCCAAATGAGATAGTGATGGTTCTCCAAAGTCACTGCCACCAAGCTACTAGAGCTTTGGGATGAACTATAACAGATCAGGGATAAATATGATGATCCTTGAGCTATTCGCGATGTTTGACACCGCGAAAGTAGAAACCAAAAAGGAGCATCAATTGTTGATGGTTAGAAAAACCACTAGTTTCAAGAAGGGCAAGGGCAAGAAGGGATACTTCATGAAACGGCAAACCAGTAGCTGCTCTAGTGAACAAACCCAAGGTTGTACCCAAATCCAAGACGAAGTGCTTCTGTTATGAGGGGAACGGTTATCGAGGTGGAACTACCCTAGATACTTGGTAGATGAGAAAGCTGGCAAAGTTGACAAAAGTATATTGGATATACATGATATTGATGTGTACCTCACTAGTACTCCTAGTAGCACCAGGGTATTAGATACCGGTTCAGTTGATAAGTTTTATTAACTCGAAATTACAGCTATAGATTAAATGGTTACTAGCAAGGGTGAGGTGACGATGTGTCTTGGAAGTAATTCTAAGGTTAATGTGTTCAAACATCGCACTCTCCCTCTACCATCATGATTAGTGTTAAACCTAAATAATAGTTATTTGGTGTTTGCATTGAGCATGAACATGATTAGATCGTGTTTATTGTAATACGATTATTCATTTAAAGAGAATAATGGTTATTCTATTTGCTTGAACAAATACCTTCAATGGTTTATTGAGTCTCGATCGTAGTGGTACACATGTTCATAATATTAATGCCAAAAGATACAAACTACTAATGATAGTAGCACTTACTTGTGGCACTGCCGCTTGAGTCATATTATTGTACAACGCATGAAGAAGCTCCATACTGATGGATCTTTGGACTCACTTGATTTTGAATTACTTGAGACATGCAAATCATACCACACGGGCAAGATGACTGAAGGCCTCAATTTCAAGTGAGATGGAACAAGAAAGTAACTTATCGGAAGTAATACATTTTGATGTATGTAGTCCAATGAGTGCTGAGGCACGCAGTGGATATCGTTATGTACTTCACAGATGATTTGAGTAGATACTAGTGTATTTACTTGATGAAACACACGTCTGAATTATTGAAAGGTTCAAGTAATTTCAGGGTGAAGTTGAAGATCGTCGTGACAAGAGGATAAAATGTCTATGATATGATCATAGAGATGAATATCTGAGTTGCGAGTTTGGTACACAATTAAGACAATGTGAAAATTGTTTCACAACTCATGCCACCTGGAACACCAAGGTGTCCGAACGTCATAGCCGCGCCCTATTGGATATGGCGCGTACTATGATTTATCTTATCGAATTACCACTATCATTTATGCATTAGGCATTGGAGACAACCGCATTCACATTAAATAGAGCACCACGTAATTCTGTTGATATGACACCGTATCAACTATGGTTTGTGGAACCTTAAATTGTCGTTTCCTAAAAGTTTGGGGCTACGATGCTTATGTAAAAAAGTTTCAGCCTGATAAGCTCGAACCCAAAGAGGATAAATGCATATTCATAGGACACCCAAAATAGTTGGGTATACCTCCTATCTCAGATCCAGAAGCAAAGTGCTTGTTTCTATAAACGGGTCCTTTCTCGAGGAAAAGTTTCTCTCGAAAGAATTGAGTGGGAGGGTGGTGAAACTTGATCAGGTTATTGAACCGTCACTTCAACCAGTGTGTAGCAAGGAAGTCGTTCCTCTGGCGCCTACGCCAATTGAAGTGGAAATTGATGATAGTGATCATTAAGCTTCAGATCAAGTTACTACAAACCTTGTAGGTAACAAGGTTGCGTACTGCTACAGAGTGGTACGGTAACCCTGTCTTAGAGGTCATGTTGTTAAACAACAACGAACCTATGAGCTATGGAGAAGCGATGGTGGGCCCGGATTCCGGCAAATGGCTGGAGGCCATGAAATCCGAGAGAGGATCCGTGTATAAAAACAAAGTGTAGACTTTGGAAGAACTACTTGATGGTCGTAAGACTATTTAGTATAGATGGATCTTTAAAAGGAAGACATATGATGATGGTGAAAAGTCACCATTAAGAAAAGCTCGACTTCTCGCAAAGATGTTTCCGACAAATTCAAAGAGTTGACTATGATGAGACTTTCTCACTCGTAGCGATTTTAAAGTCTGATGGAATTATGTTAGCAGTTGCTGCATTATTTATGAAATATTGCACATAGGATGTCAAAACATTGTTTCCTCGATGGTTTCCTTGAGGAAAGGTTGTATTTGGTACAACCAGAAGGTTTTGTCGATCCTAAGGATGCTAACAAGTATGCAAACTCCAGCGATCCTTCTATGCATTGGAGCAAGCATCTTGGAGTTGGAATATAAGCTTTGATGAGATGATCAAAGCTTTTGGGTTTATACAAGGTTTATGAGAAACTTGTATTTTCAAAGAAGTGAGTGGGAGCACCATAGAACTTCTGATGAGTATATGTGGTGGACATATTGTTGATCGGAAATAATGTAGAATTTCAAGAAAACATAAAGGGTTGTTTGAAAGGAGTTTTTCAAAGGAAAGACTGGATTAAGCTACTTGAACATTGAGAATCAAGATCTATGGAGATAGATCAAAGCCCTTAATAGAACTTTCAACGAAATGCATGCCTTGACAAATTTTTGAAGCAGTTCAAAATAGATCGGCAAAGAAGGAGTTCTTATGTATGTTGTAGGGTGTAAATTTGAGTAAGACTCAAAGCTCGACCATGGCAGAAGAAAGAGAAAGGACGAAGGTCGTCCCCTATGTATTAGCCATAGACTCTATAGTATGCTATGCTGTGTACTGCACCTGATGTGTGCCTTGCCATGAATCTGTCAAGGGGTACAGAAGTGATCCAGGAATGGATTACTGGACAGCGGTGAAAGTTATCCTTAGTAACTTGTGGACTAAGGATTTTTTTGTCAATTATGGAGGTGATTAAAGAATTCGTCGTAAAGGGTTATGTCGATGCAAGCTTTGACACTAATCCGAATAACTCTGAGTTGTAAACCAGATTCGTATAGTGGAGCAATCAGTTGGAATAGTTCCAAATGGAACGTAGTAGCAGCATCTATAGGATGACATAGAGATTTATAAAGCACACACGGATCTGAAAGGTTTCAAATCCGTTGACTAAAAACCTCTCACAGAAGCAAGACATGATCGAACCCCAGAACTATATGGGTGTTAGATTCATTACAATCACACATTGATGTTAACTAGATTATTGACTCTAGTGCAAGTGGGAGACTGTTGCAAACATGCCCTAGAGGCAATAATAAATTGGTTATTATTATATTTCCTTGTTCATGATAATCGTTTATTATCCATGCTAGAATTGTAGTTATTGGAAACTCGAATACATGTGTGGATACATAGACAATACACTGTCCCTAGTGAGCCTCTTGTTGACTAGCTCGTTGATCAAAGATAGTCAAGGTTTACTGGCCATAGACAAGTGTTGTCACTTGATAACATATAAACATAGCATATGATCGTGTCAGTTTATTGTTACTATTTTCTGCATGTCAACGTATCTGTTCCTATGTCCATGAGATCATGCAACTCCCGTACACCTGAGGAATCCCTTATGTATATCAAATGTCGCAACGTAACTGGGTGACTAGAAACATGCTCTAAAGGTATCTCCAAAGGTGTCTGTTGGGTTGGCATGGATCAAGACTAGGATTTGTCACTCCGTGTGACGGAGTGGTGTCTCGGGGCCCACTCGGTAATACAACATCACAATAAGGCTTGCAAGCAATGTGACTAAAGAGTTAGTCGCGGGATCTTGTATTATGGAATGAGTAAAGAGAATTTCCACTAACGAGATTGAAATAAGTATAGAACTACCGACGATCAAATGTCGGGCAAGTAACATACCGAAGGACAAAGGGAATGGTATACGGGATTATATGAATCCTTGGCATAGATGTTCAACCGATAAGATCTTCGTAGAATATGTCGGATCCAATATGGACATCCAGGTACCTCTATTGGACATTTACCGGGGAGTGTCTCAGGTCATGTCTGCATAGTTCTCGAACCCGCAGGGTCTGCACACTTAAGGTTCGGTGACGTTTCGGTATGGTTGAGTTATTGGTGCTGGTGACCGAAGTTTTGTTCGGAGTCCCAGATATTTGGATTCCGGAAGGATTTCACGCATTGACGGCAGTGTACCGGAGTGACGAATGGGTACCGAGGGTCCACCAGGTAGGCCCACCACTCCCCAAGAGGGCTACGTGGACTTGATGGTGGTGCAATAGCTCTTAGTGGGCTGTCTAGTGAACCAAAGAAAGACCATGTGGAAAAAGGTGGAAAATTCAAAAGAGGTGGACAATTTGGGAAGGAGTCCTAATCCAAGTAGCATTGGAGGAGGACTCCTCCCTCCTTTGGTTCGGACAACACCAAGGGGTTTCACTCGGTGGGCAAGGCTGCCTCCTAACTCCTCCTATATAGACTAGTGGTCTGAGGGTTTTTGAGACACAATTTCTGCCACGTGCTACCCTTTCCTCTAGTTTCTAGTTCTTCCACCATAACCAGTGCACCGTCACGCTGCTGGAGAAATCATCTACTTCCCCATGTCTCTTGCTGGATCGAGAAGGCGGGGGTCGTCATCGAGTTGTACGTGTGCTGAACACGGAGGTGCCGTCCGTTCGGCACTAGATCGGGATGGATCGTGATGGGATCGTCCGACGGATCGGGATGAGATCGCGGGACGGGCTACGATTTGAATCGCAAAGATGTTCCACTATATCAACCACGTTATATACGCTTCCACCTAGCGATCTACAAGGGTATATAGATTCACTCTCCCCTCTCGTAGATAATCCTCACCATGGATAGGTATTGGGTGCGCGTAGGAAATTTTTCGTTTCCCATGCGACGTTCCCCAACAAAAATATCGTGACCTATGATGACTGCTCGCGATTTGCCAATGCGATTGAGTCAAATATTCCGATGACCCATTCATTGTGTGCACTATGACCTGGGTTAGTGGAGGTTTCCCATCCACTGGGTAGGCTACCCATTAGGTGTGTGTCAACATGAAGTTGACTTGCATTTACTAATTCATAGGTTGTCGTCGTACTCTCACGACAGATGCCATGTGTAGGTTATCAAGAGTGGTTGGGGCCGAATGGTCACCGGTGGGCTTCAGGAACGAGATTGGTAACTACAGATGCAAGACGAACGATGTACCCAGGTTTGGGGCCCTTCCTAGGAGGTAACACCCCTAGTCCTTCCGGAATGCTTTATCAACTAGTGGAGCTACAAGATGCGCCTTGAGCTTTTCGACGGAGGAGGAAGAAGGATTAGCCGTCTTGCAGTCTACCTCTCCTGTATGAGTGTGTGTGTGTGTGTTTGTGTAAGATCGACCGACCCTCTGCATGGAGGAGGGCCAGGGGGTTTTATAGACAAACCCCCCGACCTACAATAAGAATATAAGGTACAAGATGTGTGCCGACTGCCAGCCTCTTCGGCTAGTTAGTGGGTCTACCGTTGAGTAGTCTTGTCGCTGGCGGGGCCCGCTGGCTGTAGGGTCCCATCAAGCTCTAGGACCCGCCTACTGGCCAATGGGATCGGTGCATGCCCCTCATGAGGAGCACGGGTGGTACTGTGGCTGTCATCCAGCGGAATCCGGCACTGGTCAGTGATTTGGCTGCCTTCACTATAGCCAGTCGGGCCAGGTAATGGAGTGAGTTGCGGCGGGCGAACACCGTACACGGTTGACGGGTCGCAGCCGGCACCAGTCGGAGGTACGGCCGGCACAACTGTAACCACGCGTATCCCACTCCATCGTACCCGAGTTAACATGCCTTCGCCTTTAAGCGAAGGCCTTCGTCGCACCATAGGAGATGATGCAACAGGTGCTCCCCAGCCGGCTGGTGGCTAGACATTCGGCCAGAGAGTAGACGGCGACGCCCCTAGCCGGCACATGGTGCGTAGGCGGCCAGGGGGAGCCTGTATGCAAGGAGGCTTTCGCCCCAATCTACACCGAAACATTGTGGAGGAGGCCTCGTAAGCCTACCTCGGGGTTATCCCACCGTCAGTAGTGCCCGAAGGAGGGGAGGCCCGCCGGCTTGCGCTGTGGGCCTTGCCGGCTTGGAGGTCACTCCCACGAGCATTTGGGGCCCGTTGGTTGGAGATGGCCAGGCCGGCGGCTGGCTGGCTTCTGCGAGATGCCTCGGCTTCTCCGTTTAACGTGGTAGTTCTCCACGTGGTTGGCCCCGGGGGTTGCGCCCTCACAGCCCACGCAAGCAACAAGACCAGGCCTACACGATGGGGCCCGCCCGGCAGCGTCCTCGTCCCGCGCGCAAGGATCTTCCATAGATACAGGGCGATGGTTGGCGTCCTGAGGCGCCTTAACGCCTCCGTGCGGCGTGGTGGAGATGGGGATTGCGCACACCAGATCGCCTTCCCCGCTATCCAGCTTGGGGTTTAAATGGGCAGACGGGGAGGCCGAACATGCCATTCGTCCCCTGCTCCATATCATCTTACGCCCCTCCCCTCCCAAAACGCGTCCGTGAGCGAGAGAACGATTCCGCTCGCGTGCTTGCTGCCACTCGCCATCGAAGCACGGCGCTACTTCTACGCCATTCACTGCGCTCAACACCATGTCCCGAGCCGCCGCCAAAGCGACGAAGGCCCGGGGCGCCTGGGAAGGTAGCATTGTGGATGCGGAGCACATCGAGATCCTCCGCCATTGCAGCATGCTGCCTCCGGTGGATGTCGTCGCCGCGTGCGTCCCCGTGTGAGAACACCATGTCCCGAGCCGCGGCCAAAGCGACGAAGGCCCGGGGCGCCTGGGAAGGTAGCATTGTGGATGCGGAGCACATGGAGATCCTCCGCCATTGCAGCATGCTGCCTCCGGTGGATGTCGTCGCCGCGCGCGTCCCCGTGTGAGAAGTCTCTCCGGCCCTAGAGGCCGGCGAGGCGGTGTTGTTTGTAGAACACTTCGCTCGTGAGTTCGGGTTGCCGGCGGTCGTCTTCTTGTCCGGCTTCTTGACGCACTTTGGGCTGCAGCCACACCATCTCACTTCGAACATCGTGCTGTAGTTGGCCGTCTACATCACCCTTTGCGAGGGTTTCCTAGGAGTTGAGTCAGGTTTTGATATGTGGTGCCGACTTTTGTACCTCAAACAACAGTGGGTGCCAGGCGGAACCACCGGCAACAAGCAGATGACTGACTGCGGCATGTCCCTTGTCCATGAGAGGACCGCATCCGGCTTCCCGAAGCTCCCGTTTCAGGACTCGGTGAAGAAGAGGCAGAAGGGATTCTTCTACATGAACAATATCGACCCTAAGAATGACCGTATCAATCTGCCACACTTCGTCCTCACGCCGCCATCGGCGAAGCTGAACTGGAAGAGCACACTACCGAAGCCGACCGGGGAGGTGAAGTTGCTCTATACCCGGCTGGAGCTTCTCAAGGTGGAAGGCCTCAAGGCAGCGGATCTCCTTGCCGCCATGGTGGCGCGCCGGATTCTGCCGTTGCAGCAACGACCGTAGCTGATCTGTCAGATGAGCAACCGAGACGACCCATGCCGGCTCTCGATGAAAGAGCTACAACCTGGGAGAGTGGCAGAGCTAGTGAATCAGATCTCCACCGCCTCTATGGACTAGGTCGGCGCATGGGAATGGGGTAAGGCTCCCTATCATCGGGATCATCCGGCCGCGAATGTAGGTATTGCCATAATAATATTCTTATCTATTCTTTGGGATGTAGCCTCACTCCTGATGTCGGATGCCGGCTACACCTCGCCAGTCGGCTGCTGTCTTGGACGTGTCGGACCCCGAAGAAATAGAGGATTTCGTCAACGTGGTGCCACATCCGACAGGCTCTGAGTAGACCAAGGATGTGGCGGAGTTAGAGGGGACCGAGCCAGCTGGTGAGTTACTCACATCTGGGTTGCTTAACTGGACTGATGATGATGAGGAGTCACCCCCATTGCATGGTCCAGTCGCCGTGGAAGATTTGGAGGAACTGGAGGACGTCTCCAGCGTGCCGGGGGGATGGCCCCACCGAGCCGTTCCTGAGTCGGTCGAGGATGGAAAAGGAGCGAGGAGGAAGGGGAAGCACGCCATTGCTGCCAACCCTTTTCCCAAGCATGCGGTGAGAGGACCCCCGGACATGGGTCCTGGTGGCAGCTCGAAGAAGCCATGACTCGGCCCGGCAGGCCTCAGCCGACAATCGGTGGCCGTTGTCCCTGGGCAAGCCGCCGCACCTTCCGCTTCTTTTGTCAGTTCTTGCTTATTTAGCAGGGGGGCCTCACCCATCAGGATACGATGAGCAAGGCCACCCATTCAGCAAAGGGGAGGAAGCCTCCGACAAATACCGGGCCGCCTGGGCTGAAGCGGAGGTGGTGCAGGCAGCACTGGTCGAACAAGAGTGACAACCATGATCTCGGAACAGCTCTGGGAAGAGGGCAGCCAACTCCGCTCGGGAACCGTCGCTTGTGGAGAGGCGGTCCAAGACGAAGCACGACCCTGCACAGCGGAGGGACCTGGACGCGCAGGCCGATGAGCGGGCGCGCACCACCACGGGTACAGCGGATGCTCCTAAGGATGTGGATCCAGAGCTCGACATCATGCCGGAGGTACCTGAGGTGACGCCTGGAGCGCCCGAGATCATGGCAGAGGTCGTGTCGGACCCACCGACAGGCGCGTTGAGGAGCGAGTGCCCGCCACTAAGGAAGGAGATCCCCAGTGACATAGTGATACGTCCCAAACATATCTATAATTTGTGCTTGTTCCATGATCTTTTGGTAGACATTTTCATATGTTTTTCTACACTTTTATATCATTTTACACATATTTGGACTAACCTACTAACTCAGTGCACCCAATGCCAGTTTCTATCTGCCGATGTCTATTTTGCAGGGGCTCTTACCCAATTTTCCGAAGCCTGAAAAATTCCAGGAAAAATATATATAAAATCAGTGTGACGGAAGCTTCCAGATCACCGAAGATGGGATAGATGGGGCCAGGGGCCGCCCAGGCGACCTCCTGGCGCCGCCTACCGCCTGGCCACGCCAGCAGGCCGCCTGGGTGGGTCCCACCTCCTCTCGTTCCCTACCTTGGCTCCTATTTTTACCCCCATGGAGAAAACGTTGATTCGAGACACCTTTTCTCCAGAAGCAATTCCGATCTCCGCCGCCATCGCCGACAAGTTTCGGGGGACAAAATTCCTGTGCCAGAAACCCTACCGAGGCGGGGAAGTGCCCCCGGATTCATCTCCATCGACGTTGCCTCCTCCCTCCATGAAGCGGGAGTAGTTCCTCCTCGGGGCTGAGGCCTTCTACCATGGCTATGTGGTCATCTCTCTCTCCCATGATGCTTGACTGTGATCATATGCTATGTTAATCTAGGGTGATCCCATGATGTTTCCCCTTCTTCTATGTATTGGATTGATGTACTTACTTGATCTTATCTAGTATAATCCCCGAGACCATCGTGACAACGTTCTATTGGACATGGATTAGAAGAATATTTTCATGAGTGATTTCCTCTTTTGTGAATCAATTGAATATTGAGAGTCTCTTGGTGCTTGTCTTTGACTATCCTTGAGATATGTTGTGGTGATTGTGGTACTCCCTTTGGATGGACGCGGTGGCATTTGGAAATCCATAGATGAGAACTATGAACTCTGAGGTGTGCTTTTGTAGCCCTAGATAATTCTCGCCCTCTCTTGATCACAAAGGAATGACCTCCAAGTACGTCTCCATTGCATGTTTTAGTGGAAATATCATGTGATTAGATTATGCTAATGTTCTTGGCAGTTGCCACTAGTGAAAATATGAAGCCTAGGCCTTGTTTTCCACCATTGTTACATCGTTTATGCTCACTTTTGTCACTTTCTACCTTGCTGCCATTTTTATTTCAGATTTATATTACATAGCTTTGCCACACCTATCACCCATATTATACCATCTCTTCGCCAAACTAGTGCACCTATACAACTGACAATTGTATTTGGTGTGTTGGGGAGATAAGAGACTTCTTGTATATTAATTGTAGGGTTGCTTGAGAGAGACCATCTTTAACCTCTACTTCCCTGAGTTCGATAAACCTTAGGTCATCCACTTGAGGGAAATTGTTGCTGTCCTACAAACCTCTGCGCTTCGAGGCCCAACATAGTCTACAAGAATAGAAGTGTGCGTAGACGTTACATAGCAGAATCCATGGGCGAGTCGGCCTCCACGGCGAGGGATGGGGCCTCGGGGACCATGGCTCCCGCTGCGCAAGTGCTCCGGCAGCCTCATGCATTGAAGGAGTCAACGCGGGGTGCACAGCTGGGAGACTGCACCCTGGCTGTGTCTGCCCGTGACCCGTCCACCTCCGGAGCCAGCCCCAATTCTGTGAGCCGGCCCATGGAGACCTGGAGGGTGGCCAGCGCGAGTCGTGTGAGGACCCCCCGGCACCACACTGAGCGGAGTTCCCACGCTCATCGCGGCGTTCGCCCGAAGCCGCGGTCGTGTGATGCAAGCCGTCAATGTGGCATGGGAGGATCTGCTCCGCATTGAGCGGTTTGTTGAGGTAAGATTTCCATCCCCCATGCCTTCGTCGAGAGTTTTTCTTGTTCCTGCTTTGCTTCAGTGGGGGCGCGCAAGCGCACCCACTTGGTGTAGCCCTCGAGAGTCGGGCGGGCTAAAAGTTAGCCGGCTCAAGTCTCACTCGTGGCTAGTTGTTTCTTCCTTTTTTTTGTTTCAGTGGGTGCCCCCAAGCGCACCCACTAGGTGTAGCCCCATAGAGTCGGGCCGGTAGGAAATCCGCCGGGTCGAGTGTTACTCGCGGCTAACCTTTTCCCTTTTTTGCATTGCGGGACCTTCACGACCTTCGTGCGGATGCTCACAATGCGTTCTTGAATCGACTCCAAGAAGATGAGGTTCAACTGCCCAGAGCGAGATGCCTTGCACGATGAACGCACCCAGCTATGCCAGGAGATAGAGATTCTCCACGCGGAGAAGAATGACCGCGAGGCGGCCCATCGAACAGAGTTGGAGCAGCTGTGTGCTGCCCATCGCGACGACTTGGCGCAGACCAAGGCATCCCACCGTGATGCCCTGTCGTAGAAGGAGGCGTCCCATGCCGCCGAGTGGAAAGCATTGGAATCCTATTGGCTACTAGATGATTCTCCCAACGGGATTGGGAAGAGATCCAGTCTCTCTTCTACTCCAAGTTTTTATCATCTTCACGAAGTCCATGAGAATATGAATTATGTTTATAATTTCTATCCTCATAACGGAGAGAGCATAGCTCAAGCTTGCGGGATACTGAAAACTCTAATGCTAAAATGTCCTAACCATGGGCTCCCCAAAGATATGATTATTACTAATTTCTATGCTAGGCTCTCTCAACAGGATAAAGACTTTCTCTATGCTTCCTCTATGGGTTCTTTCACAAACAAAAGGATTGTTGCTAAATGGCAACTCCTTGAAATAATTCAACGCAATACTGAAGATTGGGAGATCAACAAAGGTAAAGAGTCAGGTATAAATTATGAATATGATTGCATTAAGACCTTTGTTGAAACTGCAAGTTTTAATAAGTTTAGTGCTAAGTTTGGGCTTGATTCTCAACTCTTTGTTGATTTCCTCAAATATTTTGCTTCACATCTTAATATGCTTAAGGAGAATTGGATCAAGCATCATGAACCTTTTAAAGAGATTTGCAAAGAAGATGCAATTGTTAATGATGATTGCAACATGCATGATCCAATTCCTGAAAATGAAGTTTTATATAAGCATGTTAATTTTTGTGCAGTGGATAGACCTTGTGAAAGGCCTATGATTGAAGAAGAGAAGTATTGTAAGCAACATAAGCATGAAAGAACAATCACTTGGGTTAGAGATTTAAATGAAATTGCTAGAGAATTGTGTGGCCTTTATCCTTTTACTTATGAACTTTCTGGTATAGAAGGTCAATTTAATTTACAATGCATGAACTTTCAAAACATAACTGTTAACGAGTTGTTTGATAACATGATCACTTCTGATCTTTATGATGAACTCATGTTATTTTTAATGTGTGAAGAGTTATCAGAAAAAACTTCTTGGCTAGATGATAATGCCTTAGGAATAAACAACACTTTGCAACAATTAAATCTCTATTGTGTTGTTAATTTCCATGAAAATGATTACATAGGTAAGATTAGAAAGGAGGGAACTTTACCAAAGCATAAAAATGTCTCTTATGTTTCCACTAATAAAAAGGAGTGTTTCTCCCAAATTTCCCCTATTGTTTCTAATGTTAAACTAGAATATTTGGAGAAGATTCCTTTCCAACCACTCCCTCCTAAGGTGAAGAAGAAGAAAAAGAAGAGCAGGAAGAGGAACAAGAAGGAAGAAGAATGGGTATCAACCTGGCCTGACCATATTCCTCGCATCAACTTTTATCCTAATAGACATAAATTTATGGAGGATGGTGAGCTTGATGACAAGTCCATAGGTACTATTGATGATCATTTCGATTATGATATGCATGTTACTTATTGTGATTGGGAAGATGATGATAATGCTACTTATGATCTTGAAAATATTTTTGGTACCAACTTTGAAAATGATGATATGGAAAGCTCTAAGCTTGGGGGTGATAGGATTGCAAGTCCTTTACCCATTAGTGATGTGATAATTGATAATTCTTTTGCTAGTAAGAATAAAGACAACATGTTTACAAATATAGTTTCTAGCAATAATAATGCTCTTATCTACCATGATGATGTTATAACTCCTATCTATAGTGAGTTTAAAAATACCTATGACATAAGGAGAAATTATCCTTTGAACTTGTCATAATCATGGTGGGAATTACTCCCTTCCTTAACACCGTCTCCCCAATACACAATTAATCTATAGTGTTCAGGTTGTTTATGATAGTCCTACTCCCACTATTACCAATGTGAAAGATTATGCTTATGTGGAGTGTAAGAGTACCTTTTTGCATGTGGATCATGGTAACAATGCTTTTATGTGATACTTATATTTTTGAGATTATTCATGATCCAACTAAAAATTATTATAAGAAGGGAACATATGCTTATAGATATTTCAATAATCTCAAGTTCCCTCTCTTTATGTTGAAAGTTTTTAAGTTACACTTGTTTTGCCTTCCTATGCTTATTGCTTTGTGCGTCAATGAATTATCCTATTGCAATATTCCTATGCATAGGAAGCATGTTAGACTAAAATGTGTTTGGTATTTGCATTTTGATGCTCTCTTTTGTTCTACAACTCTTATTCCTACGAGAGCATCGTTAAAATCTTAAGCCTATCTTTATGGCCATAAAGAAAGAACTTTAGGGGGACAACCCTTATTATCTTTACTTTGAGTTTTTTACTTTCAGTTTTAGTGGTCTTGATGCTTGTTACTACTCTAGCAACATCATTGTATCTTAATTTTCAAGCTTTGTGACATGCTGTCGAGAAACATATTCTGTCTGCTTGACTGAAAAAATCGGCCAAAATCACCAGATCATCTTTTTGATCTGAATGTTTTTCACAGCATGATCTATATAATTGCCTTTGTGGAATCTGTTCTGAGGTTTTTGATTTGAGTTGCAGAAGTGCCCCGAATAAATTATTTACTACCTGCTGTTCTGTTTTTCATAGATTCTGCCATATTTTGCGTTTTCATCATTTTGCAAATCCTAAGCTTATTTTTTATTTGCAAAAACATTTTGGAATTTATGAGAAACAGTAGGTTTTCATGAAAATATTTATTTCTAGGAGGTAATGAATTATTTTATTAAGGGTACTAACCACTCTAATCACGTTATGATGAGCTTCGTATGAAGGGAGTTTTGAAGTATGCGATGGGAGATGATGAAAGAAGATACAGAAGTGTCAAACGCTGAAGGTTGGGGATGCCCCCATGCACCCCCAATAAATATTCAAGGAGAATCAAGCGTCTAAGCTTGGGGATGCCTAGGTTCATCCCCTTCTCTATCAACAATCATCAGTTCGTCCATCTCCATGCAATATTTTTATCACTTCATATGATATGTGCTATGCTTGGAGCGTCCCGCTATCTACCTTTTAGCTTGTTTTAGTTTTTCTTTCTGTTCATAACAAGTTGGAACTTAGACAACCTTGTTTTGGAGAGAGACACACTCCATTCCACTCTAGAACACAACATAGGTTTTGATGCTTATCTTTTCCGTGTGTTCTTCGTCTTTCCATAGCTACTGTCATGCTTACCTCTTAGATTTCATGCTTATATTCTTAAGAGCTATTATTTAGGTTGCTTTTGGAACTCTCTTGAGTTATCATGCTTATCTTGTTTAGAGAGATGGCTTGTTGCACTGAGTTGTGTGTCTTGTATGAGTAGATAATTGAGGTTGTTATTTAAGTATAGTAGTAACTTGCAATAGTTTTGAGGTATCGATTTGAGTAATGTTTGGACTATTGGTGACAATAGATTGAGCCTATTAGTGATAGGTGTTGTATTTTGGGAAATCCATGTGTTTTTTAAAAATAAAAAATTAGTTGAGAACTCTAGCTACTAAATTGATCGCTAACCTCTGGAAGGGTTGGAACATATAAAGTACCCTCACGTTCCCATGAGTCGAGGATGCGCAAGGATAACCAAACCCAGAAACACTCCTCCTCGGGTTACTTGTCCTTTGTGAACCTACTAACTAAATGGAGAGTTACCGATAATAAGTGTATGAGTTCTTCGGACTAATGTGAGTATTCGATCGTTGGCACTTCCACCATCTATATCTTGCTAGCCTCTTCGGTATCGTGCATTGACCTTTCTCATTTTTTAGAGTTGGTGCAAACTCCGCCGGTTCATCCCAACCCATGAAATGATACACTCTGTCATACATAAGCCTCATTATATCTTTCCTCAAAACAACCACCATACCTACCTATTAAGGCATTTCCATATCCTTTCCGAGATACATTGCCATGCAACATCCACCATCTCATGACTTGATCTTCATGTCATACGTGCTTTTAATTGATCGTAGAGCCACATGATAGTTCGGCCTTACCCCAATTATTGTCACATGACGCGCTAGTATCATTGCATATCCTGCTACACTGGCAGAGGCATACATATGCATACATCATGATAGTTTTCACTTTTCTTTATGTTGCGTACTTCTTATAAAGTGTGATGATTTTTCTTTTATTCATGTAGAACATAGAGTGTTGCCCTTAAGAGAGGAAAAGATCCCAAAGTGGACAAAACAAAAGATCCCAAAGAGGACAAATGAGAGATAAAAAGAAAGAGCCAAAGAGGCCACAAAAAAAGAGAAAAAAGAGAAATAAAAAGAGAGAAGGGGGCAACACTACTATTCCTTTTGAAAGATCCACACTCGTACTCCATTGCTATATTGCTACCACATAGAGATTAGCATTCATGCATAACTATGTGGGGACCCTTATACTATAGAATTTGGTTTGCATATTACAATGATGAGCCTCCTCAAATGAGCTCTAGGTCTTTATGAGAAAACAAGTTGCATGCACCCCCACTAGTTCCATTAGAGAGCTTACCTTAGCTCATATGTGCATCCTTACATGGCAATCCCTACTCCTTACATTATAATTATCATCTGGCTTTCTCTCGCCTATGGTTGTCCTCATTGATGTGAGCCTTTCACACCTTTTTGTATTCCTTCCCAATCATTATTCCATTTTCCATCCTATGTGCTAACATATCTTGCTTACGCTCATCCATTGCATGAGTGCTCAAAGTCGAAAGGGAGAGGATCATTTTGTCTTGTGCCTGACTAGTGGTTTGGGGATGAGTCAAAATAAGATTCCGAAGGAGACCAAGACTGAAATTTTAGTATATAGAGTTCTCAATTAAAAAATATTTCATGATCTCAACCCATCTCCCACTTCTTGCACGCAAACATTCAAATCACGGACAGCGAGAGCTCTTGCACCTTTATGTTCTTACTTTGCTAAACTCAATACTAGATATAAACTCTTGCTTGTTATTGTCTTGACTTGAATTGCATATATCACCTTATTTACTTTGAAGTTATTATATGTGTGTTAGCATGTCACTAAAGAAATTATTGTGTTATCATTTATCTACTCGAGGAGGAGCAGAAATTAAGCTTGGGGATGTTGATACGTCCCAAAAGTATCCATAATTTCTGCTTGTTCCATGATCCTTTGGGTGACATTGTTATATGTTTTGCTACACTTTTATATCATTTTACACATATTTGGACTAACCTAATAACTCAGTACACCCAGTGCCAGTTTCTGTCTGCTGACGTCTATTTTGCACGGGATTTTATCCAATTTTCCAAAACCCGAAAAAATCCAGGAAAAATATATAAAAAATCAGCATAACGGAAGCTTCCAGATCACCGAATATGGGCGAGAGTGGGGCCAGGGGCCGCCCAGGCGACCTCCTGGCGCGGCCAACCCCCTGCCTGTTGGAAATATGCCCTAGAGGCAATGATAAAATAGTTATTATTATATTTCCTGTTTCAATATAATCGTTTATCATCCATGCTATAATTGTATTGAATGAAAACATAGATACATGTGTGGATACATAGACAAAACAATATCCCTAGCAAGCCTCTAGTTGACTGTCTAGTTGATCAAGGATAGTCAAGGTTCTCTTACTATATGCTAGTGTTGTCACTTGATTACTGGATAACATCATTGGGAGAATTATGTGATGGACTAGACCCAAACTATGAACGTAGCATGTGATCATGTCATTTTGTTGCTATTGTTTTCTGTGTGTCAATTATTTATTCCTATGACCATGAGATCATATAAATCACTCGCAGCGGAGGAATACCTTGTGTGTATCAAACATCACAACGTAACTGGGTGACTATAACGGTGCTATACAGGTATCTCCGAAGGTGTCCGTTGAGTTAGTATGGATCAAGACTGGGATTTGTCACTCCGTATGACGGAGAGGTATCTCGGGGCCCACTCAGTAATACAACATCACACACAAGCCTTGCAAGCAATGTGACTAATTGTAAGTCACGGGATCTTGTATTACCGAACGAGTAAGGAGACTTGCCGGTAACGAGATTGAAATAGGTATGCGGATACCGACGATCAAATCTCGGGCAAGTAACATACCGAAGGACAAAGGGAATGACATAAGGGATTATATGAATCCTTGGCACTTAGGTTCAACCGATAGGATCTTCAGAGAATATGTAGGATCCAATATGGACTGAGGAGTGTCTCAGGTCATGTCTACATAGTTCTCGAACCCGCAGGGACTGCACACTTAAGGTTTGATGATGTTTTATTATAGTTGAGTTATATGTGTGGTTACCGAATGTTGTTCGGAGTCCCGGATGAGATCACGAACGTCAAGAGGCTTTACGGAATAGTCCGGAAACGAAGATTGATATATAGGATGGTTTCATTTGGTCAACGGAAAGTTTCGGGCATTTCCGGGAGTGTATCGGAGTGATGAATGGGTTCTGGGTGTTCAATTGGGAGGGGACGACACACCCGGGAGTGAGCCCAGTAACCCTAGGGTGGTACACCATCCCTTAGTGGTCTGGTGGAGCCAGCCCAAGAGGGCTATGGCGCCACAAGTGAAAAAACCAAAGGAAAGAAGGGAAAGAGGGAGGTGGAAAGGGAGAGGAGGACTCCTCCTTCCCAAACCAAATTGGAGTAGGAGTCCTCCTCTCCACTTCGGCCGACGCAACCTTGGGGTCCCTGAGCCCCAAGGCTAGCCCCTCCCCTCCACCTATATATGCTGGTGGTTTTAGAGTTATTGAGACACAACTTTGCCATGTGCAACTCAAACCTATACCACGTAGTTTTACCTCTAGATCGGAGTCCTGCAGGAGTAGATCATCACCACCACCGGAGCGCCGTCACACTGCCAGAGAACTCATCTACTTATCAGTCTCTCTTGCTGGATCAAGAAGGCCGAGATCGTCATCGAGTTGTACGTGTTCTGAATGCGGAGGTGCCGTCCGTTCGAAGCTAGATCGGAACGGATCGTGGGACGACGGTGATTTGAATCACGAAGCTATACCACTACATCAACCGCGTTTCTTAATGCTTCCCTCTTAGCGATCTACAAGGGTACATAGAACTAATCTCCTCTCGTAGATGGACATCACCATGATAGGTCTTCGTGTGCGTAGGAAATTTTTTCTTTCCCATGCAACGTTCCCCAACACTAGCCGCGCCAGCAGGCCGCCTGGGTGGGTCCCTCATCCTCTGTGCCCTACCTTGGCTCCTATTTGAACCCCCGTGGAGAAAATGTTGATTCAAGACCCTTTTCTCCAGAAGTAATTCTGACCTCCGTCGCCATCGCCGACAAGTTTCGGGGATGGGGAAGTGCCCCCGGATTCATCTCCATCGACATTGCTTCCTCCCTCAATGAAGCGGGAGTAGTTCCTCCTCAGGGCTGAGGATTTCAACCGTAGCTAGGTGGTCATCTCTCTCTCCCATGATGTGATCTTGATTGTGATCATAGGCTATGTTAATCTAGGCTGATCCCATGATGTTTCCCCTTCTTCTATGTAGTGGATTTATGTACTTACTTGATCTTATCTAGTATAATCCTTGATACCATGGTGATAGCGGTCTATTGGACCTGGATTAGAAGAATATTTTCATGAGTGATTTCCTCTTTTGTGAATTGATTGAAGATTGAGAGTCTCTTGGTACTTGTCTTTGACTATCCTTGAGATATGTTGTGGTGATTGTGGTACTCTCTTTGGATGGCCGCGGTGACATTGGGAAATCCATAGATGAGAACTACGAACTCTAAGGTGTGCTTTTGTAGCCCTACATAATTATCGTCCTCTCTTGATCACAAAGGAATGACCTCCAAGTACATCTCCATTGCATGTTTTAGTGGAAATATCATGTGATTAGATTATGTTAATGTTGTTGGGAGTTGCCACTAGTGAAAGTATGAAGCATGGCCTTTTTTTCCACCATTGTTACACCGTTTATGCTCAATGTTGTTACTTCCTACCTTGCTGCCATTTTTATTTCAAATTCATATTACCTTGCTTTTCCACACCTATCACCCATATTTTACCATCTCTTCGCCGAACTAGTGCACCTATACAACTAACAATTGTATTAGGTGTGTTGGGGACGCAAGAGACTTCTTGTATCTTAATTGCAGGGTTGCTTGAGAGAGACCATCTTTAAACTCTACTTCCTTGAGTTCGATAAACCTTAGGTCATCCACTTGAGGGAAATTGCTGCTATCCTACAAACCTCTGCGCTTGGAGGCCCAACATAGTCTACAACAATAGAAGCGTGCGTAGACATCACATAGCAGAATCCATGGGCGAGTCGGCCTCCAGGCGAGGGATGGGGCCTCGGGGACCATGGCTCCCGCTACGCAAGTGCTCCAACAGCCTGATGCGTTCAAGGAGTCAACCAGGTGCGCACAACCGGGAGACTGCACCCTGGTTGTGTCTGCCCGTGCCCCGTCCGCCTCCGGAGCCGACCCGTGGAGACCTGGATCGCGACCAGCGTGAGTCGTGCGAGGATACCCCTCGGCACCACACCGAGTGGAGTTCCCGCTCTCATCATGGCGTTCACCCCGAAGCCGCGGTCGTGTGACGCAAGCCACCAACGTGGCACGGGAGCATCTGCTACGCATTGAGCGATTTGTTGAGGTAAGCTTTCCATCCCCCCATGCTTTCGTTGAGAGTTTTTCTTCTTCCTGCTTTGCTTCAGTGGGGTTGCGCCAGTGCACCCACTTGGTGTAGCCCCTGAGAGTCAGGCCGGCTAAACGTTAGCCGGCTCAAGTCTCACTCGTGGCTAGCTGTTTTTTCCTTTTTGTTTCAGTGGGTTCACCCAACCACACCCATTGGGTGTAGCCCCCGAGAGTCGGTCCGGCTGGAAATCCGCCGGGTCGAGTCTTACTCGCAGCTAATCTTTTGCCTTTTTTGCATTGTAGGACCTTCAAGAGCTTCGTGCGGATGCTCACAATGTGTTGTTGAATCGACTCCAAGAAGCCGAGGGTCAACTGCCCAGAGCGAGACGCCTTGCGCGATGAACGCACCCGGCTGTGCCAGGAGATAGAGATTCTCCAGTCAGAGAAGAAGGACCGTGAGGCGGCCCATCGGATGGAGTTGGAGCAGCTGCTCTACCCATCGCGACGGCCTAGGGAAGAGAGAGGCATCCCACCGTGATGCCCTGTCGTAGAAGGAGGCGTCCCATGCCGCCGAGCTGGAGCGGTTGGAGTAGGTGCACCGTGAAGAGAAGGCGCCACAGGATGCGTCCTTGAAGGACAAGGACGCCCAACTCGTGAAGGAGGACAAAGAAGCGCATGCCGCATGGCACGATCTTGCCCGCCGGGTCCAGGAGTATGCAACCCGAGACCGCGAGCTTGAAGAAGAAGCGGGCGAAGTTGACATCCTTCTCACAAGTGAGTCATCCTTGGCTTAGCTTGTCTTTTTGTCGTTGATTTTGTCTCCTTTTCCTTGTACCGCGTTTCCGCCCCCGCTCCCCAAGCTTATTTCCGTGGACAAAGGAGGCGGTAGAGGCGGATGTAGAGGCCCACCATGAGGAACGACAAGCCGTAGGTGTCGAAATGGACGTTGATGCCTGCTGGGCTATGGACGAGGTGGGCATTCCCGCCAAGGCTTGCCTGCGGGACTTGGCTCGATCCATGAACCATCTCTAGGACTCCAGGTTGGTGATGTGCTGCCAGCATTGATGAGCCGACTGTCTCGGTGGCTCAAGGCGGGGAGCACCTGGCTGGACGCCTGGCGTTCGTCGGTGGCTCGGGCCAGAGCGTACATGGCTCTTTGGCTTTCCAAGTCATGGTGCTACGACCTTTACCTGTTTGTAGCGTAGCGAGCCAGCACGGACGCGAAGCTGGTCCCCATTGAGAACAAACTACAAGTGCGGGCCAGCGACGTCACCTCATACTCCGCGTGGAACGAGTACATCTTGGAGCGGAGGCCCAATGGACCCCATCCCGGAAAATTGCTATTGGCCAGCCGTCAGCGATCCTTATGGTAGATCCTGCAAGACGGCTCTCGAGGATGTAGACTCCAGTGACAAAGCCTACGCCGACTCCACTTCGGAAAGTGATTCGGCCACGAAAGCCGATACCGGAGGCGTCCGAGCGGACGACGAAGCATCCACCTCAGCTGCCCTCGGCGATGTCGGAGCCGAGGGTGGATCCGCCACCGATTGAAAATTTTCCTGCTTCCTGCATTTATAGTTAACTCTGCAGTTCCACCCACTGGGGGTGTAATGTAATGAACCTTGGCTGTGGGCCTTTGCATGTTTTTTGTAACATGCTTGCTTGTGAATATCGCGTGGGGCAGCACAGGGGCAGTAAGTATTTCCCTCAGTTTGAGAACCAAGGTATCAATCCAGAAGGAGGGTCTCGTCAAGTCCATAGTACCTTCGCAAACACAAACAAGCTTGCACCCAACGTTTCAAAGGGGTTGTCAATCCCTTCAAGATTGCCTGCAAAGTGAGATCTGAAGGCAGAAAGTGCAACGAAGTAAAAAGTGTAAGGCTGAAAATATGGTGTGGAGTAGACACAGGGGCCATAGTGTTCACTAGAGGCTTCTCTCGAAATAGAAAATATCACGGTGGGTGAACAAATTATTGTCGAGCAATTGACAGAACCGCGCAAAGTTATGACGATATCTAAGGCAATGAACATACATATAGGCATCACGTCCGAGACAAGTAGACCGATACTTTCTGCATCTACTGCTATTACTCCACACATCAACCTCTATCCAGCATGCATCTAGTGTATTGAGTTCATGACGAACAGAGTAACACCTTAAGCAAGATAACATGATGTAGAGGGATAATCTCAAACCAATGATGAAAACCCTATCTTTTTACCCTTGATGGAAGCAACATGATGCGTGCCTCGCTACCCCTTCTGTCACTGGGTGAGGTCACGGCACGATATGAACCAAAACCAAGCACTTCTCCCATTGCAATAATCATAGATCTAGTTGTCCAAACAAAACCCACAACTCGAAGAGAATGACAAGGATATGAAATCATACACAAGAGAGATCAGAAGAAACTCAAATAAGATTCATAGATAATCTGATCATAAATCCACAATTCATCTGATCTCGACAAACACACCTTAAAAGAAGATTACATCGGATAGATCTCCATGAAGATCATGGAGAACTTTGTATTGAAGATCCAAGAGAGAGAAGAAGCCATCTAGTTACTAGCTATGGACCCGTAGGTCTATGGTGAACTACTCACACATCATCAGAGAGGTCATGGTGTTGATGAAGAAGCCCTCCGTGTCCGAATCCCCCCTCCGGCAGGGCATCAGAACCTGCCCCAGATGGGATCTTGCGGAGACAGAAGCTTGCGGCAGCGGAAAAGTAATTTCGATGATCTCCTGATTTTTTTTAGGATTTTCAGGGAATATATAGGCGCAACACCTAGGTCAGAAGGCGCCTAGGGGGCCCACAAGCCTGTGGGCCGAGGCCTCCCCCCTGGCCACGGGGTGGGGGCTTGTAGGGCCCCTGAGGCTCCCCTCCCTTGGCTCTCAAGCTTCCCGATCTTCTTCCGTTACGGTAAAATCTTTTCGGGGATTTTCTTCCGTTTGGACTGTGTTTCAAAATCTCCTCTGAAAGGCATACAACACATCCAAAGTTTGACAAGATAATAGCATGAAACCATTAAAAATTATAGATACGTTGGAGACGTATCAACGATGAAGGGCCCCTCCCATGGGGAGGAGAGCTTGTGCTGGCCGGCGGTTCACTGGATTCTTCTAAGTACCAGGTCCCCTTCACAAAAAGAGAGGGGCCTGATCCTTTTTCTATGATAGTGCCTCAACTTCTGCTGGTAGATGGCCGATCGGCTCAGGGCTAGCTCCCATGCCTCCTCGAGTAAATTGACGTTGTCTTCTCTTGCTTCTCTTACATCCGTCTCTACGTACAGGGTGGAGCGAGGTGAGTCGAACTCGAGATCCGTGGGGATGACAACCTCCAACCCGTATACAAAAGAAGAATGGTGTGAAGCTGGTTGACCGGTTCGGCATGGTACGGAGGCTCCATAGCACTGCCGACAGCTCTTCGATCCAGCAGCCGGCTTACGTGATGAGTGGCGCCATGAGTCTTGGCTTCATGTCGGCTAAGATCACGCCATTGACCCTTTCCGCCTGCACATTTTACAGCGGGTGGGTGACCGACGCGAGGTCGACTCGAATGCTCTCCTTGTCACAGAAGAGCACCATTCCACCTTTGGTGAAATTGGTGTCATAGTCGGTGATGATGCTGTGAGGGATGCCATACTGGATGGTGATGTCCTTGATGAACCTGAAGACCGTGGGGCCGTCAAGCTTCTTGATGGGCCTAGCCTCGATCAACTTGGTGAATTTGTCGATGGCTACTAGGAGATGCGTCATGCCACCTCGGGCGGTCTTGAAAGTCCCTACCATGTCGAGCCCCCAGACGGCAAAGGGCCATGAAAGGGGGATAGTCTTGAGCATTGTAGCTGGCAAGTGGCTTTGTGTGTTGATGGGTTGGCATCCCTCACACTTGTCGAGCAAGTCTGTCGCTTCCTACAAGGACGTGGGACAGTAGAATCCATGGCAGAATAGCTTGGCCACCAGGGTTCCAGAGGCGGCATGATGCCCACACTCGACCTGATGGATGTCTCTGAGGATTTCCTGTTCTTTCTCTGATTCAATGCATCGTTGAAATACACCGGTCGCACTGCGTCAAAGAAGCTCATGTTTGATGATGGCATAGGAAGTCGACGGCGTTGTCGGAGTCGGCAAAGCAGCTACAGCAGGCAAAGCGGGCGGAGCCGGCGGAGCCTCTGACGCCAAAGCTGCAGGGTCGGATGGGTCCGCGGGCACGAAGATTGATGCTGACTCCGGAGACGGCCGGATAGACGGATTGTGCAATTGCTCGAGGGGAACACCGGCTGGAATTTCTTGCGTGGTGGAGCCAATTTTCGCCAGCATATCCGTCGCCTCGTTGTCTCCCGCGGGACTTGGTGGAGTTCGCAACCCTCCAAAGGGCCACTGTGCTGCTGAATGAGGAAGCAGTAGTTGGCCATATTGGCATCCCTGGCGTCCCATTCGCCGGAGACCTATTGCACCATAAGGTCGGAGTCGCCGAAGCAAAGAATCCATCGGATGCCAATCCCTCTGGCAAGCCAGAGGCCGTGTGCGAGCGCCTCGTACTCGGCCACATTGTTGGAGGCGGCGAAGTGGATTTGGAGAGCATATTTGAGTTGGTCCCCTTTCGGGTACGTCAGGACGATGCCGGCTCCCAGGCCAGTACGCATCTTGGAGCCGTCGAAGTGCAACCGCAAGTGTGTGGAGTCGGGAGGTGGCTGTTGGGTAACATAGCATAAATTCAAAATTTTCATACGTCATATTTAGATCTTCCTATGAAGAGACCAGCAACAAGAGAGGGGTGAGTGGATCTTCATACCTTTGAAGATCGCTAAGCGGAAGCGTTGCTAGAACGCGGTTGATGGAGTCGTACTCGCGGCGATTCTGATCGCGGTGTGATTCCGATCTAGTGCCGAATCACGGCACCTCCGTTTTCAAGACACGTGCAGCCCGGTGACGTTTGCCGCACCTTGATCCAGCAGCACGACGGCGTGGTGTCGATGGAGAGACGAGGTCTCCCGCAGGGCTTCGCCAAGCACCATAGGAGAGGAGGAAGAAGAGAGTGATACGTCTCAAACATATCTATAATTTTTGATGGTTTCACGCTGTTATCTTGTCTTCTTTGGTTGTTTTATGTACCTTTTATATCTTTTTTGGGACTAACTTAATAATTCAGTGCCAAGTGCCAGTTCCTGTTTTTTCCGTGTTTTTTACTCTTTTCAGATCTGATTTTGGAATGGAGTCCAAATGGAAGAAAAACCCCGAAATGATTTTTCCCGAACAGAAGAAGATCAGGGGGCCTTTGGGCCAGGCCAGGTGTGCTCTAGGAAGCCCACAAGGCCCCACTCCGCCACCAGGGGGAGGCGGCAGTAGGCAGGCTTGTGGCCTCCCTGGCCACCCCCTGACCTAGGTCTTTAGCCTATAAATTCCCAAATATTCCTCAAAAAATCAGGGGAGCCTCGAAAATACTTTTACGCCGCCGCAAGCTTCTGTTTCAACAACATCTCATCTGGAGACCCTTCCCGGCGCCCTGCCGGAGGGGACTTTGGAGTTGGAGGGCTTCTTCATCATCATCATCGCCCCTCCAGTGACTCGTGAGTAGTTCACTTCAGACCTACGGGTCCGTAGTTAGTAGCTAGATGGCTTCTTCTCTCTCTTGGATCTTCAATACAAAGTTCTCCATGATCTTCATGCAGATCCATCCAATGTAATCTTCTTTGGCTGTGTGTTTGTCGAGATCCGATGAATTGTGGATTTGTAATCAGATTATCTATGATATATATTTGAGTCTTCGCTGATTTCTTATATGCATGATTTGATATCCTTGTAAGTCTCTCCGAGTCTCGGGTTTTGTTTGGCCAACTAGATCTATGATCCTTGCAATGGGAGATGTGCTTGGTTTTGAGTTCTACCATGTGGTGACCTTTCCCAGTGACAGTAGGGGCAGCAAGGCACACATCAAGTAGTTGCCATCAAGGGTAAAAAGATGGGGTTTTAATCATTGGTTTGAGATTACCCCTCTACATCATGTCATCTTGCTTAAGGTGTTACTCTGCTCTTATGGACATAATACACTAGATGCATGCTGGATAGCGGTCGACGTGTGGAGTAATAGTAGTAGATGCAGAAAGTATTGGTCTACTTGTTTTGGACGTGATGCCTATAGATATATCATTGCATAGATATCGTCACGACTTTGCGCACTTCTATCAATTGCTCGATAGTAATTTGTTCACCCACCGTCTACTTGCTTTCATGAGAGAAGCCACTAGTAAACACTACGGCCCCCGGATCTATTCGCATCCATCGTTTACACCTCCGCTTTTACTTTGCTTTGTTACTTTGTTCCTTTCAGTTCTCACTTGGCAAACAATCTATAAGGGATTGACAACCCCTTCATAGCGTTGGGTGCAAGTTTTTGTGTTTGTGCAGGATCTTGAGATACACCTCCACCGGATTGATACCTTGGTTCTCAAACTGAGGGAAATACTTACCTACGCTGTGCTACATCATCCTCTCCGCTTTGAGGGAACACCAACACAGAAGGATTCCTGGTGCCGTCGACAAACCAAATATTCTCCCGTCAACGTGTCATTTCTGGCGCCATTGGAAGGTCTTTTGTGCAGTAGCATAATGGACATCATAAGCATTTCTGGCGCCGTTGCCGGGGAGGAGAAATCAAGATCTATCCAAGTAGGTCTCACAAACTCTTCTCTTGCATTTACTTTTGTTGCCAATTGCCTCTCGTTTTCCTCTCCGCCACTTCACATTTGCTGTTTTCATTTGCCTTCCTCCTTCGCCGTTTTCTTTTGCCATTTTTCGTTCGCCCTTTTCTCTCGCTTGTTTTTTGTTTGCTTGTGTGCCATGTGCCCTCAATATGCTTACATCTTCGCTTGCTGAAAATCTAGTGATATGGATCCTCATCCACTTGCTAGTCTCTTTAAGAGACCCACTCGTGTGGAACAAATTGGTAGTGAGTTGAGGGCAATTGACCATTTCCTTGGAGTTTTGCGCAATATGCGTGAATCTGAAAATTGTGAGGAAGAAATTCATGAAGTGATTCACGAGGGCTCCTTGAATGAAAAGCATGATTGCAATGGTTTCACTATAAATCCTATTAGTGACAATCATGCTAAAAATATGCAAAACCCTAAGCTTGGGGATGCTAGTTTTGCTTTGTCCACTACTTGTTGCAATAATCATGATTGGGGTGATGATCTTTTGTATGATCTTGAAAATTTGTTCAAACCTCATGATGAATATGATATTTGCAACAATACTGAAAGTGGGATTGGAGAAGTCATGACTTTATTTGATGATAATCCCACTATTTTTGAAGAGCGTCAACTTTGCATGCATGTGGATCATGAAAACAATATCCTATGGGATAGCTATATTGTTGAATTTGAATATGATCCCACATGTAATTTCTACGAGAGAAGAAAATATTTTGGTAGAAACTTTCATGTTACCAAATCACCTCTCGTGATGTTGAGATTGCTCTTATCTCTTCCTTCTTCCTTGCATATGGTAACTATTGGTTGTCTTGACAATCTATTTTCCTATAAAATGCCTATGCATAGGAAGTATGTTAGACTTAGATGTGATTTTCACATGCTTTATGATGCTCTCATTGTGCTTCAACTCTTATCTTTTGTGTGAGCATCATTGATGCCTAGCTAAGGGCGTTAAACAAAAGTGCTTGCTGGGAGGCAACCCAACGAATCTATCCTTTTCTTTCTGTTTTGTGTTTTCCACACTTTCATAATTTTCTTATGATTGTGTTTTTGTGTTTCTTTTTTGCGTTTGTGCCAAGCAAAACCGTTATGATTAGTCTTGGGGATGATTGTTTGGTCATGCTGGAAAAGACAGAAACTTTCTGCTCAAGAAAAGAATTTTTTTTCTTTTTCTGTAAGAGCTTTTGAGTTGATTCTTTTTTGCTTCTGATTGCTACGCAAATTCTTTAGACTGTCGTAATGTTTCAGAATTTGTGAAGTACCAGAGGTATACGAAATATACAGATTGCTACAGAATGGTGTGCTGTTAACAGATTCTATTTTTGTTGTGTTGGTTGCTTATTTTGATGAAACTATGGAATATTGAAAGTATAGTAACCCAACATCAGCACAAGTAGAATTTAAGTTTGCTACAGTACCTAAGGAAGTGGTGGCTTGCTTTCTTTTACTAATGTTATCACGAGTTTCTGTTTAAGCTTCGTGTTGTGAAGTTTTCAAGTTTTGGGTGAAGTTCTTATTGAAAAAGAGATAAAGAGTGGCAAGAGCTCAAGCTTGGGGATTCCCAAGGCACCCCAAGATATTCAGGGATGCCGTAAAAGCCTAAGCTTGGGGATGCCCCGGGAAGGCATCCCCTCTCTCGTCTTCAATCCATCGGTAACGTTACTTGGGGCTATATTTTTATTCACCACATGTTATGTGTTTTTGCTTGGAGCGTCTTGTATCGTAGGAGTATTTTATTTTTGTTGTGTCACAATCATCCTTGCTGCACACCTAGAGAGAGATACATGCACACACCGTGATTTTGTCGAGCTTCACTTATATCTTTTGGTAGACAATTCAGCTCACATGTGCTTCACTTATATCTTTTGAGCTAGATACTTTTGCTCTGTGTGCTTCATTTATATCTTTTAGAGCACAGCGGTGCGTCGCTTGGTAGTTGATCCATGCTTTGAAAGTAGTCCCAAAAGGGGTAGTTATCCAAAGGGATACAAAAACTTCCACCTTCAAGTGCATTGAATAGTTGGAGAAGTTTGATTCATCTAAATTAGTTTTGAGTTGTGGGTATGGTAATATTGAAGTCATGCTAGTAAGGTGTTGTGGATCTAGAAATACTTGTGTTGAATTTAGTGATTCCCGTAGCATGCACGTATGGTGAACTGCTATGTGATGAAATCTGAGCATGATTAGTATATTGATTGTCATCCTTTGCGTGGCGGTCGGGATAGCGCGATGGTTTATACCTACCAACCCTTCCCCTAGGAGTATGCGTTGAATGCTTTTTTTTGATTACTAATAAAACTTTTGCAACAAGTATATGAGTTCTTCATGACTAATGTTGAGTCCATGGTTTAGATGCACTTTCACCTTCCAGCATCACTATGTTCTTAGTGTCGTGCAACTTTCGGCGGTGCACAGAACCCACCATTAGCCTCCCTCAAAACAGACACCATACCTACCTACTATGTCTTTTCAAAGTCATTCCGAGATATATTGCCATGCAACTACCACCATGACATGTGCCACCATGTCTACTTTGCCTTTGCACGATTGTAAGATAGCTAGCATGATGTTTCCATTAATGTCTATGCCATGCTAGATCAATGCCACGGTACACTACCGAAGGCATTCCATATAGATTCATAGTTGCTCTAATTTTGAGTTGAAAGTTTGATGACCATCATTAGTGGAGAATTGTCCCATGTGAGGACATAAAAGAGGACAAAGAAGCCCACCAAAAAAAGAGAGGCCAAAGATCCCACCAAATAAAAAAAATGATAGAAAAAGAGAGAAGGGACAATGCTACCACTTTTTCCAAACTTGTGCATATTAAGCACCATGGTCTTCATGATTGAGAGTCTCTCGTTTTGTCACCACCATATAGTTAGTGGGAAATTTTCATTATATAACTTGGCTTGTATATTCCAATGATAGGCTTCCTCAAAATTGCCTTAGGTCTTCGTGAACAAGCAAGTTGGATGCACACCCACTAGTTTTCTTTAAGAGCTTTCACATACTCGTAGCTCTAGTGCATCATTTGTATGGCAATCCCTACTCATTCACATTGATATCTATTGATGAGCATCTCCACAGCTCATTGATATGCCTAGTTAATGTGACTATCTTCTCCTTTTTTGTCTGGCAACCTCCACTACATTCCACACCATCTATAGTGCTCTAACCATGGCTCACGCTCATGTATTGCATGAGAGTTGAAAAGGTTTGAGAAAGTAAAGGTGTGAAACAATTACTTGGCCAATACTAGGGTTGTGCATGAATTAAATTCGTTGTTCAGTGATGATAGAGCATAGCCAGACTATATGCTTTTGTAGGGATAACTTTCTTTTGGCCTTGTCATTTTGAAAGTCCATGATTACCTTGCTAGTTTGCTTGAATTATTATTGTTTCCACGTCAATAGCAAACTATTGTTTGAATCTAATGGATCTTAACATTCACGTTACATAAGAGGAATTACAAAGGACACCTATGCTAGGTAGCATGAAAGCATAAAAAATTCATTCTTATCACTTCCCTACTCGAGGACGAGCAGGAGTTAAGCTTGGGGATGCTTGATACGTCTCAAACGTATCTATAATTTTTGATGGTTTCACGCTGTTATCTTGTCTTCTTTGGTTGTTTTATGTACCTTTTATATCTTTTTTGGGACTAACTTATTAATTCATAGTATGCACTATATCTAATAGGGCACGACTATGATATACGGACACACCATCAGACTATGCTGTTCCAGGTGGCATGAGTTGTGAAACATTTTTCACGTGAAACTATTTTCACATTGTCTTAAATGTTTACCAAACTCATAACTTAGATATATATATGTTTACCACCACGATCACATTGTAGACATATTATCATTTTGTCACGATGATGTTCAACTTCACTCTGAAATTACTTGAACATTTCAATAATTCAGATTTCTGTTTTATCAACTAAATACACTAGTATCTACTCAAATCATTTGTGAAGTATGAACACAATAATATCCACTGCGTACCTCAGTACTCATCGGACTGCACACATCAAAATGTATTACTTACGAAAAGTTACATTCTTGTTCCATCTCATTGGAAAAAGAGGTCTTCAGTCATCTAGCCCATGTGGTTTGATTTCCATGTCTCAAGTGATTCAAAATCAAGTGAGTCAAATGATCCATCCGCATGGAGTTTCTTCATGCGTTTATACCAACAGACATGGTTTGCATGTTTCAAATGTTTCAAAAATGAGTGAGTACAAAGACCTATCAGCATGGAGGTTCTTCGTGCATTTTATATCAATATGACTCAAGTAGCAGTGCCACAAGTAAGTGGTACTATCATTTCTACTTTGTATCTTTTAGTAACAATATTATGAACATGTGTATCACTATGATCGATATTCAATAAAGCATTCATTCAAGGTGCAAGACCATTTAAGGTATCATTCAACTAAACAAAATAACCATTATTCTCTTTAGATGAATAACCGTATTTGCCATTAACATAAACCTATCATGTCTATGCTCAACGCAAACACCAAATAACAATTATTTAGGTTTTACACTAATCTCGATGGTAGAGGGAGCGTGCGATGTGTGATCATATGAACCTTGGAAACACACACATCGTCACCTCGCCTTTAACTAGTCTCTGTTTATTCCATAGCTTTTATTTCGAATTACTAACACTGAGCAACCGAACCGGTATCTTATACCCTGGCTCTACTAGGAGTACTAGTAAAGTACACATCAATATCATGTATATCCAATATACTTCTGTCGACTTTGCCAGCCTTCTCATCTACCAAGTGTCTAGGGTAGTTCCTCTTCAGTGACTGTTCCCCTTATTTCGTAAGCACATAGTCTCGGGTTTGTGTTCAACCTTGGATGTCTTCATAGAGCAGCAACTGGTTTACCGTTTAATGTAGTATCCCTTCAAGCCCTTTCCCTTCTTGAAACTAGTGGTTTTACAAACCATCAACAATTGATGTTCCCTTTCGACTTCTACTTTCGTGGTGTCAAACATCACGAATGGCTCAAGGATCATCATATCCATCCTTCATACGTTATAGTTCATCACCAAGCTCTAGTAGCTTGGTGTTAGTGACCTTGGAGAACTATTACTGTCTCATGTGGAAGTTCAACTCCCACTCGATTCAAGCGGTTGTAGTACTCAGATAATCTGAGCACATGCTCTATGATTGAGCTCTTCTTCTTTATTTTGCAAACAAAGAATCTCGTCGGAGGTCTCATACCTCTCAACAAGGGCATGAGCAGGAATTCCCAATTTCATCTCTTGGATCATCACGTATGTCCCACGACGTTCGAAACTTCTTTAATGCCTTAATTCTAAGTTGTTCAAGCAACACACACTGAACTATCATGTAGTTATCAAAAAACATGTATGTCGGATGTTCGCAACATCTACAGACAATGCTTGGGGTTCAGCACACTGAGCGGTGCATTAAAGACATAAGTCTTCTATGTAGCAATGAGGACAATCCTCAGTTAACGGACCCAGTCCGCACTATCGCTACTTCTATCTTTCAACTAAGATTTCTCTATGAACATATCAAATACCACAGAGCCATAGCAAAAGTTACATAATTTGCAAAGACCTATTTGACTATGTTCATGATAATTAAGTTAATATGATGAACTCCCACTTAAATCGACATCCCTCTAGTCATTCAAGTGATACATGATACATGTCGACTAACTTTTGTCCGATCATCACGTGAGACGGACTAGTCGTCATGGTGAGCAACTTCATGCTGATCGTATTCAACCATACGACTCATGTTTGACCTTTCGATCTCTTGTATTCGAGGTCATGTCTGTACTTGTTAAGCTCGTCGAGTTAACCTAAGTGTTTCGCGTGTGTAAATCTAGCTTACACCCGTTGTTTGCGAATGTTAGAATCTATCACACCCGATCATCACGTGGTGCTTCGAGACAACGATCCTTCGCAACGGTGCACACTTAGGGGAATACGTTCTCGAAATTTTTATGAGGACTCATCTTATTATGCTACCGTCGTTCTCGAAAAACATGATAAACATCACATGCAAGCATATAGTGACATGATATGGCCATTATTATCTTTGCTCTTTCGATCTCCATCTTCGGGCATCGCATGATCATCATTGTCACCGGCGTAATACCATGATCTCCATCATCATGATCTCCATCATCGTATCTCTATGAAATCATCACGCCAACTACAACTACTACTACTATAGCTAACCGTTAGCAATGAAGTAAAGGTAGTAAACACATGGCGTTGCATCTCATAAAATAAATTAAGACAACTCCTATGGCTCTTGCCGGTTGTCATACTCAACGACATGCAAGTCGTGATTCCTATTACAATAACTTTATCATATCATACATCACACATGTAACATCACTACTTTGGCCATATCACATCACATGTCAAACCCTGCAAAAACAAGTTAGACGTCCTCTAATTGTTTTTTGCAAGTTTTACATGGCTGATTTGGGTTTCTAGCAAGAATGCCTTCTTACCTACGTGACAGCCAGAACGATGATAAGCCAAAGGTATTTACCCTTCATAAGGACCCTTTTCATCAAATCCAATCTAACTAGAGTGGCAGACACAGACACCCTCTAGCCACCTTTATGCATGTTGTGCATGTCAGCCGGTGGAACCTATCTCACGTAAGCGTATGTGTAAGGTCGGTCCGGGCCGCTTCATCCCACAATACCGCCGGAAAAGAATAAGACTAGTAGCGGCAAGCAATTGAAAAACCAGCGCCCACAACCTTTTGTGATCTACTCGTCCATGGAATCTAGGCATAGAAAACCTGGCTCTGATGCCGCTGTTGGGTAACGTAGCATAAATTCAAAATTTTCCTACGTCATATTCAAGTCTTCCTATGGAGAGACCGCCAACGAGAGAGGGGTGAGTGTATCTTTATACCTTTTAAGATCGCTAAGCGGAAGCATTGCTAGAACACGGTTGATGGAGTCGTACTCGCGGTGATTCACTGCGCGGTGTGATTCCGATCTAGTGCCGAATCACGGCACCTCCGCATTCAACACACGTGCAACCCGGTGACGTCTCCCGCACCTTGATCCAGCAAGGAGGAGGGAGAGGTTGGGGAAGATCACCGGCAGCACGACGGCATGGTGTCAATGGAGAGACGAGGTCTCTAGCAGGGCTTCACCAAGCACCATGGGAGAGGAGGAAGAAGAGAGAGAGGGCTGCACCAAGAGATATGGAAAACCGTGTTCTCAAAGGCCAAAAACCCCCCCTACATATAGGGGGAAGGGAGGGTGGCGCCCCCTTTAGGATTTCCCACGGTGATACGTACATTTTGCATCATGCTTTCATGTTGATATTTATTGCTTTTTGGGCTATTATATTACTTGTGGTAGCATATTTATGCCTTTTCTCTCTTATTTTGCAAGGTTTATTTGAAGAGGGAGAATTCAGGCAGTTGGAATTATGGACTAGAAAAGGAGAAAATCTTAGTTCACTATTCTGCACATCTCCAAATGCCCTGAAAAGTTACTTGGATTTTTTTGGGATTATATAAAAAATACTGGGCGAAACTATCAGGCAGGTTTATTTGAAGAGGGAGAATTCAGGCAGTTGGAATTTTGGGATTTTTTTGGGATTATATAAAACTATCAGAGGGGGGCTGCGAGGGCGCCACAAGCCCTGACACCGCCACCCCCCTGGTGGCGGAGTGGGGGCTTCTGGGCTCCCTGACGGCTCACTAGCCCCCCTCTTTTGCTATATGAAGGGTTTTGGTCTGGAAAAAATCTGACGGGAGCTTTTTCGTGGTTTTGCCGCCGCCACGAGGTGGAACTTGAGCACATCCAATCTAGAGCTCCGGCAGGACGATCCTGTCGGGGAAACTTCCCTCCCGGAGGGGGAAATCGTCGCCATCGTCATCACCAACACTCCTCTCGTCGGAGGGGAGGAATCTTCATCAACACCATCTCCTCTCCAATCCCTAGTTCATCTCTTGTAACCAATCTTCGTCTCCCAACTCCGATTGGTACTTGTAAGGTTGCTAGTAGTGTTGATTACTCTTTGTAGTTGATGCTAGTTGGATTACTTGGTGGAAGAGTTTATGTTCAGATCCTGGATGCTATTCATTACACCTCTGATCATGATTATGATTATGTTTTGTGAGTAGTTACTTTTGTTCCCGAGGTCATGGGATAAGTCATGCTGATAATAGTCATGTGAATTTGATATTCGTTCGGTATTTGATATGTTGTATGTTGGTTTTCCTCTAGTGTTGTTATGTGAACGTCGACTACATAACACTTCACCATATTTGGGACTAGAGGAAGTCATTGGGAAGTAGTAAGTAAATGATGGGTTGCTGGAGTGACAGAATCTTAAACCCAGTCTATTTGTTGCTTCGTGAGGGGCTGATTTGGAGCCACTAGTTTAAAGCTATGGTTAGACTTTGTCTTAATTCTTCTTTTGTAGTTGCGGATACTTGCGAGAGAGGTTAATCATAAGTGGGATGCTTGTCCAAGTAAGGGCAGTACCCAAGCGCCGGTCCACCCACATATCAAACTATCAACGTAACGAACGCGAATCATATGAACATGATGAAACTAGCATGTCAGAAATTCCCGTGTGTCCTCGGGAGCGATTTTCCTCCTATAAGACTTTGTTCAGGCTTGTCCCTTGCTGCAAAAGGGATTGGGACACTTGCTGCACCGTTGCTACTAATTGTTACTTGTTACTTTTTGCTTGCTACATTTCACCTCGCTACACAATCACTTGTTACCGCTACTTTCAATGCTTGCAGTTATTACCTTGCTGAAATCCATTTATTAGAGTCTTCTGCTCCTCATTGGGTTCGACACTCTTACTTATCGCAAGGACTACGATTGATCCCCTATACTTGTGGGTCATCAAGACTCTTTTCTAGCGCCGTTGCCGGGGAGTGAAGCGCCTTTGGTAAGTGGAAATTGGCAAGGAAACATCTATATACTGTGCTGAAATTTATTGTCACTTGTCACTATGGAAACTGTTCCTTTGAGGAGTTTGTTCGGGGTATCTTCACCACGATAGGAAGCACGAGGAGTTTTTCCTCGACCTGAGGTACCTACTGAAAATATCTTTTATGAAATTCCTTCGGGTATGCTTGAGAAACTACTGGCTAATCCTTTCACAGGAGATGGATCTTCACATCCACACTTGCATCTGATCTATGTAGATGAAGTTTGTGGTTTATTTAGGCTTGTAGGTTTGCCCGAGGATGAGGTAAAGAAGAAAGTCTTTCCTTTATCTTTGAAGGATAAGGTGTTAACATGGTATAGGATCTATGATAATACTGGATCATGGGGCTACAATCGGTTGAAATTGGAATTTCATCAAAAGTTCTATCCTATGCATTTAGTACTTCGTGATCGGAACTTTATTTATAAATTTTGGCCTCGTGAAAGGGAAAGCATAGCTCAAGATTAGGGCAGGCTTAAATCAATGCTATATTCATGCTCCAATCATGAGCTCTCGAGAGAAATCATCACTCAAAACTTTCATGCTCGGCTTTCTCATGAAGATCATACCCTGCTTGACACTTCTTGTACCGGTTCTTTTATGAAGAAGGATATTGATCAGAAGTGGAATTTATTTGAGAGAATCAAACGCAACTCGGAAGATTGGGAGCTGGAGGAAGGTAAGGAGTCAGGTATGAATTTCTAGTTTGATTGCGTTAAATCTTTTGTTGAGACAAACACTTTTAGAAATTTTAGCGCTAACTATGGACTTGACTCTGAGATAGTAGCTTCTCTATGTGAATCTTTTGCTGCTCATGTTGATCTTCCCAAAGAGAAGTGGTTTAAATATCATCCTCCTGTAGAAAGCAACATAGCCAAAACCAATCTAGTTGAGGAGAAAGTAATTGCTCTTAGTGATCATGTTGTTCCTTGTGCTTACACTCAGAAACCACCATACCCTGCTAGGATAAAGGATTATTCTAAAGCTCCAACTGTGATACGTAGGGGTTACATTAGACCACTTGCACCCCCTGAGGAGATTAGAGTTGAACCTAGTATTGCTATTATCAAAGATCTCTTAGCCGAAGACATAGACGGGCATGTTATTAAATTTTGTGAGGACTCCGCTATAATTGCTAAACCTCACGAGAAAGACAAATACAGACCTCTAGTTGGCCTGCCCGTTGTTTCTGTTAAGATAGGAGATCCCTGTTACCATGGTTTATGTGATATGGGAGCTAGTGTTAGTGCAATACCCCGTTCTCTATATGATGAAATCAAAGATGAGATTGCACCTGCTGAGTTAGAACCCATTGATGTCACTATTACGCTAGCTAATAGAGACACTATCTGCCCTCTGGGAAGTGTGAGAGACGTAGAAGTCTTGTGTGGTAAGACGAAGTATCCTACTGATTTCCTCGTCCTTGGTACTCCACAAGATAGCTTTTGTCCCATCATATTTGGTAGACCCTTTCTCAACACTGTCAATGCTCACATTGATTGCATTAAGCAGACCGTCACAGTTAGTTTCGAGGGTGTGTCTCACGAATTTAAATTCTCCAAGTTTGGAAGACAGCCCCATGAAAGAGAGTCGTCTGTTAGAGATGAAATCATTGCTCTTGCCTCTATTGTCGTACCTCCTATGGATCCTTTAGAACAATATCTACTTGAGCATGAAAATGATATGCATATGGAGGAGAGAGATGAGATTGATAAAATTGTCTTAGAACAATATCCTATTCTCAAGAATAATCTGCTTGTTGAACTGCTTGAGGATCCCCCCTACCAAAGGGTGATCATGTGTTTGAGCTTAAACAGTTGCCTCATACTCTTAAGTATGCCTATCTTAATGAGACGGAGATATATCCTGTCATTATTAGTGCTCTCCTCTCAGAGCACGAAGAGAAGAAGTTACTAAGAACTCTGAGGAAGCACCGTGCTGCTATTGGATATACTCTTGATGATCTTAAGCGTATTAGTCCTACTCTATGTCAGCACAAGATTAAAACCGATCCTGACTTTAAACCAGTTGCTGCTCATCAAAGAAGATTAAATCCTAAGATGAAAGAGGTCGTTAGAAAAGAAATATTAAAGCTTCTAGAAGCAGGAATCATTTATCCTGTTGCTCATAGTGATTGGGTAAGTCCAGTACATTGCGTACCTAAGAAGGGAGGTATCACCGTCATTCCTAATGATAAGGATGAACTAATCCCACAAAGGATTATTACCGGCTATAGGATGGTGACAGACTTCCGGAAACTGAACAAGGCAACGAGGAAAGATCATTATCCTTTGTCGTTTATCGACCAAATGCTAGAAAGGCTATCAAAACACACACACTTCTGCTTTCTAGACGGTTATTCAGGTTCCTCGCAAATACCTGTTGCACAATCTGATAAGGAGAAAACCACTTTCACCTGTCCCTTCAGTACCTTTGCTTATAGACGTATGCCTTTTAGCTTATGCAATGCACCTGCCACTTTTCAAAGAAGTATGATGGCTATATTCTATCACTTTTATGAAAAGATTGTCGAGGTTTTCGTGGATGACTTCTCCGTTTACGGGTCTTCCTTTGATGATTGCCTCAGCAACCTTGATCGAGTCTTACAGAGATGCGAAGAAACCAACCTCGTCTTGAATTGGGAGAAGTGCCACGTTATGGTCAATGAAGGTATTGTCTTAGGACACAAAATATCTGAAAGAGGCATTGAAGTTGATAAGGCTAAGGTTGATGCAATTTAGAAAATGCCTTGCACCACAGATATCAGAGGTATACGAAGTTTCCTAGGTCATGCTGGTTTCTATAGAAGGTTGATTAAAGACTTCTCTAAGATTTCTAGGCCTCTTACCAACCTCTTGCAGAAGGTTGTTCCTTTTGTTTTTTATGAGGATTGTGAGGAAGCCTTTGAAATACTTAAGAAGGCTTTGATAACCGCACCTATTGTTCAACCACCTAACTGGAACTTGCCCGTTGAAATCCTGTGTTACGCTAGTGATTACGCTGTTGGTGATGTTCTAGGACAGAGAGTTGACAAGAAGTTGAATGTCATTCACTATGCTAGTAGAACTCTAGACTGTGCCCAAAGAAACTATGCCACTACGGAGAAGGAATTTTTAGCAGTCGTGTTGGCATGTGAGAAGTTCAGATCTTACATCGTTGACTCCAAAGTCACTATTCACTCTGATCATGCTGCTATTAAGTACCTTATGGAGAAGAAGGACGCTAAGCGTAGGCTGATCAGATGGGTTCTCCTGCTACAGGAATTTGATTTGCACGTCATTAACCGAAAGGGTGCTGATAACCCTGTAGCAGATAACTTGTCTAGGCTAGAGAATGTCCTTGATGACCCACTACCTATTGATGACAACTTTTTTGATGAGCAATTAAATGTCATCTGCACTTCACATAGTGCACCGTGGTATGCTGATTATGCAAACTATATCGTAGCCAAATACATACCACCCAGTTTCACCTATCAGCAAAAGAAGAAATTCTTCTATGATTTGAGACACTACTTTTGGGATGATCCTCGCGTTTATAAGGAAGGAGTAGATGATGTTATTAGACGTTGTGTGCGTGAACATGAACAGGGACAGATCTTGCAGAAGTGTCATTCCGAAGCCTATGGAGGACACCATGCTGGAGAAAGACCTGTCCATAAGGTATTGCAATTAGGTTTCTATTGGCCCACTCTCTTCAAGGATGCTCGTAAGTTTGTCTTGTCTTGTGACGAATGCCAAAGAATAGGGAACATCAGTAAGCGTCAGGAAATGCCTATGAACTATTCACTTGTCATTGAACCATTTGATGTCTGGGGCTTTGATTATATGGGACCCTTCCCGAGTACCAATGGGTACACTCACATCTTAGTTGCTGTGGATTACGTTACTAAGTGGGTAGAAGCTATCCCCACTAAAAATGTTGATCACCACACCTCTATTAAGATGCTTAAAGAAGTCATATTCCCAAGATTTGGAGTCCCTTGATACTTGATGACTGATGGCGGTTCACACTTTATTCATGGTGTTTTCTGCAAGATGCTAGCTAAGTATGATGTCAACCATAGAGTTGCATCTCCTTATCATCCTCAGTCTAGTGGTCAAGTGGAGTTGAGTAATAGGGAGATCAAATTGATCGTACGAAAGACTGTCAATAGATCTCGAAAGAATTGGTCTAGCAAACTTGACGATGCACTATGGGCTTATATGACTGCCTATAAGAATCCCATGGGAATGTCATCGTATAAAATGGTTTATGGTAAAGCCTGTGATCTACCTCTTGAGATGGAACACAAAGCTTATTGGGCAATCAAAGAGCTCAACTTTGATTTCAAACTTGACGGTGAGAAGCGGTTGTTTGATATCAGCTCATTAGATGAATGGATAGCCCATGCATATGAGAATGCCAGGTTGTTCAAGGAAAAGGTTAAGAGATGGAACGACAAACGAATACAGAAACGAGAGTTAAATGTAGGTGATTATGTCCTGCTATACAATTCTGGTTTGAGATTCTTTGCAGCCAAGCTTCTCTCTAAATGAGAAGGTCCCTATGTTGTCGAGGAAGTATATCGTTCCGGTGCCATCAAAATCAATAACACGGTACGAAATTTTCCTAGAGTGGTAAATGGGTAAAGAATCAAGCATTACATCTATGGTACTCCCATAAATGTTGAGACCAATATCATCAATGTCATAACTCCAGAGGAGTACATAAGAGATGTTTATCATCCAGTTTCAGACCTTGAAAACGAAGATGTATCTGTTTCGGTAAGAAATTGGACTCCGATGCTTTTCCAATAGGAAATTTCCTCAGTTTTGGACTTTTTGGAAAATTAGAAAAATAAAAAGCAGTCCGGAGAGCCAACGAGGCGGCCACAAGCCCTGCCACCGCCCCGTACCCCCCTGGTGGCGGAGGGCAAGCTTGTGGGCACCTCGTGTGCCTCCCGAACTCCGTTTTCTTGCGGAGGACTCCTTCTGCCTAGAAAAAATCAGTATATACTCGCCTGAAGGTTTTGACAAGATCTTCGAGAAGGTCATCAATCCGTACCTCACGGAAGTGCTAAAACACCCTCAATCTATCAAGATGAGTGAGGGGATGTTGCACATCCGTGATGTTGAGGGGCCTAAGAAGACTGGAAGCGTGGAGACGAGGCTCGAAGCAATGGAGCAATATGTCTTCAAGTGCCAAGGGATGGTGGAGCGTGGACTCAACTCCAACCACATGATGATCACGGAGTTCACTAGCAATCAAAAGATGGATGCCATTGACATTGGGAAACACCTCTCCAGGCTCTATGACAAGGTTGATCAACTTCAAGGCCAGATCTATGACCTGCAGAACCAAAACTGTGAGTATGAGTACATATTTAAATCAATAAGGTTGGTTGCAGATTTGAGGATTCCGGCGACTCGTTCATCCTGCCATGATGGAGCACCTATGCCTTGGAAGATGGAGGATCAGACTACTTCAACAACTCCACCACCATCACCACCGAAGGAAGTCAACTAAGCATTGGTATGTGCAATCCCCTTGGCTTCTGCCGAGCTTGGGGGAGTTGCCCTGGTATCGTATCACCTTAATATATTTTGCTTTTACCTTTATTTTAGTTCTTTCCTTTTCAGTTTTTATTTCTTCTCTTAGAGGAATAAGTCTTTAGTTTTTAGTTTGAGTCTTTTGCTTTTGTCTCTCCCCCGATGTATTGGAGCTTACGAGCTATATAATAAAGAGTGTCTTAGTCAAGGGCTTTGCTTTGTGCCATGATCAAAAGTATGAAAAGAACAATAGCATGGAAGATCGTGAGACGATCTTATGGAAAGTGATAACTTCACTTATGACACGTATGATGATTGAAACTTGTTGAGAATAAAACAACATAGACCTCAGCCATTGTTGCAATTAATAAGTAATAAGGAAAGAGAGGTTCACATATAAATATATCATCTTAGACACTTTTTACAATTGTGAGCACTCATCAAACTATAACATGCTTAGGAGTAGAAGTTCGACAAGGAACACAACATAATGAATTGTGTCTGCTTGGTTCTGAACAATGTTATATGATTAGAGATCCCTTAGCATGTGACGATTGCTTCCACCTCACGTTAGCCAAAACTCCCACACCAAGTAGAGATACTACTTGTGCATCCATAAACCTTCAACCGAGGTTTACCATGAGAGTCCACCATACCTACCTATGGATTGAATAAGATCCTTGAAGTAAGTTGTCATCGGTGCAAGCAATTAAAATTGCTCTCTGATATGTATGATCTCTGAGTGTGTGAAAAATAAACTTTGTACGAACCTGTGATGAGGAAGACATAAAAGCGACACACTGCATAATAAAGTTCTTTATCACAGGAGGAAATATAAAGTGACGTTCCTCCGCACTAATAGGACACGCATTCAAACCTCTACTTCCCTCTGCGAAGGGCCTATCTTGTACCTTTACTTTTTACCCTTGTAAGAGTCATGGTGATTGTCACCAATTCCCTTTTTACCCTTGTAAGAAACATGTTTGGGAAAGATCTATATTCATATATCAACTTGGAGTTGAGTACTAATGCTTTATTGTTGTTGACTTTACCCTTGAGGTAAACCGTTGGGAGGCAAAACTATAAGACCCTATCTTCCTCTGTGTCCAGCTGAAACTTTGACACCATGAGTACCACGTGAGTTGTAACAATTGTGGAAAACAAAAGAGATTATTGACTCTTTCTGATGTTGTGATAAATTGCAATTGCTTCAATGACTATGGACTATTGTTGGTTACTTCTCGGTGAGGTTTTTGCTTCATGCTTTGCTTTGTGAAGGAACTGTTACTTTCCCATAAGAATCTTTGTGATGTATTGTTGTCCTATGTGTGATCATGATGCCCTCATGTCTGTATTATGTTTTATCGACACCTTCGTCCCTCAACATGTGGACATGTTTACGGAACTTGGTTTTCGCTTGAGCACAAGCGAGGTTTAAGCTTGGGGGATTTGATACGTCCATTTTGCATCATGCTTTCATGTTGATATTTATTGCTTTTCGGGATGTTATATTACTTGTGTTACCATATTTATGCCTTTTCTCTCTTATTTGAAGTAGGAGAATTCACGCAATTGGAATTCTGGACTAGAAAAGGAGCAAATCTTTGTCCACTATTCTGCACATCTCCAAATGCCCTGAAAAGTTACGTGGATTTTTTTGGGATTATATAAAAAATACTGGGCGAAAGAACTACCGGAGGGGGGCTGCCAGGGGGCCACAAGCCCTGACACCGCCACCCCCCTGGTGGCGGAGTGGGGGCTTGTGGGCTCCCTGACGGCCCACTAGCCCCCCTCTTTTTCTATATGAAGGGTTTTGGTCTGGAAAAAATCAGACGGGAGCTTTTTCGTGGTTTCTCCGCCACCACGAGGGGGAACTTGAGCAGATCCAATCTAGAGCTCCGGCAGGACGATCCTGCCACGAAAACATCCCTCCCGGAGGTGGAAATCGTCTCCATCGTCATCACCAACACTCCTCCCGTCGGAGGGGAGGCATCTTCATCAACATCTTCATCAGCACCATCTCCTCTCCAATCCCTATTTCATCTCTTGTAACCAATCTTCGTCTCGCAAGTCCGATTGGTACTTGTAAGGTTGCTAGTAGTGTTGGTTACTCTTTGTAGTTGATGCTAGTTGGATTACTTGGTGGAAGAGTTTATGCTCAGATCCCTGATGCTATTCATTACACCTCTGATCATGATTATGATTATGTTTTGTGAGTAGTTACTTTTGTTCCTAAGGACATGGGATAAGTCATGCTGATAATAGTCATGTGAATTTGATATTCGTTCGGTATTTTGATATGCTGTATGTTGTTTTTCCTCTAGTGGTGTTATGTGAATGTCGACTACATAACACTTCACCATATTTGGGCCTAGAGGAAGGCATTGGGAAGTAGTAAGTAGATGATGGGTTGCTGGAGTGACAAAAGCTTAAACCCCAGTCTATGCGTTGCTTCGTGAGGGGCTGATTTGGATCCACTAGTTTAATGCTATGCTTGCGAGGGAGGTTAATCATAAGTGGGATGCTTGTCCAAGTAAGGGCAGTACCCAAGCGCCGGTCCACCCACATATCAAACTATCAAAGTAACGAACGCGAATCATATGAACATGATGAAACTAGCATGACAGAAATTCCCGTGTGTCCTCGTGAGCGTTTTTCCTCCTATAAAACTTTGTTCAGGCTTTTCCCTTGCTATAAAAGGGATTGAGCCACTTGCTGCACCGTTGCTACTACTTGTTACTTGTTACTTTTTTCTTTCTATGTTTCACCTCGCTACACAATCACTTGTTACCGCTACTTTCAGTGCTTGAAGTTATTACCTTGCTGAAATCCGTTTATCAGAGCCTTCTGCTCCTTGGTGGGTTCGACACTCTTACTTATCGAAAGGACTACGATTGATCCCCTATACTTGTGGGTCATCAGGCGGCAGCCCTAGATGGGAGAGGGGGTGGCGGCCAGGAGGGGGAGAGGGGGGTGGCCCACCCCTGGTGGTCCTTAGGCCCACATGACTTAGGGTTTCCCACCTTTCCCTCTCTAGGCGCCTTGGGCTGGGTGTGGGGGGCGCACCAACCCACCCAGGGCTGGTTCCCTCTCACACTTGGCCCATGTAGCCTCCTGGGGCTGGTTTCCCCTCCCGGTGGACCTCCGGAACCTTTCCGGTTGTCCCGGCACTTTGCCGGTGGCACCCGAATCATTTCCGACGTCCAAACCCATCCATGCTATATATCAATCTTTACCACCAGACCATTCTGGAGCTCCTCGTGTCGTCCGGGATCTCATACGGGACTCTGAACAACCTTCGGTAACCTCGTATAGCAATTTCCTATAACCCTAGCATCATCGAACCTTAAGTGTGTAGACCCTACGGGTTCGGGAGGCATGCAGACATGACCGAGACACTCTCTGGCCAATAACCGTCAGCGGGATCTGGATACCCATGGTGTCTCCCACATGTTCCACGATGATCTCATCAGATGAACAACAATGTCAAGGATTCAATCAACCCCGTATACAATTCCCTTTGTCTATCGGTATAGAACTTGCCCGAGATTCGATCGTCGGCATACCCATACCTTGTTCACACTCGTTACCGGTAAGTCTCTTTACTCGTTCTGTAGCACATCATCCTGTGACTAAATCCTTTGTCACATTGAGCTCACGATGATGTTCTACTGAGTGGGCCTAGAGATACCTCTCCATCACACGGAGCGACAAATCCCGATCTCGATTAATACCAACCCAACATACACTTTCGGAGATACCCGTAGTGCACCTTTATAGTCACCCAGTTACTTTGCGACGGTTGATACGCCCAAAGCACTCCTACGGTATCCGGGAGTTGCACAATCTCACGATCGATGGAAAAGACACTTGACATTAGAAAAGCTTTAGCATACGAACGACAAGATCTAGTGCTATGTTTAGGATTGGGTCTTGTCCATCACATCATTCTCCCAATGATGTGATCCCGTTATTAATGACATCTAATGTCCATGACCAGGAAACCATGATCATCTATTGATCAACGAGCTAGCCAACTAGAGGCTTGCTAGGGACACATTGTGATCTATTTATTCACACATGTATTACTGTTTCCTGTTAATACAATTATAGCATGAACAATAGACGATTATCATGAACAAGGAAATATGATAATAACCATATTATTATTGCCTCTCGGGCATATTTCCAACAGCGGCTGCAAGACCTGGGTCGGCCCAGCCGACGAGGAAGTCAGCCACCACCTTGGACTCGGTGGCGGTGCGTGGCTCGTAGCGGATGTCGTGGTCAGCCATGGCGATGACCCGACCCATTTGGCGACCCGGCATGCGGCGTCACGGTTGCCCATGATTTATAAAAGCGGAGCCTCGCTCACCACCGCGATGGTGTTTTCCTGGAAGTATTGCTTCAGCTTCTTGGCGGCAAAGTACACGCTGTAACACATCTTTTGATAGTGGGGTAGTTCTGCTTGGAGGTGGAGAGAACTTTTCTAAGATAGAAGACAGGGCGCTGAACCGGCAGCGCCCTGCCCTCCTCCCGTTGCTCCACCACCAAGACGACGCTAACTACTCGCGTGGTTGCCGCGACGTAGATGAGTATGGGATTCTTCTCAGCTGACGCAGCCAAAACGGGCATGCTGGAGATCACAAGCTTGAGGTCACGGAATGCTTTGTCCACCTTATCGCTCCACTCAAATTTCGTGGTCTTCTTCATCAATTGGTAAAGCGGCGACGCATTCTCACCCAGCCGGCTGACGAACCGGCTGAGAGAGGCTAGGCAGCCGACGAAATTCTGAGAGAGGCTAGGCGCTCGATGGCTTCGATCTTCTTAGGGTTGGCCTCGATGTCGTGCATGGACACAAATAAGCCTAGAAGCCGGCCTGCTGGGACTCCGAAGACACATTTTTTCACATTGAGACGAATCTTGTACTCACGCAGGTTGGAGAAGGTTTTCCGCATATTGTCAAGGAGACTAAAGTGCTTCTTTCTCTTGACGACGATGTCGTCGATGTAGACGTGTATGTTCCTGCCGATTTGTGGCTGGAGGCATTGCTGCATGCAGCGCTGGAAGGTGGTGCGTGCGTTTTTCAGGTCGAACGTCATTGTCGTGTAACAATAGGCCCTAAAAGGGGTGATAAGGAGGTCATGAGCCAGTCGGTTGGGTCCAACTTGATCTGGTGGTAGCCGGAATAGGCATCCAAAAAGGACAACAAGTCGCAGCCCGGCGTGGAACGAATCACTTGATCTATCCGTGGCAGGGCGATAGGGTCCTTGGGACATGCCTTATTAGGCTCATGTAGTCGATACACATGCTCCATGTTTTGTTTTTCTTCAACACGAGGACTGGATTGGCTAGCCAATCCGTGTGGAAAACTTCAATGATGAAGCCGGCAGCAAGAAGCAGTGCTATCTCTTCTCCGATGGTGCCCCGCTTCGCCTCGGCGAAGCGGTGCAAAGGTTGTTTGACCGGCTTTGCATCAGGTCGCACATGAAGCTTGTGCTCGGCGTACTTCCTCGGGAATCCCGACATGTCCTTGGGGACCATGCAAAGTGTAATGACTAAGATGCGGTCCTTTCCGATTTGGGGAACGAGGCCCCGAATTGGAAAGAAGCGCATCTAAGCGTTTCGCAAGCACGGTAACATAGCACATACATAATAATAGAAGAATGAAAATAAGGGATTCAACTCCCATCTCACAAATATATCAGAGTTACATCATGCACCCAAACAAGGTAGTTCCGCTACGGACTACAAAACATGAGAAATGACTATGCTACCATGCAAGCTTGCCCACGATCACGACCATGCATGAGTCTTCTGGATAGTTCACGTACAGGCGGTCGTTCTCCTCATCGTACTGCCACGCCAGCTGTGTGCCATCGGGGTCACCTGTCTCGGGGGTACCTGAACCTGTTGGTGTTTTGAAGGAATCTGTGAGCCACGGGGACTCAGCAATCTATGACCTCGGTGCGAGAACTAGTCAAGTAATTAGCTAAGGAAGGTGGAGTATTTAGGTTGCAGCATCCTAAGCTTTATATGGTGGCTCACTTATGTAGAACATGTATTGAGGTTGTATATACTAGCGATTGATGATTAGCTGATCACTAAGTGATCTTGAACACCTACTACGTCAATCATAACCCCACCGTGTTCCCAATCGAAGAGAGATCTTCGAAGGGGACCATCACGGTTACGCACACAGTTGGCAATTTTATTAGAGTTATGTTTAAGTTATCTCTAACCGGATGTTAACAAATATTCCAAGTTGCCACTTAACCGCGGGCACGACTTTCCGAAAGATTAAACCCTACAGGGGTGCTCCAACTAGTCCATCACAAACGGTCCTACAGGGCCGCAAAGTAATCCTCTATCACGAATCTCGTGATCTCGTCGGATTCCTTAGAGGAAAACCTCAACTCTGGGGAGAACCAAAGCTTCACCGGGATTCCTATACGCAAGATATATCGCTAAGGTAAGACAAGACTAGCAGGACCTCCCGTCGTGTCGACGACCCTGATAAGAGCCGCGTATCTCAGTCTCAGGAAACGACGGATGAGCTAGACGTCATGATGGCTAAACCTCTAGGTGACCAGTGGGGCCCCGGACATCACTCAGGTGTCACCAACACTCATGAGGAGCACTGCCCCGGGTTGATGATTAAGTTCCTTGGGGTAGCTATTCCCTATGCAGATTATTACTAAGTGATTAGCAGATTAAAACCAATGTTGGGTCCTGTCGGACAAGTCTTAACACTACACGATTTATCAAGGGGGTCCCCATTACAACCCCGAATGTGTTAGGAGCGATTAGTTATGGAATTAAACACCGGTAGCCGGTAACTATGGCGACAATAACGGAACAAAACACTCGGCAAAAGGCTAGGCCTTCCGTTATTTACCAAGCATATAGGTGCATTAATTAAATAACAGATTTAACATAATGATATCAAACTCATGTTATCACATGAGACAAATCACCTGCATCTAGCAATGCTAACATTAGAAGCTTAGCAAAGCCTACTTAGCCATTCAAGATTTTCTAGGAAGGGATAAGTGTTTGGGTTTCATGGCAATATTAGGAGGCAAATATTTTAGTGGTAGGCAGCAAGCATCTTACGGAAGAAACGTAATCTGGCATAAAAAGTCTAGAAATGGAATCAAGGTCATATCATCTTGCCTCTTATGTCCTCAGCTTGGAACTGCTCTTGTTCGTCCTGCCCGTACTCTCCCGGATCCACGTACTCATTCTCCGATCCCAGTTCTACCCAACATAAAAATAGCATCCAGTGAACAACACCACCTCAAGATGCAACAAGCACATGATGCATGAGATGAATATGAACGTGCATCCCTATTCTACTCACTAGCACAAGCATTAGAAGAAAATACAAGTTCCTAGACAGAACTTCAATCTAAGCAATCTTGACATGCATGAGTATGACATGAAAAGATGCGTCACGGGAAAATGATGCAAAACCATATAAAGAACGTTACAAATGGAGCTACGGATCAACGGGAAACAACGGAACAAGAAATGACGTCATACGTATCAAAATCACCACAACACACACCAATGGCATACTTTTGGTATTTCTAGGTTGCCAAGACATAAAACAAACCAACATGGATGGGGTGGTACAAGGAACATCACCACACCATCATCTATGCTCTCAGAAGCATCAAAACATCAGAACTATACAATCTGCCATAAGCAGCATCATAGCCTTTTGAGAGCTACATGCAAAGAACCTACTTCCACCCAAACATGCCAAATAGAATATGTGGCAGAAGCTATTCAGAAGTACTACAAGCACAAGCAAAAATATAATTCAAAGGCGTTTCACACAAAAAGTTACACAACTGCTAACTTGGCAAAAAATATCAGTTTTCACGGACTTGGTGATAATTCCAGATTCTCACTAGCTGCTTATGCTCTCAAGCATTTTGACAGCACCCAAAACAATATCTATAGGACTGCAAATGGAATGAATATTTATAGAGAGCTATACAAACACAAAAGCTACAACTTCCCAGTTGAAAGCAAAGGCTGATTCACAACACATGGACCTCTACAAGCACAAGAATAGGAGAAGAAAACATAAGCAGATTCTCAGACTTAGTGAAAATTACAGATTTTCACTAAGCTGGAATTTCAGCCACATGCCTACTTTGACTAAGCACCACTTGCACATATGAACTACTAAGCATGAAACAAAACCAACATGCCATAGAGGGGGTCACACTCTAATGCCACAACAAGGAGTCAACCTCTTGGGCTCACCACATCTCATGGAACCAAGCTCCAAACATAGACCAAATCTAAAATATGTCATCTCCAGAAAATGTTCCAAAGGCAAAACTGACTTCACCAATGGATTCCTGGGATGATTCTACCCCAAAAACATATATAAGACCTATGTGCTTGCATAGAACAAATGGGCACAAACTAGAAAAGAAGAACTACATGGAATCACATGTAGTGAATAGTGCATCATCACATGTGCTACTCACTAGATTATCACCTACACATCCACTTGCACTCTAACAACACTACATTGGTGCACAAGAGGGGTAGACCTCATGGTCTTGTGCCTTAGCACATCACCATACCCACACAAATACCAAAAGCACAAGCATCACAACACCAACACATGCTAAATAGAATTCACTATTACCTTGCACTCACATAAGCACTTCTACACCTACACATATAATCTGCTCATGTGCTCTCCAAGGCAGTTCATGCCTTGGGCATGTGTGAAACACACACACACAAACACAACATCATACACACACACATAAGCACATACTTGCACAAGATAGGACACACACACATATCCATCACACTTGCACAACATGGGTACACCACCTTAGTGCCATACACCCACAACGTACACACACACATACTTAATTCTACACATACATACCCTCTTGCAAAACAACCTACACACTTCTACCAAGGACATACCTACAAACATGCTCATAAGCCTACACCCTCAACTATTCACAACTAGCAAAAATACTATGATCAACATGTTGTTTTGAGGGGAGACAAAATACCCTCATGGTGTAAAGCACACCACAACAACAACTACAACCAACCAAAGGAAAAATAGCACAAAAAAGTAAATACACAACAAAATAAAATAAAAGGAGGGGGAGAGGGATCGAACCCTGTACCTCCTGGTCACAACACTTCAACAATACCACTGGGCTGAGGTGCTCTGGCTCGACAGCTATAGACAAGACAGTAGGGAATGCTCTCTGCTAAGATACTGTGTCGAAGCAATAAAATTCAAAAGGGGTGCCGTGGGGGAATCGAACCCACGACCTACAACTAGCAGCAAAACCACCACTACCACTCTGCTACTAGATGGGATCTTAACAGGAGAGGGGAGTTTACCCTTTTGAGTAACCCCTCTCAGCAACTCCTCTGCCCAACGGTGGCCGCAACAGGGGACGGTGCTCGCCGGTGATATACTACAAATCCAACTATGATTCCTAGATGGACGGGAAAAGGAGTTCCCATGGTTCCATTTCAACTCCTAGCTCTGCTTGAGAAGACCTACAACGACGGCTCGACGTGACGCGGCGACTCCGGCGACAGGGAAGGAAGGGCGTCGAGCTTATGGCCTACTGCTCGCGATCTTAAACAAGGAGGAAGGGGAGATGGATCTTCCTCACCTACTGGACGAGGTGGATGCTTCGGCCAGAGAGGAAGTAGAGGAAGAAGGAGGAAGTAGCCGCTCGGGGAAGTTCGTCGTGGAGGAGAGGTAGCAGAGCAGATCTTGATATCCTAGCCGCGAGAATGGATTCCTGGAGAATACCGCGTGCTCGCCGAGGCGTCGGAGGGGAAGTAGTGGTACGGGCGCGACGGCGAGGAGCTCCTCATCCCACGGCCATGGCGGAGGAGCTGATCCCCTTACCTGGTGTCGTCGACAGAGAGAGAGAAGGCGATGGGATGAAGGTGGCGGCGCGAGAGCGAAACCCTAAGCTGCACGCATGCCAAGGGGGACCTTTTATGGAGGAGGGGCAAGGGACGAGCCTCGACGTCCGTGACAGCGTCTGTTTCCGTTGCTCTGCCTCTGTTTGTGAAGAAAGACTGATGGAGAAAGGAGAACAGGACGGCGTCTATAGGAGAGGAGGGACGCTTTCCTGGGCTGCGAAGGAAAAGAGAGGAGGGGGAGATGGGCCTGCTCGTATGAGGAAGTCCACTAGTGGCGCCAGATAGAAGGGAATTAATTCCCTGTGGTTTTCCAAATACAAAAATACCAGAGAAAGGAAATAAAGCATAGACAAATCTGTTGGGGTTAAAAACAAAACAAAAATGCCCCTGGTCATAAGAAATTATGACCTATTTGACTAAATTGGAAAAGAATTATTTGGAGCAACTAAATATTTACAAAACAGTACTATTGGATTTGTTTTGTAATTATTTGCACCTTTAAAACACCTTTTCAAAACAGAAAAACCACATCTCAAATCCACCACAAAATATCCTAAACCATGGGCATTTATAAAACAAAGAAGGAGCAAAAGAATATTTGGGCTTGAGATAAGTAAGAGGAAGAGGGTTTTGAAAATCTAGTGCAAAGCAACTTAGATAATCCCTACTACAAGAAACACCCACTTCAAACATAGTATCAACACATCACACCACATGTCATCACACCATCACATAAGATCACAAGGCATCAACAGGACGACGTCTATAGGAGAGGAGGGACGCTTTCCTGGGCTGCCAAGGAAAAGAGAGGAGGGGGAGATGGTCCTGCTAGTGGGAGGAATCCCACTAGTGGCGCCAGATAGAAGGGAATTAATTCCCTCGGGTTTTCCAAATACAAAAATACCAGAGAAAGGAAATAAATTATAGATAAATCTGTTGGGGTTAAAAACGAAACGAAAATGCCCCTGGTCATAAGAAATTATGACCTATTTGAATAAATTGGAAAAGAATTATTTGGAGCAACTAAATATTTACAAAACAGTATTATTAGATCTGTTTTGTAATTATTTGCACCTTCAAAACACCTTTTCGAAACAGCAAAATCACATCTGAAATCCACCACAAAATATCCTAAACCATGGGCATTTATAAAATGGAGAAGGAGCAAAATAATATTTGGGCTTGAGATAAGTAAGAGGAAGAGGGTTTTGAAAATCTAGTGCAAAGCAACTTAGATACTCCCTACTACAAGCAACACCCACTTCAAACATAGCATCAACACATCACACCACATGTCATCACACCATCACATAAGATCACAAGGAATCAAACTCAATGCATGGAATGATATGGAATACATGCATGCAAAGGAATAATAAAGAAGGTGACATCACATGAAATCACATAGAGAAGGTTCCAAAAAGGGAAGCTACACTCTTGGGGCATTACACAAAGATATCTCGATTCTAATGGAGGAGGTCGACGAGATTGCCTTCCTATTTGGGCTAAGACTGGCCCCGATGGTGACACACTAATTGGGGTTGGCTGGGTCGAGTGGCACCTGCTTGGTGTCCTTGGACGGCTTGAACGTGGCCTCGCTGGCCGACTGGGACGGGGGAGTTGGCACGGGCAGCTGCTCGATGGCATGAGCCACGAGCAGGTGGAGCTGACTCTTCTCCTCCGTAATCACGAGCGCCTCGGCCAGCCAACTGCTGTTGCGTGCATACTCGATTGACTTCTTGTGGTCGCCAGCAATGGTGACAATGCCCGGATCCCCGGACCGAGGCCGGAAGGAAATGGCTCCATGCGGATTCGAGGACCGAAGCATGCCACACGGATGGGACCCTCCTCCTCGAGGAGGGCCTACTGCGCCAGCCGGTCAAGGCGGGTTCAAGCGTCATTCTCGCTGTGGAGGATACGCGGATCGAGCCGAGCTAAGAGTTCGGGCCGGACGGGAGGCGCAGGTGTGCGGGCCTTCTCTTGCCGTGCACACGGGGGATGACGCAGACCGATTGGTCATCACTCTCAACCGGCTCATGCAGGCGGCTGGAAACCGCTGGATGCTCGCTCCAACGATAGGAGTGCCGACCACGGCTCCCCTCGGCCTTCTGGCCAGAGTCGTGAGGGGGCGAAGAATGCTGAGCCTGCTGACGAGAGTTGGGTATCTGGTGACCTTCGTAGTCGAAACTAGGAGATCCGGAGAAGGTGTGGTTCGGGTCAAGGTGACCCTGTTGCCCGTTGGCGGCAGCCAGGAGGCCTTGAACATGTTTCTCCTGACGCACATGTTCCTCACCCTCCATGGTGGCCATCTCCTCATGGGCCACTTCTACCTCTTGAGCTTGAGTTAGTTTTTCCCATGAAGAGGAAAGGGTGATGCAACACAGTAGCAGTAAGTATTTCCCTCAGTTTGAGAAACAAGGTATCAATCCAGTAGGAGTATCAAGATGAGGCAACAATGTACCTGCGCAAAAACAAACAAACTTGCACCCAACTCTATAAAGGGGTTGTCAATCCCTTCACGATTATTTGCAAGGTGAGATCTGAAGGTGGAAAGTGCAACAAAGTAAAAGTGTATATCTGAAAATATGGTGTGAAGTAGACCCGGGAGACATAGTGTTCACTAGAGGCTTCTCTCATGATAGCAAGTATTACGGAGGGTGAATGAATTACTGTTGAGCAATTGATAGAATCGCGCAAAGCCATGATGATATCTAAGGCAATGATCATACATAAAGGCATCACGTCCAAGACAAGTAGACCGATACTGTCTGCGACTACTACTATTACTCCACACATCGACCGCTATCCAACATGCATCTAGTGTATTGAGTTCATAACAAACAGAGTAACGCCTTAATCAAGATGACATGATGTAGAGGGATAAATTCATGCAATAGATACAAACCCCATCTTTTTACCCTTGATGGCAACAAAATGATGTGTGCCTCGCTACCCCTTCTGTCACTAGGTGAGGACACCGCACGGTATGAACTCAAAACCAAGCACTTCTCCCATTGCAAGAATTATAGATCAAGTTGGCCAAACGAAACCCACAACTTGAAGATAATTACAACGATACAAATCATGCATATAAGAGATCAGAGGAGACTCAAATAATATTCATAGATAATCTGATTAGAAATCCACAATTCATCGGATCTCGACAAACACACCGCAAAAGAAGGTTACATCGGATAGATCTCCATGAAGATCATGGAGAACTTTGTATTGAAGATCCAAGAGGGAGAAGAAGCCATGTAGCTACTAGCTATGGACCCGAAGGTGTGTGGAGAACTACTCACGCATCATCGGAGAGGCAATGGTGTTGATGAAGAAGCCCTCCGTGTCTGAATCCCCCCCTCCGGCTGGGCACTAGAATGGTCTCCAGATGGGATCTTGCGGAGAGAGAAGCTTGCGGCGGCGGAAAAGTATTTTTGTGGCTCTATCTGGTGGTTTTCAATTTTTAGAGAATTTATAGGCGGAAGAAGTAGGGCAAAGGAGCCACGGGGGGCCCACAAGCCTGCTAGGCGCCCCCCAGGATACGGCTAGGGGCCTTGTGACCTCCTCCGGGGTCCTTTGCCTTGGTTCTCAAGTCCCCTGCGTATCTTCTGTTATGGAAAAAATCATTCCGCATGTATTATTCCATTTGGACTCCGTTTAATATTCTTCTCTGAAAAAGGTCAAAAACACGGAAAAAACATAAACTGGCACTTGACACTGAGTTAATAGGTTAGTCCCAAAAGAGATATAAAATAGGATGTTCATGCATACAAAACATCCAAAGTTGACAAGATAATAGCATGGAACCATCAAAAATTATAGATACGTTAGAGACGTATCAAGCATCCCCAAGCTTAACTCCTGCTCCTCCATGAGTAGGGAAGTGATAAAGACTGAATTTTTGATGTGGAATGCTACCTAACATATTTGTCCTTTGTAACTTCTTTCTTGTGGCATGAATGTTCAGATCCGTAAGATTCAAAACAATAGTTCACTATTGACATGAAAACAATAATACTTCAAGCATACTAACAAAGTGATCATGAACTTTTGAAATAACAAGGCCAAAGAAAGTTAGCCCTACAAAATCATATAGTCTGGCTATGCTCCATCATCCCCAGACAACGAATTTAAATCATGCACAACCTCGATATTGGCCAAGTAATTGTTTTCGTACTCTTACTTTCTCAAACTTTTTCAACTCTCACGCAATACATGAGCGTAACCAATGGATATAGCACACTAGGTGAAATAGAGTGTGGTGGAGGTTATGAGGCAAAAAGGAGGAGATGGTCACATCGACTTGGCATACCAAAGGGCTATGGAAATGCCCGTCAATAGATATCAATGTGAATGAGTAGGGATTACCATGCAACGGATGCTCTTAGAGCTATAAGTGTGTGCAAGCTCAAAAGGAGAACTAGTAGGTGTGCACCCATCTTGCTTGCTCATGAAGACCTAGGGCAATTTTGAGGAAGCCCATCATTGGAATATACAAGCCAAGTTATATAATGAAAATTCCCACTAGTATATGCAAGTGTCAAAACAAGAGACTCTCTATCATGAAGAACATGGTCCTATTTTGAAGCACAAGTGTGGAAAAAGATAGTAGCATTGTCCCTTCTCTCTTTTTCTCTGTTTTTTTGTTTGGGCTCTTTGGCCTATTTTCATTTTATTTTTGGGTATATTTGGCCTCTTTTTTTATTTCCTCACAGGGGACAATGCTCTAATAATGATGATCATCACACTTTTACTTACTCACAATTCAATACTTAGAACAATGATGACTCTATAGGAAATGCCTCCGGTAGTGTACCGGGATATGCAACGATCTAGCTTAGCATATGACGTTGAAACATCTTGCTAGCTATCTTCCGATCATGCAATGGCAATATGAATGTGACGAAACAAGTCATGAGACGGAACGGTGGGAGTTGCATGGCAATTTATCTCGGAATGGCTATGAAAATGCCATAATATGTAGGTATGGTGGCTGTTTTGAGGAAGGTATATTGTTGGTTTGTGCACCGACGAAAGTTGCGCAGCACTACAGAGGCTAGCAATGGTGGAAGGTGAAAGTGCATCTATACCATGGACTCACATTAGTCATGAAGAACTCATATACTTATTGTGAAATTTTTATTAGTAATCGAAACAAAGTGCTAAACGCATACTCCTAGGGGAAGGGTTGGTAGGTGTTAACCATCGCACCATCCCGACCGCCACACAAAGGATGACAATCAATAAATCAATTATGCTCCGACTTCCTAACATAGCGGTTCACCATACGTGCATGCTACGGGAATCACTAACTTCAACACAAGTATTTCTAGATTCACAACACCCTACTAACATCACTCTAATATTACCAAATCCAAATCTCAAAACTAATTGTTAGGAATCAAACTTCTCTTACTAATCAATGCACTTGAATATGGAAGTTTTTATTATATCCTCTTTGGATGCCTATCATCTTTAGGACTACATTCATAGCACACGCCAATTGGAAAGTTACTTAGAGAGAGAACTCTCAAAAAGATATAAGTGAAGATCGAGAGTTTTTATTTCTTCAAAATATGACACCGCCGCGCTATAAAAAGATCTAAGTGAAGCACTAGAGCAAAGTTATCTAGCTCAAAAAGATATAAGTGAAGCTCAATTAGTATTCTAGCAAATTCACGATGAGTGCATGTCTCTCTCAAAAAGGTGTGCAGCAAGGATGATTGCGACAAAACAAAAAGAAAAGACTCCTATAATATACGACGCTCCAAGCAAAACACATATCATGTGGTGGATAAACATATAGCTTGAAGTAACGTTACCGATGGATTGAAGACGAAAGAGGGGATGCCTTCCTGGGGCATCCCCAAGCTTAGGCTTTTTGGTGTCCTTGAATTTGGCTTTGGATGCCTTCGGCATCCCCAAGCTTGAGCTCTTTACACTCTTTATCCCATTGTCCATGAGAACATCACCCATAACTTGAAAACTTCACAACACAAAACTTAAACAGAAACTCGTGATATCATTAGCATAAGAAAACAAACTACCAACTTTGTAGGTACTGTAGTAAACTTGATTTATATTTAGACTGATGTTAGATTACTGTATTCTCACTATTCCATGGCTAGTATCCCCCGATACTATCCGTAGTTTCATCAAAATAAGCAATCAACACAACAAAAACAGAATCTGTCAAAAACAAACAAATCTGTAGCAATCTATATACTTCGCATAATTATTTTTTCTCCAAAATTCTGAATTTTTTTGAAAATTATGGAAATTTGCGTATCAACCAGAAGCAAAAAGAACCAACTCAAAAGCTCTTTCTGGATAGGAATTAAAAATAATTTCGTCAGCACAAAGTTTCTGTCTTTTTCAGCATGATCAAACAACCATCACCAAAACTAGTCATAAAGGTTTTACTTGGCACAAACACAAAAAGAAACACAAAAAACACAATCATAACAGAATTATGATGGTGTGGAAACAACAAAACAGAAAGAAAAAAAGAAAAGATAAATTCATTGGGTTGCCTCTCAACAAGCGCTATTGTTTACCGTCCTTAGCTAGGCATAAGGCGATAGAATCAAGTATCGTCGTCTTTGGTGCTCAAACCATAAGTAGCTCTCATCATGGATTCATAAGGCAATCTTATTTTATTTCTAGGAAAGTGTTCCATGCCTTTCTTTAATGGAAATTGAAATCTAATATTCCCTTCCTTCATATCGATGATAGCACCAATAGTTCTAAAGAAAGGTCTACCAAGAATGAAGGGACATGTCGGATTGCAATCAATATCAAGCACAATGAAATCTATGGGTACATAGTTCTTATTTGCAATAATAAGAACATCGTTGATCCTTCCCATAGGTTTCTTAATAGTAGAATCCGCAAGATGCAAATTAAGAGAGCACTCATCAATCTCATTGAAGCCTAGAACATCACACAAAGACTTTGGAATAGCGGAAACACTAGCACCCAAATAACACAAAGCATTGCTTTCATAGTTTTTAATCTTGATTTTGATAGTAGGTTCCCACTCATCATGAAGTTTTTGTTGGAAATATGCCCTAGAGACAATAATAAATTAGTCATTATTGCATTTCCTTGTTCATAATAATTGTTTATTATTCGTGCTAGAATTGTATTGATTAGAAACAAAAATACATGTGTGGATACATAGAGAACACACTATCCCTAGTAAGCCTCTAGTTGACTAGCTCGTTGATCAAAGAATCTCAAGGTGTCCTAACCATAGACAAGTGTTATCACTTGATAACGGGATCACATCATTAGGAGAATCATGTGATGGACAAGACACCAACTATGAAGGTAGCATATTGATCGTGTCGTTTTATTGCCATAGTTTTCTGCATGGCAAGTATTTGTTCCTATGACCATGATATCATATAACTCACTGGCACCGGAGGAATACCTTGTGTGCATCAAACGTCACAACGTAACTGGGTGACTATAAAGGTGTTCTACACGTATCTCCGAAGGTGTCCGTTGAGTTAGTATGGATCAAGACTGGGTTTGTCACTCCGTGTGACAGAGAGGTATCTCGGGGCCCACTCGGTAATACAACATCACACACAAGCCTTGCAAGCAATGTGACTAAGTGTAAGTCACGGGATCTTGTATTACGGAACGAGTAAAGAGACTTACCGCTAACGAGATTGAAATTGGTATGCGGATACCAACGATCGAATCTCGGGCAAGTAACATACTGAAGGACAAAGGGAATAACATAAGGGATTATATGAATCCTTGACACTCAGGTTCAACCGCTAAGATCTTCGGAGAATATGTAGGATCCAGTATGGGCATCCAGGTCCCACTGTGGATATTGACCGTAGAGTACCTCAGGGCATGTTGGATACTACCGATGAACCCGCACGGTCTGCACACTTAAGGTTCGGTGACGTTTCGGTATAGTCGAGTTATAGGTGTTGGTAACCGAAAGTTAATTGGAGTCCTAGATGAGATCCAGGACGTCACGAGGAGCTTTGGAATGGTCCGAAGGTAAAGATTGCCATATAGGAAGTCCTGTTGTAGTCACTGGAAAAGTTTCGGGCTCATCGGTAGTGTACCGGGAGTGCCCGGAGGGGTGCCGGGGACCATCGGGAGGGGTGTCACGCCCCAAAGGGTCTCATGGGCTATGGGAAGAGATAAACCAGCCCCTAGTGGGATGGAATAAGTTCCCACTAAGGCCCATAAGGTTTGAGAAGGAAAAAACACATGGTGGAAAGAGTTTCCGAGTGGGAAGGTGGAATCCTACTCCAAGTAGGATTAGAGTAGGACTCCTCCACCTCCTATTTCGGCCAAACCTTGAGGGTTTGAGGCTGCCTCCTCCCCTCCCTCCCTCCTATATATACTAGAGGTATTGAGGGTTTTTGAGACACAACTTTGCCACGTGCTGCTTGACCATATACCACGCAGTTTTTCCTCTAGATCGTATTTCTGCGTAGCTTAGGCGAAGCCCTGTCGGAGTAGATCATCACCACCACCGGCGCGCCGTCACGCTGTTGGAGAACTCTTCTACCTCTCCGCCCCCTCTTGCTGGATCAAGAAGGTGGAGATTGTCATCGAGCTGTACGTGTGCTGAACGCGGAGGTGCCGTCCGTTCGGCACTAGATCGGAATGGATCATGAGACGGATCGCAAGACGGTTCATGCAACGGATCGCGAGACGGTTCGTCGGACGGATTGCGGGACGGATCATGGGACGGATCGCGGGACGGTTCGTGGGACGGTTTGTGGGGCGGTTCAAGGGACGTGAAGACGTGCCACAACATCAACCGTGTTTCTTAACGATTCCTGTTGTGCGATCTACAAGGGTACGTAGATCCAAATCTCCTCTCGTAGATGGACATCACCATGATAGGTCTTTGTGCGCGTAGGAAATCTTTGATTCCCATGCAACGTTCCCCAACAGTGGGATCAAGAGCTAGGTTCATGCGTAGATGTTACCTAGAGTAGAACACAAAGGGTTTTGTCGACGGTGATGTTTGATTTGCTGCCCTCCTTAGTCTTTTCTCAATTCGGCGGTATTGTTGGATTGAAGCGGCCTAGACCGACATTATTCGTACGCTTATGAAAGACTGGTTTCATCGATTGACATGCAACCTCATTGCATAAAGATGACTGGTGGGTGTCTGTTTCTTGAACTTTAGTTGAATTGGTTTTGATCGAGGCGGTCCTTGGAGAGGTTAAATAGCAATTTGCACATCTCCGTTGTGGTTTTTGCGTAAGTAAGATGCGATCTACTAGATACCTATAGCAACCACCACTACTAGGAAAAGGCTTGCTAATGGCGCACCTATTTTTGCTACTAATGGCGCACTATAGGTGCGCCACTAGCATCACGCCATTAGATTTTTTTACTAATGGCGCACCACAAGTGCGCCAATAGTATCTGGTATAGTAATGGTGCACCAGGTAGTGCGCCATTAGTATTGCTCACGGTGCGCCATTAGTATTTGGTATACTAATGGCACACCATTAGTATGTGGTATACTAATGGCGCACCAGGTAGTGCGCCATTAGTATATATCCTGGTGCGCCATTGGTATAGATCCCGGTGCGCCATTAGTATAGATCCTGGTGCGCCATTAGTATAGATCCTGGTGCGCCATAAGTATAGCTTATGGTGTGCCATTAGTATGCGTCCGAGGGCCATATTTACCCATATGCTCTGGCTTACTAATGGCGCACTAGTGTGCTGAGTGATGTGCCACTTGTGTGCTGAGTGATGCGCCACTAGTATGAATATTAGGTATTTTTTTTCTGATATTTCCACAGATTACAAAATATATTATTGCACAGAATATAGATAGCACAACCTATAAACAACATATTTATCGAATACAATAGAAGATTCGTCTCCGAATACAATTCATCATATTAGTTTCCGAATTTAAAATACCGAACAAAGTTAGAACATTACAAGTCTCGAGACCGCGATGTGACAGCCCGATGCCGACGTTCCAGAAGATTCCCTTTTCTTTCCATTTCCATCGTCTGGCTATTTTTATTTTGTTGGTTGCATCATCATATAGTTTGCTTCATCGCATCATGCATGACATCATGTCAACTGTGTTATTTGTCGGTGTTGCTTGTTGCTCCGTGTTGTTAGGCGTTAGAGCTTTGTGAGTGTGACGTCGTTTGTTGGCGTGTTGAGAATGCGTGCGTGAGAGCCACCGCAAAACCCTGTTGCACCGCGGACCTAAAACCCTCCTCTCCCCTCCTAATTTGTTTTTGTGGTTTTGCTAAAGATTCCAAACATAACCCGTCTTTTAAAAACCCGTCTTCTTTTAAAATGTCATTTTTATTAAATGTGGCGGCAACCCTTTGGTTTTAATCTTATTTTTCCTTTTGTTTTAATTTTAAACCGTCTCTTTTTCTTGTCTCTTTTAAAAGCTTTTATTTTATTCTTTCAATTAAAATAGGTTTTATTTTATTCTCCAAAAGGGTTTTCATTTTTTATTTGTTAAAAAAAACCCAATCTACTTTTAGAGTTGGGGTTGATTTTAAAGGAGCAAAGCCAGTTTCTTTATTTTATAATTTATTATTATTATTTTTCCTTTTCTTTGTTAAAAGACTTTTCTTTAGTTAAAAACTTGTCTGATTTTAGAAAAAAAGGTTGTTAAAAAAAACATAGAGGGAGGGAGTTCCCCGGGCCCAAGAGAGATAGCCGGCCAGGCCGAGGCCGAGCCAGCGCCCCTCCCCTGCCCTAGCACCGCAGGAGCCCTCGTCCCTCTTCTCTCTTTCTCCCCATGGTCGCCCCGAGCCACGCCGCTCCTCTGGACCCCGCCGCCGGCCGCCTCGCCCCTCTGCGCCGCCTCCTCCTCGAGCCGAGCCGCTCCTCTGGATCCCGCCGCCGGCTGCCTCGCCCCTCTTCCCCGCCTCCTCGTGTGGCAACCCCGAGGCCCGTCGCCGCGCCGTCCTGCCCGAGCTGCCGTCGCCGCTCCCTCTCCTCTCCCCGCGTGGTCGCCGACAGCCTCGCCACGCCGGCCTCCTCTCTGCTCCCGTCGCCGGTGCGCCGCCCCGCCAAGGCCTCTCCTCCGTCGGCCAGCCTCAGCAGCTCGTCCCGATGTCCTCCGCCGGCGCCGCACCCGACGTGCTCGCATCCACGTCCGCCCGCACCGCCCTGCCGTGCCCGCTCGCCGCCTCTTCCTTGACCGCTGGAGGCCCCGCCTCGTCCCTTGCCTCCAGGCCTCCCTGTCAAGGTCGCCGCGCCTCCCGCGCCAGTCGCCGCGCCCTGCCGGCCCCGCTCCCCGAGCGCCGTCGTCGGCTGCTGGTTCCAGCGCCACCCTGCGCCGCATGGCCGCCTCGTCCGCCCCGCTGCCGCGCTGTGGCCTCCCTTCGCCGGAGCCGGAGCTCGTCTCCTCGTCGTCGCCCCTGCCTTTCGTTGCCGAGTTGCTGCGTTTGCTGCTGCTGCTGCTTCTGCCGAGTTTCTGTGTTTCTGCTGCATGTTGTTGCTGTTGCCTTTGCTCGTAGCTGCCTGCTGTGGCTGTCGACGTAGCCACCGCCGGGTTGCTGCTATAGCTGCCGTCGTTGTTTCCGTGCACGTGGTTGTTGTATGCCGGAGGATGTTGCCTGCCGAGTGCTGTCCCTGTTGCTGCCGACTGCTTGCTGCTGTGCCGGCCGCTTGCTGTTGTTACTTGCTGTAGTTGCTGCCGAGCTTATGCTGTTGCTCTTGCTACCGTGGCTATCGTCTGCTAGTTGTTGTGCCTGCTAGTGTGCTGCTGTTGCCGCGTTGCCGATGACTAGTGTTGTGCCAGCTGATGCATGTAGCTAGGTGCTGCTTGCGTGCTTGCCGTTGCTAGCATTTCTAGTTGTAGTTGTTGCTTGCCTGGCTAGCTAGCTAGTAGCTGTAGATGCTAGAGCTTGCTTGCGTGTAGCTGTTGCTCTTAGTTGCTGCCGCTTGTAGCCGTGGTCTTCGTCGCTAGCTTGTGCTGCTGGTTGCCGCCGCAGCATGCGCCATTCCCTCCTTCGTGGTTCCGACGAGGCCCGAGAACCACAATGCCCTCGACGACCCCCGGAAACGAGTTCGACTTCCTCGACGTCGCCGAAGACCCGTGATCGACTACCAACGCCGAAGACCTGAGAACCACGACGCCGAGCGAACGACTACCGTCGGCGAGACCATGTACCACTACTTCAACTACCGGCGCGTGTACGACTACTTCCACGACGATCGTTGGTCTCCTTCTCCAAACCGAACCGCTCAGATTGCACGCTTCGAAGGTATACCAGTGAGACGTGTCGTGTAACGAATGTGATGTATGAGTTATATGAATGTATGCACCGTTGTTTGCCCGTGCACGTTGTCTTTCTTTTTGTCGTGCCCTCGACACATGGGAACCCGAGATACGGGATCACCCCATCTTTATTTACCGTTACCGCACGCGCTCCCTATTCGTTGGCACGTTACCTTATTGAGTATCGGGATAGGAACGTTACCGTGGCATCGTTTCCGATTTGCCGCCATGGTTCCCTCTCGCTCGCCGTGGTGACACCTGTCTCTTTCCCTTGCCCGTGTTGACACTCGCATGCATAATGCATTCATGGCATAACATATGGTGTTGCATGTCTTTAGTGCCGTAGATCCGATCGATGTTTCGCCTGTTACCCGACTAGGATGTCGTGAAGGATCATCGCTTCACCCTTGCCATGTTACCAACAATTTAATATGGCCGTGTAAATAATCGGGAGTGAATTAAATAATTAACCGTGGAGTTTCGTCGATATGCAACCCGTTGCATATCAAGCTTCATTTAATGTGTAGTGTTTGCGTGAATTGTTTTGGCATGTCATGCCTTGCATCATTGAACTGATCATGCATCATAGTAGGTTATGCATCATGTTGTGCATCGTGTGGTGAATATTTGTGTTGATGTTTGTTTCCGGTTTGCTCCGTTCGGATAGAGTTCCGCAAGCGTGTCGGAATGTGAGGACCCGTTCGACTACGTTGGTTCGCCGACATCTCGGAGATGTTCTTCTTCCAAGCGGGATCTCAGGCAAGATGATCATTTCCCTAGATACCATTACTATCATTGCCAAGCTAGTTTTATCGCTTCTATCGCTTATGTCTCGTTGCCTACCACATGTTAAATTTTAGCCTCTCAACAATGCCATGATAAACTTCAACCTGTTCGACCTATTAAACCACTGATTGGCTATGTTACCGCTTGCTTAACCCTATGATAGCGTTACTAGTTGCAGGTGCATTGCTTCCATGTGAAAGCATGGGTTCCTTGTTATATCACCATATTATAATCTATTTAACTTAATGCACCTATATACTTGGTAAAAGGTGGAAGGCTCCGCCTTTCTAGCCTGGTGTTTTGTTCCACCTTTGCCCCCTTAGTTTCGGCTACCGGTGTTATGTTCCATAAACGAGCGCTCCTAACACGATCGGGGTTGTTATGGGGACCCCCTTGATAATTCGTTTTAGATTAAAGCTGGTCTGGCAAGGCCCAACATTGGTACTACATTTCCCCAACATAATAACTTGTTAATACTGAAAGCATAGGGCGTCATGAACCCGAGGAGTAATTTCACATAATACAGGGGGCCAGTGCTGTTGGTGCTGGTCCAAAACTAGAGCCGTTTGCGGGGCCAACCCGGGGCAACTCGGGAGATTTCTATCAGGCCACCGTACGCTGTGCTTATCCGTCGTGTCCTGAGAACGAGATACGCGGCTCCTATCGGGATCATCGACACGCCGGGCGACCTTGCTGGATTAGTTTTACCTTTGACGAGATATCTTGTGCATCGGGATTCCGTGATGCTTTGGGTAATCTCAGAGAGTTGAGGTTTTCCACTAGGGAATCCGACGAGATTGCGAGCTTCGTGATTGAGGATTTCTATGCGGCTTGTGGTAATTTGTGATGGACTAGTTGGAGCACCCCTGCAGGGTTAAATCTTTCGGAAAGCCGTGCCCGCGGTTATGTGGCAACGTGGAAACTTTGTTTAACACTGGTTCTAGATAACTTGAAGTTAACTTAATTAAAATATGCCAACTGTGTGCGTAACCGTGACTGTCTCTTTCGTGAGTTCCTTCTCCGATCGAGGACACGGTGGGGTTATGTCTGACGTAGGTAGGTGTTCAGGATCATTCATTTGATCATCTGTAGTTCACGTCCTCTAAGCGTAGATCTTCCCCCTCTTTATTCTTGTACTCGTAAGTTAGCCACCAAATATATGCTTAGTCGTTGCTGCAACCTCACCACTTAACCATGCCTCACCCACTAAGCTTTGGTAGTATTGATACCTTTGGAAATGAGATTGCTGAGTCCCCTGTGGCTCACAGATTACTACAACACCAGTTGTAGGTACAGGTAAGGGTTACCTGATGCGAGCGCGTTGATTGTTCATTTGGAGTTGCTTCTTCTTCTTCTTCTTCATCGAGCAAGGATGGGTTCGAGGCCGGCAGCCTGGGATAGCAAGGATGGACGTCGTTCTTCTTTTGTTGTTTGTTTTCGTCCGTAGTCGGACCCTGCTCTTACTCTTGATGATTATGTAATGTACTGATGTGACTCTAATGTAGCTTGTGGCGAGTGTAAGCCAACTCTTTACATATCTCTTCTTTTCAGTACATGTACTTGTAACGATATCCATTCTTGCGACACGACGAGATGCGCTTCTATCCTTGACGAGGCCTTCGGGCCAAATTGAGGACAGGGTCGCATCTTGGGCGTGACAAGTTGGTATCACAGCAAGGACCGACCTAGGAGCCCCCTTGATTGATCGAACATGGCCGAGTCGAGTCTAGTGAGAAACTACTTTGAGTCTAGTTATATATCGGAGAGTAGGATTCTTTATTCTCCTCTTCTATGCTCTGGTGAGGAATCTTGTCGTAATAATTTACTCTACTCCTCTTCCCACTCAAAATTTTTTTAGGATCACGCGGATATTGTTGGAATCTATATGATGCCGATGTGACGGAGTTCTGTCTTGGTGCCTCCTGCCTAACTTGATCTTGTTCTGGGGAGTTGAGCTCCAGGGGATTCTCGAGCACATCGTTATCATTCAGATTTCTTAGTGTCTCAGAACGAAGGATGTTCGTAATTGCTTCAATACTAGTAGTGGCGAGATAACCCCGATGTCCCCAGTACTGGTGCAGATTGTTCGGGAGTCCTGCCATACTTTGTATCGTTATGATCACGAGGGTCTGTTGTAGATGAAGGTCCGAGATTCTGGTCGTGTGTTGACGGATGTGATACAGGTGACGGGTTAGTATAGGAGTTGTGTGAATATTACTCCTTGTATCCATGTACCAGATTGCTTGACCAGATATTTCGGGAATTCATAGGTGGGAATTCAAGTAGTTGCTTATAGGACAATCTTCCAACAAATACATGATGTTAGGTTGGGGTTCGACATCTAGTGGATTCGTTTGTTCACGGTCGACTTACAGCGGTACACGTTGTGTCTTAAAGAGTCGTTGTAGCTTGCTACGACTCGGGGATGCTTCGTATGTCCGGTGCAACGCCTTGCACTTGATGGCTACTGTAAGGATCGAGCCCGTGCGATCCTGTCCATGAAAATATCGGACGAAATCTTTCTCATGAGTTTTTTCTGGCTTGTTTCATAAGCCGCACCCTTTGTTTTGTTGAAATATGGTACTTCGGTTGCTTCGATGTCATGTGGTGATTTCAGATCTTTTTAAGAGGTGTTCTCATATTTTTATGTGAGAATGCAAATCCTTTTTCTTAATCAGTTGTCTTAGCAATTCCTTTCAACCAGAGTCATCGTATCAAGTCTTCTCAACCGATGTGTTTCTCTCCAAGTGGATTCAACCCTCTCCAATTTGCAAGATCTTTCTCTCGTTTATTCCGGAGTTCATCTCATCTAGCCCAAGTTGTCTTTGTTTTGCCCCACCCTCCCGCCCTTTTCTCAGTGATTCAATTTCCATCCAAGAGTTTCTTTTCATTGTGCTTCCGCTATGTGTTCTTTTATCTCTTATCCGGTGATTCGTTGTGAAGATTCTCAGGATCTTCGTGTTCATCTTTGTTCATTCTTGTCATCCTTACCGGTGAATTTAATTCGGCTATCCGTGTTCATGATATCCTAATTATCCTTGTAATTATTTTTCTTGTTGGAGATTCTTTCAGGCTATCTTGGTTATTCATTCCTCTCTTTTCATCCGGAGTGTTGAAGATATCTCGGAAGTTTTGTGTTTTCAATTCTTTTAATTCTTTCGAGGTGCTTAACCTCATCAAGATTTCTTTTTACCGGTGCAATATCTCCCGTTCTAGTAATCTCTTCAACGGTGGTTTCTTTGAGTGGGCCCATAACCCACAGGTTATTTCCTAGGATCTTTCCTGGCTCTTTTAATTTCTTTCCGGAGATCTTTAATTCTTTTCAACTATGACGTAAGTATGAATTTCATCAGTCATATCCCTTCTTCAAGGCCTATTTGAATTAATTCTCATATGGCTCAACCTTTCATTCTTTCTTATTCCGGAGTGTCTCAGTTATTCGTGGGTTGTTTCTCGTCATCATTCTCAATCTTGCTCCATTCTTGTGAAGATTATCATCTCAGCTTCGTGTTTTCCTCTCAATTGTTTCTATCGTGAGTAATCCCTTTCGTGCTATCCGGTGCATTTCTGAGTTGTTTTTATTTCTCGTTCCTCCGAAGGCCATCATTTCAGAAGACTTCTTCGTTCTCAGCTTTCAGCTTTCATCCTCAATTATTCACAATTGTTGTCTCTTCGTTCATCTCTCAATTATTCTGGTGCCTTGTTCTAGTTTTCTTTCAGGTGGCTCATGATCTCTTCGTTATCTTCCATCTCCATTAATTTGTGGTGTTCCCATTCAATTGTGAATTCTATCCGGTGCTGCCTTTAATTGTGCCTCAAATGGTGCTTATCTCTCTGTCTCTTCAAGATCATTTCAAGAAGAATAAGGTGTATGCTAATTTCGTTGCTTGTCATCAATTAAACTTGATGAAGGATAAGCATAACATAATTCTTATTCTTGTTCATAGTAATCTGAATTCTTCTTCCGGAGGACTCATGATATCAATTCTTTTCTCAAGTATCCGTTCTCTTGCATTCCCAAGTGCATTTCTTCTTCCTTTATCCTTTGAGGTGGTATTATAGCCTTCTTGTTAGTGTAGGAGCCTCAGAGAGTTTTTCTTTCAAGGATGAGATAATTAAACCCACCAATTCTATGATCATGAGATAATTTCAACCCATGATTTCTTCATTGAGCTATCTTGGTTTGGACTTCACCTAAAGATTTCCTATGGATTGTGCTATCATGGTGCCTGTCATTAATCCCAGTTCTCAATGTATCATTTTGGTGTAAGAAGTGTTCATATCTTGTTGCTCCCAATGTATCCTTGTTTGTTTCAGTGGTTGGTTGTCACCTCATATTTGTTGAGATGATTCTCATAAGCCCACTACTATCTTGTTCTTCATTGTTGATTCTCCAACTACACCGTCAATTCTCTGTTCGGAGGTTCTTCAATTCTATTGTGATGATAGTTGGCATTCTTTCTTCATTCTCTTCTTCCGCTTGAGCTAGTTCATATTCTCTTGTTCCGGAGGCATTGTGATATTGCTCTATTGGGTCTATTATGTTGTTCTGTCAAGAGCATGGTGTCCCCTTGTTCTATTTACTTGTTTGTTGTGAATATTGTCTAATTCTCTCTTCTTATCGAATTTTTTGTCCCATTTTCCTACCGAAGTGCTGCCGAAATTTTCCGTGAATTCTTGCTTCCTTCTCATATCAGTCCTCATCTCTTTGCCACCTTCAAGGATCGTTGGTTTCACTCGTTTGTCAAAGAAGCGACTAAGTTTTTACCTCTTGTTCTTTCCCATCCTCTTCCCCCTTTCATTCTTGGATCTCGGGGCGAGATCTTCTTGTAGTGTAGGAGAGTTGTGACAGCCCGGTGCCGACGTTCCAGAAGATACCCTTTTCTTTCCGTTTCCGTCGTGTGGCTATTTTTATTTTGTTGGTTGCATCATCATATAGTTTGCATCATCGCATCATGCATGACATCATGTCAACTGTTTTATTTGTCGATGTTGCTTGTTGCTCCGTGTTGTTAGGCGTTAGAGCTTGGTGAGTGTGACGTCGTTTGTTGGCGTGTTGAGAATGCGTGCGTGAGAGCCACCGCAAAACCCTGTTGCACCGCGGACCTAAAACCCTCCTCTCCCCTCCTAATTTGTTTTTGTGGTATTGCTAAAGATTCCAAACTTAACCCCTCTTTTAAAAATTCGTCTTCTTTTAAAATGTCATTTTTATTAAATGTGGGGGCAACCCTTGGGTTTTAATCTTATTTTTCCTTTTGTTTTAATTTTAAACCGTCTCTTTTTCTTGTCTCTTTTAAAAGCTTTTATTTTATTCTTTAAATTAAAAGAGGTTTTATTTTATTCTCCAAAAGGGTTTTAATTTTTTATTTGTTAAAAAAAACCCAATCTACTTTTAGAGTTGGGGTTGATTTTAAAGGAGCAAAGGCATTTTCTTTATTTTATTATTTACTATTATTATTTTTCCTTTTCTTTGTTAAAAGCCTTTTCTTTAGTTAAAAACTTGTCTGATTTAAAAAAAAGGTTGTTAAAAAAAACATAGAGGGAGGGAGTTCCCCGGGCCCAAGGCAGCTAGCCGGCCAGGCCGAGGCCCAGCCAGCGCCCCTCCCCTGCCCTAGCGCCGCAGGAGCCCTCGTCCCTCTTCTCTCTTTCTCCCCATGGTCGCCCCGCGCCGCGCCGGTCCTCTGGACCCCTCCGCCGGCCACCTCGCCCCTCTGCGCCGCCTCCTCCTCGAGCCGCGCCGCTCCTCTGGACCCCGTCGCCGGCGCCTCGACCCTCTTCCCCGCCTGCTCGCGCAGCAACCCCGAGGCCCGTCGCCGCGCCGTCCTGCCCGAGCTACCGTCGCCGCTCCCTCTCCTCTCCCCGCGTGGTCGCCGCTAGCCTCGCCGCGCTGGCCTCCTCTCTGCTCCCGTCGCCGGTGCGCCGCCCCGCCAAGGCCTCTCCTCCGTCGGCCAGCCTCAACAGCTTGTGCCGATGTCCTCCGCTGGCGCCGCACCCGACGTGCTCGCATCCTCGTCCGCCCGCACCGCCCTGCCATGCCCGCTCGCCGCCTCTTCCTCGACCGCTGGAGGCCCCGCCTCGTCCCTCGCCTCCAGGTCTCCCCGTCAAGGTCACCGCGCCGCCCGCGCCGGTCGCCGCGCCCTGCCGGCCCCGCTCCCCAAGCGTCGTCATCGGCTGCTGGTTCCAGTGCCACCCTGCGCCGCGTGGCCGCCTCGTCCTCCCCGCTGCCGCGCTATGGCCTCCCTTTGCCAGAGCGGGAGCTCGTCTCCTCGCCGTCGCCCTGCCTTTCGTTGCCGAGTTGCTGCGTTTGCTGCTGCTGCTGCTTCTGCCGAGTTTCTGTGTTTCTGCTGCATGTTGTTGCTGTTGCCTTTGCTCGTAGCTGCCTGCTGTGGCTGTCGACGTAGCCACCGCCGGGTTGCTGCTATAGCTGCCGTCGTTGTTTCCGTGCACGTGGTTGTTGTATGCCGGAGGATGCTGCCTGCCGAGTGCTGTCCCTGTTGCTGCCGACTGCTTGCTGCTGTGCCGGCCGCTTGCTGTTGTTACTTGCTGTAGTTGCTGCCGAGCTTATGCTGTTGCTCTTGCTGCCGTGGCTATCGTCTGCTAGTTGTTGTGCCTGCTAGTGTGCTGCTGTTGCCGCGTTGCCGATGACGTGCTGTGCCGGCTGATGCATGTAGCTAGTTGCTGCTTGCGTGCTTGCCGTTGCTAGCATTTCTAGTTGTAGTTGTTGCTTGCCTGGCAAGCTAGCTAGTAGATGTAGATGCTAGAGCTTGCTTGCGTGTAGCTGCTGCTCTTAGTTGCTGCCGCTTGTAGCCATCGTCTCCGTCGCTAGCTTGTGCTGCTGGTTGCCGCCGCCGCGTGCGCCATTCCCTCCTTCGTGGTTCCGACGAGGCCCGAGAACCACAACGCCCTCGACGACCCCCGGAAACGAGTTTGACTTCCTCGACGTCGCCGAAGACCCGTGATCGACTACCGACGCCGAAGACCTGAGAACCACGACGCCGAGCGAACGACTACCGTCGGCGAGACCATGTACCACTACTTCAACTACCGGCGAGTGTACGACTACTTGCACGACGATCGTTGGTCTCCTTCTCCGAACCGAACCGCTCCGATTGCACGCTTCGAAGGTATACCGATGAGACGTGTCGTGTAACGAATGTGATGTATCACTTATATGAATGTATGCACCGTTGTTTGCCCGTGCACGTTGTCTTTCTTTTCGTCGTGCCCTCGACACATGGGAACCCGAGATACGGGATCACCCCATCTTTATTTACCGTTCCCGCACGTGCTCCCTATTCGTTGGCACGTTACCTCATTGAGTGTCGGGATAGGAACGTTGCCGTGGCATCGTTTCCGATTTGCCGCCATGGTTCCCTCTCGCTCGCCGTGGCGACACCTGTCTCTCTCCCTTCTTGCCCGTGTTGAAACTCGCATGCATAATGCATTCATGGCATACCATATGGTGTTGCATGTCTTTAGTGCCGTAGATCCGATCTATGTTTCGCGTGTTACCCGACTAGGATGTCGTGAAGGATCATCGCTTCACCCTTGCCATGTTAACAACAATTTAATATGGTCGTGTAAATAATCGGGAGTGAATTAAATAATCAACCGTGGAGTTTCGTCGATATGCAACCCGTTGCATATCGAGCTTCATTTAATGTGTAGTGTTTGCCTGAAGTGTTTTCCATGCCATCCCTTGCATCATTGAACTGATCATGCATCATAGTAGGTTATGCATCATGTTGTGCATCGTGTGGTGAATATTTGTGTTGATGTTTGTTTCGGGTTTGCTCCGTTCCGATAGAGTTCCGCAAGCGTGTCGGAATATGAGGACCCGTTCGACTACGTTGGTTCGCCGACATCTCGGAGATGTTCTTCTTCCAAGCGGGATCTCAGGCAAGATGATCATTTCCCTAGATACCATTACTATCATTGCCAAGCTAGTTTTATCGCTTCTATCGTGTATGTCTCGTTGCCTACCACATGTTAAATTTTAGCCTCTCAACAATGCCATGATAAACTTCAACCTGTTCGACCTAGCAAACCACTGATTGGCTATGTTACCGCTTGCTTAACCCTGTGATAGCGTTACTAGTTGCAGGTGCATTGCTTCCATGTGAAAGCATGGGTTCCTTGTTATATCACCATATTAAATGCTATTTAACTTAATGCACCTATATACTTGGTAAAAGGTGGAAGGCTCGACCTTTCTAGCCTGGTGTTTTGTTCCACCTTTGCCCCCTTAGTTTCGGCTACCGGTGTTATGTTCCATAAACGAGTGCTCCTAACACGATCAGGGTTGTTATGGGGACCCCCTTGATAATTCGTTTTAGATTAAAGCTGGTCTGGCAAGGCCCAACATTGGTACTACATTTGCCCAACATAATAACTTGTTAATACTGAAAGCATAGGGCGTCATGAACCCGAGGAGTAATTTCACATAATACAGGGGGGCCAGTGCTGTTGGTGCTGGTCCAAAACTAGAGCCGTTTGCGGGGCCAACCCGGGGCAACTCGGGAGATTTCTATCAGGCCACCGTATGCTGTGCTTATCCGTCGTGTCCTGAGAACGAGATACGCGGCTCCTATCGGGATCGTCGACACGCCGGGCGGCCTTGCTGGATTAGTTTTACCTTTGACGAGATATCTTGTGCATCGGGATTCCGGTGATGCTTTGGGTAATCTCAGAGTTGAAGTTTTCCACTAGGGAATTCGACGAGATCGCGAGCTTCGTGATTGAGGATTTCTATGCGGCTTGTGGTAATTTGTGATGGACTAGTTGGAGCACCCCTGCAGGGTTAAATCTTTCGGAAAGCCGTGCCCGCGGTTATGTGGCCACATGGAAACTTTGTTTAACACTGGTTCTAGATAACTTGAAGTTAACTTAATTAAAATATGCCAATTGTGTGCGTAACTGTGGCTGTCTCTTTCGTGAGTTCCTTCTCCGATCGAGGACACGGTGGGGTTATGTCTGACGTAGGTAGGTGTTCAGGATCATTCATTTGATCATCTGTAGTTCACGTCCGCTAAGCATAGATCTTCCCCCTCTTTATTCTTCTACTCATAAGTTAGCCACCAAATATATGCTTATTCGTTGCTGCAACCTCACCACTTAACCATGTCTCACCCATTAAGCTTTGCTAGTCTTGATACCTTTGGAAATGAGATTGTTGAGTCCCCTGTGGCTCACAGATTACTACAACACCAGTTGCAGGTACAGGTAAAGGTTACCTGACGCGAGCCCGTTGATTGTTCATTTGGAGTTGCTTCTTCTTCTTCTTCTTGTTCATCGATCTAGGATGGGTTCCAGGCCGGCAGCCTGGGATAGCAAGGATGGACGCCGTTCTTCTTTTGTCGTTTGTTTTCGTCCGTAGTCGGACCCTGCTCTTACTCTTGATGATTATGTAATGTACTGATGTGACTCTGATGTAGCTTGTGGCGAGTGTAAGCCAACTCTTTATATATCTCTTATTTTCAGTACATGTACTTGTAACGATATCCATTCTTGCGACACGACGAGATGCGCTTCTATCCCTGACGAGGCCTTCGGGCCAAATTGAGGATAGGGTCGCATCTTGGGCGTGACACGCGAGTAGCGAGTTTGTCTTCACAGTACAAGTCGATATATCGACCATCTAAACTACCATCACATAGAAGAGAGCTGCGGTCATCACGATGAGCATAATCGCAATGAAACTGGTCTTCATCCGGTTCCTCCAACGCTCCCTCCTCTCTCCCGCTAGATAGCGCGCGTATCTAACTTCCGGCTCCGCCCTTGTGGTGTACCCTTTGTAACTGTTACCGCCGAATCGGTGAACCTGTCTCTGACAGTCCTCCCAGTTGTCGTAGACTTCGGGAACCTTACCCTTGTACACGACATACGACGACATCTCTATGCACTAGCCAAACAAAACGTTAGTAGCAATTCACAGAGACATACAAGTTCATTTAATTTTATTATTACAACTATAACAGCACGATTCATGGTCCTACTAATAAATAGCATCATTTATATATAAGTTGAACGACTGTCTAAACCAAAGAGACATACCAGTTCATTAAAGTTTAATGTTGCAACATGAATTAGTAGCGATTCACGGGAACGTGGATGAAGCCGCCGTCTTTCGTGATGGTCATGAAATTGCTGTCGTTGTCAGCCTGCATTTGTAGCATTGTATCTATCTCACTATTGGACAGCGGAGATCTGAGGTAGAACTGCCCCGAGGTACGAAGGACATCTTGATGGATGATTTCCGCAAACTCCGACTGGATGCGAAAGAATTCTTGTCTGATGTCCGCATCCTGGATTGCCGACAAGCGTGCGGCCCAATCTTTGGGATTATTTGGTAGCCGAAGGTGATTACTATCCCATATGATCGCCCGCATGTGATGGAGGGCGTAGTAGGCATCCTTCTGACTGCCAGGCGGCTGCTTGACGCAGGCGAACATCGTATTGTGGGTGAACACGTGCTTGCCGTGCCTGAGACTTGTCCTGTTGAAGGTGCCTCCAGATATGGCGTAGCCGGGAAGAGCTTCATCAAGAACTTTCTTGATATTTGTGTAGTCTTTTTTTGACTGACGGTCCGAGTCGAAATACGTGGCCATGGAATATTTCAGGCTTAAGAGGATGAGTGTGCAACGTGTGTCACTGCACAAAACATGGAATGTTAGAAAAAAAAGGACGATCAAAATCTAAGAAATCATATGTTACGTGGCGATGAGGGGATCACTTACTAGGGAAAGTAAGGCACGAGGAAGTTATCCTTTTCTGAGTTTGCCAGAATGACGCCCTTGAGGTATGAACTCACGACTTGCCGGTCCCGAGCGCTACCCAAGATCTTGGCACGCATATAGAAGGGGTCGACTATCACTAGGTCCGGGGTCTTGTCTCTAATGATCCGCATCTCCATACTCAGTGAAAATAGCCGAACGAAGGTGTAGTGCAGCGGATGAAGGTTAAACATAGCGAAGATGTCAGCAAACCGCAGGACGATCATACCCCCGATGGCGCTATCGACAAAGCCCTTGCCGTCTGGCACCTTGGCCACGAAAACCGGGTATGCCACATTATTCTTGGAGAGACGCCGCTTCTTCAAACAAAGAACACTATCATGCAGACTCTGCATAGCACCGGTTGCAGCATTGACAAGATTAGTCGGTAGCATCGGCCTACCCGCCACATGCACCCTCCTCGAGATATCCTTAGGTGAAGGTGGCCCGTCCAGAGCACGGATCGTACTCAGTGCCGGCTGGCTCGCACCCTGGTTAGTCTTTCTTTTCCATCCCTTCTTTTGCTGATGTAATGGGATCCAGTTCATCTACTCAGAGACCACCTTCTTGAGTGTGTTGGGGCTGATAATATTTTGCACCTCGGCTATCTGAGGCTCGGTGAAGGCGGCAGCCGGAGGCGTCTCCTCAAAACTAAACGCCAGACAACGCCTGTTGCAATTGGGTTTCTCCGCGGTACCAGCTAGATCGCGGTCGTCTTTTGCAGGCTTGGGTTCTTGAGAAGGAGGCCCCAAGAATTCCTCACCGTACCCATGTTCGGCAAAGTACTTATCGACCTTGGTAAATGTACCATCGTCGTCATCGTCGTCGTCCGAAACCTGTGCCATATGCATGTTCGGATCCTGTGCCAAATGCATGTCCGGTAGCGTTGCGGCGGTCTTGCCATGGCTTGGCGCCGGCACGACTGGCGGTGTTGTCTGTGGGGTGGTGTCCCCCACCCCCAAATGAATCTGGCTCTTCGGCCAAAGCAAGGGCCAGCTTAAGCAGGCGCTGAGGGTCATCACATCATCTTTGTCGGCCCCAACAGGGTGGAACGGAGGTAACAAGTGGTCGCAGCCTGGCAGCACCCGAACCAGTTGAACCCTATACGTGGTGGGTGGCATCGGTTTACCGTGGAACATGGGGTTGCCCGGTTGAACGATTCTGCCCTTGGCGACATCGATCAACTCGCCGCCCATGAAGTGCGGGAGAGTGCATGGAACATCAGCGCCGGCGCCCTGCGAAAACATGTAGGGCGTCAGGGGATGCCCAGTCAAAGGCAAGGAGATGAAGTCATCGGCCGAGAGAGGCTTAGTTAGCGTGATGGCGTCGAGCTTGGCTAATGTCGAGGCACCGCCAACGGCGGGCGTGCAAGTGATGGAGGGGCCGCTTGCTGCCGAGGTGCCGGCCGGCGCCGGAGACACCAATGGCATCGCCTACGCGTTGTGCGAGTTGCTGGCCGTCAAGCTGGGAATCGGGGGCGGCCCCTGTTGGCCGCCCGCAGTCCACGCCTGCAGCCCCTCAATCAAGGTAGGCACAATGGCGGTGATCACCCCTCCCACTTGGTGTCTCACTAGCTCTTGGACCATCTCCGGAATCCGCGCCACTTTTGCCTTGAGTTCTTCAACCTCGCGCGACTGGCTTTCCAAGTTGGTATTTCTCTCCTTTCGCCCACCAGCGTTATAGTATGACGACCATTTCGTGGGCAAGCCTTTGCCGGCCACACGACCAGCTGACGACGGCTTACTTGACTTATCCTTGTTTTTCATTATGTTAAACGCCCTATTTAAATTTGGTGTCCCAATGGGAGCTCTGAGACGACCCCGCGCTACTGCTTTCAGTGTCCTGCGGAAGGAATGAACCATTTAGAAATTTGGCTTCATTAATCAGAATGGAACCATATGGAGCTAATTACGTGGGGTGTATTCCTTACCAGAACACACTCAAGCGCCCTGGACTTCGCATCCGTGGTAAGCTCCTTTGTTACTGGGTCCACCTTGTACCGGGCCTTGACATAGTTCCTGGTCTACTTGTGAACGTATTTCTCGAAGCAGGGTCGTAGGCCTTGCTCGGCACGCTCCGCGTCCTCCTTGTCCCATATAGGTTCCGCCACTCTGTAACCGCCGGGACCGAGTTGGTGGACCCCTAAGTTCAACTCCCGCATTTCTTTCCCCCATCGACATGATTCCACGGTTGCCTTGCTCTCGCACTTGATCTTGAACTCCTTGTAGTCATCTTCGCTGATCGAAGGATTTTTCGCCTTGATCTTCTCATAACTATCACCTTTGTCAATCATTCTCTTCACCACGCTTCTCCAAGTAGACAGGGCCTTGCTCATCTTCGTGAGGGCGGCACTGTTCACTTTATTCCTTGAGAGGCGTGTGTTTGCGACGTCACCGGGGAACTTGTATCATTCGTGCAGCTTCGTGAAGAGGACGTTGCGCAAGTTCCCTCGGTCCTTATGCCTTAGGTTCTCGGTGTTGATCGAGAAAGTGCTCCGGAGAATGCACCCGAGCTGAACCGCGTACCCCTTGACTATTTCTTTGGGCGCCATTGGATACCTGTCGGAGTTCACTTCAGTAAATTCCTCCTTTACGGTGCTGAGCACGTTCGGGCGCCGGTCCTTCCGTTGCCTCTGCGATTGGCTGCCATCTGTGCGTGCGCTGCCATCATAGGTGGTGTCATCCTCGGCGGCACCATCGGTGGTGTCATCCCCGACGCCACTAGGGGTTGTGTACTCGGGATCGGTGTCTTCCGCGGCGTCCTGATAGCGGTGAGGTTCTTCCTCCATCTCCTGGGACAGCTCCCAGAATGGCTTGCCCGAACCGCCGGCCTCATCGTTGTGGGCCATGTTTCGCTCAAAATAGGAAATAATTTGGTCAAAAAGTTGGGCCTAATCACTTGGCTCTATTGCCACCTATGGTTTAATGCAGCAACAATAAAGGGGCAGTTGATCCTACTTAATTAAGTACTAAGATACCCCGACCCATGCATTAGTCGCAAGTACCCCATATGTCCTATTTTTAGCAAAGTCATGCTAAAATTCACGAAAAATTTCAGCATGACCTTTGCTGAAAATAGGACATATGGAGTACCCGAATTTGCCGGAACGGAAGTTAATCGACATTCCAGCAAACTCAAGGGCCTCTTGGGGTACCTGCAAAATCATCATGACACGATGGTCGGAGAGCTCGGAGAAGGGTGAGCCCGGGCTCAAAAACGAATAGCCCAAACTACTAATACTACTACCAACTTTCTTGCGTGTGCACAACTTTCTTCAACCACCTTTATTATGTTGCAGAGTCATATAAGGATGAAACTGATAAGAAAAAAAGGTTAAATACAACATGTTAAATATGAAATCTGCAAGAAATCTTGGCAGGCTAGTGAAATAAGCCTCTTGTATCAATGCTAGTGAAATAAGCGGGCAGAGTCACATTATGTGTATTTAAGCCCAGGGGGTGATGGAAGTAGAACAAATGACATCTCCACTAGAGTGCCAATTCTGGTTTTGGAGCATCGGGTTCGGTGGCTGACCATGGGCATAACTAGTTAGTAGTATGAATTTTTGGTTTACAAAGTTTCAAGAACCAAGATGTGTCTCTTGTATCAATGCATTTCAGTGTCTTAAACTCACTGCTTAATAGACCTTGAAATGACACGGATAGGTAGGCCTTTTGTAGTTTGGTTGTCGTCGGTATACTATATGCTAATGGGGAACAATGATGCTTTATGTCTTCTCTTCATGCCTACTTGCTGTTTTATTTATGCTCCATGTTTTTGTCAGATGATTGCTCCATTTGTTCTGACGTTGGCAGGCAAACGAACTATTTACTCTTGAACTGGCTGGGTTAATGTCTTACAACCTATGTGCAAATATTACTTGGTAGTTGCTGGTCTTTAGCAATGAGCCTGTCTTGAATAGATCTAAATTAGATATTCCCAGTAGATGTTTTACTCCAGCAACGAACGAGAAGAAAGGTGTGCTACTTAATGGCTCAAACGAGACCCCCTCTCGTGGAGAGAGTGGTAGACTGGGGAGTGTTGCTCCCGTTGCCAGATCACAGAGTCACAAGTTTCTAACTCTAGATTTACAGTTAGCGTCTCGTCAGAATGCCAAAATCAACTCAAGTTCCCCTGTCAAGAGAGATAAACTAGATCAGGGGTTTTCTATTTTTCCTTCAGCAAGACCTCCCAAGGATGTGCAAACAACAAGTGGCACAGAATCTTATTCTAATGCTAGATTGGGAAAACTATCTAATTTAGATCTTAATGTATCACCGGACCCGGTTGATCAACTTGAAGGTTTGCCTACAATGCTGGCTGGTTTGAACATACCCCATCATAGAATCTTTCAGCATCAGAAAGCACATGTTCCCTCAGTGGCACCCTTTTCTTCAGTCAGCAGTCAGCTTAGTCTAAATATTGACAATACTCTGAAACCGTCGAATGCATATCAACTTTCTAATAAGAGTGGAGCAGCTGATGTTACCTTAGATTTGCAACTTAAACCACCAACCAGACCTGAGCTTGGTATAAGCTGGAAAGGTCTTACTCCTGATCCAGAGCTAAGCCTCACTCTATTTGTGAAACAATCCTTTCAATGTATGAACTTGAAAGAACTATTGAGACTTCTGCAACAGTTCAGAAAAGTAATGATCAATTCTCTCTATTATCATTTCTAGTTCACATAGTTTGATAACTTGGATGCATAAAGGCTATTGATGTAGAAAAAAGACACTTTACAATACCAAGCACATCAGAGCAGACATTAGCAATATATAACAGAGAAGTACATGCCGATTAACAAGCTTGGGCTTAGCAGTATTATTCTGGGAAATTATTTTCTTGAAGCCTGAAAAAAACTGGCTTTCCTCTTTAAAAACAGAACCAAAACCATGACACAGTCACTTAACAACATCTATTGACTACACTAGATGGAGAATTTCCATATGATGCAGAAGACCACCGTACACAAAGATATCTGACAAGTGGCCCTTCCCCACAGAAGAAACTAGAACATTATTAGCATCAAGAACAAGTTTACGACAGAAACCAAGCAACTGAGCCAACTCTCCCATAAGCCAACAGAATCCAGAAAACAAACAGAAGCATCATGGTTTTGCACCACCATTTAGTGACAAACAAACCAAAAAATACTAGCTCTTCTATAGCAATTGAATCGATTACTTTTGCATGGTCAAATCAGACCCTTGGCTAGACGCAAACAGAAATAGACCAAGCAAACAAGTCCGAGACCACACTCCAGGGCAAAAGTGGGTAATTTAGCATAAAGGGACAGAAGACATATCAAGCCTGCTTTGTGTTGGACACAAAAAAGGGGCAGGCCAGGCGGACGAACAACCCTAGGCAGCAGCTCGAAGAACCGCACCAAATCGAGCACGGGCCGACAGAATTCACAAAATTCCTTATTGACTATTGACTATTGAGCTCCTAAACCTAACCCTAGGTCACCGCCGCAAGGAGAAGGGGATGAACGGGGAGGTGGAAGACGACTCACCGGAATCTGAAGAAGGAGCCGTCGGTGGTGCTCTTCTACTCACCTCGTCGAAGCCCAACCACGAACGGCGGCGCGACCGTAGAGGGGACGAGCTGTAGGTGGAGGAGGACAGCGGGCTCCGGAAAAACCGATCACCCACGCCTCCGGCGCGGCCGCTGGGCTGGGCTTGGCGGCGGCGGAACCCGGGCCGAATCCCACGAACCAAGAAAGAAAGCAAGTAGGTCCGGCGGTGGTCGGCGAGCGGGGAGACGGCGGGCGCTGCTGTTTGGTGGAAAGGGGGTAGGGGGGAGGCCGCGGGAGAAGATAGGAGGGCGCGACCCGACTTAGGAATGGCGCACCCTGAGCGGTGCGCCATTAGAATGTTTTTTTATATAGTAATGGCGCATGTATATGAGGTGCGACTTCTCTATGTTGTTAACCTCCAAAGTAGCAGCGCAGTGGTCCGTGGGTTTTGCCTCCTAGCAGGAGGTTGCGGGTTCGAATCCTCTTCCCCCCTCTTTTTTTTCCTCTTTTTTTCTATGCATTGTTTTCTTGTGCTGGTTGCACCTTGGTTTGAGAAGTGCCTAGAATTTTTTTTTGATGTTTGCAAGTAGATGTCTAGTATGTTTTTTTTATGTTTGCAGTTAGATGCCTATGAATATCTAGTGCCTCACAACAACATCTAGTGCGGTGGAGCGGGGGAGGGTGCGGGGGGTGCTCGGCGGCGAGGGGGATCTTGCGAGGGGTTATATCGATCGAGATGGAGGGGATCGAGATCGAGTGTCCTCATGAATATTCAGTATCTTTTCATATTGAATATGAAAAAATATCATCAAATTTAAATACAATCGATCTTAGCTAGCTATTTGTTCACAATCTTCTTGCCCTTATTTTTCGTAAATGGAGTTCTTCTCTTGAACGGACGTCCTTTAGGTAGGGTGGTCCTGCTTCTTCTTGTGGTGTATGCTGGTACTTCATCATCGTCGTCATGTTCCATCTTCGGGTCACCATACTTGTCGAAGTCTTGCTCATTGGCGACTCCATCCATTCCGATGATCTTCCTTTTGCCTCTCCTCACGACAACACGACCGGACTTTGGCGGGTCGATAATGAAGAAGCATTGGTCCACTTGGGAAGCCAGTACCCATGGCTCATTTTTCGCGGTGACGTTTGCGCCTGCGGTCTTGGATTTTGCTTCGGGTATAACCATGGTGGTGAAATACCGGTCTTCTTTTATGACGCTCTTGGCCCATCTGACACGGAACATCGGGACCTTCTCTCCAGCGTAGCTTAGCTCCCAGATCTCCTCGATCCTTCTGTCGCATCTGTCCTTCTCGTTACCGGTGTAGGATTCCATCGTTACCCCGGAGTTCTGATAACCATCTCTCTTCATGTCCTTTCCCTCGGTGTAGAATGAGTAGCCGTTGGTACCGTACGCCTCATACGTCATCAGGTTGTGCTCGGCGCCCAGTGACAAGGCGAATATGAGTTGTTCTTCCATGGAAGAATCCTCATGTAAAGGGTACGACAGAAGCTTCTGCTTGAACCAACGCATGCAACATGAGTTGTGCTCTTTGATTATATCTCCGTCCGTCCTCTATTGGCCTCGGACATTGTACGTCTTTTCAATAAAGGTTTTGTGCTCTACGACCCAAGGATCGACCACGTCTATGTGTTGTAGCGCGACTAGGTTTGCTCTTTCAAAGTCGGCGAGTCGACCCTCGAAGTCGACATGCATTTCGCGGGGACCCTCACGATGACCCCATCCTGCGAGCCTACCGAGGTGCCTGTTGACGGGCAGACCAACGGGGTTCTCGATGCCTAGATAATTCATGCAGTAGGAGATGCACTCTTCGGTCAGAAATCCCCTGGCTATGCTTAACTCTGGACGTGACATGTTGCGAACGTATCCTTTGATGACACCATTCATCCTTTCGAACGGCATCATGTTGTGCAGGAACGTCGGCCCGAGTTGGATGATATCCTCCACGATATGGACCAGCAGATGCACCATAACATCGAAGAATGCGGGTGGGAAGTACATCTCAAGCTCACATAGTATCACCACGATCTCTTCCTGTAGCCTTCTGAGTTGCCTCACGCCAACCGACTTCTGAGAGATGACGTCGAAAAAGTTGCATAGGCCAAATAGCGTTTCACGGACTTGCGCGTCCATGATCCCACGGATTGCAACTGGAAGTATCTGCGTCATCAGCACGTGACAGTCGTGAGACTTCATCCCGCTAAACTTCTTCTTCGCTGAGTCTAGGTATCTGCTTATCTTCCCCTCGTAACCGTAAGGAAGTTTTACTCCTACGAGGGAGGTGAAAAACTGATCGATCTCCTCCTGACTTAGAGTGAAGCACGCGGGAGGGAAGTCATTTCCGGTCTTCTTGGAATTTTTGCCTTAGCGACGACTTTCCGTGTCCTGCTTCGCCTCATCATCATCATCATCATCATCATTATTAGCGTGAAGCTCCTCCCTCATGCCCATTGATTTCAAGTCTGCCCTTGCTTTCGGTCCATCTTTGGTCCTCTCTGGCATGTTGAGCAGGGTACCAAGCAGACTCTCGCACACGTTCTTCGTGATATGCATGACATCAAGGATGTGTGGCACACGGAGGATCTTCTAGTACGGCAAGTCCCAGAAAACAGACCTCGTTTTCCATACCTTCAGCAGCGGCTCTGGCGCCTTTTGCTACTTTCCCGGCTTTGGCGCCTTTCCCGACGGTGGGCACTCTTTCCAATTTTTCAACAACTCGTATATTTCCTCGCCGCTCCTCATAAGGGGGTGTCTTCGGGGTTCGGTTTCACCATCGAACAGATCCTTGCGATTCTCCATGTGTCATCGTTGCGAAGCCACCTTCGATGTCCCATGAACACGGTTTTTGTAGACCCGGGATCTCTATCTAGCTGGCGATTCATTCTGTCATCCATGCACCTGACGCATCCAGAAAATCTGTGGACCACCTGCCCCGCGACATATCCGTAACCGAGATAGTCGTGCACCGTCGTGAGCAGTGCGGCTCTCATAGGGAAATATTCTATCTCTGCGGCGTCCCACGTATTGGCTGGCGTTTTCGACAGCGTGTCTAGCTCCTCTTTCAGCAGCCCCAGATATAGATTGATGTCGTTCCCTGGTTGTTTCGGCCCTTCAATTAGCATACTCATGTGAATGTACTTCCTCTTCATGCACAACCAGGGGGGAAGGTTGTACATCCAGACAAACACAGGCCAGGTGCTAAGTTTGCTTCTCTGGCTGCCAAACAGATTGACTCCATCGGTGCTTCCGCCCAGCACGATGTTCCTTGGATCGTCCCCAAATTCTTTGTATTCGTAGTTAAACGCTTGCCACTGGCTCGCATCCTTAGGGTGACTCAACATCTTGTGTTTTTTATTTATATCCGGATCATTTCCGTCATCTTCTCTTTTTTTCTCCTCCCTATCCGCGTGCCAACGCAGGAGCTTTTCTACCTTAGGGTCCGCGAAATATCGTTGCAAACGAGGATATATCGGAAAGTACCACACCACTTTTCGAGGAGCATTCTTCCTCTTCTTGTATCGACTGACGCCGCACACCGGACATATGGTAGACTCCGCGTGCTCGTCCCGATAAATGATGCAATTTTTCATGCACACATGGTATTTCACGTGCGGTAAATCCAGAGGACACAAGATTTTCTTCGCCTCCTCGAAACTGGTCGGGCACTTGTTCCCCTTGGGAATACGTTCGTGCCAGAATGACATGTTCTCGTCGAAGCATGTGTCGGTCATTTTGTGTTTTACCTTCATCTCCAGAGCCATGAGCGTTACTTTCAGGCAGGTATCCTTGGGCCTGCATCCTTCATACAATGGAGTAACCGCGTCTATCTCCAGTTGATCCAGCTTGGCTTTCTCTCGGGCGGCAGCTCTTGCGTTATCCGTCTGCTTAAGAAGCAGCTCTTGAATATGAGGGTCCTGCACCCAGGCCATCGATGGTCCATCGTCGTCTGCTCCGGCATCTTCATCTTCATGATCATGCCCTTCGTCTGCTCCGGCATCTTCCTCATCATCATGTCCGGCATCTTCTACATGATGACTGTGTCCTGGAGATTCTTCGTCTTCTCGCCCGCCCTCGCCGAGGTTTTCTTGCTCATGCCCTTCCTATTTCTTTCCCGGCCCCCATGGACGACTTCATAATCATCTTCATCACCTTGCCACCAATAGCCATCCATGAAACCACGCAAGAGCAGGTGGTCCTCCACCTTTACAGAATCCGGGTCCATAAGGCTCTTCAGCTTGCATCTTCGACACGGACATCTTATCTCCGTCTCGTTCTTTTGAAGCATTTCGGCCTTCGCGGAGCTCAAAAACCTATTCACGATGCCTTCGGTCATCGTGCGGACCATGGTCACCTGCGGGGTAGAGCAAAACGATATTTTAGAACCAAAAAAAATTGGCATGACTTTGCCTAAAAATAGGACAAAAAAGAATGCATAGTGCCAAATTCTCGCCGAAACGGAAATGAATCAACATTCCGGGAAAATATTGGCAACTATCGCATTTCCAATACCGGTACCAGCAAACACAAACATATATGCAACACCACAAACATATGCAACACAGAAAACATACGTAGATCTAGCTAGGCCATAAAAAGTGCAAGTGCACGTTGTTGGAGGGAGAAAAAAGTAGATCTACAACATAAAAGCTTTCCCCTTACTTACCTATCAAAAATAGGTAATTAACCACTTAATTTGGGTGAGTCTATGATGCAAATGAGGTGAGGAGGAGGAGGCACCCGAGACAAGCTTGGAGCAGGAGGTGGAGAGAATGAAAGTGGGGAAAGTGAGTGTGGTAGGTGGCTGTCCAAAATATCTAGCTGGTCCCAGGTTACTAATGGCGCACCACCTACATATGCGCCATTAGTAACGCTGGTTACTAGTGGCGCACCTCCTCTGGTGCGCCATTAGTAGTTCTGTAAAAAAAATAGTAGTGGTGCACCACCAACAGATGCGCCATTAGTAACACTGGTTACTAATGGCGCACTAGCTTTGGTGCGCCATTAGTAGTTTGCAAAAAAAAACCAAAAAAAAATTATAGTAGTGGCGCAATACTAACAGATGCGCCATTAGTAAGCAGGTTCCTAATGGCGCACCAGCTGCTGGTGCGCCATTAGTAGTTTTGCAAAAAAAAATAAAAATAAAAAAAATATAGTAGTGGCGCACCGAGAGTGTGGTGTGCCATTAGTATCCACCACACTAATGGCACACCTCACATGGTGCGCCACTACTATATAGTAGTGGCGCACTGCTTGTGTGGTGCGCCATTAGTATCTATATCATCTATAGCCCTTTTCCTAGTAGTGCACGTAAAACATGCAACAACAAATTAGAGGACGTATAACTTGTTTTTGCAGGGTATGCTTGTGATATGATATGGCCAATGACGTGATATGATATATTGGATGTATGAGATGATCATGTTGTAATAGTTAATATCGACTTGCACGTCGATGGTATGCAACCAACAGGAGACATAGGGTTGTCTTCAAACTAACGTTTGTGTCTCCAGATGCGTTTACTATATTGCTAGGACGTAGCTTTAGTAGTAATAGCATGATTAGCACGACAACCCCGATGGCGACACATTGATGGAGATCATGATGATGGAGATCATGGTGTGGCGCCGGTGACAAGAAGATCGTGTCGGTGCTTTGGTGATGGAGATCAAGAAGCACGTGATAATGGCCATATCATGTCACTTATGAATTGCATGTGATGCTAATCCTTTTATGCACCTTATTTTGCTTAGAACGACTGTAGCATTATGACGTGATCTCTCACTAAAATTTCAAGACAAAATTGTGTTCTCCCCGACTGTGCACCGTTGCTACAGTTTGTTGTTTCGAGACACCACGTGATGATCGGGTGTGATAGACTCAACGTTCACATACAACGGGTGCAAAACAGTTGCCCACGCGGAACACTCGGGTTAAACTTGACGAGCCTAGCATGTGCAGAAATGGCCTCGGAACACAAAAGACCGAAACGTCAAGCATGAATCGTATAGTTGATATCATTAGCATAGAGATGCTTACCACTAAAAATATTCTCGACTCATGTGATGATCGGACTTGAGATAGTGGATTTGGATCATGCACCATTCAAATGACTAGAGAGATGTACTTTTTGAGTGGGAGTTCTTAAGTAATCTGATTAATTGAACTAATTATCATGAACATAGTCTAATGGAATTTGCGAATTACAATGTAGCTTGCGCAATAGCTCTACTGTTTTAATATGTTCCTAGAGAAAAGTTAGTTGAAAGTTGATAGTAGCAACTTTGCGGACTAAGTCCGTAAAACTAAGGATTGTCCTCATTCCTGCGCAGAAGGCTTGTGTCCTTAATGCACTACTCGGTGTGCTGCACCTCGTGCATCGTCTGTGGATGTTGCGAACATCTAACATACACATATTTGATGACTAAATGATAGTTCAGTGTGCAATACTTACTGGCTTAGAAGCAAGGCGCCCAAGACGTTTTGAAAACGTCGCAGAACATAAGAGATGTTCAAAGAGATGAAATTGAGATTTCATGCTCATGCCCTTGTTGAGAGGTATAAGACCTCCGACAAGATTCTTTGCCTACAAAGTAAAAGGAGAAAAGCTCAAATCGTTGAGCATGTTCTCCGATTGTCTGAGTACAACAATCGCTTGAATCAAGTGGGAGTTAATCTTCCATATGAGATAGTGATGGTTCTCCAAAGTCACTGCCACTAAGCTGCTCATGATGAACTATAAACAAATCAAGGATAGATATGATGCTCCTTGAGTTATTCGCAATGTTTGACACTACGAAAGTAGAAATCAATAAGGAGTGTAAATTGTTGATGGTTAGTAAAACCACTAGTTTGAAGAAGGGCAAGGGCTAGAAGGGTTACTTCATGAAACGGCAAACAAGTTGCTGCTCTAATGAAGAAACCCAAAATTGAACCCAAAGACGAGACTAAGTGCTTCTGTTATGAGGAAAACGATCACTGAGGCGAAGCTACCCTAGATACTTGGTAGATAAGAAGGCTGGCAAAAGTCGACAAAAGTATATTTGATATACATGATATTGATGTGTACTTTACTAGTACTCCTAGTAGAACGAGGGTATTGGATACTGGTTCGGTTGCTAAGTGATTAGTAACTCGAAATGAAATGGTTTACTGAATCTCGATTGTAGTGTTACACATGTTCATAATATTGGTGCCAAAAGATACAAAGTAATAATGATAGTACCACTTAGTTGTGGCACTGCCCCTTGAGTCATGTTGGTGTAAAATGCATGAAGAAGCTCCATGCTGATGGATCTTTGTACTCACTCATTTTTGAAACGTTTGAGACATGCAAACCATACCTGTTGGTATAAACGTATGAAGAAACTCCATGCAAATGGATCGTTTGGACTGACTTGATTTTGAATCAATTGAGACATGCAGATCATGCCACATTAAACAAGAGAATAACTTGTTGGGAGTAATATATTTTTGATGTGTGCAGTCCAATGCGTGCTGAGACACGCAGTGGATATCGTTATGTTCTTACTTCACTGACAATTTGTGTAGATACAAGAGTATTTACTTGATGAATAACAAGTCTGAAATATTGAAAAGTTCAAAGATATTTTGGAGTGATGATCATCGTGACAAGAGGATAAATTGTCTACGATATGATCATAGAGTTGAATATCTGAGTTGCGAGTTTTGGCACACAGTTAAAACGAATGTGGAAATTGTTTTGCAATACATGCCACCTAGAACACCATAGTGTGATGGTGTGTCCGAACGTCATAGCCATGCCCTATTTTGATAGGTTGCATACTATGATGTCTCTTATCAAATTGCCACTATCGTTCATGGGTTATGCATTAGAGACAACTGCATTCACTTTAAATAGGGCACCACGTATTTCCGTTGAGATGACACAGTATAGACTATGGTTTGAAGAAACCTAAGTTGTCCTTTCTTTAAAGTTTGGGGCTGCGATGCTTATGTGAAAAAGTTTTAGTCTGATAAGCTCAAACCCAAAGCGGATAAATGCATCTTCATAGGATATCCAAAATAGTTGGATACATCTCCTATCTCAGATCTGGAAGCAAAGTGTTTGTTTCTAGAAACGGGTCCTTTCTCGAGGAAAGGTTTCTCTCGAAAGAATTGAGTGGGAGGGTGGTGGAACTTGATGAGGTTAGTGAACTATCACTTCAACCAGTGTGTAGCAGGGTGCAGGAAGATGTTCCTGTGGCGCCTACACCAATTGAAGTGGAAACTGATGATGGTGATCATTGAGCTTCGGATCAAGTTACTACAAACCTCGTAGGTCGACAGGGTTGCGTACTGCTGCAGAGTGGTACGGTAACCCTGTCTTGGAGGTCATGTTGTTGAACAACAATGAAGCTACGAGCTATGTAGAAGCGATGGTGGGCCCGGATTCCGACAAATGGCTGGAGGCCATGAAATCCGAGAGAGGATCTATGTATGAAAACAAAGTGTAGACTTTGGAAGAACTACTTGGTGGTCGTAGCACTATTGAGTAAATATGGATCTTTAAAAGAAAGACAATCGCTGTTGGTGATAAGTCACCATTAAGAAAAGCTCGACTTGTCGCAAAGATGTTTCCGACAAGGTCAAAGAGTTGACTATGATGAGATTTTCTCACTCGTAGCGATGCTGAAAGTCTGTTAGTACTTGCTGCATTATTTATGAATTATTGCACACAGGATGTCAAAACATTGTTGCCTCGACGGTTTCTTTGAGGAAAGATTGTATGTGATACAATCAGAAGGTTTTGTCGATCCTAAGGATACTAAGAAGTATGCAAGCACCAGCGATCCTTTTATGGACTGGTGCAAGCATCTCGGAGTTGGAATATACGCTTTGATGAGATGATCAAAGCTTTGGGTTTGTAACAGGTTTATGAGAAACTTGTATTTCCAAAGAAGTGAGTGGGAGCACTATATTTTTTCTGATAAAGTATATGTGGTTGACCTATTGTTGATCAGAAGTAATGTAGAATTTATGTAAAGAATAAAGATTCTTTAAAAGGGGTTTTTCAAAGGAAGACCTGGATAGAGCTACTTAAAACATTAAGCATCAAGATATATGAAGATAGATCAACATGCTGAAATAGAACTTTCAAATGAAATTCATACCTTGACAAGTTTTTGAAGGAGTTCAAAATAGATCAGCAAAGAAGGAGTTCTTGGCTGTTTTTTAAGGTGCGAATATGAGTAAGACTCAAAAGCCCAACCACGACAGAAGAAAGAGAAAGGACGAAGGTCGTCCCCTATGCCTTAGCCGTAGACTCTACAGTATGCCATGCTGTGTACCGCACCTGATATGTGCCTTGCCACAAGTCTGTTAAGAGGTATAGAGAGTGATCCAGGATTGAATCCCCGAACATCGGTCAAAGTTATACTTAGTAACTAATGGACTAAGGAATTTTTCTCGATTATGGAGGTGGTTAAAAAATTCATCGTAAAGGGTTACGTCGACGCAAGCTTGGACACTAATCCGAATAAACTATGAGTAGTGAAACAGATTCGTATAGTAGAGTAGATATTTGAAGTATTTCCGAATAGCACGTAGTAGCAGCATCTATAAGATGACATAAAGATTTGAAAAGAACATACGGATCTGAAAGTTTCAGAACCATTGACTAAAACCTCTCTCACGAGAAAGACGTAATCAGACCCCAGAACTATATGGGTGTTGGATTCAATGAAATCACATGGTGACGTTAACTAGATTATTGACTCTAGTGCTAGTGGGAGACTGTCGGAAATATGCACTAGAGGCAATAATAAATTAGTTATTATTATATTTCATTGTTCATAATAGCTATTTATTATCCATGCTAGAATTGTATTGGTTGGAAACTCAAATACATGTGTGGATACATAGACAACACACTGTCCCTACTAAGCCTCTAGTTGACTAGCTCGTTGATCAAAGATGGTCTAGGTTTCCTAACCATAGAAAAGTGTTGTCACTTGATAACGGGATCACATCATTAGGAGAATCATGTGATGGACAAGACCCAAACTATGAACGTAGCATATTGATCGTGTCGTTTTATTGCTATAGTTTTCTGCGTGTCAAGTATTTGTTCCTATGACCATGAGATCATATAACTCATTGGCACCGGAGGAATACCTTGTGTGCATCAAACGTCACAATGTAACTGGTGACTATAAAGGTGTTCTACAGGTATCTCCGAAGGTGTCCGTTGAGTTAGTATGGATCAAGACTAGGATTTGTCACTCCGTGTGACGGAGAGGTATCTCAGGGCCCACTCGGTAATACAACAACACACACAAGCCTTGCAAGCAATGTGACTAAGTGTAAGTCACGGGATCTTGTATTACAGAACAAGTAAACAGACTTGCCGGTAATGAGATTAAAATTGGTATGCGGATACCAACGATCAAATCTCGGGCAAGTAACATACCGAAGGACAAAGGGAATAACATATGGGATTATATGAATCCTTGACAGTGAGGTTCAACCGCTAAGATCTTCGGAGAATATATAGGATCCAATATGGGCATCCAGGTCCAAGTGTTGGGTTTTCAACGAGGAGTACCTCGGGGCATGTCTATAGAGTTGTCGAACCCGCAGGGTCTGCACACTTAAGGTTCGGTGACGTTTCGGTATAGCCGAGTTATAGGTGTTGGTAACCGAAAGTTAATCGGAGTCCCAGATGAGATCCAGGATGTCACGAGGAGTTCCGGAATGGTCCGGAGGTAAAGATTGATATATAGGAAGTCCTGTTGTGGTCACCGGAAAAGTTTCGCGCTCATCGGTAGTGTACCGGGGGTGCCGGGAGGGGTGCCGGGGACCATCGGGAGGGGTGTCACGGCTCAAGGGGTCTCATGGGCAATGGGAAGAGATAACCCAGCCCCTAGTGGGCTGGAATAAGTTCCCACTAAGGCCCATAAGGTTTGAGAAGGAAAAACACAAGGTGGAAAGAGTTTTCGAGTGGGAAGCTGGAATCCTACTCCAAGTAGGATTGGAGTAGGACTCCTCCACCTCCAATTTCGGCCAAACCTTGAGGGTTTGAGGCTGCCTCCTCCCCTCCCTCCCTCCTATATATACTAGAGGTATTGAGGATTTTTGAGACACAACTTTGCCACATGCTTCTCGACCCTATACCACACAGTTTTTCCTCTAGATCCTATTTCTGTGGAGCTTAGGCGAAGCCCTGTCGGAGTAGATCATCACCACCACCGGCGCACCATCACGCTGTCGGAGAACTCTTCTACCTCTCCGCGCCCTCTTGCTAGATCAAGAAGGTGGAGATCGTCATCGAGCTGTACGTGTGCTGAACGCGGAGGTGCCGTCCGTTCGGCACTAGATTGGAACGGATCATGAGACGGATCGCAAGACAGTTCATGCAACGGATCGCGAGACGGTTCGTCGGACGGATCGCGGGACGGTTCGTGGGACGGTTTGTGGGGCGGTTCGAGGGACGTGAAGACGTTCCACTACATCAATCGCGTTTCTTAACGCTTCCTGCTGTGCGATCTACAAGGGTACGTAGATCCAAATATCCTCTCATAGATGGACATCACCATGATAGGTCTTCGTGCGCGTAGGAAATTTTTGATTCCCATGCAACATTCCCTAATAGTTTTCCAGGAATAGATACCTCCAACTCAAGTTTCTCTTCAAGAGATTTCATCATAGCATCGACGATATAATCTGTAAAGGCCTTGTTTTGGCTATAAGCATGTGGAGAGTTTAGCATGGATTGCATTAAGGAAATACATTAAATCAAAGAGCAACTATCATAATTGAATTCCTTGAAATCCAAAGTAGTAATTTCATCACTACTCAAAGTTTTTACATCCTCTACTCCACTTTCAGTGCTTTTAGCATCAAGATAGAAAGACTCCAAATCATTGGGGCGTTTCTCAACCAAAGTGGATTCATATCCAGCCCCATCATCATTAGGATTGACATTATAAAACAAGGATTCAATAGGAGTCACACCAAGCACTTTAAGATCTTCGTGATTCTCATCACGAGAACACGCCTTTTAAAGCCATTCTTGTCTAGCACGAATTTGGGCGGTTCTTTCTTTACTCTCATTCATGGAAACACGCATAGCTTTCAAAGTTTCATCCATATTAATCTTGGGAGGAGGACATCTCAATTTCAAAGCATCAATATCTAGAGATATTCTATCAACCGTCCTAGCCAAGTCATAAATTTTGAGCAGTTTTTCTTCTATGGACGCATTGAAAATATTTTGTGAGTTGATAAACTCTTTAATATTACTCTAAAGATCAGAGGGTAATTTATTGTAATTTCCATGAGCATTGTTGTAGGAATTGCCAAAGTTATTAGAGGGATTACTAGGAAAAGGCCTAGGAATAAAGTTACCTCTATAAGCACAGTTGTTGCCAAAATTATTCCTACCAACAAAATTAACATCCAATCTTTCATTTATATTCTCAATCAAGGAAGACAAAGGCATATCATTTTTATCTAGAGGAGCACGTTTACTAGCAAACAATTTCACTAACTCATCCATCTTAGCACTCAAAGAGTTAATTTCTTCTATAGCATGCACTTTTTACTAGTAGGTGACCTTTCAGTGTGCCATTGAGAATAGTTTGTCATGATATTATCTAGGATTTTTGTGGCTTCTCCTAATGTGATTTCCATGAAAGTTCCACCGGAGGCGGAATCCAAGATATTTCTAGAAGAAAAATTCAAACTAGCATAGAAGATTTGTATTAACATCCAAAGACTCAAGCCATGAGCGAGACAATTTCTAATCATCAATTTCATTCTCTCCCAAGATTTTGCAACATGGTCATGATCTAGTTGCTTAAAATTCATGATATCATTATGGAGAGAGATAATCTTAGCCGGTGGAAAATACTTGGATATATAAGCATCTTTACACTTGTTCCAAGAATCAATACTATTTTTGGGTAAAGATGAAAACCAAGTTTTTGGTCGATCTCGTAATGAGAACGGAAATAGCTTCAATTTAATCACATCATTATCCACATCTTTCGTCTTTTTCATATCGCATATGTCAATGAAGGTATTAACATGGGATGCGACATCTTCACTAGGAAGGCCGGAAAATTGCTTTTTCATAACAATATTCAGCAAGGCACAATTGATTTCATATGATTCCGCACTAGTGGCGGGAGCAATCGGAGTAATATTAAAATCATTATTATTAGTATTCCAGAAGTCGCACAATTGGTGTTTTCAATCATGGTGACTTAGCAAGCACACAAGCGAAGAGAAAGCAAGCGAAAGAAAAGGGCGAACGCAAAAGGCAAATATTTTTGTAAATTTTGTTTTTTTTCAGAAGTGGGGGAGAGGGAAATTGGAGGCAAAAGGAAAATAATGCAAATGCAAGAGATGAGTTTGCGATAGTTACTTGTATATGCTTCACTTTGAATACTCCTCCCCGGCAACAACGCCAGAAATTTTTCTTATTACATCTTTAGCTTGAGTTCGTTCTTCCTTGAAGAGGAAAGGGTGATGCAGCACAATAGCAGTTAGTATTTCCCTCAGTTTGAGAACCAAGGTATCAATCCGGTAGGAGTATCAAGATAAGGCACCAATGTACCTGCGCAAAAACAAACAAACTTGCACCCAATGCTATAAAGGGGTTGTCAATCCCTTCACGATTATTTACAAGGTGAGACCTGAAGGTGGAAAGTGCAACCACTATAGGAATCAGCTATTTTTCCTACACGTATAATCTTTGCCGTCAGCAAATCGTCGGAGTTGACAGCAAACGGTTACCTTGCCGTCATGGGTAGACGGCAAAAAAATACTATCGCTAAAAATAAAAATAAAGTAGACGGCAAAAAAATATACACGGCAAAATAAAGTTTTGCCGTCAACTATTTAGCCAGGTGACGGCAAAGGTAGCATTTTTGCCGTCTTCTTACGCGCGGCCTAACGGAAAAAGTCTGTGCACGTCTGCGTTTAACGGGCCTAAACGGACACATGTTTTGTTGTCTTTTATTTGGGTCAGTTGACGGCAACAAATAAATCTTTGTCATCTCTTTCTCTACTTCGAAGACGGCAACGACTGAAAAAAATAAAAAAAACCAGCAACCCCGGCCCAGATCGAAAACTGCTCCCCGCACCTCACCTCTCGTGACCTAATCCTCTCGCGCATACAGCTGGCTAGGTTCCCACCACCGCCGGCCTCCCTTGTCACCGCCACCGGACTTCTCGGTCGCCATCGCCGGCCTCCCTAATGGCCGCCGCCGTCGTTCTCCGCTCCCTTCGCGCCCCACCGTGAGTGAGGAGACCGGCCAATTCGCGCCGTCCCGCCGGTCGCTGCCTGGCCCTCTCCTCTCGCGAGTGAAAAAATCCCCAGCTAGGGTTCCCCACCGCTGCTCCCAGTCGCCGCGAGTCTCCCAACCGCCGCCGGTGACCTCCCCGGCTGCCGCCGCTGCCCTCACCGGTCGACATCGTCATTGGTGTGTGCGATATGGCAGGAGGGTAGGCCATCCGGCCGCTCCATTGTCGGTCGCCGGTCGGGCCTCCCTGCTGATTTCCCCACCGCCGGTCGGGCCTTCCTGCTAGTCGCCCCACCGCTGGTCACAGGTCGCCCCACCAAGGATCCAGGTCGGGGTTGCGGTCTCCCCATTCTCACGTTGCAGGTCGATCCTCCCATTTCCCCTTCTATTCAGTCCAGTTCTGTTCAGTTCAGGGTACGATCCCTCCCCATTCGCCTCGATGCTCAGGTGCTATTCAGGTCAATGGAAGGGAAAACATAGGACTGGTGTTCTTCTACACCTGCATGTTGAGAGGAATGCAGTTGCAAACCATAGGAAAGAAAACCATAGGAAAGAAAACTTCTACACCTGCATGCATAGTTGGAGTCCGGGACAGTGGAAAAGTGACCATAGGAAATCAACTTATGTAGGTCCCGGTCAGTATATTTTTAAAGATCAACACTTCAGCTGCATCTTCAACACACGGGGTAATAACCAATATCTGTCACATGAAAAAATATCCCACTTCATCGGACCTTCTGTTTATTGATGTGGCTTGGACAAATCACTTCATCGGCACCATAATGTCAGCATCATTTATGTTGGTTTTCTGCCAAGTATTCTGCAATCTTTAATTGATGGCCAACACCTGAATCAACAAATATAGAAACTAAGTATACACTCCTCTTCATATTCCCTTGTGAATGTCCTATGCTACCGAATTCATGTGATACAAATAGTTTGGCATTCGTTAATGGTGGTGCTTATTTTCTAAATGGTGGTGCTTATATTAACATTGGAAGACATGACATTCCAAATTGTGTAGTATTTCTCTAAAGTACTTACACAATTAGTAGACATGATAGTTGATGATTCGGAACAATTAAAAAGTTAGGTTTGAGATGGCCTGGCACTAAATTTGTTACGAAAACAACATGTGTCAACTGTTCCTTTGAACATGTGCCAGCTAGACCGCCTACAATCGGCTGACCGAAGTTAGAGAGGTAGCAACAAAGTTGAGACGGCCCGACTAAGATGTGGCATCGGTGCCCCTTGCCCAAGAGTTGGTTATGATCGCTGGAGAGGGGAAGAAACATGGCAAGGAGGCTATTGCAGGAGCCATGTTCCCTAGGTCCTCCACTCGCACTCTAGCTTAGCACAAGGCTCGGCTAGGTCTCCCAAAATCTTTTGTATGTGAACGCGCGACTCTAGCAAGGGCCGAGATGGAGGTATTCTATACAAGTCCTTCTACATATGCTTTTTGTAATTATTACATAATGTTGGATTTGAAGATGTGATTGTGATGCCATATTCTGTAGTGCCTACTCGAGGAGAAGTTGATAGTGGAGAGGCAATGGGCGGCTGCGGAGAGGGCGACAGAGAGGGCAGAGGAGAGCCAACTGATTGATGAGAGGACGCAGCAGGCGGTGTGGGCACAACATACTCAAAACTTTCAGTTGTTTACGATTAGTTCCTTAATAGCCAAGCACAATTCCGTAATAGCCAACACATCTAGTATTTTACTATCGGTGCTTAACCTTCACCGCTCTTAACATAATTTGAAGGCTTATTGTACCCAGAATGGTAAGCCCGCTTATCATTTTTCTGCCCTTACTCCGCGTCCTACGGTTAGTTAACTAAAATATTTTCAAGGATCATTATTGCATTTCTTAGTCCGAGTGTCATTCTAACCATGTAATACTTCATGCATCATCCATCGACCAATGGATCGAATAATGCTGGATCTTCATATGCTCATGCTCCTGGCAGTAACCTTGATGGTTCTCCGCATCTTTGAGATCTGCTATGGTTAGTGCCTCCATATATCATTTACAAGTAGAGACCACTTGAGATCTTCATGATTACGAGACCACTTGAAGCTATGTATTTGACCCATTTGAACCCATAGAATGACATAGCAGAATTGTTAATATGCTCTAATTGTTGATATCATGTCATTGTTTTTCTCATATATGATAAACATGAATATCTATCCCTAATATTAATAAAGGAGAAAGCATTAAAATACTGGTAACATGTGTAGCGAAGAATTTCTATTTGAGAATGTAACATATTGACCGGCCATCAATATCTTGCATACAGATGGCGTGTGTGTAACATGCACGACATTAATAACAAAATTAGTATGTTTAATTATTATTTACTTTTCAAACCAATTATTGATGGCGTGGAGTGGCTATTTCCTCTTGCCAACATTCACGACTACCTAGTGCTCCACTACCATTATGTTTGACTAAGTGACTAAGTGATATATTCATTTCGATTGCTGGGTGGACTATCTGACTTAGCACATATCCAGTCAGCTTCACAAGAGTTCAGTTCGGTTTGTAGTTTCATTTATTATTTTCATTATGTTTGAGAGGTAGTCAGGACGTAGGTTCCAAGTACATAAATGGAACTGAACAATACCTATGTCTTGAGTTTTTACTGATGCATATATACCATGATCTGTATTTGGATGTATATGTGCAGGGGATTAAGTGTCATTTCGATGTACTATGTCAACCTACGCCGTTGTGTTTCCTTGTGTGAAATATATTAATCTGTCACTAAAAATGTGAAACTGGCATCATGTTAAATTTCTACTGCTATATTACATACTATCATGTTGTCATTCTTGTATACATGGACTATGCTTTGTATAGTCTGAATTTCAATCTACTGATTTCCTAGGATCTTTAAAATTTGTAAGAAAATATCTTGAGGGGACTTCCTCTAGTATGTATGTGAGGGTTAATTCAAAAATATGGTGGAGCACATCTCTAAATTAGGAGAGAGACAACATGCATTTTTCCCGAAACTTAGAACTTGTTGCTGCTACTCTGTTTGTACATTTCTCCTTGTCATGATGGTTATATACAAAGTTGTATATGCGACACAATAGGATGTACAGCGAGTATGTTAGCACTCAAACAATACACCATCTTTATTTAGAAATCATTTATATTTATACTATGATCTTACTCTATTCCTACTTGTAATGAAACATGTCTGATCAGAATGTAGCTGCGAGTTATGTTTTTTATTTGTGAGTCTCCCTGCTTGGAGAATTTCTATGTGTTCCTCAAATTTTATTGTGTTCCGAACAAATAGATAACCTTAATTTATTGTGTGCCAAAATCTGACATATGTGCATGACTTCATATTGTAGGTTGTCATACGGATGTTCTTTGGACTACGAGACATCAAGACATTTATCGTAATGCCAAATTTTATGTAGTAATGCCAAATATTATGACATGGATTATATATATGATGTATGGATTATGGATGTTATATATATGATGTATGGATTATGGATGTGTTATATGATGTATGGATTAAGGATGTTATATATATGATGTATGGACAATGGATGTTATATATATGATGTATGGATTAAGGATGTTATATATATGTTGTATGGATTATGAATGTTATATATATGATGTATGGATTATGTTATATGTATATATGATGTATGGATTATGTTGTATATATGCTGTATGGATTATGTTATATATATGTGCTGTATGGATTATGTTATATATATATGCTGTATGGATTATGTTATATATATATATGTTGTATGGATTATGTTATATATATATATATATATGTTGTATGAATTATGTTATATATATATATGTTGTATGGATTATGTTATATAAATTGTCTATTTATGCTCTTTGCTGTCATGTTCATGACAGCAAACAAAATGTCATATTTTGCTGTCATGTACAGGCTAGGAAGACGGCAAACAATAGACCATATTTTGCTGTCATGTATAGGCTAGGAAGACGGCAAAAAATAGACCATATTTTGCTATCATCTACAGCTTAGACAAACGGCACAAAATATGACATATTTTTCTGTCTTGTATAGGTTAGGAAGACGGCAAAAAAATGCCATATTTTGCTGTCATGTACGGGTGAGGAAGACGGCAAAAAGGGCTAACGTCGTCCGTTAGCTAGGCCGTTCCGTCTTCTGACCATTTTTTTGCCGTCTACCAAAGAAGCTGACGGCAACATAATTCCACTGACGACAAACATTTTGCCATCTGCTCTACCAGCAGCTGACGACAAAGATACGCTATGCGGGCACATGGGTTGACGACATTTTTTGCCGTCATGGGCTTACGGCAATATTTTTGCCGTCCGTAACAACCTCTTTGCCTTCTGTAGAGTCATGACGGCAAAATGCCCGATTCCTGTAGTGGACAAAGTAAAAGTGTAGATCTGAAAATATGGTGTGAAGTAGACCCGGGTGCCATAGTGTTCACTAGAGGCTTCTCTCATGATAGCAAGTATTACGGTGGGTGAACGAATTACTGTCGAGCAATTCATAGAATCGCGCAATGTCATGATGATATCTAAGGCAATGATCATACATATAGGCATCACGTCCGAGACAAGTAGACTGATACTGTCTGCATCTACTACTATTACTCCACACATCAACCGCTATCCAGCATGCATCTAGTGCATTGTGTTCATAACGAACAGAGTAACGCCTTAAGCAAGATGACATGATTTAGAGGGATAAATTAATGCAATAGATATAAACACCATCTTTTTACCCTTGATGGCAACAACACGATGCGTGCCTCGCTACCCCTTCTGTCACTAGGTGAGGACACGGATGATATGAACCCAAAACTAAGCACTTCTCCTATTGCAAGAATTATAGATCTAGTTGGCCAAACGAAACCCACAACTCGAAGAGAATTACAAGGATACGAAATCATGCATATAAGAGATCAGAGGAGACTCAAATAATATTCATAGATAATCTGATCATAAATACACAATTCATCGGATCTCGACAAACACACCGCAAAAGAAGGTTATATCGGATAGATCTCCATGAAGATTATGGAGAACTATGTATTCAAGATCCAAGAGAGAGAATAAGCCATCTAGCTACTAGCTATGGACCCGAAGGTCTGTGGAGAACTACTCACGCATCATCGGAGAGGCAATGGTGTTGACAAAGAAGCCCTCTATTTCCGAATCCCCTCCTCCGGAAGGGCACCAGAACAGTCCCCAGATGGGATCTTGCAGATACAGAAGCTTGCGGCGGCGGAAAATTATTTTCGTGGCTCTCTCTGGTGGTTTTGGATTTTTAAAGAATTTATAGGCTGAAGAAGTAGGGCAATGGAGCCACGGGGGGCCCACAAGCGTGCTAGGCGCCCACCAGGTCGCGGCTATGGGCTTGTGACCTCCCCCGGGGGTGCTTTGCCTTGGTTCTCAAGTCCCCTGCGTATCTTCTGTTATGGAAAGAAATCATTCCGCGGGTTTTATTCCGTTTGGACTCCGTTTAATATTCTTCTTTGAAAAAGGTCAAAAACACGGAAAAACAGAAACTGGCACTTGGCACTGAGTTAATAGGTTAGTCCCAAAAAAGATATAAAATAGCATGTTCGTGCATACAAAACATCCAAAGTTGACAAGATAATAGCATGGAACCATCAAAAATTATAGATGCGGGGGTGTCGTAAACAGAAAGCTTGTTGCCTAGGATATCGGCAACAACCCGACCACGACCTTGAACCTCACCACTCCTGCTAGGTCCATCGGCGACCCACGTGAAGCCTTAAGCGGGGTTGTACTCGTGCTGCGCAACCTCCATCTGGCACTTCGAAGCTGTGAGGGCGGAGCCCTCTACTAACAGTTGTTTGTGAGCCTCCTCCAACCCCTCTCTAGCCGACGCGGGATTGGCAGTTGGTGCGATGGGCGTTTGCAACCCCTCGAGGGTAGCGCAAAGTGGGTCAGAAGGGCCCGAACGGGTCGTAGCCGCGTTCGGCGGAACCCTAACACGACCCGAGCTGGTGCTGGATCGAGTGACCATCACCTCCGTATGAGAAAGGAGACGGCGGCATCGCATAGGACAGAAGACCCCAGCTAATGCTGGTGGGTCGCTGCAGTCGAGTACATAGCTGCCATACTTGCCGAAGAGTGTGAAGAGTGAATCGATGTCGACTTCCTCGCCCAGGTGGCGGGGTCCATCGTCAAGGTTTCGGTTTCCTAAGAGGGCACAGAGGTGATCGACGTCAGCAACGACGTCGTGGCAGTATGGCTTGCTGAGGGGCTCGGTCAGAGCGAGGCCGTCGCAGCGCGGCTTGCCGAGGGGCTCGATGGCTAAACTTGCGGGGCAGGTGGAGCCGACGATCAACACTGTGAAGGTATCTATGGGGGCAGGCTCCACAGGCGTGCTTATCGGTCCACAGGCGATGCCTCTGGTGGAGTTGGCGAAGGGTCACGCCGGAAGCGTAACTCCGACCGGTGCCTTGGACGACCCCATAATGGGCGCCAACTTTCATTGTTTTCTCATGACAGATGCCATGGTTAGGCTTATCGAGAGTGGTTGGGGCCGAATGGTCAACGACGGGCTTCGGGAACGGGATTGGTAACTAGCGATATAAGACACATGATGTACCCAGGTTCGGGGCCCTTCGTGGGAGGTAACACCCCTAGTCCTGACGGAATGCTTAATCAACCAGTGGAGCTACAAGATGCTCCTGGAGCTGTTCGACGGAGGAGGAAGAAGGGCAGTTGGCCCGCAGTCTACCCCTCTTGTATGAGTGTGTGTGTGTGTAAGATCGACCGACCCTCTGCATGAAGGCCGGTCAGGGGGTTTTATAGACGAACCCCCGGGCCTACAATATGGCTATAAAGTACAAGATGGGGACCCGACTGCGAGCCTCTCCGGCTAGTCAGTGGGCCTAACATTGAGGAGTCTTGTTGCTGGCGGGGCCCAACGGCTACAGGGTCCCATCAGGCTTTGGGACCCGCCGGATGGCCAATGGGATTAGTGCGTGCCCCTCACGCGAAGCACGGATGGCACTGAGGCCGTCGTCCAGCAGAATCCATCACCGATCAACGGTACGACCGCCTCCACTGTAGCCACACCGGGCCAGGTAATGGAGTGGGTTGTGGCGGACGAGCACTGTACATGGTTGACGGGGCACAGCCAACACTGGTCAGCGGTATAGCCGCCACAACTGTTGCCACACGTATCCCACTCCATCGTACCCAGCTGACGTTCCTTCGCCTTTAAGCGAAGGCCTTCGTCGCACCAGAGGAGCTGATGCAATAGGTGCTGCCCAACTGGCTTGCAGCTAGCAATCCGGCCAAAGAGTAGACTACTGCGCCCCTAGCCGACACAGGATGCGCAAACGGCCAGGGGGAGCCGTAGGAGGATTTCGCCCCAATCTACGCCGGAACATAGTGGAGCAGGCCAGTGAGCCTACCCCGGGGTTATCCCCCCGTCATAGGCCTTGATATCTTAAATAAGTAGCTTCAAGCCTTACGTGAGACCACGCTAAGCTGAGCAAATATATTGTGCAGATGCACATCTATTGGTTTCTTGAAACAAAAGAGTTTGATGTTGAGCGGCTTTAGGTTGTACTCCACATTTAAACTAGTATATGACGAACAAAAGGATGCATCTCTAGATTTCACATGCATGAGAGATGGATCTATCATGCACAGCTTCCAAGTCCATCTGTCATGCACAACATCCAGGTCCCTAGTAACTAACTTAGAACAATTCCTGACGGACTCGAATATCATCCATTTTTTATCAATGGATGGAGTTCACTGTCAATAAGGTAATATGCCTACCAAATAAAAACCTAACCTAAAGGCTACAAGAACAAAAATAGAAACCATGCAATGATGGACCTTAGAGGCACCTAAGAAGTTTAATTGTTTCTAGCAACAAAGTCAGCACCGCTTGACCTGCAATGGATTTGAAGAGGCAAAAGACTTAACTTAAGCGTACAAAACCCCTAGCTTGCTACATACAAAAACATAAGAAGATAACATGTTTTGTGTTTTTGCCTTGCAACAGTATATGATTTTTCTCCAGTAGCAACAAAGAGACCAATTTAAACGACAAGATGGGGGGTAGAAGACAACCACCACAAACAACAAGACAACTAAATCATTGGATGGGTGGCCAGACCATCTCAGGTTAACATGCAGAGAGAGGGAATACAAGGAACTCACCAGAACCAAGAAACAGACAAGGTTGCAGCCAAACTGCTTACATCTCGCATTATCATGGTCGGCGAAGCTGAGGCAGCCGCCTGAGGAGAGGTAGTTTGCTAAGCCGTAAGTAGCTGGACTTGGAGGTGACAACGCAGGCACCATCGTCCCCTTTTGTCATTCAGATACACATGATTTATAGCTAACACTGGACATGTAAGAGTAGAAAAACTACCCTTACACTAAAAGCACATGACATAAATAAGATTTATTCTAAGAAAATGACAACACTTGTTCTAGCAAAATGCTACAAAAGAATAGCCTATAGTACTAAATCGTCATAGTCAGCCATGGCTAAAGTGTCGGTACAATAAAACAAGAAAAGTTTACATTTTTTTATGGATTCGACACCTGGTCATTAATAAAAAGAGGCAAGCTTATTTACGTATCACTGTGGTATGTACTATGCAAAAACAAGCCTAGGAGGAATCGAATAGCCATGTCACTACACTAGTAGATAAAATCAAGGCCAAATTATTAGTTGTGGGCTAAATCCAACCAATAAAGGGGTGACCATAGTTAGGAGTGGAGAAGCAAAGGCTAGAAATGTTAATTCGCTATAGCAGCACATCTCAAAACAAACAAACAAGCAAACAAGCACTTGAAATTGATCGATCCAGAGAACATGTGATCAAAGGAGAGGAACCTCCACCTACGTGTGTTGTCGAAGTGAGGGCAGAAGAAGCTAGGAAGAACCAAACTTGTGTGTCTCGGCACCGGGGTAAGACCAATAACCAACCATGGTGTGTGCTAGTGGCTAGGGTTGACCGGTGGTGAATATGTTGGGTCTCTCAAGCGAACGTGCACCTACTAAGGGAATGAAACCGGACAAGCCAAACTAGAGCGCATCAGAGAATCGAAGGGAAGAAAAGCAAATGGAAGAAAAATAGTTACGTACCTTATGGAGGTGTCACACCCTGTTTCCACTATCACTTTTTCTGTCATTCAAAAATCTCGGTTTATTTAAACTTTTTCAAAACTAATGTTGTGAGTGCCATGACTGTCATTGTATGCTTGTATGCTTGATTATGTGATATCGAAAACCACATTTCTCATGACCTAATTACTTTCAAAACCCTTTTTCTTATTTTTGCATAATTCAAAACCCTGCTTTGGGTTGCACTACAAGACCTTGATGGTAAGGAGTGCTCTTACCCAAAGTTGGTGATTTGGTTCTAACAACATTCTAGCTCACCAAAACCATAAAATAATTAATTTATGAATTATTTTCCTATTTTATTTACATGTCCATTTCTGAGGCCAGAAATGGTAATCCTATATGGATAAATACTTTTCTGCCTTACAAAAAATTGGAGATACTCACAAGGACATATATTTTACATACATAAGATTTTAAACCCCTATTTATATTATTATTATTTGAATAAAACCCTGAAAACCTTTTATGTCTCTTTTGACCTTTTGAAATATTTCCAAAGGAAATATTCTCAATAAATTCCTAGAAAATTCTAGTGGTATCCCTAAGCCATATTTGGTACCATATAAAAATTCACCTTGATCCAAGGTGGTTAAGGTCATCACATAAGTGCAAAACCCCTTCTGTCCAAAATGAAGTTATAGAAACTCTACATAGCAAAGTATATCCAATGGAGCTGAAACTTTGTAGGAGTGCCTAATACCTCAAATGAGGACTCCATGCCAAAAATGTGATTTGTGGGACTTGATTTGCCCACACTCTCTTTGGAAGGAACATATCTTGTCATTTAGGGATGTTTTCATGTTTACAAAGCTAGACTTGTCCAATGGAGCTCAAACTTGGTGAAGCCCCATGTTTTAGCCCCAAACCCAATCCTGTTAAGTTGCAATGCCGGTGGTGGGGTGCAACCACCCCAAACCACTTTCGAGCACCTTCTGACAGATGGGTAAAACCCCTCCAAACCTTAGCTAAACACAATCCCTTTCTCCCAAACTCATAGATTAGGTGGCTGACATCAATGCCTAACTCCAGTCAAGTGGCCCCTCTCTGGTTCAAAGTAGATAAACCAAAATCTCCAATTTAAGCTTCAGTCCAAGGCTGACAACACATGTTTCCTTGTCTCTCTTTGACCAGCCGAGGCTCCCATGGGACTCCAATGGCAAAGCATCTCCCAGGACACGCTAGACACGTCCAAGGCACCGAGAGCGTGGAAGCATGCCATGGCGTGCTAAAGCTGCGCTCTTGGGTGCCACAGACAGCAAAAGAGGTGGGGGCGACTCCATCAGCCATTTCCAGCCTCCCCGCGGTGTCTCTCCTCTCCCCCAACAGCCCCTCTACATCATGCAACCCTCAGGGGCCCTCCTTTCCCACGCTAAGAGCCAGTGCGACGCGTGCCCACGCGCACAAGAAGCGCCAGAGGAGCGCGGCCACGATAGCGCGTCTCTCCTCTCTCCCTCTCTCTCGCAGTGAGTCCTAGAGGTCCAAAACCACATCTTGAGACCGTGGTTTCGACCCCAGCCTCTCTCTGCACCACCATGCACGCCATGGAGGATCATCGACGCTCCCGAGTCGGCTCACCATCGCGGGCCTATAAATAGCCCCTCCCATCGCTCCAGAACCCCTCACTCCACCTCGCTGTGACCTCAATCACCTCCCTAGCCACCTCTTTGAGCAAGCAGAGCCCCGATACTCGAGATCGACCAAGGCCCCTCCGCCTCAGAGCTCCGGTCGATCTATGGCTACACATCGGTTCTCGCATCCCTCTGCCCACCAGAGCAATCCCCTCCACACGAGGAAGCTTTCTCCCCTCTTCCCCGAGCAAATCTGTGCCCGTAGCTGCTACCTCCACCTTCACCAGAAACCCCTCCTCCATGGCTACCTCGTCCGGGTCAACCAGAGCACCTCCACCGTCGACTAGACCACCAGCAGGTAGGCCGCGACGAGCCGGACACATTCATGTCGTCCTTAGGGCCCGAGGACATTGGTAGCCACGCCGGCGTGCTCCTGCTCCTCTCTGGCCAGAGGTAGGAGATGACCCCGACATGTGTGCCCCACCTGTCGGTGGCTCATCTCTCTCTCCCTCGCTGCCTGCAGCCACTGAACACAGGGGCCCGCGCGTCAATTTCAAACCTGACGGCGCGCGCGCCTGGGCAGGCTGGTTGGCTGGCTAGTGGGCCGGCCCAGTTCCAGGTCAAGCCAGGCCATGGACTGTAGCCCTTTTTATTTTATTTTAAAACTTGATTTTAAATGATTTTTGTAAAAATATTTAACGAGTGAAATAATATGATTCTTCCACTTTTATTTTTCTAAAAATGTTTAGTATTTAACAGAACCATTGGATGAATTTTTGCAACAACTATTCTGTTTTATAATAATAAAAAGGGTTAATTCGGAATAATTTTGCTTCTGTTAAACTGATTTTAAAAATATTCTTTCATTAAAACCGGAGACAAATATTTTTAGAATAACAATATGGATTTATCAGAATTGAACAACATTTCTAAAGTTACTTTGTGATCTATTTTGGAGTGGGCCACTTATTGCTTTTTATTTAGTACAACGATACAAAACCCGCGTGACGAAGGAGTTGGACTTGAATACCCTGGATACCTAGCTGAGCAAGGCAAGCAGCCCTTTGACCATGTCTGAGCATATGTTATATTGCATGCTAGTGTAGCAAATATTTCCATTGCAGATGATCCTAAGTACCGGAAAATCATTGAAGTAATGTTACAGATGGCTCCTCCATAGTACTTGCATGTTGAGCATGATCCTACCACCTATGAGGGTCACGCTATTATCATGTTGACAAGTAGAGCTAAGAATAATAGCAGGAGCATGATGTTGGTATAGATCTAAGGTTTGTAAAACCCCATGGGGTGCCACTAATGCCCAAGGGTGATGATGAGTTAGGTGGCCTCTTTTGGTGAAGTGGTGCACCGGTGTATTTTGAGTGTGTATGGTTTCGGAAATGGGATTAGATTTATGATGTGTTGACCGTCCCAACCTTACATGTACGACCACGTTACCCCTTTAAGGGACAGGGCTTTGTTGATTACTCTAGTCGATGCTAGAAGAGAGCCACATTCCTAGTGGTGGGAGTGATGTGTGGTCACTCTCGTGAGGGGGTCGTGCCAGGAATGGCAACTATGTTGTTTTTACGTGTTCCAGGCACACCGTTGGTCCCCGCATGGTTGATACTGTCCAGAGTCGTTGCTCTTAATACGTACATCATGTGGGCTGGGTACAAATCGAGTGGACCTATTTGTCTAGTATCGTTAGGGGAAAGGCATTGATCGGGTACTTACCTCGGGTATGTTATATACCGCGAGTCGTGGATGACATGGAAGCTTCCTGGATCTCGTTGGTCCAGCGTACTACCTCTGCAGAGTGTAAAACTATCTGAATAGCCGTGTCCACTGTCAAGGACAGTTGGGTGTTGGTTCTTAAACTACGTCTAGTCGTTTCCGCACAAACTAAGTGTGTGTGTGTGTGTGTGTATGGCAAATTAAATAGTGTTTTATGAAACAGATGATATGACCAAGTTTGGTGACTTGGCATAAAGGGTGAACCTAGAGTGTTCAGCCGTCGACAGATATATTGATATCTGTAACATGTTCTTCAAATCAACATTTAGCTTATGTTGTTCATATCATTTATGAAACAGGCAAGTTGTTAACCACCAAAGATGCATATTACTTGTTATCCTTTCATTTCCATTGTTCATATCATGGGTTGTTTGCGGGTACATTCAAAAGTACTCATTGGCTTGCCGCTGGTTATATTATTGACCAAACATGGAAGGACCGGAGTTTCGAGAAGAGTGCATCTTCGGAAACGGCCCTACGAACTATGACGCTTCCCAATCACAAGGGCTGTTGGTGTAGGCCGATGGCATGGGCACCCGCTTAGACCTACGATTTCCGCTACTAGTTGTATCTGTTTTATTTGGCGTTATAGGCCCTACCTTATGAACTTGACCACTCGGTCACGTGATGTAATAATTTGGTACTTGGATGTAAGACTCTCTATATTCTGTATCTGTGTGTTCGGTGAGCAATGATCTCTGGGATCACTGAGCACGTTCATTTGGCGATCTCGACTAGTAAGTAGGGGTCCCCACATAGTTGGTATCAGAGCGATCCTGACTATAGGAAGCCTTAGGTAGCATGGACGATAGCCGAGACAATTAGTGCACCTAGTCTTTACACTGAGATTTTCTGCACCCACAAAAAACTTTTCTAACCCTTTCCCCTACATGGCTAGAGAGGTCGGTGTCACTATTGACCAACTCCTAGGCGACGAGGAAATACCCACGGTGGAAGGGTATAAAATAACATGGACATTTGACACCGGGCAACCTCTCGTCATGCCTGAGCTTGTCGAGCAGCTACCAACGCAAATGTACAGATTCCATACCTGGTACATGAGGAAAACAGAACTCGGGCGAGAGAGCCTCATGGTGAAAGTCAAGAGAGAGCATTACTTCAATGAAAAGATTTGTGGATTGAAAATCCAAAAGTCTGGTAGTTATTCAATCAAGACACACTCAACAAATTTGTCGTCAGTTGCTATTATCTATAAGTTATTATTTTTTCTAATTTAAGTCTCTAGCTCTCATCAGCTCGTTCATCTGCCTCTAACTATCCTCACTATATTCTTTTGTGTGGTGTTATGCAGAATGAAGATGTTTGAAATGAAAAGAGATGGTTTCTTTCGCATTGGCTTCATTAACCCAAATACCATTCATGAGGAGAATTTAATAAGAAACAAAGATGAAATAAAGGACAACTTGTTCCTTTTTTCGGAGATACTAAATACCCAACCAACAATATTATTTCCTTACAACTTCACGTGACAGTTACTGCCTTGTACTATAAACTTTGGTTTGCTTACTCGATGTTAAGTGTGCGTATAGTACTTGACGAGTTATGCATGCATGCCCTCTTATACAACACAGTTTCAACTTTATCCTGCTAATCATTACGGTTGACGAGGGAAAAGTTCTTGTACTGGAATCACTAAGTAAAGAACCTAAAGAGTACATGAACCCGAGGTTGATGCTCGACAGGTATTTCAATCATTATCGCACTATGTCGGCCTCTTTAGTTCATTTCCTGATATCAAGTAATCAGTGACTCATTTATTCTTTTTCTTTGTCGGGCAGGGTTTGTACACGGTTCATCAAGAAGTTTTGCGGTGAATGGAAACCAAAGTTGCAATGGTCAACATCCAAGGTAATTAAGTAGTACTAGCTACGTTCGGCATCTCTTTAGTTCTAGTTCCAATACCATTATAATACTTGATTATTATCTTACTGAATTCTATTCTTGTAAAGTTCTACATGCGGTAGGAACACGGGACTAATCTATGTGCATACTATGTTTGCGAGAACATTTCCTTTATGACTGAACGGAGTTGCAAAGATGCAAGAACTCTTGGGGTACGTAAACACTATTCATAATTTTTTTATCATGGTCTAATATATACACACAACTAATATATTCATATTGGTCTCCCTCTTTAAAGATGCACGAGATGCGGGATAAACTCCTACCAATGGAACGCATACGAGCACTTCAAGAGGATATTTTGGGATTTTTGCTTGAGCACGTCATAGATCCCAAAGGAGAATAACACTTCACCAATTAATGCATGCATATAGTTGATCTCCAAGTTGTAGAAGAAATTGTATATACAAAAATATATATATTTGTGCATATATGCATATATATATGCATGGTCCTATGAGAAATTCTATGATATATATGAAGTGTCCTACAAGAAATCCTATGATATATGCATATATAACGTGTATTGTATGTAGTAGCATAAGATATGTTTGAAATGAAAAAGAATTAAATGAAAAATGGAAAATAAACACGAAAATAAACAATAAACCCCAAATCTCCAAATCTTTTAGTCCCGGTTGGTGTTATCAACCGGGACTAAAGGTCCTCGCCCCCAGCACGCGTTGCCATCCACGTGGAAGGGAATTAGTCCCGGGTCGTGGAAAACCAAGACTAAGGGGGGCCTTTAGTCCCAAGTTATTAGAACTAATTGGTGAAGTGGGACTAAAGGGCCTTACCAACCGAAACTATAACCATGTTTTCTACTAGTGATACAACCGACTTCAGCCAGGTGTAAACACGCTAATCTAGGCTACACAGCTTGGATGACACGACAACCTTTACAGCTTTCCTACTTGTTCACGAGATCATCATGTAGTCCGGTCTTCAACAATGTGGCCCATTAGGTCGGCCCACAAACAACTGTCCAACCACCTGAGGACCCCTTAGTTTCGGACTCCCTCAGGTGTGCCACTAGAAGCTCCATATAAAGTGCTAGAGGGTTTTTCCTAGTCCACGGAGGTGACGGTTGCCTTCCAAGTTCTCAAGGTGGATCCCCAATAAATCCTGAAAGACAAGTCGTCAAGAAGTTCAACCTGAATGTCAAAGCAAGTATACGAAGTCCGCGGCCAATCAATTATCCCGCATGAGTAATCAAAATAAATTTCCAAGAGTCTAAGAAGAAAATCCAAGACGCAAATAAAAAATTGAAATCTCACGAGTTCGAGAAGCAGTCAAGAAGTCCCAAGTAGTAAGGAGGCCACTGGAAAGAAGGCGGGAGGTAGTGGTTCACCACCCCACTATAAGGCATAAACTTTGTTTGCCATGTCGTTGTCCCAAAACCATTAACCGTGAATCTATCACACCCAAGTCTCTAGGTTCATGGGGCATGTTGAGCTGTGGGGGCCGTCAATATGATGATGGGCTAGAGTATGAATTTTTGTTGCCTCTCGGAAACATCCCGAAACACAGTGTCTTCATACATGTACGCAGAAGCTTATTTAAGTTGTTGAGTTGCAATCGTCAAGGTGTATTGATGGTTCCCGATGATGAGCCCTTCGATTAACCACTATGTCAACCTAGACCATGGGACTTTGGGTGCGGCGATACCCATGTATTCATGATACCGCCGCCGACGTCATGACAACCAATAGTCCACACCAATATGTGTTATGGGGGCTCAAAGGAGGCATTTGCGCACTTGTGAGGGTGGCATTGATGTCACTGTGGTACCCCATCTCCAATAGCAATGAAGCGTGGGCAACATCAACCCCTCAATCATTCTTAAGTCCGATGGCGTCCCAACGTAGGACCACAATTGATAGCTGGACGTAGTTTAAGCAGGATTACCCAACTATCCTTGACCGTGGACATGGCTATTTGAATAGTTTTACACTCTGCAGAGGTAGTACGTTGGACCCACGAGATCCGGGAAACTTCCGTGTCATCCACGACTCGCGGTATATAGCATACCCGAGGTGAGTACCCGGTCAATGCCTTTCCCCTGACGATACTAGACAAAGAGGTCCACTCGATTGGTACCCAGCCCACATGTTGTACGTCTTACGAGCACCGACTCTGGACAGTTCCAACCATGCGGGGACCAACGGTGTGACTGGAACTCATAAAAATGGCATAGTCGGCCTACCTGGCACGACCCCATCACGAGAGTGACCACACATCACTCCCGCCACTAGTAATGTTGCTCTTTGCTACCAACGACCAGAGTAATTAACATAGCCCCGGCCCATAAGGGGTAACGTGGTCATACTTGTAAGGTTGGTACGGTCGACACATCATAAATCTAATCCCATTTCCGAAACCATATTCACTCAAAGTACCCGGTGCACCAGTTCACCAAAAGTGGTCACCTAACTCATCATCACCCTCGGGCATTAGTGGCACCCGACAGGGTTTTCATAAACTCTTTGATTTATGTCATCAACATGCTCATGATAATACTACTTCAAACTTTACTTGTCAACATGACATTAGCATGACCCTCAAGGGGTAGGATCAAGCTCAATGCATGTGCTCCGGGGGAGCCATCGGTAAAATCATATCAAATGATTACCGGCACTTATGATCATATGCAACGGAAATACTGTTGGGGAACGTCGCATGGGAAACAAAATTTTTCCTACGCGCACGAAGACCTATCATGGTGATGTCCATCTACGAGAGGGGATGAGTGATCTACGTACCCTTGTAGATCGTACAGCAGAAGCGTTAGAGAACGCGGTTGATGTAGTGGAACGTCCTCACGTCCCTCGATCCGCCCCGCGAACAATCCCGCGATCAGTCCCACGATCTAGTACCGAACGGACGGCACCTCCGCGTTCAGCACACGTACAGCTCGACGATGATCTCGGCCTTCTTGATCCAGCAAGAGAGACGGAGAGGTAGAAGAGTTCTCCGGCAGCGTGACGGCGCTCCGGAGGTTGGTGATGACCTTGTCTCAGCAGGGCTCCGCCCGAGCTCCGCAGAAACGCGATCTAGAGGAAAAACCGTGGAGGTATGTGGTCGGGCAGCCGTGAGAAAGTCGTCTCAAATCTGCCCTAAAAGATCCATATATATAGGAGGAGGGAGGGGGGCCTTGCCTTGGGGTCCAAGGACCCCCCAAGGAGTCGGCCGAGCCAAGGGGGGGAGGACTCCCCCCCCCCAAACCGAGTTGGACTTGGTTTGGTGGGAGGAGTCCCCCTCCCTTCCCACCTCCTTCCCTTTTTTTTTCCTCTTGATTTTTCTTCTCTTGGCGCAATGGGCACTTGTGGGCTGTCCCACCAGCCCACTAAGGGCTGGTGTGGCTCCCTAAATGCCTATGGGCTTCCCCGGGGTGGGTTGCCCCCCCCCCCCCCCGGTGAACTCCCGGAACCCATTCGTCATTCCCGGTACATTCCCGGTAACTCCGAAAACCTTCCGGTAATCAAATGAGGTCATCCTATATATCAATCTTCGTTTCTGGACCATTCCGGAAACCCTCGTGACGTCCGTGATCTCATCCGGGACTCCGAACAACATTCGGTAACCAACCATATAACTCAAATACGCATAAAACAACGTCGAACCTTAAGTGTGCAGACCCTGCGGGTTCGAGAACTATGTAGACATGACCCGAGAGACTCCTCGGTCAATATCCAATAGCGGGACCTGGATGCCCATATTGGATCCTACATATTCTACGAAGATCTTATCGTTTGAACCTCAGTGCCAAGGATTCGTATAATCCCGTATGTCATTCCCTTTGTCCTTCGGTATGTTACTTGCCCGAGATTCGATCGTCAGTATCCGCATACCTATTTCAATCTCATTTACCGGTAAGTCTCTTTACTCGTTCCGTAATACAAGATCCCGCAACTTACACTAAGTTACATTGCTTGCAAGGCTTGTGTGTGATCTTGTATTACCGAGTGGGCCCCGAGATACCTCTCCGTCACACGGAGTGACAAATCCCAGTCTTGATCCATACTAACTCAACTAACACCTTCGGAGACACCTGTAGAGCATCTTTATAGTCACCCAGTTACGTTGCAACGTTTGATACACACAAAGCATTCCTCCGGTGTCAGTGAGTTATATGATCTCATGGTCATAGGAATAAATACTTGACACGCAGAAAACAGTAGCAACAAAATGACACGATCAACATGCTACTTCTATTAGTTTGGGTCTAGTCCATCACGTGATTCTCCCAATGACGTGACCCAGTTATCAAGCAACAACACCTTGTTCATAATCAGAAGACACTGACTATCATTGATCAACTGGCTAGCCAACTAGAGGCATGCTAGGGACGGTGTTTCGTCTATGTATCCACACATGTAAATGAGTCTTCATTCAATACAATTATAGCATGGATAATAAACTATTATCTTGATACAGGAATTATAATAATAACTACATTTATTATTGCCTCTAGGGCATAATTCCAACAAATACTTGCTATCTTAACATGCAAAGTAACATATGCTCAGTCATGGTCAAAGGGCTGCTTGCCTTGGTCAGCTAGGTATCCAGGGTCTTCGAGGTCTTCCGCTCCGATTCCCTCGTCACATGGATTTTCTATCATCGATAAAACAATAAATAAGAAATAGCTCATATAGAAACAGATCACAAAGTCATTTAAAAAAATGTTATTTATTACTTATAAATCTAAGTTGTCATTTTGAAAAATATTTGCCTCGAATTCTCTTGAAGGAACGTTTTTAAAATTAACAAAACAAAAGCAAAACTATTCCAATTTAGTCCTTTTTATTATTGTAAAACAGAAATGTTGTAGAAAAAATCATCCAATCATATTATTAAATACTACATATTTTTAGAACAATAATAGTTGAAATATTATATTTTTACACTCGTTAAATATTTTTATAAAAATCTTTGAAATCAGATTTTTGAAAATAAAGAAAAATGGGCTAAGCCCCTGGCCTGGCTAGTCCTGGAGCTGGGCTGGCCCCAGGCCAGCCGACAGCCTGCCCAGGTGCTCGCACCGTCAGGTTTGAACCTGACGTGCGGGGCCCTATGGTCAGTGGCTGTGGACAGCGTGGGGGAGGACACTGGGCCACCGAGAGGTGAGGCACACCTATCGGGGTCGTCTCCTACGTTTGGCCAGAGAGGAAGAGGAGCACGCCGGCGAGGCTGCCGACGGTCTCAGGCCCCAACAAGGACTGTAATGGGTTCGCCATGACGTCGCCTACCTACTGGTGGTCGGAACAACATTACAGAGGTAGGAGTTCACCAGGGACGAGGAGGCCGTGGCGGAGGAGTTTTGGGAGGTGGTCGAGGAGGTGGTTAGAGACACAGAAATGCTCGGGCGAGTTGGGGGAACGATTCCTTGGGTTGAGGGGATCAGTTTGGTGGGTCGAGGGGCGCAGGAGCCGTCGTGTAGCCGGAGATCGACCGGAGCTCCAAGGCGGAGGGGCCTCGATCCATCTCGAGCACCGGGGTTGTGCTAGTTTGCTAGGGTGGCTAGGGAGGTGCTAGTGGTCGTGGTGAAGCTATCTGAGGGGTGCGGGAGTGAGGGGGGATATTTATAGGCCCGCGACGGTGAGCCAATTCGGGAGCGCCGGTGACTCACCATGGCGCGCATGGGGGTACAGAGAGGGGCTGGGGTTGAAACCACGGTCTAAGGACATGGTTTTGGACTGCCACAACCATCTGCTTCAGAGGGAGAGAGGGAGGAGTCGAGCATCCGTGGTCGCGCAACCTTGGCTGGTTCTGGTGTGTGCGGGCACGCGTCGCATGAGCTCTAATGCGGGGGAGGAGGAGCCCTGAGGGTTGCTCGACGGAGAGGGGTTGTCGGGGAAGAGGTTGGGCACCTCGTGGGAGGTTGGAACTGGCCGAGAGCGTCGCCCCCACCTTGGTGGCTTCCTGTAGCGCGCCCAGAGCGCAGTTTTGACATGCCACAGCATGCTGGTGCGCTCTGAGGCACTTTGGATGTGTCTAGCATGTCCCGGCACTGGCTGGGAGTTTGGCTAGCCATTTGGGTCTCGTGGGAGCTTCCGCTGGTCAATGGAGACAAGAAATGCTAGTGCTGTCAGCCTTGAGGTGAAGCCTAAATTGGAGTTTTTGGCCTTTCCACTTTGAACCAGTGAGGGGCTAGTTGACTAGTGTTAGATATGGATACTGGCCACCTAATCTATGAGTTTGGAGCAAAGGGGTTGGGTTTAGCTGTGGTTTAGGTGGCTTTTCCCTATTTGTCAGAAGGTGCTCGATAGTGGTTTGAGGGGGTTGCACCTGACCACTCGTGCTGCAACTTAACAGGTTTGGGTTTGGTGCAAAAACACGGGGTTTCACCAATTTTGAGCTCCTTTGGACAAGTTTAGCTTTGCAAACTTGAAAACACTTCAATTTGACCAGATCTGTCCCTTCCAAAGAGAGTGTGGGCAAACTAAGTCCCACAAATCCCAGTTTTGGTGTGGAACCCTAATTTGAGGTATTTGGCACTGCTGCAAAGTTTCAACATCATTGGATAAACCTGTCCATGTCGAGTTGCTCTAACTTCAATCTAGACACAAGGGGTTTTGGGGTTATCTGGACCAAGGTGAAACTTTATGTGGACAGCAAATATGGCTTAGGGATACTACTGGAATTTTCTAGGATTTTATTGAGAATATTTCCTTTGGAAATATTTCAAAAGGTCAAAATAGATAGAAATGGCTTCCAGGGTTTTATTCAAATAATTATAATATATATGGAAATATATGCCCATGTGATCATCTCCAAATTTAATAAGATTTTTCTAAGGCAGAAAAGTATTATTCGAAGTATGAATACCAATTCTGGCCTCACAAATGTACATGCAATTTAATTAGGAAAATAATTCTAAAAATAATTATTTTGTGGTTTTAAGGCAGTAAAATGAAGTTAAAATCAGATCACCAACTTTGGGTAGAAACACCTCTTGCCATCAAAGGCATGTAGTGCAACACAAAGTAGGGTTTTACCTTAATCAGAAACATGTAAAGGTTTTTGGAAATAAATCGATATTCTGAAATGGGGTTTTTCATCACATGATAAAACACACAAGCATACAATGAGAATCATGGCCCTCACATCATTAGTTTTGAAAAAGTTTTAACAAGATCAGTTTTTTGCATTACGCAAAAGTGGTAGTAAAAACAGGGTGTGACAGACCTATCCCCCTTACAAGAATCTCGCCCCCGAGATTCCTAAGCTAGGTGCTAAAAATGTCCAGAAACTTAGATCGGAGATAGTCTTCACACTCCCATGTTGCTTCGGCTTCGGTGTGGTTGCTCCACTGAACCTTGAAATACTTGATGGTGCGGCTTCTGGTGCAACGCTCAACTTCATCCAAAATGCGGACCGACTTCTCGTGGTAGGTGAGATCAGGCTGAAGGTCAATGGCCTGGTGTTCAATGTCCTTCTAAAGATCAGGACGATTTGGCGCTTGAAGACACTTCCGAAGTTGTGACACGTGGAAGATGTTGTTTACACCCAAAAGTTCCGGAGGTAGCTCCAACTGATAAGCAACTTCTCCACGCCTTGTCGTGATCTTAAAAGGTCCAATGAACCTTGGAGCGAGTTTCCCTTTAATGTGGAAACACTTGTTCCCTTGAGAGGTGTGACACGGAGGTACACTAGGTCTCGGGGAATGAACTCCACATCCCTGCGGCGAGAATCCACATAACTATTTTGTCGTGACTTGGTTGCTTTTAGATTCTCTCAGACCAGTTGCACCTTCTCTTCTGCCTTATGCAAAACTTCCGGCCCGAAAATCAGTCCTCCTCCGGTTTCGGACCAATTGAGCGGTGTGCGGCACTTTGGTCTGTACAACACTTCGAACGGGGCCATTTGGAGACTGGACTGGTAGCCGTTGTTGTATGAAAACTCAGCGAACGGAAGACACTCTTCCCATTTGGCTCCATGCGCCAAGACTCATGCGTGGAGCATACCTTCGAGTATCTGATTCACTCTTTCCGTTTGTCCACCCGTTTGTGGGTGGAAAGCGGTGCTCAAAGAGAGCTTGGTTCTGATGGCTTCTTGGAACTTTTTCCAAAATCTTGAGGTGAACTGTGTGCCTCGGTCAGATACAATCTCCTTGGGAACTCCATGAAGGCTTACAATACACTCAATATAGAGACTAGCCAACTTGTTCCCATCATATGTGGTGTTGACAGGAATGAAATGGGCCACTTTGGTCAAATGGTCGACAGTAACCCATATAGAGTCATGGCCTCTCCTAGACCTTGGTAAGCCGGTAACAAAGTCCATGCCTATATTGTCCCACTTCCATTCTGGCACTTTGAGAGGTTGTAGCAGTCCTGCAGGTCGCTGATGCTCAGCCTTGACTTGTTGGCACACGTCGCACTTGGAAACATAGGACGCTATTTCCCTCTTCATGCCATGCCACCAGAATCTTTCTCGGAGATCATGATACATCTTGGTACCACCAGGGTGAATAGAGTAGGGTGTATCATGTGCTTCCTATAGGATCAAATCCTTGAGTTTAGCCTTGTTGGGTACACATAAACGTTGCCCAAACCACACTACTCCTTGTTCATCCACCGAGAATCCTGGGGCCTTGCCTTCTTGAATCTTCTTCCTGATGCCTTCAATTCTCTTATGACCCTTCTGGGCCTCCTTGATGTCATCCACCAGCGTTGGTTTGACTTCGAGGTTATCTAGGAATCTTGATTCTACTAATTCCAACCCGAAGTTCTCTAATTCTTCATATAAGGCGGGTTGCCTTTCCTTTAGCATGACGTTCAAGGTGTTGGTCTTTCGGCTTAAGGCATTGGCCACTACATTGGCCTTACCGGGGTGATATTGAATGCTGAGGTTGTAGTCTTTGATTAACTCCAACCATCTTCGTTGCCTCATATTCAATTCCCTTTGAGTGAAGATATACTTCAGACTTTTGTGGTCAGTGTATATTTCACATCGCTTCCCCAGAAGGTAATGTCGCCATGTTTTCAGGGTATGCACTCCAACTGCCAACTCGAGATCATGGGTGGCATAGTTCTCCTCATGCGGGCGCAGTTGTCGTGACAGATACAACACGAGTCTGCCATCCTGCATTAGAACCCCACTGAGTCCGGTCCTCGAGGCATCACAATATATCACAAACTCCTTGCTGATATCTGGAGTGGCCAATACCGGGGCGGTGGTTAATCTCTTCTTCTATTCTTGGAAGCTGGATTCACACTCTAGCGTCCATTCGAACGTCTTGACTTTCTTCAAGAGCTGAGTCATGGGTCGAGCGATGCGGGAGAATCCTTCTACGAACTTGCGGTAATATCCCACGAGTCCGAGGAAGCTCCTGACTTCCTTCACAGCAATTGGCGATTCACAGTTGGTTACCGTAGTAATCTTGGAGGGATCAACTGCCAATCCACTTGATGTCATGGTATGGCCCAAGAATCCAACTTCGTTCAACCAAAATTGGCATTTGCTGAACTTAGCAAAAAGTTGGTGCTCTCGAAGCTTCACGAATACTAACCTTAAGTGTTTCTCATGCTCTTCTTCGGACATGGAAAAGATTAATATGTCATCAATGAATACGACGACAAACTTGTCCACGTATTCCATGAAGACCTTATTCATGAGGTACACGAAGTAAGTTGTGGCATTAGTCAACCCAAAACACATGACAGTGCATTCATACAGACCGTTCCGGGTCATGAACGCAGTCTTGGGTATGTCCTCAGGTCGGATCTTCAGTTGGTAATATCCAGATCGGAGGTCGATCTCGGAGAATACCTTAGCTCCATTTAGCTGATTGAATAAGTATTCAATGTTGGGGAGTGGGAACTTGTTCTTAATTGTGACCTCATTGAGAGAACGGTAATCGACGCAGAGTCGGATAGTCCCATCCTTCTTCGACACGAAAAGAACAGGTGATCCCCAAGGTCACGCACTTGGACGAATAAATCCTTTCCTGAGTTGCTCATCCAGTTGCTTCTTCAACTTCGCTAGCTCTTCGGATCCCATCCTGTAAGGCTTCTTATAAATAGGCCTTGATCCGGGCATGAGTTCATTGATGAAGTCGATGTCTCAGTCAGGAGGCATCCCTGGTAGCTCATCAGGAAAGATGTCTGATTATTCACACACTATTGGCACTCGATCGAGTTCTTCCTCTGACAGGCTGTTAACCCGTGGTACTTGAGCGGGTACTGGCTCAGAGACATACTTGACTTTGACAACTTGGTCACTTGTCATGGTAATGGCCCAGTTAGCACAGTCCAAGATACTATGATGCTTGACCAACCAATCCATGCCGAGAATTACTTCTAGGCCTTGCGACTTAAGCACAATGAGATCAGCTGAGAAGCTCGTCCCATTGATAACTATCCCGATCTTCCTACACCCTAGATTGGTCCTCAAAACTGCTCCGGGGGTTTGAATTGCCATATGCCCATGAAGAAAGGTAGGTTCTATACCACATTTTTCCGCAAACTTTTGCGTAACAAAAGAATGTAAAGCACCACAATCAAACAACACTGTTGCTGGGGTAGAGTTGACGAGGAACGTACCCAGAATGCAGTCCGGGTCTTCTTGTGCCTCTTCCGCGGAAATATGATTAATCCACCGCTTGATGTGATACTGCTGATTGCGGGGAGCGTGATTCCTGTCTGGTGCTCCTTGGCCTGGATTTTGCGCATTGGGGCGCTGAGCATCGGGTTTCTTGTTGGGGCACTGCCTGGAATAGTGCCATGTTTGTCCACATCCGAAACAGGTAACTTGCACTGGAAGATTGGTCTTGATTCCACTGTTGTTCGACGGATTGCTTGCTCGCTTGGTGTTGACTTGCTGCTGAGGCTGGTAGTTCTGGCAAAATGTTGGATACTTGTACTGCTGCTGATAGTTGGGTCTTGCTGGAGCTGGCTGCCATGTTCGTGGCTTCGTGTTACCTGGTCCTCCACTACCCATTAGCTTGTGATTACGGGTGTCGTCCATGGCACGACGCTTGTCTTCCAACATAAGGGCCTTATTAACCAGATTGCTGAAGGTCCGGCATTCGCAAACAACCAGCTGATAGTGGAGTGCTGTTTTAGTCGTTCCATAAAGCGTTCCACTTTGGCGGCTTCAGTGTTGACGTCCTCAGGCGCGAATCTTTACAGGAGGTTGCACTTCTGCAAATATTCCTTGACGGATCCAGTGCCTTGCCTTAAGGCTCGAAATTCCCGCTTCTTAATGGTCATCATTCCAGGAGGAATGTGAGCAGCGCAGAATCCATCTTTGAACACAGCCCAAGTGATTACTTGCCCTGCTCGCATGATCTGAAATCCATCCCACCAAGCTCTGGCTGTGCCTCCGAGACAGTGAGAAGCATAGAGAACTTTCTCACGATCATCAGTGCACTTGACCAGCGCGAGGAGGTCTTCGATAGTACAGATCAAGTCATCGGCATCCAATGGTTCAGTCGTCTCCGTGAATATGGGTGGCGTAGTTCGCATGAACTCATAGGGAGTTGAGAGACCATTGCCATTCCCGTTCTGCGGTGGGTTGTTCACCAAGGTTTGAGCCAGCTGCTGAATAGCGGAATTGTTGGCTTGACGCTCCTCTCGAAGAGCTTGAAGGGATTGATCCATGGTCAAGCTTTTAGGAGGAGGCGGCGGCGGCGGAACATCGTCTTGCTGCTCGTGGTGATCTCCAGCTTGAGCTTCCCCTACGGTTCCCTGCTGCTGACCTGAAGAGTTAGAGCCGGGGTTGCCGAAGGTGCTGTTGCGAGTTGCATTCACCATCCTGTCTTGGGAGTAGAGAGGTCAATTTGCCAAACTGGCTGAAATCATAAGGGATGATGCTCTAGTAAAGAGGGGGTCTGGTGTTGTGCTAGTGTAAAAAAATTAAGCCAATGGTTTTGAAAAGAGCTACTACATTATATTAAAAACAAGCGATGTACTCGCTCACAAGCTGCCTAAGCCAGAATGCGACTTGCATCCAACAGGCTTACACAATACTCATGGTTCATACAAACCGATACAGGAACTCATACGCTCGGGGGTACATCCTAATTGCCTATGCTGCTAAAGCTAAGCGGCCGACTGCGCGGTGTCATGAGCGGGTTTTGCGAGATCTTCGTCTTCACCTTCATCTTCATCTTCATCTTCATGAGTGATTCCCTTCTTTGAAGGAGTAGTAGAAGGAAGCGCACCATCACGGTGTCTCTTGGTTGGCGAGGTAGCGAAGAGTTCGGTGTACTCTTCCACAGTCAAGTGATGACTCTGTAGAGGAGTGGCCTGAAGCGGTGGTATTCCTCCTCGGAAAGCAAAACCTGGTGGTCCTTTGGGTGCTCCTTCCTTCTTCACCATGCGGTTCTTCATCTTCTCCGTGTGAAGCAGATCCTTTACTTGGTGCCGCTCTTGGCAGATCCTAGTTGACTCCTTGATCAAAAGGTGTGTCAAAGTGTCGGAGGAGAGACTAAAGTAGGTCTGAAACCTCAGTGGCATCCCGTCCTTGGAAGATGGGTTGAGTGTCCAACTCCCGTCTACCCCATCCTTAACAAAAGTTAGGTGACGAGTAGATGGCTCAACAGCCATCTCGGGAAGGATGTCGCGGAGTCGCACGAGCCCCTCTCGTGCTGCGGTCTCCACTGCCAACATTAGATCTTCCATCTGTGGACCTTCAAAGAACCAACTAGTCGGGGAGTCATTAGCCTTCACTATCACGTCCACGTGATATTCGTTAGTGTCGGCGTTGACCCAGTTCTCGTGGTAGAGGAAGATGGGCGTGCGGCGTGCTTGACACTTCTCGAGGCTATCACTCAAAAGAAGAGGAAAGCCTGTCTCCAGAAGCATCTCAGGTACGGCGGCCATCTACAAGATGTAGAGGAGAGAGTTAGAAAGTTTTCAGTGGGTGCAGAATCTCACGTTAAGGTCTATGTGCACTAGTCATCTCGGCTTTCGTCCATGCTACCTAAGGCTCCCTATAGTCAGGATGGCTCTGATACCAGCTCTGTGGGGACCCCGACTTACGGGTCAAGATCGCCGTGCTCAGTTATCCCAAAGATCAATGCTCATCGAACAGAGATACCAAATAAAAGAGTCTTCCATCCAAGTATCGATTATTACAACACATGACCGAATGGTCAAGTTCACAAGGCAGGGCCTAAGTCCAAATCATTATGATACAACTAGTAGCAGAAATCATAGGGGCTAAGCGGGTGCCCATGCCATCAAGCCTACACCGACAGGCATTCTGACTCCGAAGCATCCTAGGTCGTAGGGGCATCTCCGAAGACGTACCATGTCTGGACAATAACATAACCAGTGGCAAGCCAATGAGTACGTTGAATGTACTCGCAAACAGCCCATGTTACGAACAATGAAAGTGAAGGATAACAATATCATGCATCTTTGGTGGATTTCATCGGGGTGGAATGATCATGAATATGCATCAAGTTAAAGAATTACTTTTGAAGAATAGGTTGCAAATATCAATATATCAGTCGAGGGACGAGCCATCCGTGCTCACCCTATATGCCAAGTCACCAAACTTGGTCATATCATTACTTTCATAACAACACGTTTTTAACACAACACACACACTTGGTTTATGCGGAAACAGCTGGACGTAGTTTAAGCAGGATTACCCAACTGTCCTTGACCATGGACACGGCTATTCGAATAGTTTTACACTCTGCAGAGGTAGTACGCTGGACCCACGAGATCCGGGAAACTTCCGTGTCATCCACGACTCGCGGTATATAACATACCTGACGTAAGTACCCGATCAATGCCTTTCCCCTGACGATATTAGACAAAGAGGTCCACTCGATTGGTACCCAGCCCACATGTTCTCTGTCTTACGAGCACCGACTCTGGACAGTACCAACCATGTGGGGACTAATGGTGTGACTAGAACTCATAAAAATGGCATAGTCGTCCTACCTGGCATGACCCCATCACGAGAGTCACCACACATCACTCCTGCCACTAGTAATGTGTCTCTTTGCTAGCAACGACTAGAGTAATTAACATAGCCCCGTCCCATAAGGGGTAACATGGTCGTACTGGTAAGGTTGGGACGGTCGACACATCATAAATCTAATCCCATTTCCGAAACCATACTCACTCAAAGTACCCGGTGCACCACTTCACCAAAAGTGGACACCTAACTCATCATCACCCTCGGGCATTAGTGGCACCCGACGGGGTTTTCATAAACTCTTTCGTTTATGTCATCAACATGCTCATGATAATACTACTTCTAACTTTACTTGTCAATATGATATTAGCATGACCCTCAAGGGGTAGGATCAAGCTCAATGCATGTGCTCCGGGGGAGCCATCGTTAAAATCATATCAAATGATTACCGGCACTTATGATCATATTCAACGGAAATACTTGCTATCTAAACATGCAAAGTAACATATGCTCAGTCATGGTCAAAGGGTTGCTTGCCTTGGTCAGCTAGGTATCCGGGGTCTTCGAGGTCTTCCGCTCCGATTCCCGAGTCACACGGATTTTCTATCGTCGATAAAACAATAAATAAGAAATAGCTCACATAGGTTAGAACCAGCGCATGGTGTTGGACTGGCCCAAGGCCAGCCGACAGCGTGCCCAGGCGCACGCGCCGTCAGGTTGGAACCTGACGTGCGGGGCCCTGCGGTTAGTGGCTGTGGACAGCGCTGGGGAGGAGGTTGGGCCATCGATAGGTGGGGCACACCTGTCGGGGTCGTCTCCTACCTCTGGCAGAGAGGAGGATGAGCATGTCGGCGAGGCTGCGGATGCTCTCAGGCCCCAACAAGGACTGGAATGGGTTTACCATGACGTTTCCTACCTACTGGTTGTCGGAACAACGTTGGAGAGGCAGGGGTTCACCGGCGACGAGGAGGCCGTGAAGGAGGAGTTTCGGGAGGTGGTCGAGGAGGTGTCTAGAAACACGGAAATGGTCGGGCGAGTTGGGGGAAAGCTTCCTGGGGTTGAGGGGATCAGTTTGGTGGGTCGAGGGGCGCAGGAGTCGTCGTGTTGCTGGAGATCAATCGGAGCTCCGAGGCGGAGGGGCTTCGGTCGATCTCGAGCACCGGGGCTCTGCTCGTTGCTGGGGTGGCTAAGGAGGTGCTATTGGTCATGGTGAAGCTATCTGAGGGGTGCAGGAGTGAGGGGGATGGCTAATTATAGGCCCACGAAGGTGAGCTGATTCGGGAGCATCGGTGACTCACCGTGGTGTGCATGGGGGTGCAGAGAGGGGCTGGGGTTGAAACCAGGGTCTAAGGACATGGTTTTGGACTTCCAGAACCATCTACTGCAGAGGGAGAGAGGGAGGAGTCGAGCATCCGTGGCCACGCAACCTTGGCCGGTTCTGGTGCCGCGGGCACGCGTATCACGAGCTCTAATGCGGGGGAGGAGGGGCCTTGAGGGTTGCTCGATGCAAAGGGGTTGTCTGGGAAGAGGTTGGACACCTCGGGGGAGGCTGGAACTGGCCGAGAGCGTCGCCTCCACCTTGGTGGCTGACTGTAGCGCGCTCAGAGCATAGTTTTGGCATGCCACGGCATGCTGGTGCGCTCTGAGGCACTTTGGACGTGTCTAGCATGTCCTGGCACTAGCTGGGAGTGTGGCTAGCCGTTTGGGTCTCGTGGGAGCTTTGGCTTGTCAAAGGAGACAAGAAATGCTAGTGCAGTCAGCCTTGAGGTGGAGCCTAAATTGGAGTTTTTGGCCTTTCCACTTTGAACCAGTGAGGGGCTAGTTGACTGGGGTTAGATATGGATACTGGCCACCTAATATTTGAGTTTGGAGCAAAGGGGTCGGGTTTGGCTGTGGCTAAGGTGACTTTTCCCTATCTGTCAGAAGGTGCTCGACAGTGGTTTGAGGGGGTTACACCCCACCACTGGTGCTGCAACTTAACAAGTTTGGGTTTGGTGCTAAAACATGGGGTTTCACCAAGTTTGAACTCCATTGGACAAGTTTAGCTTTGTAGACTTGAAAACAGTTCAATTTGACCAGATATGTCCCTTCCAAAGACAGTGTGGGCAAACTAAATCCCAAAAATCCCATTTTTCGTGTGGAACCCTCATTTGAGGTATTAGGCACTCCTGCAAAATTTCAGCTTCATTGGATAAACTTTGCAATGTAGAGTTGCTCTAACTTCAATCTGGACAAAAGGTGTTTTGGGGTTATTTGGGGTCCTTAGTCACCTTGGACCAAGGGGAAACTTTATGTGGACACCAAATATGGCTTAGGGATACTACTGGAATTTTCTAGGAGTTTATTGAGAATATTTCCTTTGGAAATAATTCAAAAGGTCAAAACAACCAGAAATGGCTTCCAGGTTTTTATTCAAATAATTATAATATAAAATAAGGTTTAAAATCTTATGTATGTAATATATATGTCCTTCTAATCATCTGCAAATTTAATCAGATTTTTTTAAGGCAGAAAAGTATTTTTCCATGTAGGAATACCAATTCTGGCCTCAGAAATGGACATGCAATTTAATTAGGAAACTAATTCTAAAAATAATTATTTTGTAGTTTTAAGGCACTAAAATGAAGTTAAAATCAGATCACCAACTTTGGGTAGAAACACTTCTTACCATCAAGGGCATGTAGTGCAACTCAAAGTAGGGTTTTACCTTAATCAGAGACATGTAAAGGTTTTTGGAAATAAATCAGTATTGTGAAATGGGGATTTTCATCACATGATCAAACACACAAGCATACAATTACAATCATGGCACTCAGATCATTAGTTTTGAAAAAGTTTTAACAAGCTCAGATTTTGCATTACAAAGAAGTGGTAGTAAAAATAGGGTGTGACACAAGGCGAGGAAAACATTCAAGCATTCAATTATTACAAACCGTGACCAAGTTCATAAAAACGCAAATAAGTTCAACGCCTCCGCGAGGCATGATGTGCATTGCAGGAAAGTAACAGGGACAAGAAATCAAGAGGAGCCGCCGTCGGTCGCCCCCTCCACGGGGGGCTAGTCGTCGACGTCAGAGGCATCGTCTTCCCCATCATCGGCTCCAACGACACGTGGAGACGAAGGAGCTGCGACGCGAGCGAACCTCCTCACCAACGCCTCCACAGGGCCCTTCACCCCCTCCGCACGATCACGAAGCTTAGATCAAATTCGGCGTCGCGAAGATGAAGGTGGCTAAAGACCCGAGTCGGAGCCACGAAGAAGAGGTCGCGGCACTCGATGTCCAAGATCTTGTCCACCTGCACGACGGCAATCTCCAGCGCCGTTACGAGCCCCTTCACGAGCGTGGCAAAGACATCCTCTGGGGTGGCCAGAGGTTCATCGAACTCGTCCCGGCAGAGGGAGCGGAGCGCCGTGCGAAGCCTGAGCTCAACGTCAGGGAAGGAGGCCAGCTTGGTGGTTTTCCCCTCCTCAGCCGGGGCGAGAGCTTTCTCGTGGGCGTCAAGGAGGGCCTTCCTTGAGGCGGCCTCGTTCTCCTGCTCTTCCAAGCGCGCCTACTTCATGCTCAGGCTGCTCTCCTCCTGGGACATCTCTTCCTCCCGGGCGGCGAGCATGGTCTTGCGGGATTTAAGCTCCTCCCCCTACAGGCGACGCTGCTCGGCCAGCTTGGTTAGTCCTCCTTCAAGGAAGTTGAGGCGGGTTTCCACCTCTTCACAGCGTTCGACAGCCGCCTTAGCCTCCTTTAGTGCTTTCTCATGCAAGGCACTCGCGGCCTCGGCCTCCCTCTCGGCCTTCCCCATCTCGTCGGCGATATTGCTCAAGGCGGTGAATGTCGCGTTCAAGATACCTTGGGTGAACACCGAGGTCTTCTGGACCTCCTCCTGCAGATCCTCCAGCGCACGCGCGGGTGGTGTCGCCAGAGGCGTAGTGCTGTGAAGAACACGGGGGCCCCGAAGACTGCTCAGCGATCGCGAGCAATGACGCTTGACGAGCTTGAGGGCCCTCGTCGGCCTGCCCCTCATGCAACGGCGTCCCCACGGTCACTTCTGCATGCTTTGGGGGCTCGACAACCAAGGCCAGGGAGACGGCCCCACGATCATCCCCTTCCCCACCTGCAGATGGTAGTGCACCAATGAGAGTAGGCGGGGCGTCGGGAGTCGCCTTCGGCTTGACGACCGTCTTGTTCCTCTTCGCCACCGGCGAGACAACATCCATGGAAGACAAGTAAAGGGGGGATCAGCCAAGCACGGACAATAGACGCGCAGGGCGTGCCCAGGCAAGTAGCTTACAATTCAACATCGCACCATATCTTCTTCCTCTTTGCATTCGCAACAGCACAGGTGACAGGCCCCCCACGGAGGGAGGCGAGCTCGGCGGCATGGTACCCCCCCTCGCCGATAGAGGTGGGATGCACCGAGAATAGCTCAGCCCTGAGCCTCCGGGAAGCAAGCACGCACGCGGACTGCATTGCAAGCAGGGTCGATGCGGGCCCCCTGCAGGCACTGTCCATGTGCGAGGAGGCCCCCACTCGTTGAAGACAGGCATCGCAGCTACCAGGTCAGCCCGGTCGTCACGATGGTATAATGGACCTAGGGCCTCGGGAAGGTCGCCAGGGTCGACGCCCAGCAAGATCGCCATGACCCTGCTCAGGTCTTGTATGGGGAGGTTCCGGGTCCGGAGCCGGAGCTCGTCGTCGCCAGCCCGATACTCCCACAGGGGCTTGGAGTGTGCGTGGAGAGGCGCCAGGCGTTGCGCCAGGAACTCCTTCACTATCATTTTTCCGGTCATCCTCTTGGCGCTGATGTTGCGGGAAAAGCGCTCCAGCACGGGCACAACCCGAGGGACGGAGAACTTCGCCGAGCTCCACACGTAGGTCTTCTCCAGCAACTCCTTCGGCTCCTCCAACCGAGGGTTGGCATCGTTAAGGCACATAAGGACCTAGTGGTGCGTGAAGTTACCCACCTTCTTCCCGACCTTCAAGAGCACGTTGCCACTCTAGGCTGCCATGAAGGAGACACACGCCGACAAATGAGCGCCGTCGTGCAGGCGCAAGCTGCAGAAGTGGCGGAGGAGGGCAACCGAAGGCTGCACACCCACAAAAGCCTCACAGTTGAAAGCAAAGACATATAGAAGCAAGATGGAGTTGGGCTGGAGATGAAGGGCTTGGATCCCATAGTGGTCCAAGACAACGGTTTAGAACTGGGAGAAAAGCGGCACCAGCCCAACGTAAATACCGTGAAGGAAGAAGGGGTATATTGCCCGAGACGCGAGTCGCTCCTCTATGGCGCCAGGCCATATCACGGTTCGCCCATGCTCGTTGGACTCGGTCGTGGTCCATGGAAGCACGAGGACGAGATTGGTGTCCTGTAAGAGGGTGCAGTCCAGGAGCAGAGAAGTCAGGGCCGGACCATGCCCCTTTGGTTTTTTGCTTGCTGGCGGGCGCCATTGTTGAACTGGCAAGGAACTACGCGGCGCTGGATCTGGGAGGTGCCAGTTGGAGTCAGAGACCAAAGAGGAAGGGCGAGTACGGAAGAAGGAAAGCAATGAGGCACCGAAGGTACAAGCAAGGCACCTAATAAGGGGGCAGAGACAGAGAACACGGAGGACCCGACACCAGCCGCGTGACATGTGCAGGCCTGGCCTAGAGGCATTTCAGGGCCAAGGGCGCCTCATGATGCCCCCCTAGGCTCCGCCCCGAAGCCAACCCGAGCACTCCGCGGGCCCAGGGGTTACTGTCGGCGTTCTGGGAATGGGGGTACCCAGACGTGCATGCGTGTTGCCCAAGGCGGGCCCACCTCATTGGAATAAACCAACGGGCTCGGCACCATTCAGGGTATCGCCCTCGTGAGGGGCCAAACCTGACGAGGAGGAGCAGCGTCAAGAACCGCAAGGGCCTCCTCAGGACCCCTCCGGAGTGGCGGATATTCCGAGGCAAGGTCGGGCCTCAGGAGTCAAGGGTGACGCCAGGAAAGGACAGGCAATCAGCAGAAGCGGAAGGAGGCGGAAGCGTACAAGCATTCCAAAGGCATCTTCCAAAGGTTTCCCTTATGGTGCAACGAAGCCGTTGCCGCATGCCAGTAGGGCAAACGTCATCCTCGGGACAGTCCCTGCAGCACGGACAGTTACTTTGCAGGCGATGACCACCTTTGGGAAGGGGAGCATGTTCCCGTGTTCCCCTTCAAAATTGGCGACAGTGGGATCCCTTCCCGTCGAAGCTACGAGAGTAGAGGACCCGGGCCTCCGCTATAAATTGAGTGGGTAGAACACTTGGTAGGGGAGAGTTCATTCGAACCGTAGGGCAATACACCTAGCCACTTGGCCTCCGGAGGATCGAGAGCACTGTACCAATTCATCCACCACCTCCACGAGAGGCAATCCACCAAAAGCAGGAGTGGGGTTTTACGCTTCGCAGGTGCCCGAAACTGGGTAAACTGTTGTGTTATGTGCTACCGTAAGCTATTGTGTTCTATGCAACCGTCGCCATCAAGTGAGTCCCTCATTGTTTCCATCGAGTAGTGGGTTAGGCGAGGCTAAGCAGGGAGAGATCTTCATGCACGCCCCAATGTTCGAATCCTTACGGTATTGCGGAGCCCGAAATCTGACAGGTGCATACCACATGAAGTCAACGAGCAGGGCACTGCGGAGTGGACCGCGCATCGGGAACTACATCCCGAGGTGACAACGCGCGGGTTGGGGTGACGGGGGGAAGACCTCGGGGCGGCGAGCAGGTCGGTGCGACGGCAGAAAGACCTCGGGTGGCAGCGAGAACCGTGTGTCGCAGCACTACATCCCGGAGGGGCATTGTAGCGGTGGCTTGTGTGTCGTGGGGAGCCTGCCTCACGCCACTACGACCCAAAGGGAAGACGTAGCGGCAACATGCGATTTGGTTAAGTCGTGGTGAGAACTAGGGGGCGGTGGCACTGCGGCCTAAAGAAAAACAATTCTTCAAAGTTTTGGATGAATTGTTTGAAATTGATGATTTTTGATTAGGATTAGGAAACATTTGAATAATTAGATCAAATTTTATACAAAATCCCTTGGGTAACACCTCTAAGAGGAAATAAGTTAATTATACGATACATTTTGCTTATGCCCATAGAAAACGTTTCGGGTATAGGCATGCACTATTATAGTGCCTGGTAACAGAGATTAAAGAAGCATATTGTTGGCTGCAGAAAATGACCCAATAGGTCGGAGTTGCGGTAATATAAAAATCAAAACACTTGAAGCATATAGCTATATACTATCATATTGTTTCGTGCAGAGAAGGTTCACTAACATGAGACAGTGTTGTAAGTTCATTTGGCTCACTGAACTTCAGCCACAAGTTACACCACAAAGCACAAGAGACCTATTGATTTGACAGTGATACAAATTTTTCAAGCTACTGGTATTAGAGAGGAATCCTCCCCCCGTACATACGTATTATGATCATTCCCCTATAGCCCATCGTATGCCATGCTATTCAAAAACATATATTACTACTAGATATTTTGTTGGCCTCTTTATTGTCCCATTGAATTGTGCATGTATAATCCAAGTCATGCCGTTTTGCAACACATGCATGCAAGATACAATCAAACAATCACTACTTGTATTCAGATGATTTTCAAAAGGAAAATACTGATGGTCGTCCATGATGTATGGCTGTGTCATAAATAGATCATTGCTCCCTCCGTTCCTAAATATAAGACCTTTTAGAGATTTCACTATAGACTAGATACGGAGAAAAATGTATGAATCTATATTTTAAAATATGACTACATAGTGGAACCTCTAAAAGGTCTTATATTTAGGGACGGAGGGAGTAGAATTTTAGCCGGAACATTTACTTGCACCATGGAAAATAAATCTTTCTAGCCAATCACTTGTCACCAATATGTGCTTGTGTAAAAACAAGGAGGAATGGCTACCGTGTAACCTGATCAACATGCATGACTTACAACATGACATGCATATGCCCCTACCTTTTCATCAGGTTTGTAAGAAAAAAAAGGGAAAAACAACAATGCCAATTTTAGAAAACTGTGGGGAGTTCCTAAGAAGTGCATTAAAAAAGAAGGACTTAGCTATATTGCTAGAGCTAGTGGTTTGGCGATGCCTTTCTAGATGGATAATGTCGCTGAAAAAATACAATTTTTACTTTTGCAATTGTAAAAAAATTCAAGGTTCCTGGAAACTATCTTAGTAATTACTTACTTATTAAGCACACGAGATTGAGATTAGGTGACCCGTATACATGGTGTCCGGGGCATCGACGATGCAAAAGTAGATGCTGAGGATGTGGCTGATGTCTTGTTGGCACCCTCGTGACTTGGACTTGGATTTATGACTTATCTACACTAGCGGTATCGGCATGGCCATGGCCTCACCAAGCCCAAGGAGACGGTGGCCAAGGAAACCGTAGGTTCCGAGTGTAGGTGTCAGGCCTTATTCTTCCATGCAAACTCCTTATCACCTAGACCAGAAGGTGAAGTACAGTGTTTTACCTTATGTACTCCAAGGATGGTAAAGCAACGTTAACACCCGATGACGGTCGTACGTTTACATGATACATGGTGTGAAGGACGGACGAGGAGCCCTAAGGAGTCCTACACCTTAATTAGGAGCCTTGTCTTGTACTAGAGAGATGAGAGGATAGGGATGGATGACATAAAAATGTTTCTAATACATGATTTTCTTGAAGAGGAACAAACAAATAATCAACAAAGTTGTATCGATAATTTCACAATCACAAGACTAAGTTCGATTGCCTCAGTGGCTGTGGGAAATTATAGATGGCCAATTTTTTATATTTTTTTGCCCATCGTTATTTCGGATGGTTGGCTTTTCCGGCATATATTTCCTAGGAAAAACGTCTAATTTATGTGGTTTCCTGGTGTTTTCCATTTCTTCTTTTAGAATGCGCAAAACACTTACATGATTTTTTAAGAAAACATGTGAATTTCAAGGTTAGTCTTTTACATATATATGAACATTTTCTAAAAAATGCACAAGCACTTACATGGATGTTTCTCTAGAATATGCATGCCTTATTGGTCTTGAATGTAGACGGATTGTTTTACACATCCTAAAGATCCCAATCCTTATTGCATGGAGATAAAATAGGAGAATATGCACTGTGGGCATTAAAAGGAACATTTCCATACGAAGGAACTTCATTATTACATAGCCAAATCAAATGAAAATCAATATACATAAGTAAAGTCAACAAGAGAAACTGAGTCGCTGGAAGAAGCATGTCATCATAATACAAAAGATATTACTTTAACAAAGAAACAAAAAATGGGATGCAACCACGACAATTTAAATAAACAAAACATTTTTAGACACCATAACAACAGCGACACCTATAGACGGAAGGGTGCACACTCATGGTGTCCCAGCTTTCTCGTTGAGAGCATTGGCACGTTCTAAGTACGTTTGAGCTTCATTCTTGAGGAGGACGGCCTTTTCGGGCGGGGCAGCAGCGGCCTCCTTCAGTTTATCGGCAGCCCACTTAACATATCCTATGGCTCCGGATTGATAGTTGCAAAAATGAATGCACTTTGGGCTGCAAACCTCTAGTTCTCCCTTGCAGCGCTTGATACATTTGTCCCAACAGAACTCTTCGGTAGTTGCCACTGGTGTTGATACCGCCGCTACCATCACGACCAGGAGGAGAACGACACCAATTGTGTTCCCAGTATTCACTGCCATTCTGGACCTTGAGATTACTTCCTCGGGGTATGACAGGTTTAGAAGGAGGTTGTTGATGAGGAGATGATCGTTTATGTATGCTGTGCTAGCCATTGTCCGGTTAAATAGCATTCCTAGGAGAAGAAAGTGTGGCCATGAGAGATACATGGACAACCACACGTTGTAAGTGACATGCATGTCGATCTGTGTGCGCGGTACCCATTACCCCTTATTTTTACCCAAACACATATGGGTGCTAACTGATTGGCTAGAAAGTTTTATTTTCGATGGTACACGTAATTGTTACGAGGACTGCATAAACTGGGTCATACACAATAAATTTCTACTGATCTAGTTCTGACATAGCAATGCATCATGGAGGACCGCCAATAATTTTCTGTTGAAAACCATTCGAATATAAGTAGTGATTGTTCGATGGTACCATGCTTGCATGCATGTGTTACAAAACAACAGGACCTGGGTTATGCATGCATAATCCCATCGAACTATAAAAGGATCAGAAATTACCTGTTAGTATTCTATGTGTTTGAATAACATGACATGGGCTGGCCTGTAGGGGAATGGTCGTAATATGTATGTACGAGAGGATGATTCCTCTCTAATATGAGTAGCTTAGAAAAAATTGTTTCTCTCTCAGCTCAATTGGTCTCGTCTCTCATGGCGTAACTTGTGGCTGATGTATAGTAAGCCAAAAGAATTCTCAGAATCTTATGATGTGAATGAACTTTCTCGACGCAAAAGAATATTATATTATATAACTGTAAGCTTCAAGTGTTCCAGGTTTTCTTAGTGCCGCAACTCCTTCCTATTTGCTTATTTTCACCAACCAACAAATTGTTTCTTGTATCTCTATTATGCTGCTAGCGGTATAAGAGTGCATGCCTATACCTGACAATTTGTTTGGAGGGCATAAGAAAAATGTATCATATGATTTACTTTTTTCCTCTTAATTAGAGGGTTTACAAAATGGATTTTTTAATTCGTTTTAAATTTTCGAATGAGATTATGTTTTCTAGTGCTCAGCGAAAACAATCATTTTGAATAATTCGTCTGAAATGTTGAAAATTTGTTTTCCCTGAGTGGCTCGCTCCTCAATCAGGGGAACAGTGATTTGATTAATACTGGTACCTATTCAGAAAGAACAACATTGAAATTTGAAAGGACAAAAGCTGTAATAGTGCAAATCTCACACATTTGGTGCGGATTCAGCAAGAAGGAGAAGGTGGCTCACCTCGCTCAAGTCATTGGAATAATGAAGGATTGTAAGAATGTTGTTTTATCAAATTAATATATGAGGATTTTCAAAAAATGGAATAAAGGAACTTCAGATCCTTCCCCAACAAGGTGTTCAGTCCTATGGTAGAGGGTGGGTTTTCAAATGAAATTGCTAGTTATCGACTAGAGGGGGGTTGAAAATAGGCAATTTCTATGAAGTGCTTGGAAAGACTGAATGTATTCAAAGTATGCAGAAGCGAAATAGGATCAAGTAGAGATAACAGTCAAGGATCAAAGATGTTAAGCATAGTCATCGTACACACTAAGATAAATCATAGATAAATTCAGACAATATGATGATAAACGGCAGGTATGAATGTCTTTCGTGGTATGTGTTCACACAGTTAGGTAAAAGAGTGAAAGATATAACCGTTAGCTTGATAAAGACACAAGATTTGTTGGATGAGTTCTAGTTGTTGTGACAACTGTACGTATGGTTGGGGAGGCTGAGAAATATCTCCGAAGACCTCGTATTCACCTTGTTCCCCTTGAGACGAGGTCACTTAGACCACGTCCAATCACTCAAGTAAGTCTTCAGGGGAGACTTCTGAAATCCGTTAAAATTTGGTCACCCGAGAATCCACAATGACTCTTGGATGCTCTAGACCCAGATGCCTAACCGTCTGAAATATCACAGTCTTCAAGTCTAATACGTCTTCAGTTCACTCAAAACAGAACAACTTTAGTGATGCTCAAACACACTGGCACTACTTGTTTGGGTTTATCCTCGCAGGATCGTTTTCTGTCAGTGCCTTCGAGGTGGGTTGCTCCAAAACGACAACAGACGTATCAAACTCTGAGCAGCAACCAACTTGTGGTGAAGGGGATGGGCTATTTATAGCCAACACGCAACCCAACCTGATAGGACCGAAATTGTTTAGAGTAGGAAACGAGAGACAGGACAAAAGATGTAAAATGAATCATTGTTCTCATTGATGATGGATTACACACATATATAGCCCCCGAAGGGGTTCATCCAAAGGGACATGAGGCAACCGCCCCGGTTAGAAAAGGTAGGGATTAGTAGGATTAATTAAATCCTAACACTCCCCCTAATTCATGCTTTTGAGTGTAAGCCTTATCATCTTGAAAACACCTGCAAAACCCTATGGGAAAATAAGGATATATGTGTTTGATATGTTGCTAAAACTTATGTAAAGGCACTGGGAAAATAACGAGAAAATGATGCAACATATAATGGTCATCGTCTCTTTTAACTCAATACAAGGAGACTCATAGAGTTTAGAGTACAATAAATACATCGTACATACTTCCTTAAAATCCTCGGGGAATACAAAAAGTAGGACATATGATCTCATGTTGATATTACCTCATTAAAAACCTTTATGATAACCTCTATAGCAAAATCATGAAGGAAAAAAGAGTATAATATGATGCATAGAACATGAATAATTTAGGAAGATACTTCCCCTGTTTCTTCCAAATTTCAAAGCCGTCACGTACCAATTCCAATAACATATTTATGGAATGTAAAAGTTGATAGATACTTCGTGAGAAATCGGTCACATGATTTGATTTGCAAGATATGCATATAGCGATGTTGCTTATTTGCATAACCTATTTGCATCCGGGAAACACGAGAAAAATTATCGTCTAGATAATGGTTGGTGGATGTAGCCACGAGGTCTGTTTGAAGACTCTTCATGGGAGGGCTACCACACCTAGTAGGAACACTAAACTTGTCTATGATCTGACATAGCAGGATCTGATCAATGTATCCAATGGTATTATTGTTCAGATTTCTCTGAAACTTGAAAAACCAGGACAATATGTTTGATGCCTTTGGAGATACAGATAGATATTCTTGAGTCACAACCAATTGTGTTTTGTGGATCCAATGGCATTATGGAACGTTGAGTCCCAATATCTCATTTCCATCGTCTCTTGGCCTAAATAGATCTTTCTCTACATCTAGAGAACGAACTACCATGAGAGCTATGGATGGATAATATTTGTCCACAATGAATTTATCCAATATATTTTGGATATAGACAACACAATATAACATAATGTATGAATTAAGGTGCTCAAGTTGTAATAACCAGCGGTATTTAGATTTACCCAAGTCCTTCATTTTAAACTTTGACATTTAGATGATTAAATGTGTCATCATTGTAGACACACAAACATGGATAATCGTCATTGTAGGAGCAATCATTATGCATAAGGAACTCACTACCTCGGTTGTACCATATGTACCGACAACAATAAGTCGTATGGTGACTTACTGATTTTTACGTAATGTATGTTGCATTTTGCATTTCGATTGAGAAGTGAGATTCCATCAGGAATCAATCATATATGTCTGAATCTAGTGATCCACATTTATATGTGATCACTACATCTATCAACTGAAGAGATAGATGATTTTGTACTGCCAATGATATAAGTTATCAGAAAGATATTCCACATCTAGAGAATAGTTGGGTATCTGCGTGAACCCTTGTGCGACAATACTTGCTCTTTGTTTCACCACCAGATTATTCTCAATTCGACTTCCAGAAGAAAATTGGTGTAGGTATTGCTTATGAATACCTTTCCATTACTGAGCAAGATCATTTCTAGCTAGATTATACCCTTTGCTTGAGTTCATTCCGAGTGTTGCTCACACTTTGCCATGGCCATGGTCTTTGGACCTCAATCATATGAAAGGTTTTGCATCTAGTTGAGAAATGTATGTCCACAATTGTAGACTTCTGATTACGTAATTCTTTAGAATCTATAATCAATATATAGTTGATGGAAATTGTTGGGAATATTCCCTAGAGGTAATAATAAATTAGTTATTATTATATTTCCTTATTCATGATAATCGTTTATTATCCATGCTAGAATTGTATTGATTGGAAACTCAAATACATGTGTGGATACATAGACAATTCTCTGTCCCAAGTGAGCCTCTAGTTGACTACCTCGTTGATAAAAGATAGTCAAGGTTTCCTGGCCATAGACAAGTGTTGTCACTTGATAATGAGATCACATCATTAGGATAATGATGTGATGGACAAGACCCTGACCATGAACGTAGCGTATGATCGTGTCAGTTTATTGCTAGTATTTTCTGCATGTTAGTGTATCTGTTCCTATGACCATGAGATCATGCAAATCTAGGAGACCAGAGGAATACCATGTGTGTATCAAACGTCGCAACGTAACTGGGTGACTATAAAGGTGCTCTACAGGTATCTTCAAAGGTGTCTGTTGGGTTGGCATGGATCAAGACTGGGATTTGTTACTCCATGTGATGGAGAGGTGTCTCGGGGGCCACTCGGTAATACAACATCACAATAAGCCTTGCAAGCAATGTGAATAAAGAGTTAGTCACATGATCTTGTATTACAAAACGGGTAAAGAGACTTGTCGGTAACGAGATTGAAATAGCTATAGAGATACCGATGATCAAATCTCGGGTAAGTAACATACCGAAGGACAAAGGGAATAGTATACGAGATTATATGAATCCTTGGCATAGAGGTTCAGAAGATAAGATCTTCGTAGAATATGTAGGATCCAATATGGACATCCATGTCCCACTATTGGATATTGACCGGGGAGTTTCTCAGGTCATGTCTGCATAGTTCTCGAACCCGCATGGTCTACACACTTAAGGTTCGGTGATGTTTCGGTATGGTTGAGTTATAGGTGCTGGTGACCAAAGTTTTGCCCAGATTCCCAAATGAGATCCCAGACGTCACGAGGGTTTCCGGAATGGTCCAGAAACGAAGATTGATATATAGGAAGTTGGTATTTGGATTCGGGAAGGATTTCGGGCATTGCCGGTAGTGTACCAGGAGTGACGAATGGGTACTTTGGGTCCACCGGGTGGGCCCACCACTGCCCAAGAGGTCCACGTGGACTTGATGGTGGCGCAATAGCTCTTAGTGGGCTGTCTAGTCAACCAAAGTAAGCCCATGTGGAAAAAGGTGGAAAATCCAAAAGAGGTGGACAATTTGCGAAGGAGTCCTAATCCAAGTAGGATTGGAGGAGGACTCCTCCCTCCTTTGGTTCGGCCGACGCCAAGGGGTTTCCCTTGGTGGGCAAGACTGCCTCCTCCCTCCTCCTATATATACTAGTGGTTTGAGGGTTTTTGACACATAATTTCTGCCACGTGCTACCCTCTCCTCTAGTTTGTAGTTCTTCCTCTAGATCGGATTTTTGCGGTGCTTAGGCGAAGCCTTGCATGAATAGATCACCGCCTTCACCGGTGTGCCGTTACGCTACTGGGGAACTCATCTACTTCCTCGTCTCTCTTGCTGGATCAAGAAGGCGGGGTCGTCATTGAGCTGTACGTGTGCTGAATGCGGAGGTGTCGTCCGTTCGGCACTAGATCGAGGTGGATCGTGATGGGATCGTGGGAAGGATCGTGATAAGATGGCGGGAATGGCTGGGATTTCAATCGCGAAGGTGTTCCACTACATCAACTGCATTATATATGCTTTGTCTTAGGGATCTACAAGGGTATGTAGATTCACTCTCCCCTCTCGTAGATGATCATCACCATGGATAGGTATTGCGTGTGTGTAGGAAATTTTTTGTTTCCCATGCGACGTTCCCGAACAGTGGTATCAGAGCTAGGTTGATGTGTAGATGATATCTCGAGTAGAACACAAAAGAGTTTGTGGGGGCTGACGTTCGATTTGCTGCCGTCCTTAGTCTTTTCTCGGTTCGGTGGTATTGTTGGACTGAAGCGGCCCAGACCAACCTTACTCGTACGCTTATGAGAGACTAGTTTCATCGATTGACATGCAACTGGTTGCATAAAGATGACTGGCGGGTGTTTGTTTCTTCAACTTTAGTTGAATTGGATTTGACCGAGGCGGTCCTTGGAGAAGGTTAAATAGCAATACACATATCACCATTGTAGCTTTGTGTGGGGACCCCGACTAGCAAGTCGAGTTCGCCATGCACAGTGACCCCAAGGATCAATGTTCACTGAACACAGATACTGAATAATAGAGTCTTACATCCAAGTACCGAAATTATTACATCAAACGACCAGAAGGTCGGGTTCAAGAGCGAGGTCTAAAGCCAAATTAAACAGATACATCGAGTAGCGAAAAATCGTAAGGGCTAAGCGGTGCCCATGCCATCAATCCTACACCGACAGGCATTCTGACTTGGAAGCGTCCTAGATCGCAGGTTCGTCTCCGACGGCGTACTCGTCACCAAACTCCGGTCCTTCCATGTCTGGTCAATAATATAACCAGTGGCAAGCCAATGAGTACTTTGAATGTACTCACAAACAGCCCATGATATGAACATTTATAGTGAAGAATAACAGTAACATGTATCTATTGTGGAATGCAATTTGGTGGAATGATCAAGTATATGCAACAAGTTAAAGAACTACTCTTGAAGAACAGGTTACAGATATCAACATATCTGCTAAGGGTTGAACCATACGGGTTCACCCTATATGCCAAGTCATCGGACTTGTCATAACCTCAATGTCTTAATGAGGGCTAAACCATCCGGGTTTACCCTATATGCCAAGTCATCGAACTTGGTCATATTATTACTCGCATAACAACACCTTTTTAACACCACACACAGACACTTGGTTTATGCGGAAACGTTGGATGTAATTTAAGCAGCGCCACCCACCTGTCCTTGACCGTGGACACGGCTATTCGAATTGTTTGACACTCTGCAGAGCTAGTATGCTGGACCCACGAGAAACGGGAAACTTCCGTGTCATCCACGACTCGCGGTATATCACCAATACCCGAGGTAAGTACTCGATCATCATCTTTCACCTAACGATCCTAGACAAAGAGGTCCACTCAATTGGTACCCAGCCCACATGTTGTACATCTTACGAGCACCGACTCTGGACTGTATCAACCATGCAGGGACCAACGGTGTGCCTGGAACCCATAATAATGGCATAGTCGTCCTACCTGGCACGACCCCATCACGAGAGTGACACCGATCACTCCCGCCACTAGTAATGTCGCTCTTTGCTAGTACCGACCAGAGTAATCAACAAAGCCCCGTCCCATAAAGGGTAACATGGTCGTACTGGTAAGGTTGGGATGGTCGACACATCATAAATCTAATCCCATTTCCGAAACCATACTCACACAAAACACCGGTGCATCACTTCACCAAAAGTGATCACCAACTCATCATCACCCTCGGGCATTAGTGGCACCCGACGGGGTTTTCATAAATTCTTTATTTAACTGATCATCATGCTCATGATAAAATGCTTTGACTTTACTTGTCAACATGGTATTAACATGACCCTGAAGGATCAAGCTCAGTGCAATGAACCTATAACTTTACTAGCCAACATGACAGTAGCATGATCCTCATAGATGGTTGGGTCAAGCTCATCATGCTTGTGCTCCGAGGAGCCATATGAATAACATCACTACCATGCAAGGGCTTTGAAGAAGCCTCTGATGCCATCACCACAATGATGAACCGGCATCGTGATCACATGCAACGGGAGAATACCAACTATACTAGCATGCAACAATGTTTGTGCTCAAGTCATGGTCAAAGGGCTGCTTGCCTTGGTCAGCTAGGTATCCGGGGTCTTCGAGGTCTTCCGCTCTGGATCCTCCATCACTCGGTAACTCTACCGTCAAAAAAGGAATAAATAAATAATAGCTCACACCAAAACAGATCACAAGGTGCTTTTAAAAATGTTGCAAACCTTGGATAAATTCAGTTTATTATTTTGGAAAATGTTTCCTATAGTTTTTATTAGCTAAGCATATTTATTTAAAAGCAAACAGGAGCAAACAAATGCTTTTTATATCATTTTATTATACCAAAACAGTTTCTGTATTTGATAAATGTCAAACACTACAGAACCAATTACTATACGTTTTTAGAAAAAATAAATTTGACCGGCTACTGTAGGGAAAACCCCCCCACAGCCATTTTCTGTGTTGCAACTATGAAAACTGTATGTACAAGAGAGGTTGTAGAATGTACAGAGGGGGGAGGAGCAGGGGGATACAAACCTCAAGGAGGCATAAAGGAAATCCACTTAAGGAGATCATCCCTGAAACTAGCCTTAATTCTATGAGCTAACAAAGAAATGTCATGAAGAAATCCAGCTCTCCATTTCCTGAACTTTGGTTGTTCCTGATTGAAGACCTTTGCATTTCTGGTAATCCAGATATTCCAACAGGCTGTGAAAACAACCTCAGCAAAGAAGGGATGAGGGAACTCCTTTCTAGCTGTAGCAGTAGCAGTCCACATAGATGACCCCTGCCAAGTGACCTGCAGGTAGTTCCAAACTCTGGTGCTGAATAGGCATGTGAAGAATAGATGGTCTTTGTCTTCCTTGACTCGGGCATGGCATAACACACAGAGATTAGAATCAGAAACCTTCCAGTGACGCCTTTCCAACATGTCTGGTGTGTTCAGCCTGTCCATAATGAGGATCCAGGCAAAAATCTTAACTTTCATGGTACAACAGCTTTTCCAGATCCAGTTAAGCAGAGGGTTAGGTACAATACTGCTATGAACATGAGCATAGTAGGCCTTCGGTGTGTAGACCTTAGCATCCTTCCGCCATACCCATCTGTCAAAGGCCTGATGATCAAGGTCCAGGTCCAGAAGTAAAGATTGAACCGAAGTCAGTTCCTGATAAGCTTGAGCAGACAGTGGGAGGTGAAACATGGTTAGCATGCTGTCATCAGAAAAAGCAGCAAAGACCTCTTGAGCTGTGCAGAAAGGGTCAGCCACAAAGGAGAACAATCGTTGGAATCTAGCTGCCAATGGCATAGTGGAATTGCCAAGTAACCATGAATCAGACCAAAACAAGGAGTCACCCTTATTAGGTAGAACATAGGTAACAGATCTGAATTTGTCAAGACGTTTGCAGATGTCTTTCCACCAAAAGGAGCCACAAAGTGCAGTACCCTGAGGTATAGTGTTGTGATAGTATGTGTTCCAAATCAGATGAACCCAAGGGATATCAGCATGATTGAGGAATTTATCAGCATGTTTGAGCAGGAGTGCTTCATTCTGAATTGCTAAATTCACAATCCCTAACCCCCCTTTATTTTTAGGCCTGCACACCAGAGGCCAAGCAGCAAGAGAGGGTGCATGATCATTCCCATTTCTTCTCCATAGACATTGTCTTTGAATCCTCTCCAATTGCTTCAGTATACCTGGTGGTATATCCAGGCTGCATTGAAAGAAAATGGGAACAGCAGACAGTGCTGAGTTTACATATTGCAGTCTTCCCCCCTGAGCATGAAAAGAGGAACTAGCACTGAGCCTTCTTTCCATTTTAACCACCAAAGGCATGAGATCAATGATTCGAGGTTTAGTTGTCCCAACAGGCAGTCCCAGATATGTGAAGGGTAGAGATCCCACTTTGCAACCAATGGAGTCTGCTAGGTCCTGTAGGTGCTGAGAAGAAGTGTTGACAGGTAGGAGTGCAGATTTGTGATATTTCACCTGTAATCCACTGGACTGGGAGAAAAGCAAAAGCATTTTCTTAAGCTGCAACAACTGCAATTTGTCAGCTGGTAGGATGATAAGAGTATCATCAGCATATTGCACTATAGGGCAATCTTTATCATGAGTAGGTATAGGCAGCTGAATCAGCCCATCTGTGAGCAGTTGATTGACCAGAGTTTGTAGAAAGTCAGCAGCAATAGCAAACAGCAATGGTGACAAAGGATCTCCCTGCCTGACACCTTTTTTACACATGAACTTCTTTCCAGGCACACCATTGATTAGTACTGATGAAGATCCAGAGGATAGAAGCTGCCTAACCCAAAGGATCCATCAATCATTGAAGCCCTTGGATTTAAGAATCTGGAAGATGAATTCATGCTCCACAGAATCAAATGCCTTTTCAAAATCCAGCTTAAGGATAACTATAGGCTTCTTGGATTGGTGACATTGGTGCAGATACTCAAGAGTCCAGCGTAAACAATCTTGAATAGTCCTAGACTTGATAAAACCGTATTGATTCTTGTGAAGACATTTAACGATCTGCAATTGTAGCCTTTTTGATAAAAATTTGTCTGTAATCTCCCACATGTTCAGGTGACCTATTCTTGGGAATGAGTGTAATATAAGAAGAGTTCATGTTTACCAGCTGGGCATGGCCCGCATGAAATTCAGCAGCAAGCTGATAAAACTCAGGGGAGATGATGTGCCAGCATTTCTTGAAAAAAAGCCCATTGAAACCATCAGGCCCTGGAGCTTTGTCAGTAGGCATATCATGCACAGTTTTATCCATTTCAGACTTGGTAAAAGATTCTGTGAGAATGTCAAGGCCCTGAACCTCATCCAGTAGGGAGGCTAAGTCAAATGCCATATTAATGCCAAGAGAAGTTCCCATTCGATCCTTGAAAGATGCCCAGAAGCATGCAGCGATTTGATCATGATCAGAGATAATAGAACCATCATTTAACTTGAGAGAGGCAATGGAATTTTTTCTATACCGCTCAGTGGCCATAGCATGAAAGAACTTAGTGTTTTCCTCACCAACCTTAACAAATCGAATAGTGGCCCGCTTCTTCCAGTATAAACACTGAAGGTGTAGCAGATGTTCCAAATGTAGATTGACAATTTTTCTGAAATTAGCTTCTGGCCTGAATAGGGACCTCAGCTCTTCAAGCTCATCCAAGCATAGCACCACTTGATTACAGGTGGAAATAAGATGTTTTAACTGAGACAGAGACGTCTGCCATTTCTTCACAGCCTGCCTAAGATGCTTCATCTTATCCATGATAATAGCAGAGATGTGTGTCTTTCTTCAAGGAATGAGCCATGATTGTTGCACACATTCGATAAAGCCCTCCATTTCAACCCAGTAGTTCTCAAAACGAAATAAGTTGCATTTGGGGATGGAGGTGTTAACAGTGACCACAAAAGGCACATGATCAGATGCAGTATTTGCCAGAGGGAGCACTTGGGTGAGAGGATAAGGGGAGATCCAGTTGGTGGATGTAAAGAACCAGTCCAGCTGCTCGAGAAGAGGGGTGTCCTGCATATTGGACCAAGTGTAGGATCTGCCTTTGATGGGAAGCTCCAATAATCCCAAATGCCCAATAATTTCATTCAAGATGAACATGTCATTTACATCAGCCCAGGGAGGTTTCTGTTGTCAGGAGATCTAAGGAAATTAAAGTCCCCAAGGAGCAGCCAACTAGCCCCAGTGGGGATATGAAGATTGTAAAGCGAGCTCACAAAAAGATCACGGGCCTCCCCTTGACATGGTCCATAGACATTAACCAAACTCCATGATTCACCTGTGTGATTGGAGGTAAAGGAGGTGATCAAGCCATATGGGGAGCAGTCTACTAAGTGACCAGTGAGAATGGAAGAGTTCCAAAGGTTGATGAGCCCTCCTGATGCACCCCTGGAAGGGGAGTAAGCAAATTGATCAAAACGTTTGGGGCAGAAACCTTTAACCGCTCGAAACTCAATAGACTGCATCTTTGTTTCCTTCAAGCAGACTACCGCAGCAAGGCTCTCATCAATTTTGTTACGGACTGCCCGTTGTCTATGATCCGAATTGAGGCCGCGCACATTCCAGCACAACACACGCCAACTCCTCGTGGAACGACTATCCATTGCAGATTAGAGATATAGCAAAAGCAAGGCTATGTAATAGCCACTGCAACCAATGTTTGAAACACCAAAAAACAACAGAAATTCGACAGAACATAAGACCAGTACAGTAACAGCTTAACATGGAGAGACTAAACATCAGAAGATGTGGGTGCAGAGTCAGCGGATCTTCCATAAGTCGATCCACCATGAGCTTCTCAGGGGCTATGCCCAATGACTGCCCTACCTCCTAGATCACTGGGATAGGAGTGGCGGGAGGTACATCTTCAGTCTCCTGGGACGTTGAGGACATAGGCTTGGCTTTGGGCTTCCTTTTCTTGGGGATGTGTGCAGGTAGCTCCTGCAGAATTGGCTTGACGCCATCGCGCTTGATTGAGCCACGAGTACATCGCCTCACCGAGGAATCCATCACCGAGGTGGCCTTCTTGCGGGACCCCTTCTTGGATGGAGCAGGAGAGCGAAAGGATAAGTCCTCTGAAGAAGAAGCTAGGCTGATAGGGGTTACCTCCAGTAATGAGAGCGAGGCAGAAGCAGGGTCCGACAGTGAAGGTCCTGGTGTATCAGCATGAAAAGCCACGTCCCAGGATCGCTTGGGGATCAGGATGGGCTCAAGGATTGGCAGCTGGAACTGACGAGGTACATGCATAGCAGCAGCAGTGCCCATCAGAGTATCAAAAGTGCGTGCCCAGGACATCACTGGGGGCAACGGAGGCCCATATAAAACCCTAGACACCCCGACAATGAGGTTGGACTGAGGGGGGGGGGTTTGTAGAGAACAATTGCGAGAGGGTTTGTATCCACATCCTCCAGCCTAGGCTCTTCTTCCTCCAGATCAGCCCCATTGTCCAGACCAGCATCAGGATCAGCAGCACAAGCCTCGGGCACAACAGCATTGTCCGGGGCATCAGCGAGAGCAGCAATATCAGCATTAGCAATATCAACATTTTCAGCACCAGCGGCCGGCTCCTCCGCCATATGACCCTGCTGTGGATCAAGGTCCACCAATTCGTGCACCGATTCCGAGGAGGAGGGACTCGGCTGATCAATCACCATTGATTCCTGGTCTTGAACTGGATCAGCAGCAGCAGCAGGTGCATCAGCGGGCGCAGCAGGTGCCGCAGCGTGTTCCCAGGCAACTCCATCAGCAGGCGGTTGCCCCCAGCCTCCAGCCTCAAGATCAACGGGCGGCAGCCCCCATCCACCGTCTTCAGCATCTGCAGCGGCAAGCCCAGGATCTCCAGGGGCGAGCGGCACCGCATTCCAGCCTAGTGCAGGATATGGGGGCAAAGCAAATTGCAGATTGTCATGCACGAGCTGCCCAGGGAGCGGATGAGGGTTGCCATTGAGAGGCATCGGATCCTCATCATTGGGAAGAATCTCTGCAGCCGCCGTACCCAAAATGTACACAGGAGCGGACCAGGACACCTTTGCGCCACCCCAAGCAGAATATTCTGAGAAACTGATACTGTGAGTACCAGCCGGTCTTCTGGGAAGGCAGCAAAAACGTGGGGGGTTCCACTCATGGTCTTCTCTCGCGGCCGGACATGGCCTGCATGGGGGGTTCCACGTTGGATCTGGATTTCTCACATGGATTGGCTTTCTCTCATGAGGTTTATTGCCACTCGGGTTTTATGGTGCACCCTATGAAGCATCGTCGCCCTTTTATTATGGTGATCTGTGGAAGAATCATATTTTTCTACTGGCTAAATATTTTTATAAAAATCATTTAAGCTGCAGGTTAAAAATAAAAGTAAAAGGCTAGGGGGGGAGACCCAGCCGGCCCGGCCAGCAGACCGGCCACCAGGCGCGCGCGGGCCATGTCCAAACCTGACATGCGGGCCCCTGGGGTCAGTGTCAGCGGCTGCGCGCGCTGGCTGCCCCAGGACACCGACAGGTGGCTCCACCTGTCGGGTCCTTCTCCTACCTCCACCCAGAGAGGTGGAGACGGACGCCGGCGAGGCTACCATTGTCCTCAGGCCAATCTAGGAGCGGGAATGGGTCCCTCGTTCCTCCGCCTACCTGCTCGTGGTCGGGACGTCACCGAAGGTGGTCTATATCGCCGGCGACGAGGTGACCGTGGCGGAAGGGTTTCGGGTTGGCGTGGAGCTAGTGGCTAGGGGCACGAATTCGCTCGGGGAAGTTGGGGGAAATGGTCCTGGCGTCAAGGGGAGTGCAATGGGAGGTCGGGCAGCGCAGGAGCCGGCGTGTAGCCGGAGATCGACCGGAGCTCCGAGGCGGAGGGGCCTCGGTCGATCTCGAGCACCGGGGCTCTTCGAGCTCGATTGGGCGGCTAGGGGGAGTCTAGTGGTTGAGCTGAAGCTGCCTGGGGAGTGCTGGGGTGCCGGGGGGACCTATTTATAGGCCAACGACGGTGAGCCGACTCGGGCGCGCCGGTGACTCACCGTGGTGCGCGTGCGTGCACAGTGAGGTGTTGGCCGCGAAACCACATGTTCGGGACGTGGTTTAGGACCTCCTGGTGCATCGTCTACAGAGGGAAAGCGAGTGGGGTCGAGCCGTAGTGACCGTGCATGCTCAGCCGCGTCGGGCGCGTGCGGGCACGCGTCGCCTCAGCTCTTGCGTGAGGGGAGGGGGTCCCTGGTGTTAGCTTTGCACTAAATGGCTGTCGGGGGAGCGTTTGGACATTACTGGGGAGGTTGGGACGGGCCGGGGCAACGTCCCCTTGCTGGAGGCTCTCTGTAGCACGCCCAGAGCGTAGTTTTGGCATGCCACGGCATGCTGGCGCGCTCTGGGGCACTTGGGACGTGTCCTCCATGTCCTGAGTGTTGCTGGGAGTGTGCCTAGCCGTTGTGTGTTAGTGGGAGCACGAGCTGGTCAAAGGAGGCAAGAAACACTAGTGTTGCCAGTACTGGCCTGCGGCTCAAATTGAAGATCTTGTCACTTGTGCTTGGAGTTGGGGAGGGGCTGGTTGCCTGGGTGCTCAGGGTGTTCTGGGGCTCTAACTCACCAAGTTTGGGGCTTTGACATTGGTTAAAACAGTCGCTAGGAGGGTTTTTACCTTCTTGTCAGTAGGTGTTCGACATTGATTTGGGGTGCTTCCACTCCACCACTGGAACTGAAACTTAACAGGTTTGGTCTTGGGGTAAAAACATGGGGTTTCACCAAATTTGAGCTCCATTGAACAAGTTTAGCTTTGTAAACTTGAAAATGCCTCAAAATGACCAGTACTGTCCTTTACAAAGGAAGTGTGGCCAAACAGAGACTCACAAATCCCACCTTTGGTGTGGAGTCCTCATTTGGGGTGCCAAACACATGTGCAAAGTTTCAGCTCCATTGGAGAAACTTTGCAATGTAGAGTTGTTCCAACTCTTCTCTGGACAGAGAGGGTTTTGGGCTCATTAGGTGCACTTCGCCACCTTGGATCAAGGTGAGATATTATGTGAGCACCTAATATGGCTTGGAGGGCTCCTGTAATTTTATGGGCATTTATTGAGATCATTTCCTTTGGAAGCATCTCAAAAAGCTAAAACAGACAGAAATTGTTTTCAGGGTTTTACTCAAATAATATTAATATAAAATAGGGTTGAAAATCTTATATATGGAAAATATATGTCCTTCTGAGCTTCCATGAATTTACTCAGAATTTTCTAAGGCAGGAAAGCAATCTTCCTTGTGGGAATATAATTCCTGGCCTTAGAAACAGACATAAATATAAAATAGGAAAATAATATTTTAAATCACCAATTAATGTTTTTAATGAATGAAAATAATATTTGGATCAGATCACCAACTTTGGTTGGAAGTGCCACTTGGCTTCATGAGCTAGTAGTGTATCCCAACATGATGAAGGTGATCTTGATATAAAGGGAAAAGGGTTTTTTTGAAAAGAGCAAAATAATAAGTTTTTCATGGGTTTGAGTCATCAAACAAGCAAGCATTCACTCATACAAGGGCTTACATTGCACTCACAACATTATTTGAAAAAGTTTTAACAAGCTCTGATTTTTGCAACATAAAATACTTGTGGTGAAAAACAGGGTGTGACACTTTGCGTAAGTAAGATGGGATCATACTAGATACCCACAGCAACCATGTAAAACATGCAACAAGAAATTAGAGGACGTCTAACTTGTTTTTGCAGGGTATGCATGTGATGTGATATGGCCAAAGACATGATATGATATATTGGATGTATGAGATGATCATGTTGTAATAGTTAAATATCGACTTGCACGTCGATGCTACGGGAACCGGCAAGATCCATAGGGTTGTCTTTAAACTAACGTTTGTGCTTGTAGATGCTTTTACTATATCGCTAGGTTGTAGCTTTAGTAGTAATAGCATAGATAATGCAACAACCTCGATGGCGGCATGATGATGGAGATCATGATGATGGAGCTCATGATGCCGCACTGGTGACAATGGAGATCATGCCGGTGTTTTGCTGATGGAGATCAAGAAGCACAAGTTCAATGCACTACAAGAAAAATGCTCAATTATGACCCCGAAAATGATGGTGGTTTAATTGGTCATTGACCCATGACCAAAATTCCATAACGTTATGACCTTTTGCGTCCATTAGGTCATCATACTATTGCACAAATTGGTCATTAAGTGCTAACGATTGAAAAAAGAAAAAGAGAAAAAGTGATAGAGGTGTGTTGGATGACGGGAGGGTTTTGAGCGTTGGATGTAGGAGGACTGGATGGCGAGGATCTGTTTCTGGGGAGGGATCCGTGGCCTCGCATGTGATAGGCTGGCTACCCAAAGTGAAAAAGAAAAGAGAAAAAAAGTGAAAGACAGAAATCCCACGACCCCATCTCTCTTGGCGATCCCCATCTCTCTCTCCCCCACAACCTACCCACGACATATGGCGGCCGATCCTCCCCTCTGCACGAATACCAAAATCGATGGAACCTCCGCCGTCTCCGTCTCCCCATTCCCCACCTCCTCCGCCCGGTCCCTAGACGCGGCGTGGCGGGCATGGAGGTCGATGACGCGGTGCCGCGCGGCGGGGGTGGGGGCGGGGAGTCGCCGCACATCCGGCGACTGGAGGAGTCAGTGGTGAACCGCATCGCCGCGGGGAAGGTGATCCATCGGACCTCGTCGGCGGTGCAGGATCTCGTCGAGAACACCATCGACGCCGACTCCTCCACCATCTCCGTCACCGTCAAGGACGGCAGCCTCAAGCTCATCCAGGTCTCCGACGATGGCTACGTCATCCGGGTACGCTTGCCCGTCCGCTTCCTAAATAAACCCTCAACCCCGGAACCAATCCTCCATCCCCTCAACCCTGGGTGCTGCCCCGGACGCCTGCCAGGGCAAAAATCCTTCACATGCAAGCTGTTAGTTGTGATTTCTCTTCATTGCGAGCTGCTAATCCTTAGTGCATACAGGGCCATGTGGGCGAATGATTGGTTATTTTGGTCTTGGTGATTTTCTACACTGGATCTAATGTCTGTTTGTTCTGACTCACTCAGCTGTAACAAATGCATAGGAGCTGCCATTCCATGGTCAAATGAGCGCACAACCGCAAAAATAAATAAATATTGTTAGTGCTAATTGCCTTTAGACAACATGTAGTGTCTATCACAGTCTGATCTGTTGGAGATTTTGAATGATTACAATATTATTGTTGGGTATTTGAAGAATTCGGCATGTTCCGAATATTTGGGTATTATTGTTGAAGTATTATTGTTAAAGTATTATTGTTGTGTATTTGAAGAATTGACTCCTCCGGTCAAGTCTTCCTCGGCTCCGGTCTCGGCGCTCGCAGCTCTGGTCCTACAAGTGCCTAATCTAACCTCCCTTTGCTCCCTTCGCAGATCATCTCTAAGAAGAACCGCCCGAGATATGCAAGTACCTCTTCGAGGGTGAGCTCCTCCCCCACTCCCTCGCCCATTTTACGCCCCCGGCTATTGTTAGGATTTAGATCTGGTGCATGTACAGAGGTTTGCCATGATTTCTCATTGCTAGACTCAATAATAAGCCAGATTTGCTGCTATGTAGTTTTCAACCATACAGGATTGATGTTCCTGCCATTTGCTTAACTTTGTCACCCGTTTTCAGCTAGTGTACAGACAAAAAAAATCTAGGCAAGCATGAGTAGTGCAGTTACTCATGCAAGAGTGCATCTTACCAGAGATTGACCAACTCTTGCTTTGCGTTAGTTGATATTGTTCTAGTTAAATATAGAAGCATTGACTAGACACACTATGTTTTACAAGGTGGCACGGTTTCAACATTCCTCGTTATTTTCAAGTTGCTTCCAGTATTTTTGGCCCCATTTATATATTATGTTCATTGGCATCTCCTGTAGATAGCTTGCAGCTACAAGTGTCATGACCATAAGATAACTTGATATTAGTTGTCTTATAACTGCTTATACCTTGCAGGTGCAAGGAGATGATTGCATGGAGCATCTCATGGGATAATATAAGAGGCAACAGTGGAGAAGAAGATGTGAAACTAAAGGTTTTCAGCTCTCAACCATTTTCTGTTATTTGTCAAGTATATGTTCATTGTTTTGGCCCACATTAAAAATTTGGATGTGTAAATATGATGCCTTAGCTTATAGGTTGCTACAGGTGGATATATTTTATCTGTTCGAATTCTAGGGGACATGCCTTTTTAAGATGATCTTTTCATGTTTTAGCATTCCAGCCCCTTGATCGATGAGAGTACTTTCTGCAATATAAAGTAGAGGCGGCGATGAAGGGAGTTCCGTATTGGGCAGAGGAAGAGGACGAGAAGAAAGAAGGCTTGGGCATGAGTCGGTATTGGGTGGCGGCGGCCTTCAAGTACCTGCCCTATGGCACCTCAATCTATAGTAGTGGCAAGTATGTTTGACTTCCACAACTCCAGCCTCCTCTATGTTCATGTATATACGCCACCGACCACAAACCCTATATTTATCTGATAAATAATGCTACCATATTTGAGAATAATAACCGAAGATACCATAAATGTGGTAAATATTAAAAGTCACCATCAGGACAGTATGAAATATATGATGGTCACGAACTTCATCTATTTATATATGTAGACACATTAGTTCATATACAATGAGGAGGATAAATTAAGTGTGAGTGAGTGTCAGCCATATCAATGGACATGGTGTCAGTGCCACACTAAATTGTCAAACTTCTGCTTTTGATAAGAGAAGCAGTACTATACTAGTCAAAACCGTCGCTCACCAATGGGGCATGTTGGTGTGATCGGTCGAGAAACAAAGTGGCTCGCTTGATCGACCGGGGTGAAGAATAAGTAATTCTTCACCCTGATCGATCGACTGAGCCAGATTTGATAGTGTGTGCCTTCTCCCTATAGCAGCAAAGATAGTAAACTATTTGAAGCTATGGCACTAGTCATTTGTATGACAGAATATTGGCTTAGTATTTCTGCTTTCGCTTAAAAAGAAATTTGTAGGGCATGTAAGGTAGCTGTAAGTAAGGGTAGAGCTGAGCTACGGCCTCTCCCTTCTTTAAAAAACAGTAAATTTTGCAGAAAGATGGCTACATTTTCCTTACTACGAACAAGCTGAAAGAGAAACTGCCAAATTCCTAGGAGCCAGTCCAGGCCTTTTAATAGGATAAGGATGCATTCTTAAATTGTACAGTAGGTGTTTTTTATATATCTATTACTCCCTCCGTTCATTTTTATAAGGCGTTTTAGACAGCTGGTTTTGAACTGTTTAGAGTACTGTATGAATAGGCTAAAACATCTTATATAAGTGAACAGAGGGAGTAGTAATTAGTATAATGGACTAGTTATAGTAGATCTCTAGCTACGCTGACACGATTCATTCTAGCGTTTTTGTATTCAATGCCATTCTTGGTGAAATCAAGGAGATTATTGCTGACTTGCTCCATTTCTTTCTCATCCATAAACACAACGGACCATGCAGCCTTATCCAAAAAGTCATGTAGTAATTTTATGGGAAGAATCTCCTTTTCCTTACCGTGTCTATTCGGGGCATAAGAAGAATCCTCGAGGACATAATATAACTTGACAAGCAACAAATCTTACCTCACCTACTATGCATTGTGGTGTTACAAACGCAAGACTAATTCTGAAACTGTAAGATTACCTCAAAACCATATGTTTTTCTTACGATGGATGCAAGATACATGCTTTGGTTTAGGGTGTGGGTTGGCTCGGGTGAAGAATAAGAATTCTTCACCCTGGATGACAAACAATCAATCCCTATATATATTCATATGATATTTTTTTGACCTCATAAGTCATAACTAGATGAATGAGAAAACAATTTTCTACACTTTTATCATTGGTTATCGTGCGTGCAATTTTAGTAGTTCCCTTGGTCTGCTTTCTAAGCCTTACAATCATTTTCTTCTTGCAGGCGGCAACGGCAAGAGTTGAATATTGTGTAGACGAAGAGGATTAGAAGAAACTTGTGGTTCCCACCCAATCTTTGCGGAACTCTCTTTATGTGCGATTATGCATTTGTTGGGTCCTTTTTCTGTGCACTTGCACTTGCAGAAGTATTCTGTTGTGCACATGTAAAATTATTGTGATGTGCACTTGTCAGGCGTTGAACCTTCACTACAGGAATCAGCTTCTTTGCCGTCTGCGATCACAGACGGCAAAGACAATATCCCGGACGGGAAAGACAATATCACAGACGGCAAAGATTCTCACGGACGACAATATTTCTGCGTCAGCCTACGACGCCATAGGACCTTCTTTGTCGTCTGCCCCCCCAAAGCGGACGGCAAAGCTCTTTGCCGTCAGCTTTCCTTACGAGCAGTCGGCAAAGTGCTCGATACGGCAGCCGACAGGCGTTGCCTCCGTGTGGGGTTAACGGAGGCTTTGCCGTCTGCCTCCCCCTCCATCTTTGTTGTCTGCCTCCCCGTCCATCTTTGCCGTCTGCCTTCTCCTCCCCTCCCCTCCCCCTCCATCTTTGCCGTCTGCCTCCCCGTCGATATTTGCCGTATGCCTGCTCCTCCCCTCCCCCCTCTCTCCACTCTTTGCCGTCTGCCTCCTCCTCCCCCCCTCCTCTGTTCCCTCTTCTTTGCCGTCTACCCACCCTGGAGGCTGACGGCAAAGAGACTACATAGACACCCCAGGATGCACAGCTAGGTGCCATGTGGCACCTTTGCCGTCTGCCAGTTGATGGCACAGGTCTTTGCCATCAGCTGGCAGACGGCAAAGAGCCCATATGGTTCCTGTTTTTTTGTTTTATATTATTTCACAGCACATATATATATATATATATATATATATTTGACAGCACATTTATATAATTCACCACACATATATGATATATAGTTCACCACACATATACTTGCCAACACATATATATAATTCACCACACATATATGATTCACCAATGTACATCCCCATATATCCAAAGAACCAACATACCAAGTATTGCACTGTTTATCCATATATACATATACATATAGTTCGACATTGTTCATCAACTCAAATGAAAACTAGATGATATACATATAAAGTTCATCCATCGACATTGTTCAACTGCATGAATGCCAGCTTCCATGCATGTAGTATATCCAATCTGCAAAAATGTGAATAAGAAAGTTAGAAGAAGAACAAAGATGTTTTTCAGCTAATTATGTCATTTTTAGCGGAAAACAAGCTAAGTATATGTGTGGTGAACTATATATCATTTGTTGGAGCTTTATTACCTAATTATGTCTTTTTTGAGCTAACTGGGCTAATTATCCCATTTTAGAGGAAAACAAGCTAAGTATATAATATTCATGAGCTAACCAAGGTTCTTATGCCATTTTGAGGTTATTATGCTATTTTGGAGCTAAATGGGCTAATTATGTCATTGTTGGGTTTTAAAGCAAGGATAATATGAAAGAGGATAAGAAAGAGGAGGAGGAGGAGAAGAAGAAGAAATCAAGAAGAAGGAGGAGAAGGAGGAGAAGGAGGAGGAGGAGAAGGACTAGAAGGTCCTTGGCCTTCTCCTCCTCCTCCTCCTCCTCCTTCTCCTTCTTCTCTTCTTCTTCTTCTTCTTTCTTTTCATTTTGCCTATTTCTTCTCCTCTTCGCCTCTTGTTGGAGCTAAATTACCTAATTATGTCTTTTTTGAGCTAAATGGGCTAACTATCCCATTTTAGAGGAAAACAAGCTAAGTATAAAATATTAATGAGCTAACCAAGGTTCTTATGCCATTTTGAGCTTATTATGGTATTTTGGAGCTAAAAGGGCTAATTATGTCATTGTTGGGTTAATTAAAGCAAGGATAATATGAAAGAGGAGAAGAAAGAGGAGGAGGAGGAGAAGAAGAAGAAATCAAGAAGAAGGAGGAGAAGGACTAGAAGGTCCTTGGCCTTCTCCTCCTCCTCCTCCTTCTCCTTCTTCTCTTCTTCTTCTTCTTCTTCTTTCTTTTCATTTTGCCTATTTCTTCTCCTCTGCTCCTCTTGTTGGAGCTAAATTACCTAATTATGTATTTTTTGAGCTAAATGGGCTAATTATCCCATTTTATAGGAAAACAAGCTAAGTATATAATATTAATGAGCTAACCAAGGTTCTTATGCCATTTTAAGCTTATTATGGTATTTTGGAGCTAAATGGGCTAATTATGTCATTGTTGGGTTAATGACCCTGGTGCATGGACATGCACCTACCACGCAAAGTTCGCAGGTCCAGAAGTTGCCCTTATGGTCCAGAGGACTTTCCAGGTTACCTATAGTACTTTTCAGGTTATATAAAACTTTTTGATATTTTCTACATTTGAGGATGGCAATATTATTTAAGTTGTCCTCTTTTGCTCCGGTACCAATAAATATAGACGATACATTATTTTGACAGACTTGATTTCAACAAAAGAACATGTGATCTTCTTTGAAGTAGTCTTGAACCTAAGCAATAATGATGGGCGAATAAACTAACGGAATCTACCACTAAATCTACTAATTAACTAACATAATCTACCACTAAAACTACTAATTAATTCCAAAAAACTAAATACCAAACATGTGATCTTCCTTTTGTCTTCTCCTCCTCCTATTCTTCTTCTTCTTCTTCTTCTTCTCCTCCTCCTCTTCTCCTCTTCTCCTCCTCCTCCTCTTCTTCTTCTTCCTATTCTTTCTAGTAAGCTAACTAACTAACTAACCTAATTAACCAAGCTAACTAAACCTATCGCTAAACCTAGATAGCACTAAACAGCAAAAAAATAACAAAAACAAAATCTACCACTATAAAAAACAGAATCTACCACTAAGTAACTAAAAAAGAATCTAGCTACCACTAAATACCAAACAATAAAAAATCAACTTCTTCTTTCTTTTTCTCTTCTTCTCCTTCTTATTTTTTTCTTATTCTCTTCTTATCTTCTTCTTCTCTTCTTCTTCTCCTCTTCTTTACTTCTTCTCCTCTTCTTTACTTCTTCTCCTTCTTATTTTTTTCTTCTCTTCTTCTTCTTATTTTTTTCTTCTCCTCTTCTTCTTCTTCTTCTTCTTCTTCTTCCTTCTCCTCCTCCTACTCCTCTTCTTCTTCTCGTCTTCTTGTACTCCTCCTCCTCCTCTTCTCCTCTTCTACTCCTCCACCTAACTAACCAAGCTAACTAACTAACCTAACTAAAACTACTAACCTAACTAAATCTACCACTAAAACTACTAACAAGAACAACTACTAAAACTACTAAAAAATAATAAAACTACTAAAAAATAATGCGGGTGGGGGTGGGGTGGGGGTGTGGGGGCTCACCGAGAGGGGCGGTTGTGGAGGGGCCAGGGTGTTGGGGGTGGCGGGGCGGCGCCGGGGGCGCCAGGGGCGGCGGCGTGATGGTGGTGGGGCAGCGGCAGCGGGGGCGAGGTGGGGAGAGAGAGAGGGGGGCCGCGGCGGGGGAGACAGGGGCGACAGGGGCGGCGGCAGGGGCGATAGGGGCAGCGACGCGACGGCGGCGGCGGCGCGACGGTGGTGGCGGCGGCCGTTACAGAGAGAGGGGCGCGCGGGGTGGGGAGAGAGAGAGAGGGGCGCGCGGGGTGACCATTACAGAGAGAGAGGGGCGGGGTGGGGGGAAGGAGCCGTTAACGGTGTTAGAGCATTGCCGTTTGCCGGCGGACCGCAAAGAGTCTAGACTCTTTGTCGTCTGCCTCCGGACTCTTTGTCGTCCGCCAGCAGACGGCAAAAGTCCGACTCCAGTTTGACCTAGCCCCCCCGTGGTCAGGTGGGCCTATCTATATCTTTGCCGTCTGCCACTGGACTCTTTGTCGTCTGCTAGCAGACGGCAAAGATGTGACAGATGGCAAAAAGACTTTATGCCATCAGCCTGTGCTATGCCGTCTGTTTGGCTAAAGCTGACGGCAAAGACACTCTTTGCCATCAGCTAGCAGACGGCAAAGACTAGGCAGATGGCAAAAAACTATTTTCCAGTAGTTCTTAATGCATGGAGTCGGTGGATGATGTATTTTATTTGATGTGATATGTTACTGAAATGAAATATACATTTTATTTGCAATCTTTTATTCTGTTGTACTTGTTTTTAATGGGCCTATCCTGAGATATGTGTGCTTCTAGCAAAAAAATGCTTCAACCCGAACAAATCAGACATTTTCAATAGTAAAATATGTATTGCGCCATACCCATGTAGGCTAGATTGGTGGACTGGGATCTGAAATTTATGATGATTCCATTTGGTCACTAGCAATGCCACATCAGCTTGGCCACGTCAGATCCTACGTGGCTCACACAAATGGGTAATGACCAAACCAAAATTTTGGTCAATAGAGACCTACGACCAAAATTTTAGAAAGGTCATCTTTGTTCATTCTTGACAGTCAACTATTGACCTTGTAAATTTGGTCAAAAAAATGTCAAAAAAATGACCAGTATAGGGAGTCATAATTGACCTTATTTCTTGTAGTGTGGCATATCATGTCACTTATGATTTGCATGTGATGTTAATCCTTTTATGCACCTTATTTTACTTAGAACGACGATAGCATTATAAGGTGATTCCTCACTAAAATTTCATGATAAAATTGTGTTCTCCCCGACTGTGCACCGTTGCGACAGTTTGTTGTTTCGAGACACCACATGATGATTAGCTCTGATAGACTCACCATTCACATACAATGTGTGCTAAACAGTTGCACACGCGGAACACTCGGGTTAAACTTGACGAGCCTAGCATGTACAGTCATGGCCTCGGAACACAAGAGACCGAATGGTCGAGCATGAACCATATAGTTGATATGATCAACATGGAGATGTTCACCACTGAAACTATACTCAACTCACGTGATGATCGGACTTGAGTTAGTGGATTTGGATCATGCCCCACTCGAATGACTAGAGGGGTGTCTATTTTGAGTGGGAGTTATTAGTAATATGATTAGCTAAACTTAATTATCATGAACATAGTCAGAAGGTCTTCGCAAATTATGTTGTAGCTTGCCTTGTAGCTCTATTGTTTCTTATATGTTCCCAGAGAAAATTTAATTGAAAGATTATAGTAGCAATTATGCGGACTGGGTCCGCAAACTGAGGATTGTCCTCATTGCTGCGCAGAAGGCTTATGTCCTTAATGCTCCATCGGTGTGCTGAACCTCGAGCATCGTGTGTGGATGTTGCGAACATGTGACATACACGTTTTTGATGACTACATGATAGTTTAGTGTGTAATGCTTAAACGGCTTAGAATTGAGGCACCGAAGACGTTTTGAACATCATGCAACATACGAGATGTTCCAAGAGAAGAAACTGGGATTTCATGCTCGTGCCCTTGTTGAGATGTATGAGACCCCCGACAAGATTCTTTGTCTACAAAGTAAAGGAGAAAAACTAAATCGTTCAGCATGTCCTCACATTGTCTGAGCGCTACAATCGCTTGAATCGAGTGGGAGTTAATCTTCCAAATGAGATAGTGATGGTTCTCCAAAGTCACTGCCACGAAGCTACTAGAGCTTGTGATGAACTATAACAGATCAGGGATAAATATGATGATCCTTGCGCTATTCGTGATGTTTGACACCACGAAAGGAGAAACCAAAAAGGAGCATCAATTGTTGATGGTTAGTAAAACCACTAGTTTCAAGAAGGGCAAGGGCAAGAAGGGATACTTCATGAAACGGCAAACTAGTTGCTACTCTAGTGAAGAAACCCAAGGTTGAACACAAATCCAAGACTAAGTTCTTCCGTTATGAGGGGAACGGTCAATGAGGCGGAACTACCCTCGATACTTGGTACATGAGAAAGCTGGCAAAGTTGACAAAACTATATTGGATATACCTGATATTGATGTGTACCTTACTAGTACTCCTAGTAGCACCAGGGTATTAGATACCGGTTCAGTTGATAAGTTTTAGTAACTCGAAATTATAGCTACATATTAAATGGTTACTAGCAAGGGTGAGGTGACGATGTGTCTTGGAAGTAATTCTAAGGTTGATGTGTTCAAACATCGCACTCTCCCTCTACCATCACGATTAGTGTTAAACCTAAATAATTGTTATTTGGTGTTTGCATTGAGCATGAACATGATTAGATCGTGTTTATTGTAATATGATTATTCATTTAAAATGAATAATGGTTATTCTATTTGCTTGAATAAATACCTTCAATGGTTTATTGAGTCTCGACCGTAGTGGTACACATGTTCATAATATTAATGCCAAAAGATACAAAGTACTAATGATAGTAGCACTTACTTGTGGCACTGCCGCTTGAGTCATATTGGTGTACAACGCATGAAGAAGCTCAATACTGATGGATCTTTGGACTCACTTGATTTTGAATCACTTGAGACATGCAAATCATACCACACGAGCAAGATGACTGAAGGCCTCAATTTCAAGTGAGATGGAACAAGAAAGTAAATTATCGGAAGTAATACATTTTGATGTATGCAGTCCAATGAGTGCTGAGGCACGCAATGGATATCGTTATGTACTTACTTCAGAGATGATTTGAGTAGATACTAGTGTATTTACTTGATGAAACACACGTCTGAATTATTGAAAGGTTCAAGTAATTTCAGGGTGAAGTTGAAGATCGTCGTGACAAGAGGATAAAATGTCTATGATATGATCATAGAGATGAATATCTGAGTTGCGAGTTTGTACAAAATTAAGACAATGTGAAAATTGTTTCACAACTCATGCCACCTGGAACACCAAGGTGTGATGGTGTCTGAACGTCATAGCCGCGCCCTATTGGATATGGCGCATACTATGATTTATCTTATCGAATTACCACTATCATTTATGCATTAGGCATTGGAGACAACCGCATTCACTTTAAATAGAGCACCACGTAATTCCGTTGATATAACACTGTATGAACTATGGTTGGTTGAAACTTAAATTGTCGTTTCTTAAAAGTTTGGGGCTACGATGCTTATGTAGAAAAGTTTCAGACTGATAAGCTCGAACCCAAAGCGGATAAATGCATCTTCATAGGACACCCAAAATAGTTGGGTATACCTCCTATCTCAGATCCAGAAGCAAAGTGCTTGTTTCTATAAACTGGTCCTTTCTCAAGGAAAAGTTTCTCTCGAAAGAATTGAGTGGGAGGGTGGTGGAACCTGATGAGGTTATTGTACCGTCACTTCAACCAGTGTGTAGCAAGGCGCAGGAAGTTGTTCCTGTGGTACCTACGCCAATTGAAGTGGAAATTGATGATAGTGATCATTAAGCTTCGGATCAAGTTACTACAAACCTCGTAGGTCAACAAGGTCGCGTACTGCTACAGAATGGTATGGTAACCCTATCTTAGAGGTCATGTTGTTAAACAACAACGAACCTACGAGCTATGGAGAAGCGATGGTGGGCTCGGATTTGGGCAAATAGCTAGAATCCATGAAATTCGAGAGAGGGTCCGTGTATAAAAACAATGTGTAGACTTTGGAAGACCTACTTGATGGTCGTAAGACTATTAAGTACAGATGGATTTTTAAAAGGAAGATAGATGATGATGGTGAAAAGTCACCATGAAGAAAAGCTCGACTTGTCGCAAAGATGTTTCCGACAAGTTCAAAGAGTTGTCTATGATGAGACTTTCTCACTCGTAGCGATTTTAAAAGTCTGTTGGAATTATGTTAGCAGTTGCTGCATTATTTATGAAATATTGCACACAGGATGTCCAAACATTGTTTCCTCGACGGTTTCCTTGAGGAAAGGTTCTATGTGATACAACCAGAAGGTTTTGTCGATCCTAAGGATGCTAACAAGTATGCAAACTCCAGTGATCCTTCTATGGACTGGAGCAAGCATCTTGGAGTTGGAATATAAGCTTTGATGAGATGATCAAAGCTTTTGGGTTTATACAAGGTTTATGAGAAACTTGTATTTTCAAAGAAATGAGTGGGAGCACCATAGAATTTCTGATGAGTATATGTGGTGGACATATTGTTGATCGGAAATAATGTAGAATTTCTGGAAATCATAAAGGGTTGTTTGAAAGGAGTTTTTCAAAGGAAAGCCTAGATTAAGCTACTTGAACATTGAGCATCAAGATCTATGGAGATAGATCAAAGCGCTTAATAGAACTTTCAACGAAATGCATGCCTTGACAAGTTTTTGTAGGAGTCAAAATAGATCGGCAAAGAAGGAGTTCTTGGCTATGTTGTAGGGTGTAAATTTGAGTAAGACTCAAAGCTCGACCACGGCAGAAGAAAGAGAAAGGACGAAGGTCGTCCCCTATGTATTAGCCATAGACTCTCTAGTATGCTATGCTGTGTACCGCCCCTGATGTGTGCCTTACCATGAATCTATCAAGGGCTACAGAAGTGATCCAGGAATGGATTACTGGACAGCGGTGAAAGTTATCCTTAGTAACTAGTGGACTAAGGATTTTTTTTTCTGAATTATGGAGGTGATTAAAGAATTCGTCGTAAAGGGTTATGTCGATGCAGGCTTTGACACTAATCCGAATAACTCTGAGTAGTAAACCGGATTCGTATAGTGGAGCAGTAATTTGGAATAGTTTCAAATGGCACGTAGTAGCAGCATCTATAGGATTACATAGATATTCGTAAAGCACACACGGATCTGAAAGGTTCAAATCTGTTGACTAGAAACCTCTTTCAGAAGCAAGACATGATCGAACCCCAGAACTATATGGGTGTTAGATTCATTACAATCACAAAGTGATGTGAACTAGATTGATGACTCTAGTGCAAGTGGGAGACTGTTGCAAACATGCCCTAGAGGCAATAATAAATTGGTTATTATTATATTTCCTTGTTCATGATAATCGTTTATTATCCATGCTAGAATTGTATTTATTGGAAACTCAGATGCATGTGTGGATACATAGACAATACAATGTCCCTAGTGAGCCTCTAGTTGACTAGCTCGTTGATCAAAGATAACTTGAGACTTGCGAGTAATGAGATTTACCAGTAACGAGATTGAAATAGGTATAGAGATATCGACGATCAAATGTCGGGCAAGTAACATACCGAAGGACAAAGGGAATGGTATACGGGATTATATGAATCCTTGGCTTAGAGGTTCAATCGATAAGATCTTCGTAGAATATGTAGGATCCTATATGTATATCAAGGTACCTCTATTGGACATTTACCGGGGAGTGTCTCAGGTCATGTCTGCATAGTTCTCGAACCCGCAGGGTGTGCACACTTAAGGTTCGGTGATGTTTCGGTATGGTTGAGTTATTGGTGCTAGTGACCGAAGTTTTGTTCGGAGTCCCAAATGATATCCCGGATGTCACGAGGGTTTCAGGAATGGTCCAGAAACAAAGATTGATATATAGGAAGTTGGTATTTGGATTCCGGAAGGATTTCACGCATTGTCGGCAGTGTACCGGGAGTGATGAATGGGTACCGGGGGTCCACCAGGTAGGCCCACCACTCCCCAAGAGGGCTAGATGGACTTGATGGTGGCGCAATAGCTCTTAGTGGGCTGTCTAGTCAACCAAAGAAAGCCCATGTGGAAAAAGGTGGAAAATCCAAAAGAGGTGGACAATTTGGGAAGGAGTCCTAATCCAAGTAGGATTGGAGGAGGACTCGTCCCTCCTTTGTTTCGGCCAACGCGAAGGGGTTTCACTTGGTGGGCAAGGCTACCGCCTAACTCCTCCTGTATATACTAGTGGTGTGAGGGTTATTGAGACAAAATTTCTGCCACATGCTACCCTCTCCTCTACTTTGTAGTTCTTCCTGTAGATCGGATTTCTGCGGTGTTTAGTCGAAACCAGTGGTTGTTAACGTGAAGTTGACTTGCATTTACTAATTCATAGGTTGTCATCATTGTCTCACGATAGATGCCATGTGTAGGCTTATCGAGAGTGGTTGGGGCCGAATGGTCACCGGTGGGCTTCGGGAATGAGATTGGTATCTAGCGATGCAAGATGAATGATGTACCCAGGTTTGGGGCCCTTCCTAGGAGGTAAAACCCCTAGTCTTGACGGAATGCTTGATCAACCAGTGGAGATACAAGATGCGCCTTGAGCTTTTCGACGGAGGAGTAAGAAGGAGTAGCCGTCTTGCAGTCTACCTCTCCTGTATGATTGTGTGCGTGTTTGTGTGTGTGTAAGATCAACCGACCCTCTGCATGGAGGAGGGCCAGGGGGTTTTATAGACGAACCACTGGACCTGCAATAAGAATATAAGGTACGGGTGCCGAGTGCCAGCCTCTTCGGCTAGTTAGTGGGTCTGCCGTTGAGCAGTCTTGTCACTGGCGGGACCCGCCGGCTGTAGGGTCCCATCAGGCTCTAGGACCCGCCGACTGGCCAATGGGATCGGTGCATGCCCCTCATGAGGAGCACGGGTGGCACTGTGGCTGTCGTCTAGCGGAATCCGGCACTGGTCAGTGATACGGCCGCCTTCACTATAGCCACGTCGGGCTAGGTAATGGAGTGAGTTGCGGCGGGCGAACACCGTACACGGTTGACGGGTCGCAGCCGGCACCAGTCAGAGGTAAGGCCGCCACAACTGTAACCACGCGTATCCCACTCCATCGTACCCGAGCTAACATGCCTTCGCCTTTAAGCGAAGGCCTTCGTCGCACCAGAGGAGATGATGCAACAGGTGCTCCCCAGCTGGTTGGCGGCTAGGCATTCGGCCATAGAGTAGATGGCGACGCCCCTAGCCAGCACAGGGTGCGCAGGCGGCCAGGGGGAGCCGGTATGCAAGGAGGCTTTCGCCCCAATCTACACTGAAACATTGTGGAGCAGGCCTCGTAAGCCTACCTCGGGGTTATCCCCCCGTCAGTAGTGCCCGAAGGAGGGGAGGCCCGCCGACATGCACTGTGGCCCTTGCCGGCTTGGAGGTCGCTCCCACGAACATTTGGGGCCCGTGGGTTGGAGATGGCCAGGCCGACGGCAGGCTGGCCCCGGGAGTTGCGCCCTCACAGCCCACGCGAGCAACAAGACCAGGCCTACACGATGGGGCCCGCCCCGGCCGCGTCCTTGGCCCGCGCGCAAGGATCTTCCGTAGATACGGGGCGACGGTTGGCGTCCCGAGGCGCCTTAACGCCTCCGTGAGGCATGGTGGAGATGGGGATTGCACACACCAGATCGCCTTGCCCGCTGTCCAGCTCGGGGTTTAAATGGGCAGACGGGGAGGCCGTACAGACCATTCATCCCCTGCTCCATATCATCTTACGCCCCGCCACTCCCAAAACGTGTGCGTGAGCGAGAGAACGATTCCGGTCGCATGCTTGCTGCCACTCGCCATCGAAGCTCGATGCTCCTTCTACGCCATTCGCTGCGCTCAACACCATGTCCCGAGCTGCCGCCAAAGCGACGAAGGCCCGGTGTCACACCCTTTTTTTCACCCCAAGTATTCTATGTTGCAAATATCATAGCTTGTTAAAACTTTTTCAAATAATGTTGTGAAAACTTGTTACTTTGCTCTCTTCAAAAACCATTTCTTCTTTATATCAAGATCACCTTCATCATGTTGGGATACACTACTAGCTCATGATGCCAAGTGGCACTTCCAACCAAAGTTGGTGATCTCATCCAAATATTATTTTCATTCATTAAAAACATAAATTGGTGATTTAAAATATTATTTTCCTATTACAACATGATCATCTCATACATCCAATATATCATATCATGTCTTTGGCCATATCACATCCCATGCATACCCTGCAAAAACAAGTTAGACGTCCTCTAATTTCTTGTTGCATGTTTTACATGGTTGCTGTGGGTATCTAGTATGATCCCATCTTACTTACGCAAAGTGTCACACCCTGTTTTTCACCACAAGTATTTTATGTTGCAAAAATCAGAGCTTGTTAAAACTTTTTCAAATAATGTTGTGAGTGCAATGTAAGCCCTTGTATGAGTGAATGCTTGCTTGTTTGATGACTCAAACCCACGAAAAACTTATTATTTTGCTCTTTTCAAAAAAACCCTTTTCCCTTTATATCAAGATCACCTTCATCATGTTGGGATACACTACTAGCTCATGATGCCAAGTGGCACTTCCAACCAATGTTGGTGATCTGATCCAAATATTATTTTCATTCATTAAAAACATAAATTGGTGATTTAAAATATTATTTTCCTATTTTATATCTATGTCTGTTTCTAAGGCCAGTAATGATATTCCCACAAGGAAAATTGCTTTCCTGCCTTATAAAATTCTGAGTAAATTCATGGAAGCTCAAAAGGACATATATTTTCCATATATAAGATTTCCAACCCTACTTTATATTAATATTATTTGAGTAAAACCCTGAAAACCATTTCTGTCTGTTTTAGCTTTTTGAGATGTTTCTAAAGGAAATTATCTCAATAAAATCCCATAAAATTACAGGAGCCCTCCCAAACCATATTAGGTGCTCACCTAAAATATCACCTTGATCCAAGGTGGGGAAGTGCACCTAAAGAGCCCAAAACCCTCTCTGTCCAGAGTAGAGTTGGAACAACTCTACATTGCAAAGTTTCTCCAATAGAGCTGAAACTTTGCAGAGGTGTTTAACACCCCAAATGAGGACTCCACACCAAAGATGAAATTTGTGAGACTCTGTTTGGCCACAGTTCCTTTGTAAAGGACAGTACTGGTCATTTCGAGACAGTTTCAAGTTTACAAAGCCAAACTTGTTCAATGGAGCTCAGATTTGGTGGAACCCCATGTTTTTACCCCAAGACCTAACCTGTTATGTTTCACTTACAGTGGTGGAGTGGAAGCACCCCAAGTCACTTTTGAACACCTACCGACAGGAAGGTAAAAACCCTCCTAGCCACTGTTTTACCCAATGTCAAGGCCCCAAACTTAGTGGGTTAGAGCACCAGAACACCCTAAGCACCCAGTCAATCAGCCCCTCCCCAACTCCAAGCACAAGTGACAAGAACTCCAATTTGAGCTGCAGGACAGTATTGGCAACACTAGTGTTCCTTGCTCCCTTGACCAGCTCGAGCTCCCACTAAGCCACAATGGCTAGGCTCACTCCCAGCAACGCCCAGGACAAGGAAGACACGTCCCAAGTGACCCAGAGCGAGCCAGCATGCCGTGGCATGCCAAAACTGCGCTCTGGGCGCGCTGCAGAGAGCCACCAGCAAGGGGCCGACCCTCCGGCCGGTCCCAACTTCCCCAGTTATGTCCAAACGCTCCCCCGACAACCATTCAGTGCAAAGCTACCCCAGGGACCCTCTCCCCCTCGCGGAAGAGCTCAGGTGACGCGTGCCCGTGCGCGCCCGATGCGGCCGAGCATGCACGGTCGTTGCGGCTCGACCCCACTCGCTTTCCCTCTGCGGTCGTTGCACCAGGAGGTCCTAAACCACGTCTCGAACCCGTGGTTTCGCGGCCAGCACCTCACTGTGCTCGCCCGTGCGCCACGGAGAGTCACTGGCGCGCCCGAGTCGGGTCACCATCGTTGGCCTATAAATAGGTCCCCCCTGCACTCCAGCACCCTCCAAGCAGCTTCAGCACAACCAGTAGAGACTCCCTAGCCGCCCAATCGAGCTCGCAGAGCCCCGGTGCTCGAGATCGACCGAGGCACCTCCGCCTCGGAGCTCCCATTACACTCCCCTTGACACCAGGAACATTTCCCCTAACTTTCCCAAGCGAATCCATACCCCTAGCCCCAAGTTCAACGCCAACCCAAAATCCTTCCGCCACGAGCACCTTGTCGCCGGCGACCCAGACCACCTCCGGTGACGTCCCGATAAATGAGCAGGTAGGCGGAGGCAAGAGGGACCCGTTCCCGTTCCTAGCTTGGCCTGAGGACAACGGCAGCCTCGCCGGCGTCCATATCCACCTCTCTGGCTGGAGGTAGGAGAAGGACCCGACAGGTGGAGCCCACCTGTCGGTGTCCTGGGGCAGCCAGCGCGCAGCCGCTGGCGCTGACCCTAGGGGCCCGCAGGTCAGGTTTGAACGTGGCCCGCGCGCGCCTGGTGGCCAGGCCTACTGGTTGGGCCGACTGGATCCAACCCCTGGCCTTTTTCTATAAAAAGATTTAGCCAGTAGAAAAATATAATTCTTCCACCAGTAATTTTCTAAAAGGGAGTAGTATTTGATTCTGTAATAGTTGACATTTATCAAAAACAGAAACTATTTTGATATAATAAAATGATATTAAAAAGCACTTGTTTGCTTCTGTTTGCTTTCAAATAAATATGCTTAGCTAATAAAACTATAGGAAACCTTTTTCAAAATAATAAAATGAATTTATTTAAGCCTTGCAACATTTTTAAAAGCACTTTGTGAGCTGTTTTAGTGAGAGCTAGTATTTATTTATTCCTTCCTCGACGGTAGAGTTACCGACTGACGGAGGATCCGGAGCGGAAGACCTCGAAGACCCCGGATACCTAGCTGACCAAGGCAAGCAACCCTTTTGCCATGACTTAAGTATATAAAATGATGCATGCTAGTATAGCAAGTAGTTTTCGTTGCATGCGATCACGATGCCGGTTCATCATTGATGTGATGGTACTGAAGGCTTCTTCGAAGAATTTGCATGTTGATAATGATACTCACAGGGCTCCTCGGAGCACATACATGATGAGCTGACCCTGCCATCTATGAGGATCATGCTAATGTCATGTTGACTAGTAAAGTATAATCACTGCATTGAGCTTGACCCTACCCCGTGAGGGTCATGATATTACCATGTTGACAAGTAATGTTAAGGCATATTATCTCAAGCATAATGTTGAGTTAAATAAAGAGTTTATGAAAACCCCGTCGGGTGCCACGAATGCCCGAGGGTGATGATGAGTTGGTGATCACTTTTGGTGAAGTGATGCACCGGTGATTTTGGTGTGAGTATGGTTTTGGAAATGGATTAGATTTATGATGTGTCGACCGTCCCAACCTTACCAGTACGACCACGATACCCCTTTATGGGACGGGGCTTTGTTGATTACTCTGGTCGGTGCTAGCAAAGAGCCACATTACGAGTGGCGGGAGTGATCGGTGTCACTCTCGTGATGGGGTCGTGCCAGGTAGGACTAGTATGCCATTATTATGAGTTCCAAGCACACCATTGGTCCCTGCATGGTTGATACAGTCCAGAGTCGGTGCTCGGAAGACGTACAACATGTGGGTTGGGTACCAATCGAGTGGACCTCTTTGTCTAGTATCGTCAGGGGAAGATGATGATCGGGTACTTACCTCGGGTATATGTGATATACCACGAGTCGTGGATGACACGGAAGTTTCCCGTTTCTCGTGGGCCCAGCGTACTACCTCTGCAGAGTGTAAACTATTCGAATAGTCGTGTCCACGGTCAAGGACAGTTGGGTGGTGCTGCTTAAACTACGTCCTGTGTTTCCGCATAAGCCAAGTGTGTGTGTGTGGTATTAAAAAGGTGTTGTTATGATAACCACAACAATATAATCAAGTTCGGTGACTTGACATATAGGGTAAACCCGGATGGTTTAGCCCTCGTTAATCCCTTGAGGATATGACAAGTCCGATGACTTGGCATACAGGGTGAACCCGGTGTGTTCAACCCTTCACAGATATGTCAATATCTGTAACCTGTTCTTTAAAAGTAATTCTTTAACTTGTTGCACATACCTGATCATGCCACCACATTGCATTCCACTAAAGATAATTGTTACTGTTATTCCATACCATATATATTCATATCATTGGCTGTTTGTGAGTACATTCAAAGTACTCATAGGCTTGCCACTGGTTATGTTATTGACAAGACATGGAAGGCCCGGAGTTTGGTGATGAATACACCGTCAAAGATGAACCCGCGATCTAGGACGCTTCCAAGTCAGAATGCCTGTCGGTGTAGGCTTGATGGCATGGGCACCGCTTAGCCCTTACGAGTTTCCGCTACTCGATGTATCCGTTTAATTTGGCTTAGGCCTTGCTCTTGTACCCGACCTTTGGGTCGTTCGATGTAATAAATTCGGTACTTGGATGTAAGACTCTATTATTCAGTATCTGTGTTCAGTGAACATTGATCCTTGGGGTCACTGGGCACGGCGAACTCGACTTGCTAGTCGGGGTCCCCACCGAACTGGTATCAGAGCCATCCTGACTATAGGAAGCCTTAGATTGCATGGACGTTAACCGAGAACGTTAGAACGCCAGCCTTGCACAAGACTCTTGCACATACAACCTTCTGACTTCTCTCCTATGCCTTGTAGATGGCTGCTATACCTGAGACTCTTCTGGAGACCGGCTTTCCACTACTTCTGGTGGATTGTCTCGAGAAGTTCCACGTACGACGGACGCCCATCTTCCTCTACCACAAGCACTGCGTCAACGCCGACACCAAGGAATATCACGTGGACGTGATAGTGAAGGCTAATGACTCCCCGTCTAGTTGGTTCTTCGAAGGACCGCAGATGGGAGAGCTGATGTTGGCAGTGGAGACGGCTGCATGAGAGGCGCTCGTGCAACTCCGCAGCATCCTCCCTAATATGGCTAACGAGCCTGTCACTCGTCACCTACCTTTCATTAAGGAAGGAGTGGATGGGAGTTGGATAATCACCCCAGCCACGGAGGATGGAATGCCATTAAGGTTTCAGACCTACTTCAGTCTCTCGTCGAACACCTTGACACACTTCCTGGTTAAGGAATCAGTCAAGCTTCGCCAAGAGCTGCACCTAGTCAAAGGCCTGCTCCACACTGAGAAGATGCAGAACCGCAACGTAAGGAAGGCAGGCGCACCTGAAGGGAGGGCAACTGTTGCCACTAGGGGTGGTGTGTTACCCATCCAGGCAGTCCCACTTCAGAGTCGCTGCCTGACAGCGGAAGAGTACACTGAGATCTTCGCCGCCTCGCCGAAGAGACGCCGTGATGTGCGGATTCTTTCTTCCACTCCTATAAAGGAAGAAGATGTTGATGAAGATGAGGATCCTGTTGAGTCTGCCTTTGAGATCGAGCAGTCCGCCACGTAGGTTTTAGCGTAGGCATATCGGAGTACCCTGAGCATAGGGTATCCATGTAACCGTTTTAATTTGCGTATGTGTGCTTGATGTAAGTCATCTATTGCCTTAGGCAGCCTGTAAGTGACTACATCACCTAGATGTCATGAATGCAATTTCCAGTTTGTCAAAAACTTCGGTTTTAAAGACTTGGCACATGCACGTACTGGACACCCTCTTACTAGGAACGAGTCCTTGTATTCCCATGCAAGGTGGTATTTTGACATGTCTGTTTCTATGACAGGATGGTGAACGCAACCCGCAACAGCACCTTCGGCAACCCCGGCGCCGGCTCCTCAGGGACGCTGCAGGGAACCGAAGGAGAAGCTCACGCTGGAGGTCACCACGAGCAGCCTAGAGACCTTCCGCCACCACCTCCTCCTGAGAACTTGACGATGGCTCAGTTCCTTCAATCTCTTCGGGAGGAGCGTCAAGCCAGCAATGCCGCTGTCCAGCAGCTGACTCAAGTCCTGGTGGACAACCCGCCGCGGAATGGGAATGGCGGTGGTCGCTCTACTCTTTCTGAGTTCATGCGGACTACGCCCCCCATATTCACGGAGTCGACTGAACCCCTGGACGGCGATGACTGGATTCGCACCATTGAAGACCTCCTTGCGCTGGTCAAGTGCACTGATGATCATGAGAAGGTCCTTTATGCTTTTCACTGTCTCGGAGGCACCGCCAGGGCATGGTGGGATGGATTCCAGATCATGCGGGCAGGGCAAGTCATCACGTGGGAGATGTTCAAGGAAGGATTTCGCGCGGCTCACATTCCACCTGGACTGATGACCATTAAGAAGCGGGAATTCCGAGCCTTGAGGCAGGGCAGTGGAACCGTAACGGAGTACCTGCAGAAGTGTAACCTCTTGTCGAGGTACGCGCCTGAAGATGTTAATACTGAGGCCGCTAAGGTGGAATGCTTCATGGAAGGGTTACAGCTGTCCCTGCAATACCAACTGGTGGTTTGCGACTGCCAGACTTTCAGCGAGCTGGTTAACAAGGCGCTTATGCTGGAAGACAAGCATCGTGCAATGGACGACACCCACAAGCGCAAACTGATAGGCAGTGGAGGACCCGGTAACGCAAGACCAAGACCATGGCAGTCAGCACCTGCAAGACCCAACTTTCAGCAGCAGCAGTACAAGTATACAGTGTTCCACCAGAATAATCAGCCTCAGCAGCAAGCCAAGCCAGTAGTCAACCCGCCGAACCACGGTGGAGTCAAGACCAACCCTCCGGGGCAAGTCACCTACTTTGGCTGTGGTCAGACTAGGCACTATTCCAGGCAGTGCCCCAACAAGAAGACCGATGCACTGCGTCCCAATGCACCCAACCCCGGTCAAGGTGCACCAGGAAGGAACCAGGCCCTCCGCAACCAACAGTTCAATGGTAGGGGCCGGATCAATCACATCACTGCAGAAGAAGCACAGGAAGACCCAGACTGCATTCTGGGTACGTTCCTCGTCAACTCAACTCCAGCAACAGTGTTGTTTGATTGTGGTGCCTCGCATTATTTTGTTACTCAAGGGTTTGCGGAAAAGTGCGGTTTAAAACCCACTTTACTCCACGGGCAGATGGCAATCCAAACCCCGGGAGTAGTATTGAGGACCAACCTAGGGTGTAGAAGGGTTGAGATAGTTATCAATGGGACGAGTTTCTTGGAAGACCTCATTGTGCTTAAATCGCAAGGTGTAGAAGTAATCCTCGGCATGGATTGGTTGGCCAAGCAACAGAGTCTTTTGGACTGTGCCAACATGGCCATCACCATGATAAGAAACCAAGGGGTCAAGGTCAAGTTCGTCTCCGAGCCAGTATCGGCTCACGCACCTCGAGTCAACAGTCTATCAGAGGTAGAGCTTGATCGAGTGCCTATAGTCTGTGAGTACCCGGACGTCTTTCCTGACGAGCTACCCGGAATGCCTCCTGACCGAGACATCGAGTTCATCATTGAGCTCATGCCCGGATCAAGGCCTATTTAGAAAAAGCCTTACAGGATGGGTTCCGAAGAGTTGGCACAGCTCAAGAAGCAGCTGGATGAGCAACTCAGGAAAGGGTTCATCCGTCCGAATGCGTCACCTTGGGGATCACCTGTTCTATTGATTCAAAGAAGGATGGTACCATTCGACTCTGCATCGACTACCGTTCCCTTAATGAAGTCACAATTAAGAAAAAGTACCCGCTCCCCAAGATCGAAGACCTCTTTGACTGGTTAAACGGGGCCAGGGTATTTTCCAAGATCGAACTTCGATCGGGATACTACCAGTTAAAGATCCGACCCGAAGATATACCCAAGACTGCATTCGTGACCCGGTACAGTCTATATGAATGCACTGTCATGCCTTTCGGTTTGACAAATGCCCCAGCCTACTTCATGTATCTCGTGAAAAAGGTCTTCATGGAATATTTGGACAAGTTTGTCGTCGTGTTCATCGATGACATACTAATCTTCTCCAACTCCGAAGAAGAGCATGAGCAACACCTGAGGCTAGTTCTGGGAAAGCTTCGAGAGCACCAACTTTATGCCAAATTCAGCAAGTATCAGTTCTGGCTGAACGAAGTTTGATTTCTGGGTCATACCCTGACAGCATGCGGTTTGACCGTAGATCAGTCCAAGATTACTACAGTGACCAACTGGGAATCACCAAAGGACGTGAAGGATGTCAGGAGTTTCCTCAGACTCGCGGGGTACTACCGCAAGTTTGTCAAAAGATTCTCTAGCATCGCTCGACCTATGATTCAGCTCTTGAAGAAAGGCCGGAACTTTGAGTGGACACCGGCGTGTGAAGCAAGCTTCCAGGAATTGAAGAAGAGGCTAACTACCGCCCCGGTGTTGGCTACCCAGACATCAACAAGGAATTCGTGATATATTGTGATGCCTCTGGGACCGGGCTTGGTGCTGTCCTGATGCAAGATGGCAGGGCCGTGGCGTACTTGTCATGGCAACTGCGACCGCATGAGGAGAACTACGCCACCCATGATCTCGAGCTAGCAGCTGTAGTGCATGATCTGAAGACGTGGCGACATTACCTTCTAGGAAAGCGATGCGAGATATATACAGACCACAAAAGTCTGAAATATATCTTCACCCAGAGGGAGCTGAATATGAGACAGCAGAGATGGCTTGAGTTAATCAAGGATTACGACCTCAGCATTCAGTACCATCCCGGCAAGGCGAATGTGGTAGCCGATGCCTTGAGCCAGAAGGCAGGCTCCTTGAACGTCACGCTCAAGGAAAGGATACCCGTCTTGTGCGAAGAGATGGAGGGCTTAGGACTTTAGATACTCGAACCAGGATACTTGGCCAACCTCGAAGTCAAGCCTACTCTGGCTGACGACATCAAGAAAGCCCAGAAGGGGCACAAGAGTATCGAAGGCCTCAAGTGGAAGGTGCGAGAAGGCAAAGCCCCAGGATTCTCGATTGATGAGCAAGGAGTACTGTGGTACGGGAAGCACTTATGCGTACCCAACAAGGCCGAACTTAAGGACTTGATCCTGCAAGAGGCACATGACACACCGTACACTATCCATCCAGGTGGTACCAAGATGTACCAAGACATCCGAGAACGATTCTGGTGGCATGGAATGAAGAGGGAAATTGGCTCCTATGTCTCTAAATGCGATGTATGTCAGCGAGTCAAGGCTGAACACCAGCGACCCGCTGGATTACTGCAACCTCTTCAAGTGCCGGAATGGAAATGGGATATACTCGGCATGGACTTCATCACCGGGTTGCCCCGGTCGAATAAGGGTCATAACTCCATTTGGGTCATAGTTGATCATTTGACCAAGGTGGCCCATTTCATCCCCGTTAACACCACTTACGATGGCAGCCAGCTGGCCAGTCTGTACATTCACCGAGTGGTGAGTCTCCATGGAGTTCCCAAAGAGATCGTGTCCGACCACGGCACGCAATTCACCTCAAGATTCTGGAAGAAGTTTCAAGAAGCTCTCGGAACCAAAGTCTCCTTCAGTACGGCTTTCCACCCGCAAACGGGCGGACAGACCGAGAGGGTAAACCAGATACTTGAGGACGCTCCGCGCTTGTGTTTTGGCCCATGGTGCCAAGTGGGAAGACTTCCTACGCTTTGCTGAGTTCTCTTACAACAACAACTACCAGTCCAGTCTTCAGATGGCCCCATTCGAAGCATTATATGGGCGGAAATGCCGCACCCTGCTCAATTGGTCTGAAACCGGTGAAGGACTAGTTTTCGGACCAGAGGCACTGCAGGAAACAGGCGACAAGGTTCAGCTTGTCCGAGAGAACTTGGAGGCAGCTAAGTTAAGGCAGAAGAGCTATGCGGACCCTCGCCGCAGAAACATGGAGTTTGTTCCCGGAGACCAGGTTTACTTGCGAGTCACGCCTCTCAAGGGGACCAAGCGTTTCCACGTCAAAGGGAAGCTAGCTCCAAGGTTCATTGGACCCTTCAAGATCACGGCAAGGCGCGGGGAAGTAGCTTATCAGTTGGAGCTACCTCCTGAGCTTTCGGGTGTGCACAACGTGTTCCACGTGTCACAGCTCCGGAAGTGTTTGCAAGTTCCGAACCGTCCCGATCTTTACAAGGACATTGATCACCAAGATATTGACCTTCAACCTGATCTTACCTACCGCGAGAGACCGATCCGCATTTTGGATGAAGACGAGCATTGCACCAGAAGCCGCACCATCAAGTTTTTCAAGGTTCAGTGGAGCAACCATACCGAAGCAGAAGCCACATGGGAACGTGAAGACTATCTCCGATCAAAATTTCCCGAGCTGTTTAATGCTTAGCTTAGGAATGTTGGGGACGAGATTCTTGTAAGAGGGATAGGTCTGTCACACCTTGTTTTTCACCCCAAGTATTCTATGTTGCAAAAATCAGAGCTTGTTAAAACTTTTTAAAATAATGTTGTGAGTGCAATGTGAACCCTTGTTTGAGTGTGTGCTTGTTTGTTTGATGACTCAAACCTATGAAAACTTATTACTTTGCTCTCTTCAAAAACCATTTCTTCTTTATATCAAGATCACCTTCATCATGTTGGGATACACTACTAGCTCATGATGCCAAGTGGCACTTCCAACCAAAGTTGGTGATCTGATCCAAATATTATTTTCATTCATTGAAAACATAAATTGGTGATTTAAAATATTATTTTCCAATCTTATATCTATGTCTGTTTCTAAGGCCAGTAATGATATTCCCACAAGGAAAATTGCTTTCCTGCCTTAGAAAATTCCGAGTAAATTCATGGAAGCTGAGAAGGACATATATTTTCCATATATAAGATTTCCAACCCTAGTTTATATTAATATTTTTTGAGTAAAACCCTGAAAACCATTTCTGTCTGTTTTAGCTTTTTGAGATGTTTATAAAGGAAATTATCTCAATAAAATCCCATTAAATTACAGGAGCCCTCCCAAACCATATTCGGTGTTCAACTAAAATCTCACCTTGATCCAAGGTGGGGAAGTGCACCTAAAGAGCCCAAAACCCTCTTTGTCCAGAGTAGAGTTGGAACAACTCTACATTGCAAAGTTTCTCCAATAGAGCTGAAACTTTGCAGAGGTGTTTAACACCCCAAATGAGGACTCCATAGCAAAGATGAGATTTGTGAGACTCTGATTGGCCACACTACCTTTGTAAAGGGCAGTACTGGTCATTTTGAGACATTTTCAAGTTTACAAAGCCAAACTTGTTCAATGGAGCTCAGATTTGGTGGAACCCCATGTTTTTACCCCAAGACCAAACCTGTTAAGTCTCATTTACAGTGGTGGATTGGAAGCACCCCAAGTCACTATCGAACACCTACTTACAGGAAGGTAAAAACCCTCCTAGCCACTGTTTTACCAATGACAAGGCCCCAAACTTGGTGGGTTAGAGCACCAGAACATCCTGAGCACCCAGTCAATCAACCCCTCCCCAACTCCAAGCACAAGTGATAAGAACTCCAATTTGAGCTACAGGACAGTACTGGCAACACTAGTGTTCCTTGCTCCCTTGACCAGCTCGAGCTCCCACTAAGCCACAACGGCTAGGCTCACTCCCAGCAACGCCCAAGACATGGAAGACACGTCCCAAGTTCCCCAGAGCGAGCCAGCATGCCGTGGCATGCCAAAACTGCGCTCTGGGCGCGCTGCAGAGAGCCACCAGCAAGGGGCCGACGATCCGGCCGGTCCCAACTTCCCCAGTTATGTCCAAACGCTCCCCCGACAACCATTCAGTGCAAAGCTACCCCAGGGACCCTCTCCCCCTCGCGCAAGAGCTCAGGCGACGCGTGCCCGTGCGCGCCCGACGCGGCCGAGCATGCATGGTCGCTGCGGCTCGACCGCACTGGCTTTCCCTCTGTGGCCGTTGCACCAGGAGGTCCTAAACCACGTCCCGAACCCGTGGTTTCGCGGCCAGCACCTCACTATGCTCGCACGCGCACCACGGTGAATCACCGGCGCGCCCGAGTCGGGTCACCGTCTTTGGCCTATAAATAGGTCCCCCCGGCACTCCAGCACCCTCCAAGCAGCTTCAGCACAACTAGTGGACACTCCCTAGCCGTCCAATCGAGCTCGCAGAGCCCTGGTGCTCGAGATCGACCGAGGCCCCTCCGCCTCGGAGCTCCGGTCGATCTCCGGCTACACGTCGGCTCCAGCGCTGCACGACCTCCCATTACACTCCCCTTGACACCAGGAACATTTCCCCTAAGTTCCCCGAGCGAATCCATACCCCTAGCCCCTAGTTCAACGCCAACCCGAAACCATTCTGCCACGAGCACCTCGTCGCCGGCGACCCAGACCACCTCCGGTGACGTCCCGACCACGAGCAGGTAGGCGGAGCCACGAGGGACCCGTTCCCGTTCCTAGCTTGGCATGAGGACAATGGCAGCCTCGCCGGCGTCCATCTCCACCTCTCTGGCTGGAGGTAGGAGAAGGACCCGACAGGTGGAGCCCACCTGTCGGTGTCCTGGGGCAGCCAGCGCGCGCAGCAGCTGACGCTGACCCCAGGGGCCCGCAGGTCAGGTTTGAACCTGGCACGCGCGCGCCTGGTGCCCCGGCCTGCTGGCTGGGCCGACTGGATCCAACCCCTGGCCTTTTTCTTTTGTTTTAATCTAGCAAACTAAATGATTTTTATCGAAATATTTAGCCAGTAGAAAAATATAATTCTTCCACCATTAATTTTCTAAAAATGAGTAGTATTTGATTATGTACTAGTTGACATTTATCAAAAACAGAAACTATTTTGATATAATAAAATGATATTGAAAAGCACTTGTTTGCTTCTGTTTGCTTTTAAATAAATATGTTTAGCTAATAAAACTATAGGAAACCTTTTTCAAAATAATAAACTGAATTTATTTAAGCCTTGCAACATTTTTAAAAGCACTTTGTGAGCTGTTTTAGTGAGAGCTAGTATTTATTTATTCCTTTCTCGACGGTAGAGTTACCGAGTGATGAAGCATCCGGAGCAGAAGACCTCGAAGACCCCGGATACCTAGCTAACCAAGGCAAGCAGCCCTTTTGCCATGACTTAAGTATATAGAATGATGCATGCTAGTATAGCAAGTATTTTCCGTTGCATGCGATCATGATGCCGGTTCATCATGGATGTGATGGTACCGAAGTTTTCTTCGAAGCATTTGCATGTTGATAATGATACTCACATTGCTCCTCAGAGCACATACATGATGAGCTGACCCTACCATCTACGAGGATCATGCTAATGTCATGTTGACTAGTAAAGTATAATCACTTCATTGAGCTTGACCCTACCCCGTGAGGGTCATGATATTACCATGTTGACAAGTAATGTTAAGGCATATTATGTCAAGCATAATGTTGAGTTAAATAAAGAGCTTATGAAAACCCCGTCGGGTGCCACTAATGCCCGAGGGTGATGATGAGTTGGTGATCACTTTTGGTGAAGTGATGCACCGGTGATTTTAGTGTGAGTATGGTTTCGGAAATGGATTAGATTTATGATGTGTCGATCGTCCCAACCTAACCAGTATGACCACGATACCCCTTTATGGGACGGGGCTTTGTTGATTACTCTGGTCGGTGCTAGCAAAGAGCCACATTACTAGTGGCGGGAATGATCGGTGTCACTCTCGTGATGGGGTCGTGCCAGGTAGGACGACTATGCCATTATTATGAGTTCTAGGCACACCGTTGGTCCCTGCATGGTTGATACAGTCCAGAGTCGGTGCTCTTAAGACGTACAACATGTGGGCTGGGTACCAATCGAGTGGACCCCTTTGTCTAGTATCGTCAGGGGAAAGATGATGATCGGGTACTTACCTCGGGTATATGTGATTTACCGCGAGTCGTTGATGACACGGAAGTTTCCCGTTTCTCGTGGGTCCAGCGTACTATCTCTTTAGAGTGTAAACTATTCGAATAGTCGTGTCCACGATCAAGGATAGTTGGGTGGTGCTGCTTAAACTACGTCATGTGTTTCCGCATAAACCAAGTGTGTGTGCGTGGTGTTAAAAAGGTGTTGTGATGATAACCACAACAATATGATCAAGTTCGGTGACATGACATATAGGGTAAACCCGGATGGTTTAGCCCTCGTTAATACCTTGAGGAAATGACAAGTCCGATGACTTGTCATACAGGGTGAACCCGGTGTGTTCAACCCTTCACAGATATGTCAATATCTGTAACCTGTTCTTTAAAAGTAATTCTTTAACTTGTTGCACATACCTGATCATGCCACCACATTGCATTCCACTAAAGATAATTGTTACTGTTATTCCTTACCATGTATATTCGTATCACGGGCTGTTTGCGAGTACATTCAAAGTACTCATTGGCTTGCCACTGGTTATGTTATTGACCAGACATGGAAGGACCGGAGTTTGGCGATGAGTACGCCGTCGGAGACGAACCCACGATCTAGGACGCTTCCAAGTCAGAATGCCTGTCGGTGTAGGCTTGATGGCATGGGCACCGCTTAGCCCTTACGAGTTTCCGCTACTCGATGTATCCGTTTAATTTGGCTTAGGTCTTGCTCTTGAACCCGACCTTCGTGTCGTTCGATGTAATAAATTCGGTACTTGGATTTAAGACTCTATTATTCAGTATCTATGTTCAGTGAACATTGATCCTTGGGGTCACTGGGCACGGCGAACTCGACTTGCTAGTCGGGGTCCCCACGCCCGGGGCGCCTGGGCTGAAGCGTAGGCGGTGCAGGAAGCGCTGGACAAACAAGAGCGACAACCATGATCTCGGAACCGCCCCGGGAAGAGGGCAGCCAACTCCGCTCGGGCACCGTCGCGTGTAGAGAGGCGGTCCAAGACGAAGAACGACCCCGCACAGCGGAGGGACATGGACGCGCAGGCTGATGAGCGGGCGGGCACCGCGATGGGTACAGCGGATGCTGCAAAGGATGTCGATCCAGAGGTCGGCATCATGCCGGAGTTACCTGAGGTGATGCCTGGAGCGCCCAAGATCATGGCAGAGGTCGTGTGTAACACCCTGTTTTTGGCTTCCCTGACTAATTGACTTATTTCAAAATTTAGGACCAATTAAATTTTTTTGTGAATGCTTGTGATGCTTGGAGTGACTATTGTCTGCCTGTTTGTTTAATTGCATGTGATTGATCCCCATTAATTCTTGCCATCCTCCTAATCACTTCCTCACTCCATGATCTCCTACCTAATGATTATACCATGTGTTTAGGACAAATATCTATTTTTACCAAATATTATATTCACCAAAAAGCATTTTCTTTGAGTTAAACTTTCAAACCCCTCAGATGAGGTTTGTACTACAAGCCCTCAAATTAGGGAATTTCTTTTGCTTCAATTATTTTATTTAAAACCCATTATCAAAGTGTCTTCCAAAGACCACCATATTAATATTTTAAAAGTTATTTTATTATTTTATTTAAAAGCCCTTCTATGAGGCCACAAATGGTCTCCTATGAAGGAAAGTTATTTTTGTTGCCTTCAAAATATTTCAGAAAATTTAGGGAAACTCAGTGGATATATTTATTCCATATTTATGAGTTTCAACACATGGTCATGTTCAAAATATTGGGCAAACCCCTCCAAAACCATTCCTGCCTATTTCAAGCTTTTGAAATATTTCTATAAGAAATATTCTCAATAAATTCCAGTAAAATTCTAGCATGTCATCTATGATATTCTTGATGATCTTGCCAAGTTTCATTTCAATCCAAGTTGATTTGACTCCCCTAATCACTCTAAAACCCTATCTGTCCAGAATCAAATTTGAGCAACTCTACATTGTGAAGTGTCTCCCAATTGTGCTCAAATTTGTTGGACATGTTCCAGTACTCTAATGAGGCATCCACACCAAGTGGTACACCAAGGAGATTATAGGAACTTGTCCTGAGACCCTCAAAACCCTCTCTGTTGATTTCTGACTTTGCTAAACTTTACATTATAAAGTTTCTCGAATTATCCTCAAACTTTTTGTACATGCCTTAATGCTCAAATAATGCCCTACACCAAATATTGGATTTGTGGGAATTCATTTGAATAGGGGTCTAAGAAGAAACCCATTTCTGCCAATTTCTAGGGTTTTTCAAGTCTACATTGAAAAACTCCTCCAGAAAATCCCAAATTTTGTGTGCAAGCCTATTTTCATCTATAGTTTGACCCTGCTAAGTTTCATAGCCATTGGAATTCATCTGGTGGCCCAACCATATATCAAACACCTTGTGTGCACTCAGTAATTTGGTTTCATTTGCCCCTTCCACTTTATTCATTGAGCCCAAATTTCTACCACAGCCTCACATAGTTACATTTCACCTCCAGTAACATTCCCATGGCCACTAGTCAATAATTGGAGAAGGACCCTTTGTAACTTTCTCTCATTTTTACCCTTGGCAGCACTGTTTTACCCTTCTACCCATTCTTCTGCTTAAGCTATCACTCCCAACTCTTTCCAGAGCATCAAATATATGCCAAGGATTCATTTAGAACCAAGATATGGCATGCTCATGTGGAGAAAGTGAGCAGCACCTCCTCAAGTTCATTTTTGGCTGAGAAGTAGCTTTGTACAGCAAGTACAAGCTACCCTTCACTTCTTGTGCTCAAACTTGGCAGTGTTGTAGTTCTTGCATAGTTAACACTGCCAGACATAATTTCTCCCCAAGGCTTCCCTCCTAAGACCCAGTTTTGTCAGCTCTAAGTTTGCTGTTAGAAACTTGACAGCAGTCAAAACTAGTTCAAACCACCTTCACTAGTTTCCAAACTCCAGACTTCCTTTGCTCCAGGTGTGCCCTACATGCTAGACACGTTTGACTGGCCATTTGGAACATGTACACACGGGTTGCCATGGTGACCACGCTGTCAGCCTGCACTAATGATGCTCTGCACCATTTCCTTGTTCCCTAACTCGTGTCCCACAGCAGCAGGTTGCCCCAGCATGTCTCAGAGCATCATGTTGACCATTCAAGCCATTCCCCACCATCAGCTAGCCTCCAAGACCCCTGAGGCATGCGTGGCGACCATGCACCGAGAGCTCCAGAGAGCTCCCGAGCTCTCTCGGCACCTCCACCCCCACTTCGAGCCTCCCGAGCATCTCTGGCTCCCTCAAACCCTCCTACTCTCTCCCTGGAACCCCTCTCGAGCCCCCCTTCTACCTCCCGAGCCTTCTCTTCCTCCCCTTTCCCTTCGGCAGACATGACCGAAGCCACCAGAGGCCGCCGCGCGAGCACGCCTAGCCAGGGGTCTCCCCTCGCCCCTGGGCCCCCTCCGGAGGACCACCTCGTCGCCGGGCCTCCTCCCCAGCTCCTCCATCTCCCTCCCTTCGCCCCTGGTACCGGCACCAGCGCAGGCCGACGATCTCTCTGCAGCCGCATCGCCGGCAACTTTGCGGCTCTCCGCTGCAGACGCCAGGTATAGGGGAACGGGGGTGGCTAACTCCCCCGAGCACGCCGGTGGCCGGCGCACCGCCGGGGGGTGGCCAGAGCCACCTGGGGGAGCTCCTCCCGCGGCCGGTCTACCCCCTGCCTCCCCTGCGTGCAAGCAGGAGGAAGGAGGAGACCTGGCAGGCGGGGCCCCCTGTCAGCGAGCCAAGGCCAGGCCCGCGCGGAATAAGTGGAGGCGCACTCAGCGCGGTTCACCTCCCCCTGCCGAAAGCGTATTTACGGCTATGCGCTTTCGGTGTATCCCTCGCTTGCGGCCGAGCTGCTGGGCCAGCCCGAGGGCCTATCTGACGCCATGGGCGTAAGATAACCCTGAAGCTGAGTCCTTTTCCCCTTTTTCGGATTTGGCTAAACTTACAAATTCCACCATAAATTCATACTAACTCCAATTTCATTGATTCAAATTTCTGGAGGATCCTAATAATGAGGCCTATCCAAATAAGTGCTTTGCATATTTTTCCCTCCCAACTTTCTGTGGTGTTTTATTTAAAATCCCAATCTGGATATAAAATATCCCACCTTTCAAAATTACTAGAAGATTCAAATCAACTCCAAATGGAGTGATTCGAACTCCCAGAGCCTTCTAAAATCCTTATCTATTTTAGAACCCTGGTCAACATTTTTGTGTGACTTACTTCTGTTGCAATAAATAAATAGCACCTATTGCTATTTATTCCTCATTGTAAAATCTCTAGAATATTCATACCATCTCCAAATCCAGCGAAACCACTTCCTAAATATTTCTAAAATCATTCTCTGTTAAATGGGTGCCTCCACTCATTTTTAACAAAACGATTTCTGTTGGCTTATTCAATGGCCACCTATTGCTCCTTTCACCTATTCAAAAATCCTTGATGATTCAAATCTCTTGTGAGAAGCTTCAGGTATTTTTCTTATGACCGGAGAGGTCCAAGAAAAATAAAACTTCTATTTATAGAACACTTTTATTCTGCTTGCTATATGGTTTACTATAGTTGTTTCCGACGATAGTTAACGGTAGACGGAGTATTCGGAGTTGGAGCGGAAGACCTCGAAGACCCCGAGGACTTACGTGAGCAAGGCAAGAAGCCCGTTGACCATGACTCGAGAACATACATTGATGCATGCTAGAATAGCAAGTACTTTTTCGTTGCATGAGATCACAGTGCCGGTTCATCATTGGTGTGATGGTACCGAAGGCTTCATCGAAGAACTTGCATGATAATGATGTTATACATATGGCTCCTCGGAGCACAAGCATGATGAGCTTGACCCTACCATCTATGAGGATCATGCTACTGTCATGTTGACTAGTAGAGTAAGATCATTGCACTCAGCTTGACCCTACCCCTTGAGGGTCATGTTAATACCATGTTGACAAGTAAAGATAGAGCATATTATCATGAGCATGATGATGAGTTAAATAAAGAGTTTATGAAAACCCCGTCGGGTGCCACTAATGCCCGAGGGTGATGATGAGTTGGTGATCACTTTTGGTGAAGTGATGCACCGGTGTTTTGTGTGAGTATGGTTTCGGAAATGGGATTAGATTTATGATGTGTCGACCGTCCCAACCTTACGAGTACGACCACGATACCCCTTTATGGGATGGGGCTTTGTTGATTACTCTGGTCAGTGCTAGCAAAGAGCCACATTACTAGTGGCGCGAGTGATTGTCGTCACTCTCGTGATGGGGTCGTGCCAGGTAGGAAGACTATGCCATTATTATGAGTTCCAGGCACATCGTTGGTCCCCGCATGGTTGAGACTGTCCAGAGTCAGTGCTCGTAAGACGTACAACATGTGGGCTGGGTACCAATCGAGTGGACCTCTTTGTCTAGTATCGTCAGGGGAAAGATGATGATCGGGTACTTACCTCGGTTATATGTGATATACCGCGAGTCGTGGATGACACGGAAGTTTCCCGTTTCTCATGGGTCCCGCGTACTACCTCTGCAGAGTGTCAAACTATTCGAATAGTCGTGTCCACGGTCAAGGACAGTTGGGTGGTGCTGCTTAAACTACGTCCAGCGTTTCCGCATAAACCAAGTGTGAGTGAGTGTGTGTGGTGTTAAAAAGGTGTTGTTATAAAGATAATAATATGACCAAGTTCGGTGACTTGGCATATAGGGTAAACCCAGATGGTTTAGCCCTCAGTTGATACATTGAGGTTATGACAAGTCCGATGACTTGGCATATAGGGTGAACCCGGATGGTTCAGCCCTTTGCAGATATGTTGATATCTGTAACGTGTTCTTCAAAAGTAATTCTTTAACTTGATGCATATCCATGATCATTCCGCCCAATTGAGTTATACTAAAGATGCATGATATTGTTATCCATCATTTTCATTGTTCATATCATGGGCTATTTGCGAGTACATTCGAAGTACTCATTGGCTTGCCACTTGTTATTTCATTGACCAGGTATGAAAGAACAGGATATGGTAAAGATTAACTCGGTGACGTTCTTGCGAGCTAGGATGCTTCCCAGTCAGAATGCGTGTAGGTTAAGGCTAATGGCATGGGTTCACACTTTCAACCAATAATTCCGCTATTGGTCTAGTTTGGTGCTTTTGCCTTTAAGGCCCTATGTATGTAAGACTCGACCGAAGTGGTCATTTATTGTATCAAACGGTATGTATGGATGTAAGACTCTATTATTCAGTATCTGTGTTCAGTGAGCATTGATCCTTGGGATCACTTGGCACGGCGATCTCGACTTACCGGTCGGGGTCCCCACAGAGCTGGTATCAAAGCCATCCTGATTGTAGGAAGCCCTTAGTTAGCATGGACGTTAGTTAGGATAAAACTGCTTTCCAGATCCTTAAAAATACTTACAAAACCTATATATTTTCTCAGCTCTCCTAAATCTTCAAAGAAAATGAAGGTTATGCTCTAGCCTTCCACTCTTATTTTCTTCACACTCCTCGTCTACTTTTTCAAAACTTGCTAATGGTCGCTAGAACCTTATGCCCTTCTAATCACGGGATAAACTGAAATCCTCGTGGACAGCCCGGAAGGAAGTAACCTTTCTAGGAAAACACCTGTGCTGAAGGACAGAGAAGACCACTCCGCGACCAGACGACACCAACAGAAGTACCTCCATGAGGAACAAGGACATCGAGGCTTAGAAGATGGTGAAAACCTGGGCACTGCCCCAGAGTGATGCCACTTCCGCCTACGATAATCTGGACATAATATATGCAAACCTTGATTTGCATCACTAGTAGAGCGACCCTGTCAGTTATAAGAAATTGTGTCGACCACCACCGATGGATGAGAACCTCGCCATTTGGTCCGCCTCACCTTAGTGAGCAGGAAAACGGTTCTCTTCATCCCCAGCTCTAGGTGTCGATATCGCAATTAGTATGATTGACAAATCAGAACTCTATCATGTCATGAGAATATCGGTGCATGAAGATGTCCACTTGAGACTCTCGAAGCCTCGGAAGACAAGAAGACACTGACAAGATCATGAAGACAACAGAGGACCCTGTCAGTGACAGCTATGAATAACCACCTTCGTCACGAACTTCCCAGACGAGAAGACAACCAGAGTTCTTTACAACTCAAGCGAATTGCTTCAGCAAGCGACAACAAGAGGCGTGACAACACCATGGGAAGGTCCAGAAGACTTAGCGGACTCCTCTCCAGAGCAAGAAGCAAGCACGACTGTCGAGTCCCTGAACCTAGGATAGGATGAATCGTGAGCCCCTATGCGAAGTCGAGTCCGTGAAATGGTTTGGATGGACCATGTGGTGTGTTGCTTATTTTTGTTGTTTGTGCTTCGATATAAGTCGCACTTTTGATTAGGCAAGAAGCATGCGGTTATATCACTTGTCTTATTTTGATGTACACAATAATTTTAGCACTTCTTTGAGTTGATTTTTCAACGCTTGTTTGATTGCGCTGAGACCCTTAGACACTCCCCTCTGTGCTCTCTCTCTTTCTCTCACACCCCTCTCGACAACTGAAGACGGCAAGGCAGATGCGCCAAGGATCCGCTTCGAAGGACGGCTGACGTTGAAGACACTGACTGTGCTATGCTTAACGACACGCAACCCGTAGGAGTTTCCCCTCGAGATTGGAAAACCACACTAGACCAGACTAACCTCCACAAGCCTTTTCGGCTCAAATTTTCTGGTCACGTGTGTAGTACACGAACTTGCCAGAACTCGTGTAGGATCCCGATAAACCCCGCTAAGCACCGAGTTCTTAATGGAACGAGTGATCACAGCGAACAAGTATCCTTCAATCTTAAGCTAGCACTGTAACCTTGATGCCATAGGAGGATCGTTCTCGGATATAGAGTATTCGACTAAGATTGTGGTGATGACAATAGTTGTCTTGAGGATATGGCTAGACTATTTTGGTGGATCGTGAGACCCCTTATAAAGGTAGGTGGATTTGGTGGAACAAGTTGATACAATAGTATAATCTACATAATCTGGACTAAGATTGGATTTAGTAGGATGATTATGATCGCGAACATTATTCTTGGTGGTGTACATGACTTTAGCTAGTAGTTGGCATGATTTGATGCCTTTACCATGATGACTTGGAGTATCAAGTAGACTTCTTATTGGATTTGAGTCTTCGATTTAAATAGGTAATCTTAATAGAGTATTGAGGATAGCAAAGACCACATGGTTTGGAGTAAATTGGATTTAGCTCGTTAATCTCGATCATGATACCATGTTTCTCGGTGGATATAGAGTGTGTATACTTGGAGTTGTCAAATTGATTCACAACCTATGTAGTTGGCCTTGGAGATTAGATGGCCATGTTTATTGAAGTTGGTGGATATACTATGACGTAATTCTTGCAGTAATATGTGATGTATGAGGACTCTAAGAGATTATGTGGAACCCCATCAGTGTTGGATTCGTAGGAGTGGTGAGTCTAGTCATGCTTGATCGGATTGATGGATTTCTTGATCGGATTCATAGGAAGGGAAGCAAGATATTGGATTGGTGTACTACATGTTTCCTTAATAGAGTAATGCAGTACCCTGTTCATTATATGATCTAGCTGGACATTGGATTTGTAGCAACCCAGTGCAACCTTAGCAGCTTATATACCCCCGAGGTTCTTGCATGGTAATGCATGTGCATCGTTACTACACCATACTTGTAGTGTTTGGGTTTAGTTCTTCCCTCAACCCGGAGTTGACTAGCATGAGCGGTGTGGATTTGACCCCGTAGGATGGTATCCTTGATGAGATGAGGTGATATCGTCCTAAGATTAGAGGTCGAACTATTGGCATCTAAGGAATGTGCTTAGAATTAAGATGATAATTGTTCGCCCACATCCTAAGTTCCTTGAGACCCTAAAGCTTCGCTTAGCCACAAGATGGACGGATTACAACCATAGGAGACGACTGTAAGTCGTTAAAATATGGCCAGTACCCGCCCATAGAAAGTCCTGTTCTCCTCATGTGACTTTGAACACTGTGCTTATGTCTTGTTGGGGAAAGTATGTGGTCATCCTCAATGATGACGTACTTACTCACCCAGTAAGAGGAAGAACACCTTAGTCCTGTTTGGACAAACCCCAGGAACGCCGATTGTTATGCCTCTCGAGGGTACCGTGATATCTCGAGAAGGTGGACTTCTCGAAGCAATCCCAAGACGACGGAAGTCTATCATACTCAAGTCAAGACAAAGAACTGTCGTGACGAGGAAGCCACGACAATGACGATGAAGCAACAAAAGTCAACCACCGACCGCGCACCGACCACATCAACAACGTCAAGAAGCCTCGATGATTCAAGATGACGAAGCCCTTAGACCAGCGAAAGAATCAGACGACCTCTCCTTGATCCATATTAACGACGCAAGTACTAGTAGGTCGTGATGGAAACCTGTTAAAGGTGATTTCCGCTTGTTGAGTCGCAGACCTTGGAAATGGATGGCTGGTCTAAACTCTTGGGTAGCCAACTCGTCCAGAACCCCTCGCTAACCCTCCAAGATGGCAGGACCTATTCTGAACTCTGAGCCTCCGAGCTTAGACTCATAGGTGAGACCCAACCTGGACCCTTCCACGAGAAGCCTACGATGACTATTTGCGACCATAGCTTGTCTGCCGAAAGAAAGTCAAGGACTTCCCCGTAAGCAGGAAGCTACACGAAGACTTGGGCAGTGCATTCTAACATGAGACATCTTGATGTCACTAACCGGCATGCGAAACCCCAGGACCAGATCCCAAACACACCATCTTGCCACGTATTCTGACTTTGGAATACACTCGCACGCCAGAACCTTGCACGGACATAGCTTACCAAGCCCTTGACCTCGGTCAAGCCTAACTTATTGCCAGATCCCGCTCACGATCATGCAAGGATGTGCGAACATTCGAAGTTGTATCATCAAGCACCTCAAGACTACCACAGCAACATGGCGACATGAAGACTACCTCCGACTCAAGATTATGTATCTCACCAACCCCTAGCCTAGAAATCTCGGTGACGAGATTTTCTTAAGGGGGTAAGGACTATAACACCCTGTTTTTGGCTTCCCTGACTAATTGACTTATTTCAAAATTTAGGACCAATTAATTTTTTTTGTGAATGCTTGTGATGCTTTGAGTGACTATTGTCTTCCTGTTTGTTTAATTGCATGTGATTGATCCCCATTAATTCTTGCCATCCTCCTAATCACCTCCTCACTCCATGATCTCCTCCCTAATGATCATACCATGTGTTTAGGACAAATATCTATTTTTACCAAATATTATTTTCACCAAAAAGCATTTTCTTTGAGTTAAACTTTCAAACCCGTGAGATGAGGTTTGTACTACAAGCCCTCAAATCAGGGAATTTCTTTTGCATCAATTATTTTATTTAAACCCCATTATCAAAGTGTCTTCCAAAAACCACCATATTATTATTTTAAAAGATATTTTATTATTTTATTTAAAAGCCCTTCTGTGAGGCGAGAAATGGTCTCCTATGAAGGAAAGTTATTTTTGTTGCCTTCAAAATATTTCAGAAAATTTAGGGAAACTCTGTGGATATATTTATTCCATATTTATGACTTTCAACACATGGTCATGTTCAAAATATTGGGCAAACCCCTCCAAAACCATTCCTGCCTATTTCAAGCTTTTGGAATATTTCTACAAGAAATATTCTCAATAAATTCCAGTAAAATTCTAGCATGTCATCTATGATATTCTTGATGATCTTGCCAAGTTTCATTTCAATCCAAGTTGATTTGACTCCCCTAATCGCTCTAAAACCCTATCTATCCAGAATCAAATTTGAGCAACTCTACATTGTGAAGTGTCTCCAATTGTGCTCAAATTTGGTGGACATGTTCCAGTACTCCAATGAGGCATCCACACCAAGTGGTACACCAAGGAGAATATAGGAACTTGTCCTAAGACCCTCAAAACCCTCTCTATTGATTTCCGACATTGGTAAAGTTTACATTATAAAGTTTCTCCAATTATGCTCAAACTTTTTGTGCATGCCTTAATGCTCAAATAATATCCCTACACCAAATATTGGATTTGTGGGAATTCATGTCAATAGGGTTCTAAGCAGAAACCCATTTCTGCCCATTTCGAGGGTTTTTCAAGTCTACATTGGAAAACTCCTCCAGCAAATCCCAAATTTTGTGTGCAACCCTATTTTCATCTATAGTTTGACCCTGCTAAGTTTCATAGCCATTGGAATTCATCTGGTGGCCCAACCACATATCAAACACCTTGTGTGCACTCACTAATTTGGTTTCATTTGCCCCTTCCACTTTATTCCTTGAGCCCAAATTTCTATCACAACCTCACATAGTTACATTTCACCTCGAGTAACATTCCCATGGCCACTGGTCAATTATTGGAGAAGGACCCTTTGTAACTTTCTCTCATTATTACCCTTGGCAGCACTGTTTGACCCTTCTCCCATTCTTCTGCTTAAGCTATCACTCCCAACTTTTTCCGGAGCATCTAATATATGCCAAGGCTTCATTTAGAACCAAGATATGGCATGCTCATGTGGAGAAAATGAGCAGCACCTCCTCAAGTTCATTTCTGGCTGAAAAGTAGCTTTGTACAGCAAGTACAACCAACCCTTCACTTCTTAAGCTCAAACTTGGCAGTGTTGTAGTTCTTGCATAGTTAACACTGCCAGACATAATTTCTCCCCAAGGCTTCCCTCCTAAGACCCAGTTTTGTCAACTCTAAGTTTGCTGTTAGAAACTTGGCAGCAGTCAAAACTTGTTCAAACCACCTTCACTAGTTGCCAAACTCCAGACTTCCTTTGCTGCAAGTGTGCCCTACGTGCTAGACACGTTTCACTGGCCATTTGGACCATGTAGACACGGGTTGCCATGATGACCACGCTATCAGCCTGCACTAATGGTGCTCTGCACCATTTCCTTGTTCCCTAGCTCGTGTCCCGCAGCAGCAGGTTGCCCCAGCATGTCTCAGAGCATCATGTGGACCATTCAATCCATTCCCCACCATGAGCTAGCCTCCAAGACGCCCCAGGCATGCGTGCCGACCATGCACCGAGAGCTCCAGAGAGCTCCCGAGTAGTCTCGGCTCCTCCTCCCCCATTTAGAGCCTCCCGAGCATCTCTAGCTCCCTCATACCTTCCTACTCTGTCCCTGGAACCCCTCTCGAGCCCCCCTTCTTCCTCCCGAGCCTTCTCTTCCTCCCCTTTCCCTTCGGCAGCCATGACAGAAGCCACCGGAGGCCGCCGCGCGATCACGGCTAGCCAGGGTCTCCCCTCGCCCCTGGGCCCCCTCCGGAGGACCACCTCGTCGCCGGGCCTCCTCCCCAGCTCCTCCATCTCCCTCCCTTCGCCCCTGGTACCGGCACTAGTGTAGGCCGGCGATCTCCCTGCAGCCGCATCGCCGGCAACCTTGCGGCTCTCCCCTTTAGACGCCAGGTAGGGGAACGGGGGCGGCTAACTCCCCCAAGCACGCCGGTGGCCCGCGCACCGTCGGGGGGTGGCCAGAGCCACCTGGGGGAGCTCCTCCCGCGGCCGGTCTACCCCCTGCCTCCCCTGCGTGCGAGCAGGAGGAAGGAGAAGACCTGGCAGGCGGGGCCCCCTGTCAGCGAGCCAAGGCCAGGCCCGCGCGGAATAAGTGGAGGCGCACTCAGCGCAGTTCACCTCCCCCTGCCGAAAGCGTAAGATAACCCCGAAGCTGAGTCCTTTTCCCCATTTTCAGATTTGGCAAAACTTACAAATTCCACCATTAATTCATACTAACTCCAATTTCATTGATTCAAATTTCCGCAGGATCCTAAAAATGAGGCCTATCCAAATAAGTGCTTTGCACATTTTTCCCTCCCAACTTTCTGTGGTGTTTTATTTAAAATCCCAATCTGGATATAAAATATCCCACCTTTCAAAATTCCTAGAAAATTCAAATCAACTCCAAATGGAGTGATTCAAACTCCCAGAGCCTTATAAAATCCTTCTCTATTTTTAGAACCCTGGTCAACATTTTTGTATGACTTACTTCTGTTGCAATAAATAAATAACTCCTATTGCTATTTATTCCTCATTGTAAAATCTCTAGAATATTCATACCATCTCCAAATCCAGTGAAACCACTTCCTAAATATTTCTAAAATCATTCTCTGTTAAATGGGTGCCTCCCCTCATTTTTAACAAAATGATTTCTATTGGCTTATTCAATGGTCACCTATTGCTCCTTTCACCTATTCAAAAATCCTTGATGATTCAAATCTCCTGTGAGAAGCTTCAGGTATTTTTCTTATGACTAGACAGGTCCAAGAAAAATAAAACTTCTATTTATAGAACACTTTTATTCTGCTTTCTATATGGCTTACTATAGTTGTTTCCGACGATAGTTAACGGTAGACAGAGTATTCGGTGTTGGAGCGGAAGACCTCGAAGACCCCGAGGACTTACGTGAGCAAGGCAAGCAGCCCGTTGACCATGACTTGAGCACATACATTGATGCATGCTAGAATAGCAAGTACTTTTTCGTTGCATGAGATCAAAGTGCCGGTTCATCATCCGTGTGATGGTACCGAAGGCTTCATCGAAGCACTTGCATGATAGTGATGTTATACATATGGCTCCTCGGAGCACAAGCATGATGAGCTTGACCCTACCATCTATGAGGATCATGCTACTGTCATGTTGACTAGTAGAGTAAGATCATTGGACTGAGCTTGAACCTACCCCTTGAGGGTCGTGTTAATACCATGTTGACAAGTAAAGATAGAGCATATTATCATGAGCATGATGATGAGTTAAATAAAGAGTTTATGAAAACTCCGTCGGGTGCCACTAATGCCCGAGGGTGATGATGAGTTGGTGATCACTTTTGGTGAAGTGATGCACCGGGTTTTTGTGTGAGTATGGTTTCGGAAATGGGATTAGATTTATGATGTGTCGACCGTCCCAACCTTACCAGTACGACCATGATACCCCTTTATGGGATGGGGCTTTGTTGATTATTCTAGTCGGTGCTAGGAAAGAGTGGCGGGAGTGATTGTCGTCACTCTCGTGATGGGGTCATGCCAGGTAGGACGACTATGCCATTATTATGAGTTCCAGGCACACCGTTGGTTGCCGCATGGTTGAGACTGTCCGGAGTCGGTGCTCGTAAGACGTACAACATGTGGGCTGGGTACCAATCTAGTGGACCTCTTTGTCTAGTATCGTTAGGGGAAAGATGATGATCGGGTACTTACCTCGGGTATATGTGATATACCGCGAGTCGTGGATGACACGAAAGTTTCCCATTTCTCGTGGGTCCAGCGTACTACCTTTGCAGAGTGTCAAACTATTCGAATAGCCGTGTCCACGGTCAAGGACAGTGGGGTGGTGCTGCTTAAACTACGTCCAGCGTTTCCGCATAAACCAAATGTGAGTGAGTGTGTGTGGTGTTAAAAAGGTGTTGTTATAAAGATAATAATATGACAAAGTTCGGTGACTTGGCATATAGGGTAAACCCGGATGGTTTAGCCCTCAGCTGATACATTGAGGTTATGACAAGTCCGATCACTTGGCATATAGGGTAAACCCGGATGGTTCAGCCCTTAGCAGATATGTTGATATATGTAACCTGTTCTTCAAAAGTAATTCTTTAACTTGATGCATATCCATGATCATTCCACCTAGATGAGTTATACTAAAGATGCATGATATTGTTATCCATCATTTTCATTTTTCATATCATGGGCTATTTGCGAGTACATTCAAAGTACTCATTGGCTTGCCACTGGTTATTTCATTGACCAGGTATGAAAGAACAGGATATGGTGAAGATTAACTCGGTGACGTTCTTGCGAGCTAGGATGCTTCCCAGTCAGAATGCCTGTAGGTTAAGGCTGATGGCATGGGTTCACGCTTTCAACCAATAATTCTGCTATTGGTCTAGTTTGGTGCTTTGACCTTTAAGGCCCTATGTATGTAAGACTCGACCGAAGTGGTCATTTATTGTATCAAATGGTATGTATGGATGTAAGACTCTATTATTCAGTATTTGTGTTCAGTGAGCATTGATCCTTGGGATCACTGGGCACGGCGATCTCGACTTACCAGTCGGGGTCCCCACATCGTGTCGGACCTGCCGACGGGCGCGTCGAGGAGCAAGTGCCCACCACCAAGGAAGGAGATCCCCGGTGACATAGTGATCGTCCCAAACGTATCTATAATTTCTGCTTGCTCCATGATCTTTTGGCAGACATTCTTATATGTTTTTCTACACTTTTGGAACATTTTACACATATTTGGACTAACCTACTAACTCAGTGCACCCAGTGCCAGTTTCTATCTGCCGATGTCTATTTTGCAGGGACTTTTACCCAATTTTCCAAAGCCCGAAAAATTCCAGGAAAAATACATAAAAAAATCAGTGTGACGGAAGCTTCCAGATCACCGAAGATGGGATAGAGGGGGGCTAGGGGCCGCCCAGGCGACCTCCTGGCGCCGCCTACCCCTTGGCCATGCCAGCAGGCCGCTTGGGTGGGTCCCACCTCCTGGTGCCCTACCTTGGCTCCTATTTTTACCCCCGTGGAGAAAACGTTCATTCGAGACCCCTTTTCTCCAGAAGCAATTTCGATCTCCGACAAGTTTCGAGGGACAAAATTCCTGTGCCGGCACCCTGCAGGGACGGGGAAGTGCCCCCGGATTCATCTCCATCGACGGTGCATCCTCCCTCCATGAAGCGGGAGTAGTTCCTCCTCGGGGCTGAGGCCTTCTACCATGGCTATGTGGTCATCTCTCCCTCCCATGATGTGATCTTGACTGTGATCATATGCTATGTTAATCTAGGGTGATCCCATGATGTTTCTCCTTCTTCTATGAATTGGACTGATGTACTTACTTGATCTTATCTAGTATAATCCCGGAGACCATGGTGACAACAGTCTATTGGACATGGATTAGAAGAATATTTTCATGAGTGATTTCCTCTTTTGTGAATCTATTGAAGATGGAGAGTCTCTTCGTGCTTGTCATTGACTATCCTTGAGATATGTTGTGGTGATTGTGGTACTCTCTTTGGATGGATGCGGTGGCATTTGGAAATCCATAGATGAGAACTACGAACTCTGAGGTGTGCTTTTGTAGCCCTACATAATTCACGCCCTGTCTTGATCACAAAGGAATGACCTCCAAGTACGTCTCCATTGCATGTTTTAGTGGAAATATCATGTGATTAGATTTTGTTAATGTTGTTGGGAGTTGCCACTAGTGAAATTATGAACCCTAGGCCTTGTTTTCCACCATTGTTACACCGTTTATGCTCACTTTTGTCACTTGCTACCTTGCTGCCATTTTTATTTCAGATTTATATTACCTAGCTTTGCCACACCTATCACCCATATTTTACCATCTCTTCATCGAACTAGTGCACCTATACAACTGACAATTGTATTTGGTGTGTTGGGGACACAAGAGACTTGTTGTATATTAATTGCAGGGTTGCTTGAGAGAGACCATCTTTAAACTTTACTTCCCTGAGTTCGATAAACCTTAGGTCATCCACTTGAGGGAAATTACTGCTTTCCTACAAACCTCTGCGCTTGGAAGCCCAACATAGTCTACAAGAATAGATGTGTGTGTAGACATTAGATAGCAGAATCCATGGGCGAGTCGGCCTCCATGGCGAGGGATGGGGCCTCGGGGACCATGGCTCCCGCTGCGCAAGTGCTCCGGCAGCCTCATGCGTTGAAGGAGTCAACTCGGGGTGCACAGCTTGGAGACTGCACCTTGGTTGTGTCTGCCCGTGACCCGTCCACCTCCGGAGCCGGCCCCAATTCCGTGAGCGGGCCCATGGAGACCTGGAGCGCGGCCAGCGTGAGTCGTGTGAGGATACCCCCCAGCACCACACTGAGAGGAGTTCCCACGCTCATCGCGGCGTTCGCCCGAAGCCACGGTCGTGTGACGCTAGCCGTCAATGTGGCACGGGAGGATCTGCTACGCATTGAGCGGTTTGTTGAGGTAAGCTTTCTACCCCCCATGCCTTTGTCGAGAGTTTTTCTTCTTCCTACTTTGCTTCAGTGGGGACGCGCAAGCACACCCAATTGGTGTAGCCCCCGAGAGTCGGGCCGACTAAAAGTTAGCCAGCTCAAGTCTCACTCGTGGCTAGCTGTTTCTTCCTTTTTTTGTTTCAGTGGGTGCACCCAAGCACACCCACTGGGTGTAGCCCCCTAGAGTCGGGCCGGCTGGAAATCCGCCGGGTCAAGTGTTACTCGCGGCTAACCTTTTGCCTTTTTTGCATTGCGGGACCTTCACAACCTTCGTGCGGATGCTCACAATGCGCTGTTGAATTGATTCCAAGAAGACGAGGTTCAACTACCCAGAGCGAGACGCCTTGCACGATGAACACACCCAGCTATGCCGGGAGATAGAGATTCTCCACGCAGAGAAAAAGGACCGCGAGGCGGCCCATGAGACGGAGTTGGAGCAGCTGTGCGCTTCCCATCACGATGGCCTAGCGCAGACCACGATGCCCTGTCGTAGAAGGAGGTGTCCCACGCCGCCGAGTGGAAAGCATTGGAATCCTATTGGCTACTAGATGATTCTCACCAACGGGATTGGGAAGAGATCCAGTCTCTCTTTTACTCCAAGTTTTATCCTCTTCATGAAGTCCATGAGAATACGAATTATGTTTATAATTTCTATCCTCATGACGGAGAGAGCATAACTCAAGCTTGAGGGATACTGAAAACTCTAATGCTAAAATGTCCTAACCATGGGCTCCCCAAAGATATGATTATTACTAATTTCCATGCTAGGCTCTCTCGACAGGATAAAGACTTTCTCGATGCTTCCTCTATGGGTTCTTTCACAAACAAAAGGATTGTTACTAAATGGCAACTCCTTGAAAGAATTCAACGCAATACTGAAGATTGGGAGATCGACAAAGGTAAAGAGTCATGTATAAATTATGAATATGATTGCATTAAGACCTTTGTTGAAACTGCAAGTTTTAATAAGTTTAGTGCTAAGTTTGGGCTTGATTCTCAACTCCTTGTTGATTTCCTCAAATATTTTGCTTCACATGTTAATATGCCTAAGGAGAATTGGATCAAGCATCATGAACCTTTTAAAGGTATTTGCAAAGAAGATGCAATTGTTAATGATGATTGCAACATCCATGATCCAATTCCTAAAAATGAAGTTTTATATAAGCATGTTAATTTTTGTGGAGTGGATATACCTTGTTAAAGGACTATGATTGAAGAAGAGAAGTATTGTAAGCAATATAAGCATGAAAGAACAATCACTTGGGTTAGAGATTTAAATGAAATTGCTAGAGAATTGTGCGGCCTTTATCCTTTTAATTATGAACTTTCTCGTATAGAAGGTCACTTTAATTTTCAATGCATGAACTTTCAAAACATAACTGTTAACCAGTTGTTTGATAACATGATCACTTTTGATCTTTAATGTGTGAAGTGTTATCAGGAAAAACTTCTTGGCTAGATGATAATGCCTTAGGAATAAACAACACTTTGCAAAAATTCCATCTCTATTGTGTTGTTAATTGCCATGAAAATGATTACATAAGTAAGATTAGAAAGGAGGGAACTTTACCAAAGCATAAAAATGTCTCTTATGTTTCCACTAATAAAACGGAGAGTTGCTCCCAAGTTTCCCCTAAACAAGAATATTTGGAGAAGCTTCCTTTCCAACCACGCCCTCCTAAGGTGAAGAAGAAGAAAAATAAGAGGAGGAAAAGGAAAAAGAAGGAAGAAGAATTGGTATCAACCTAGCCTAAGCATATTCCTCGCATCAACTTTTATCCTAACAGACATAAATTTATGGAGGATGGTGAGCTTGATGATAAGTCCATAGGTACTATTGATGATCATTTCGATTATGATATGCATGTTACTTATTGTGATTGGGAAGATGATGATAATGCTACTTATGATCTTGAAAATCTTTTTGGTACCAACTTTGAAAATGATGATATGGAAAGCGCTAAGCTTGCGGATGATAGGATTGCAGGTCCTTTACCCATTAGTGATGTGATAATTGATAAATGTTTTGCTAGTAAGAATAAAGACAACATGTTTACAAATGTAGTTGCTAGCAATAATAGTGCTCTTCTCTACCATGATAATGTTATGACTCCTATCTATAGTGATTGTAAAGATACCTATGACATAAGGAGAAATTATCCTTATGAACTTGTCATAATCATGGAGGGAATTACTCCCTTGTTGAACACCATCTCCCCAATACACAATTAATCTATAGTGTTCAGGTTGTTTATGATAGTCCTACTCGCACTATTACCAATGAGATAGATTATGCTTATGTGGAGAGTAAGAGTACCTTTTTGCATGTGGATCATGGTAACAATGCTTTATGTGATACATACATTGTTTAGATTATTCATGATCCAACTGAAAATTATTATAAGAAGGGAACATATGCTTATAGATATTTCAATAATCACAAGTTCCCTCTCTTTATGTTGAAAGTTTTGAAGCTGCACTTGTTTTGCCTTCCTATGCTTATTTCTTTGTGCGTCAATGAATTATCCTATTGCAATATTCCTATGCATAGGAAGCATCTTAGACTAAAATGTATTTGGTATTTTCTTCTTGATGCTCTCTTTTGTTCTACAACTCTTATTCCTACGAGAGCATCGTTAAAATCTTAAGCCTATCTTTATGGCTATAAAGAAAGAACTGTAGTGGGACAACCCTTATTATCTTTACTTTGAGTTTTTTACTTTCAGTTTTAGTGGTCTTGATGCTTTTTACTACTGTAGCAACATCATTGTATCTTTATTTTCAAGCTTTGTGCCGAGTTATAGCCTTCGATTGCCAGAAAGTTCAAAAATTGTGACATGCTATTGAGAAAAAGATTCTTTCTGCTTGACTGAAAAAATCGCCGAAAATCACCAGATCATCTTTTTGATCTAAATGTTTTTGACAGCATGATCTATATAATTTCCTTTCTGGAATCTGTTCTGAGGTTTTTTATTTGAGTTGCAGAAGTGCCCCGAATAAATTATTTACTACCCGTTGTTCTGTATTTCATAGATTCTGCCATGTTTTGCGTTTTCATCATTTTGCAAATCCTAAGCTTACTTTTTATTTGCAAAAACCTTTTGGAATTTATGAGAAACAGTAGGTTTTCATGAAAATATTTATTTCCAGCAGGTAATGAATTATTTTATTAAGGGTACTAACCACTCTAATCACGTTATGATGAGTTTCGAATGAAGGGAGTTTTGAAATATGCGATGGGAGATGATGAAAGAAGGTACAGAAGTGTCAAGCGCTGAAGCTTGGGGATGCCCCCATGCACCCCCAATAAATATTCAAGGAGACTCAAGCGTCTAAGCTTGGGGATGCCCCCGTTCATCTCCTTCTCTATCAACAATCATCAGTTCGTCCATCTCCATGCTATATTTTTATCACTTCATATGATATGTGCTATGCCTGGAGCGTCCCGCTATCTACCTTTTAGCTTGTTTTAGTTTTTCTTTCTGTTCATAACAAGTCGGAACTTAGCCTACCTTGTTTGGGAGAGAGACACGCTCCATTCCACTCTAGAACACAACATAGGTTTTCCTGCTTATCTTTTTCGTGTGTTCGTCATCTTTCCATAGCTACTGTCATGCTTACCTCTTAGATTTCATTTTTATCTTATTAAGAGCTATTATTAGGTTCCTTTTGGAAATCTCTTGAGTTATCATTCTTATCTTGTTTAGAGAGTTGGCTTGTTGCACTAAGTTGTGTGTCTTGTATGAGTAGGTAATTGAGGTTGTTATTTAAGTATAGTAGTAACTTGCAATAGTTTTGAGGTATTGATTTGAGTAATGTTTGGACTATTGGTGCCAACATCTTGAGCCTATTAGTGATAGGTGTTGTATTCTAGGAAATCCGTGTGTTTTTCAAAAATTAAAAATTAGTTGATAACTCTAGCTACTAAATTGATCGCTAACCTCTCGAAGGGTTGGAATATATAGAGTACCCTCACGTTACCATGAGTCGAGGATGCGCAAGGATAACCAAACCCACAAACACTCCTCCTCGGGTTACTTGTCTCTTTGTGAACCTCCTAACTAAATGGAGAGTTACCGATAATAAGTGTATGAGTTCTTCAAACTAATGTGAGTATTCGATTGTTGGCACTTCCACCATCCATATCTTGCTAGCATCTTCGGTACCGTGCATTGACCTTTCTCACATTGAGAGTTGGTGCAAACTCCGCCAGTGCATCCCAACCCATGACATGATACGCTCTGTCATACATAAGCCTCATTATATCTTTCCTCAAAACAACCACCATACCTACCTATTAAGGCATTTCCATATCCTTTCCGAGATACATTGCGATGCAGCATCCACCATCTCATGACTTGATATTCATGTCGTACATGGTTTTAATTGATCGTAGTGCCGCATGATAGTTGGGCCTTACACCAATTATTGTCACATGACGCGCTAGTATCATTGCATATCCTGCTACACTGGCAGAGGCATACATATGCATACATCATGATAGTTTTCACTTGTCTTTATGTTGAGTACTTCTTATATAGTGTGATGATTTTTCTTTTATTCATGTAAAACATAGAGTGTTGCCCTTAAGAGAGGAAAAGATCCCAAAGTGGACAAGACAAAAGATCCCAAAGAGGACAAATGAGAGATAAAAAGAAAGAGCCAAAGAGGCCACAAAAAAGAGAAAAAAATAGTAATAAAAAGAGAGAAGGGGGCAACACTACTATTCCTTTTGAAAGATCCACACTCGTACTCCATTGCTATATTGGTACTACATAGATATTAGCATTCATGCATAACTATGTGGGGACCCTTACACTATAGAACTTGGTCTACATATTCCAATGATGAGCCTCCTCAAATGAGCTCTAGGTCTTTATGAGAAAACAAGTTGCATGCACCCCCACTAGTTCCATTAGAGAGCTTACCTTAGCTCATATGTGCATCCTTACATGGCAATCCCTACTCCTCACATCATATCTATCATCTGGCTTTCTCTCGCCTATGGTTGTCCTCATTGATGTGAGCCTTTCACACCTTTTTGTCTTCCTTCCCCATCATTATTCTATTTTCCATCCCATATGCCAACATATCTTGCTTACGCTCATCCATTGCATGAGTGCTCAATGTCGAAAGGGAGAGGATCATTTTGTCTTGTGCATGACTAGTGGTTTGGGGATGAGTCAAAATAAGATTCCGAAGGAGACCAAGAGTGAAATCTTAGTATATTGAGTTCTCAATTAAAAAATATTTCTTGACCTCAACCCATCTCCCACTTCTTGCACGCAAACACCATTTGGAGACATTCAAATCACGAACAGCGAGAGCTCTTGCACCTTTATGTTCTTACTTTGCTAAACTCAATACTAGATATAATCTCTTGCTTGTTATTGTCTTGACTTGAATTGCATATCTCACCTTCTTTACTTTGAAGTTCCTATATGTGTGTCAGCATGTCACCAAAGAAATTATTGTGTTATCATTTATCTACTCGAGGACGAGCAGAAATTAAGCTTGGGGATGTTGATACGTCCCAAACGTATCCATAATTTCTGCTTGTTCCATGATCCTTTGGGTGACATTGTTATATGTTTTGCTACACTTCTATATCATTTTACACATATTTGGACTAACCTAATAACTCAGTACACCCAGTGCCAGTTTTTTTCTACTGATGTCTATTTTGCACGGGATTTTACCCAATTTTCCAAAGCCCAAAAAATTGCGGGAAAAATATATAAAAAATCAGCATAACGGAAGCTTCCAGATCACAAAAGATGGGCGAGAGTGGGGCCAGGGGCCGCCAAGGCGACCTCCTGGCGCGGCCTACCCCCTGGATCTTGGAAATATGCCCTAGAGGCAATGATAAAATAGTTATTATTATATTTCCTGTTTCAATATAATCGTTTGTTATAAATGTTATAATTGTATTGAATAAAAACATAGTTACATGTGTGGATACATAGACAAAACAATATCCCTAGGAAGCCTCTAGTTGAATGTCCAGTTGATCAAGGATAGTCAAGGTTTTCTAACTATATGCCAGTGTTGTCACTTGATTACTGGATAACATCATTAGGAGAATCATGTGATGGACTAGACCCAAACTATGAACGTAGCATGTGATCGTGTCATTTTGTTGCTATTGTTTTTTGTGTGTAAAGTATTTATTCCTATGACCATGAGATCATATAACTCACTCGCACCGGAGGAATACCTTGTGTGTATCAAACATCGCAACGTAACTGGGTGACTATAACGGTGCTATACAGGTATCTCCGAAGGTGTCCGTTGAGTTAGTATGGATCAAGACTGGGATTTGTCACTCCGTATGACGGAGAGGTAACTTGGGGCCCACTCAGAAATACAACATCACACACAAGCCTTGCATGTGATGCGACTAAGTGTAAGTCACGGGATCTTGTATTACAGAACGAGTTAAGAGACTTGCCAGTAACGAGATTGAAATAGGTACACGGATACCGATGATCAAATCTCGGGCAAGTAACATACCTAAGGACAAAGGGAATGACATACGGGATTATATGAATCCTTGGCACTAAGGTTCAACCGATAAGATCTTCGGAGAATATGTAGGATCCAATATGGACTGAGGAGTGTCTCGGGTCATGTCTACATAGTTCTCGAACCCGCAGGGTCTGCACACTTAGTATAGTTGAGTTATATGTGTGGTTACCGAATGTTGTTCGGAGTCCCGGATGAGATCACGAATGTCAGGAGGCTTTACGGAATGGTCCGGAAACTAAGATTGATATATAGGATGGTTTCATTTGGTCAAGGAATGTTTCTGGCATTTCCGGGAGTGTACCGGGAGTGACGAATGGGTTCTGGGTGTTCACTGGGAGGGGTCGACCCACCCGGGAGTGAGCCCAGTAACCCTAGGGTGGCGCACCATCCCTTAGTGGGATGGTGGAGCCAGCCCAAGAGGGCTATGGCGCCACAAGTGAAAAAACAAAATAAAAAAAGGGAAAGAGGGAGGTGGGAAGGGAGAGGAGGACTCCTCCTTCCCAAACCGAATTAGAGTAGGAGTCCTCCTCTCCACTTCGGCCGGCGCAACCTTGGGGCCCCTGAGCCCCAAGGCTAGCCCCACCCCTCCTCCTATATATACTGGTGGTTTTAGAGTTTTTGAGACACAACTTTGCCACGTGCAACTCAAACCTATACCACGTAGTTTTACCTCTAGATCGGAGCCCTGCAGGAGTAGATCATCACCACCACCACAGCGCCGTCACACTGCCAGAGAACTCATCTACTTCTCCGTCTCTCTTGCTGGATCAAGAAGGCCGAGATCGTTATCGAGTTGTACGTGTGCTGAAGCGGAGGTGTCATCAGTTCGAAGCTAGATCAGAACTGATCGTGGGATGACGGTGATTTGAATCACGAAGCTATACCACTACATCAACCGCGTTTCTTAATGCTTCCCGCTTAGCGATCTACAAGGGTACGTAGATCTAATCTCCTCTCGTACATGGACATCACCATGATAGGTCTTCGTGTGCGTAGGAATTTTTTTCTTTCCTATGCAACGTTCCCCAACACTGGCCGGCGCCACCAGGCCGCCTGGGTGGGTCCCACCTCCTCTGTGCCCTACCTTGGCTCCTATTTTTACCCCCGTCGAGAAAATGTTGATTCAAGACCCTTTTCTCCAGAAGCAATTCCGACCTCCGTCGCCATCGCCGACAAGTTTCGGGGGATAGATTTCCTATGACGGCACACTGTCGGGACGGGGAAGTGCCCCCGGATTCATCTCCATCGATGTTGTTTCCTCCCTCCATGAAGCGGGAGCAGTTCCTCCTCGGGGCTGAGGCCTTCTACTGTGGCTATGTGGTCATCTCTCTCTCCCATGATGTGATCTTTACTGTGATCATATGCTATGTTAATCTAGGGTGATCACATGATGTTTCTCCTTCTTCTATGTATTGGATTGATGTAGTTACTTGATCTTATCTAGTATAATCCCTGAGACCATTGTGACAACGGTCTATTGGACATGGATTAGAAGAATATTTTCATGAGTGATTTCCTCTTTTGTGAATCAATTGAAGATTGAGAGTCTCTTCGTGCTTGTCTTTGACTATCCTTGAGATATGTTACAAACCTCTGCCCTTGGAGGCCCAACATAGTCTACAACAATAGAAGTGTGCGAAGACATCACATAGCAGAATCCATGGGCGAGTCGGCCTCCACGGCAAGGGATGGGGCCTCGGGGACCATGGCTCCCACTACGCAAGTGCTCCGGCAGCCTGATGCATTGAAGGAGTCAACCAGGTGCGCACAACCGGGAGACTGCACCCTAGTTGTGTCTGCCCGTGCCACGTCCGCCTCCGGAGCCGACCCGTGGAGACCTGAAGCGCGGCCAGCATGAGTCGTGCGAGGATACCCCTCGGCACCACACTGAGTGGAGTTCCCGCGCTCATCACTACGTTCACCCCAAAGCCGCGGTCGTGTGACGCAAGCCGCCAATGTGGCGCGGGAGCATCTGCTACGCATTGAGCGGTTTGTTGAGGTAAGCTTTCCATCCCCCCATGCTTTCGTCAAGAGTTTTTCTTCTTCCTGCTTTGCGTCAGTGGGGGTGCGCCAGCACACCCACTTGGTGTAGCCCCTGAGAGTCAGGCCGGCTAAAAGTTAGCTGGCTCAAGTCTCACTCGTGGCTAGTTGTTTCTTCCTTTTTGTTACCGTGGGTGCACCCAAGCGCACCCATTGGGTGTAGCCCCCGAGAGTCGGTCCGGATGGAAATCCGTCGGGTCGAGTCTTACTCGCAGCTAACCTTTTGCCTTTTTTGCGTTGCGCGACCTTCAAGAGCTTTGTGCGGATGCTCACAATGTGTTGTTCAATCGACTCCAAGAAGACGAGGTTCAACTGCCCAGAGCTAGAGGCCTTGCGCGATGAACGCACCGGGCTGTGCCAGGAGATAGATATTCTCCAGTCGGATAAGAAGGACCGTGAGGCAGCCCATCGGACGGAGTTGGAGTAGGTGCTCTGCCCGTCGCGACGGCCTAGGGAAGACAGAGGCATCCCACCATGATGCCCTGTCGTAGAAGGAGGCATCCCATGTCGCCGAGCTGGAGCGGTTGGAGTAGGTGCACCGCAAAGAGAAGGCGCGACAGGATGCGTCCTTGAAGGACAAGGACGCCCAGCTCACGAAGGAGGACAAAGAAGCGCATGACGCATGGCACGAGCTTGCCCGCCAGGTCCAGGAGTATGCGATCTGAGACTGCGAGCTCGAAGAAGAAGTGGGCGAAGTTGACATCCTTCTCACCAGTGAGTCATCCTTGGCTTAGCTTGTCTTTTTGTCATTGATTTTGTCTCCTTTTCCTCATACCGCGTGTCCGCCCCCACTCCCCAATCCTATTTCCGGGGACAAAGGAGGCGGAAGAGGCGGACGTGGAGGCCCACCATGAGGAACGACGAGCCGTAGTTGTCGAAGTGGACGCCGATGCCTGCTAGGTTGTGGACGAGGTGGGCATTCCCGCCAAGGCTCGCCTGCGGGACTTGGCTCGATTCATGAACCGTCTCGAGGATGCCAGGTTGGTGATGTGCTTCCAGCGTTGATGAGCCGACTGTCCCGGTGGCTGGAGGCGGGGAGCGCCTGGCTAGACGCCTGGCGTTCGTCGGCGGCTCGGGCTGGAGCTTACCTGGTTCTTCGGCTTGCCAAGTCATGGTTCTACGACCTTGACATGTTCGTAGCGCAGCGAGCCAACACGGGCGCGAAGTTTGTCGCCATTGAGAACAAACTACAAGTGCGGGCCAGCGACGTCACCTCATACTCCGCATGGAACGAGTACATCTTGGAGCGGAGAGCCAATGGAACCCGACCCCGGAAGAGCGCTACTGGCCAGCCGTCATCGATCCTGATGGTAGATCCAGCAAGACGGCTCTCGAGGATGTAGACTCCAGTGACAAATCCTACGCCGACTCCACTTCGGAAGGTGATTCGGCCATGAAAGCCGATACCAGAGGCGTCCGAGTGGACTACAAAGCATCCACCTCAGCTGCCCTGGGCAATGTCGGAGCCGAGGGTGGATCCGCCACCGATTGAAACTTTTCCTGCTTCCTACATTTATAGTTACCTCCGCAGTTCCACCCACTGGGGGTGTAATGTAATGAACCTTGGTTGTGGGCCTTTGCATGTTTTGTGTAACATGCTTGCTTGTGAATATCGCGTCTATGAAAGCTTGTGCTTGCTGGCTTGCTTTTCGGTCCTTTATTATGTTGGATTCCGTTTAACCAAAACCCTACCCCTTCTAGCTTCCGCCTTGCGAGTCCGACAGCCGGGAGCCGGTCTATGACTGGGACGGGGTTTACGCCTTTTGGGGTGTCGGCCTTGGTTTTCCTGAAGCCGCGAGGATACTTAGATTTGGAGCGAGTCGACAGAGCTGGCTAAATAAAGAAGGATTGAAAACGATTGGACCAGCTCGAGCCGACAACCCCTTCGTAGTCAAACCTTTTGCGCAAGCGGTCTTCCGTCCGAGGGACCCATTAGCCGGACAGCCAGGAGCCGGTGTGTAGCTTATGCAGGGTGGTAAGGGTTTTGGCTCGTCATGCACCATGTGTTCGACTACGGATAGGAGGTTGTCTCAAGCCGGCTAGCGATCCCCCGGGCCCGAGGAGTCGGAACAAGGAGCTTACACTTAAAACGACACTCTTTTGGGAAATCGAAAAGGTATGCCTCAAGTGTCGACTTGAGGCACCCACTGCATTCATTTATGCCTGAAAGAGTAAAGGGATACATACGTACACATTTCTCTCTCTTGTTCTAGCAGTAGAACGAGTGAAGCAATGCCCCATTACAAGCACGCTCTGTCTCCTCGTCGGAGACATCTCTCTTGCGCTTCTGCGGTTTCTGAGCGTCTAATAGATAGTACGCGTTATTGTGTAGCGCCTTGCTCACGATTGCTATGGTAACAAAAGTCCTTCCTTGGCGCTAGGAATTCTTCTTGCTACTTCTCTTGTTCGCGTCGGTTTTTCCCTTGAAGAGGAAAGGGTGATGCAGCACAGGAGCAGTAAGTATTTCCCTCAGTTTGGGAACCAAGGTATCACTCCAGAAGGAGGGTCTCGTCAAGTCCAGGGTACCTGCGCAAACACAAACAAGCTTGCACCCAACGCTTCAAAGGGGTTGTCAATCCCTTCAAGATTGTTTGCAAAGTGAGATATGAAGGCGGAAAGTGCAATGAAGTAAAAACTGTAAGGCTGAAACTATGGTGTGGAGTAGACCCGGGGGCCATAGTGACAAAGCAAGAAGCTCTCAATCATCAAGAACATGGTGCTATCATGAAACACAATTGTGGAAAAAGATAGTATCATTGTCCCTTCTCTCTTTTTCTCTTTTTTTCATTTGGGCTCTTAGGCCTCTCTTTTTTATTTTCAATTTTTTTTCTTTTTGGGCTCTTTGGCCTCCTTTTTTTATTTCCTCACATGGGACAATGCTCTAATAATGATGATCATCACACTTTTATTTAGAGCTCAAAGATCACAATGATGATGACTCCATAGGAAATGCCTCCGGCAGTGTACCGGGATGTGCAACGATCTAGCATGGCATATGACGTTGAAACATCTCGCTAGCTATCTTACGATCATGCAATGGCAATATGAGAGTGACGGCACAAGTCATGAGACGGAATGGTGGGAGTTGCATAGCAATATATCTCGGAATGGCTATGAAAATGCCATAGTAGGTAGGTATGGTGGCTGTTTTGAGGAAGGAATTTGGTGGGTTTGTGCACCAGCGAGAATTGCGCGGCACTAGAGAAGCTAGCAATGGTGGAAGGTGAAAGTGCATCTATACCATGGACTCACATTAGTCATGAACAAATCACATACTTGTTGTGAAAGTTTTTATTAGTAATCGAAACAAAGTGCTAAACGCATACTCTGAGGGGAAGGGTTGGTAGGTGTTAACCATCGCGCGATCCCGACCTCAACACAAAGGATGAAAATCAATAGATCAATTATGCTCCGACTTCCTAACATAGCGGTTCACCATACGTGCATGCTACGGGAATCACTAACTTCAACACAAGTATTTCCAGATTCACAACACCCTACTAACATAGCTCTTAATATTACTAAATCCACGTCTCAAAACTAATTGAGAGGTATCAAAACTTCTCTTTCTACTCAATGCACATGAAGATGGAGGTTTTTGCATCTTCTCTGGGTACCTATCACATTTGGGACTACTTTCAAAGAATAAGCCAACTACAAAATCACGCACCGCCGTGCTCTAAAAGATATAAGTGAAGCACTAGAGCAAAAGTATCTAGCTCAAAAGATAAAAGTGAAGCACTATGAGCATTCTAGCAAAATCATGATGAGTGCATGTCTCTCTCTCTCAAAAAGGTGTGCAGCAAGGATGATTGTGACACAAAAAAAAGACTCCTAAGATACAAGACGCTCGAAGCAAAACACATGTCATGCGGTGAATAAAAATATAGCTCCATGTAATGTTATCGATGGTTGAAGACGAAAGAGGGGATGCCTTCCCGAGCTATCCCCAAGCTTAGGATTTTTGGTGTCCTTGAATTTGGCTTGGGATGCCTTGGGCATCCCCGAGCTAGAGCTCTTTCCACTCCTTATCTCTTTGTCCATGAGAACATCACCCAAAACTTGAAAAGTTCACAACACAAAACTTAAACAGAAACTCGTCATAACATTAGCACAAGAAAATAAACTACCACCTTTTTTTTGGTACTGTAGAAAACTTGATTTCCATCTATATTGGTGTTGGGCTACTGTATTCTCACTTTTCCATGGCTAGTACCCCCCCCCCCCGATACTAACCATAGTTTCATCAAAACAAGCAACCAACTCAACAAAAACAGAATCTCTCAAAAACAGACCAGTCTGTAGCAATCTGTATACTTCGCATACTTCTGTTACCTAACAAAATCTGAAAAATCATGACGGCCTGGGAAAAAAGCATATCAACCAGCAGCAAAAAGAATAAACTCAAAAGCTATTTCTGAATAAAAATGAAAAATCATCTCGTGAGCGAAAAGTTTGTGTCTTTTTCCAGCAGGATCAAACAACCATTACCAAGACTAGTCATAAAGGTTTTGCTTGGCTCAAACACAAAAGGAAACACAAAAAACACAATGAAAACAGAATTGTGATTGTGTGGACGCAATAAAATAGAAATAAAAAGATAAATTCATTGGGTTGCCTCCCAACAAGCGCTATTGTTTAACGCCCTTAGCTAGGCATAAAAGCGATAGAATCACGTATCATCGTCTTTTTTGCTCAAACCATAAGTGGCCCTCATCATGGATTCATAAGGCAATCTTATTTTCTTTCTAGGAAAGTGTTCCATGCCCTTCCTTAAAGGAAATTGAAATCTAATATTCCCTCCCTTCATATCGATGATAGCACCGATAGTCTTTAGGAAAGGTCTACCAAGAATAATAGGGCATGTAGGATTGCAATCAGTGTCAAGCACAATGAAATCCACAGGTACATAGTTCCTATTTGCAATAATAAGAACATCATTGATCCTTCCCATGGGTTTCTTGACCGTAGAATCAGCAAGATGCAAATTAAGAGAACACTCTTCAATCTCATTAAATCCCAGAACATCACATAAAGACTTTGGAATCGTAGAAACACTAGCACCCATATCACACAAAGCATTGCATTCATAGTATTTGATTTTGATTTTTGTGGTAGGTTCCCACTCATCATGAAGCTTTCTAGGGATAGAGACTTCCAATTCAAGTTTCTCTTCAAGATATTTTATCATAGCTTCGACGATATGATTGGTAAAGGCTTTGTTTTGGCTATAAGCGTATGGAGAGTTTAACATGGATTGCATAAAAGAAATGCATTCAATCAAGGAGCAACTATCATAATTGAATTCATTGAAATCCATGGTAGTAATTTCATTACTACTGAAAGTTTTAACATCTTCTACTCCACTTTCAATGCTTTTAGCATCAAGATAGATCGACTCCGAATCATTGGGGCACTTTTCAACCAAAGTGGATTCATATCCAGACCCAAAATTATTAGGTTTGACACAAGAAAACAAAGATTCAATGGTAGTTACACCAAGCACTTTAAGATCTTCGTGATTCTCATCACGAGAACACGCCTTTTTAAGACACTCATGTCTAGCACGAATTTGGGCGGTTCTTTCTTGGCTCTCAATCATGGAAACACGCATAGCATTCAAAGTTTCATCCATGTTGATTTTCGGAGGAGCACATCTAACTTTCAAAGCATCAACATCACTAGACATTCTATCAACGCTCTTAGCCAAATCGTCAATTTTGAGTAACTTTTCCTCTATGGACGCATTGAAAATCTTTTGAGAGTTGATGAACTCTTCGATATTACTCTATAGATCAGAGGGTAATCTATTGTAATTTCCATGAGTATTGTTGTAGGAGTTGCCAAAATTATTAGAAGAGTTACTAGGAAAAGGCCTAGGAACATAGTATCCTCTAAAAGCATTGTTGTTGCCAAAGTTATTCCTACCAACAAAATTAACGTCCAAGCTAGCGTTGCTACTCTCAATCAAAGAAGACAAGGGCATATCATTAGGATCGAAAGGAGGACTTCTACTAGCAACCAAATTCATTAACTCGTCCATCTTAGAAATCAACGAATTAATTTCTTCTATAGCGTGTACCTTCTTACTAGTAGCTGACCTTTCAGTGTGCCACTGAGAGTAGTTCGTCATGATGTTGTCTAAGAGCTTTGTGGCTTCTCCGAACGTGATTTCCATGATTTCCATGAATTTCCATGATGTTGTCTAAGAGATTTGAATAATCATCCAAAGACTCAAGCCATGAGCGGGACAATTTCTAATCATCAATTTCATTCACTCCCAATATTGTGCAACATGTTCATGATCAAGTTGCTTGAAATTCATGATATCATTACGGAGAGAGATGATCTTAGCCAGCGAAAAATACTTGGATATATAAGCATCTTTGCACTTATCCCCAGAATCGATACTAGTTTTGGGCAAATAAGAAAACCAAGTTTTTGCACGATCTCCCAACGAGAAAGGAAAAAGCTTCAATTTAATCACGTCATTATCCACATATTTTTTCTTTTGCATATTGCAAATCTCAATGAAGGTATTGAGATGGGATGCGACATCTTCACTAGGAATGCCAGAGAATTGCTCTTTCATAACAAGATTCAGCAAAGCGGCATTGATTTCGTATGACTCCGCACTAGTCGCGGGATCAATCGGAGTACTAATAAAATCATTCTTAGTAGTATTTTGAGAAGTCACAAAGTTTGGTGTTTTCATTCATGGTGACTTCAACAAGCAAGCAAGCACACAAGCAAACAAAGAGCTTGCAAGAAAAAGGGCGAACGAAAAGGGCGAACAAAAAAGGCAAACGAAAAAGGAAAATTGGTGAAGTGGGGGAGAGGAAAACGAGAGGCAACTGGCAAACAAAGTAAATGCAAGAGATGAGTTTGCGACACCTACTTTGATGAGTTCTTGAATTGATCTTCCTCCCCGGCAACGGCGCCAAAAATTCTTCTGCTACGGTAACAGAAGTCCTTCCTTGGCGCTAGGAATTCTTCTTGCTGCTTCTCTTGTTCACGTTGGTTTTTCCCTTGAAGAGGAAAGGGTGATGCAGCACATGAGCAGTAAGTTTTTCCCTCAGTTTGAGAACCAAGGTATCAATCCAAGAGGAGGGTCTCGTCAAGTCTAGAGTACCTGCGCAAACACAAACAAGCTTGCACCCAACGCTTCAAAGGGGTTGTCAATCCCTTCAAGATTGTTTGCAAAGTGAGATCTGAAGGCGGAAAGTGCAACGAAATAAAAAAGTGTAAGGCTGAAAATATGGTGTGGAGTAGACCCGGGGGCCATAGTGTTTACTAGAGGCTTCTCTCAAAATAGAAAATATCACGGTGGGTGAACAAATTACTGTAGAGAAATTGATAGAACCGCGCAAAGTTATGACGATATCTAAGGCAATGATCATACATATAGGCATCACGTCCGAGACAAGTAGACCGATACTTTCTACATCTACTGCTATTACTCCACACATCAACCTCTATCCAGCATGCATCTAGTGTATTGAGTTCATGACGAAGAGAGTAACGCCTTAAGCAAGATGACATGATGTACAGGGATAATCTCAAACCAATGATGAAACCCCATATTTTTACCCTTGATGGAAACAACACGATGCGTGCCTCCCTACCCCTTCTATCACTGGGTGAGGTCACCGCATGGTATGAACCCAAAACCAAGCACTTCTCCCATTGCAAGAACCATAGATCTAGTTGTCCAAACAAAACCCACAACTCGAAGAGAATTACAAGGATATGAAATCATGCACAAGAGAGATCAGAAGAAACTAAAATTAGATTCGTAGATAATCTGATCATAAATCCACAATTCATCGGATCTTGACAAACACATCGCAAAAGAAGATTACATCGGATAGATCTCCATGGACATCATGGAGAACTTTGTATTGAAGATCATCTTCATGGAGAACTTTGTATTGAAGATCCAAGAGAGAGAAGAAGCCATCTAGTTACTAGCTATGGACCCGTAGGTCTATGGTGAACTACTCACACATCATCGGAGATGTCATGGTGTTGATGAAGAAGCCCTGCGTGTCCGAATCCCCCCTCCGGCAGGGCACCAGAACGTGCCCCAGATGGGATCTTGCGGAGACAGAAGCTTGTGGCGGCAGAAAATTAATTTCGATGATCTCCTGATTTTTTTTGGGATTTTTAGGGAATATATAGGCGCTACACCTAGTTCAGAGGGCTCCTAGGGGGCTCACAAGCATATGGGCCGTGGCCTCCCCCCTGGCCGGGGCGTGTGGGCTTGTGGGGCCCCTGAGGCTCCCCTGCCTTGGCTCTCAAGCTTGCCGATCTTCTTCCGTTGCGGAAAAAATCTTTTCGGGGATTTTCTGCCGTTTGGACTCTGTTTCAAAATCTCCTCTGAAAGGGGTCAAAAACATGGAAAAAATAGGAACTGGCACTTGGCAGTGAGTTAATAAGTTAGTCCCAAAAAATATATAAAAGGCATACAAAACATCCAAAGTTTGACAAGATAATAGCATGAAACCATCATAAAATATAGATACGTTGGAGACATATGAACGATGAAGGGTCCCTCCCATGGGGAGGAGAGCTTGTGCTGGCCGGCGGTTTGCTGGATTCTTCTAAGTACCAGGTCCCCTTCACAAAAAGAGAGGGGTCTGATCCTTTTGCTCTGTTAGTGCCTCAACTTCTGCTGGTAGATGGCCGATCGGCTCAGGGCTAGCTCCCATGCCTCCGCGAGTAAATTGACGTTGTCTTCTCTTGCTTCTCTTGCATCCGTCTCTATGTACAGGGTGGAACGAGGTGAGTCGAACTCGACATCCGTGGGGATGACAAACTCCAACCCGTATACAAAAGAAGAATGTTGTGAAGCTGGTTGACCGGTTCGGCATGGTACGGAGGCTCCATAGCACAACCGACAGCTCTTCGATCCAGCAGCCGGCTTACGTGATGAGTGGCGCCACGAGTCTTGGCTTGATGTCGGCTAAGATCACGCCATTGACCCTTTCTGCCTGGCCATTTTACAGCGGGTGGGCGACTGACGCGAGGACGACTTGAATGCTCTCCTTGTCACAGAAGAGCACCATTCCACCTTTGGTGAAGTTGGTGTCATTGTCGATGATGATGTTGTGAGGGATGCCATAGTGGATTGTGATGTCCTTGATGAACCTGAAGACGGTGGGGCCGTTAATCTTCTTGATGGGCCTAGCCTCGATCCACTTGGTGAATTTGTCGATGGCTACTAGGAGATGTGTCATGCCGCCTTGGGCGGTCTTGAAAGTACCTACCATATCGACCCCCAAACGGCAAAGGGCCATGAAATGGGGATAGTCTTGAGCATTGTAGCCGGCAAGTGGCTTTGTGTGTTGAAGCGTTGGCATCCTTCACACTTGTCGACCAAGTCTGTCGCTTCTTACAAGGACGTGGGACAGTAGAATCTATGGCAGAACAACTTGGCCACCAGGGTTCCAGAGGCGGCATGATGCCCACACTTGACCTGATGGATGTCTCTCAGGATTTCCGGTCCTTTATCTGATTCAATGCATCGTTGAAATACGTCGGTCTCACTGCGTCGAAGCAGCTCGCGGTTGATGATGGCGTAGGCAGGAGATCAGCGTTGAATCTACCGTGCCCCTGCCTCGTCAGGAGGGAGCTCACCATGAAGGAGGAACTTCAAGATGGGACATGGGAGCCGGCTCTGGCTCGGCTTGGTGCCAGGGGAAACTCTAGCCCCCGGGTTTGTCATTGCAGCCCCGGAGACGAGATCGTCTATCTTTGGTATTGATGCAGCAGCCGGACGCCGTCAAACTCCATGACGGCCACCGGCTCGGAGCTGGACCCACTAGGCTTGAGTTTTCTCATAGCCGACGGCGTTGTTGGAGTCGGCGAAGCAGCTGGAGCCAGTAAAGCGGGCGAAGCCGGCGGAGCCTCCGATGCCGAAGCTGCTGGGTCGGATGGGTCCGCGGGAACGAAGGTTGATGTTGACTCCGGAGACGGTCGGATAGACGGATTGTGCAGATGCTCGAGGGAAACACCGGTTGGAATTTCTTGCGGGGTGGAGCTGATTTTCTCCAGCATATCCGTCGCCTCGTTGTCTGCCCGCGGGTCTTGGTGGAATTAGCAACCCTCCAAAGGGCCACTATGCTGTTGAACGAGGAAGCAGTAGTTGGCCATATTGGCATCCCTGGCGTCCCATTCGCCAGAGACCTGTTGCACCACAAGGTCGGAGTCGCCAAAGCAAAGAATCCGTTGGATGCCGATCCCTCTGGCAAGCCAGAGGCCGTGTGCGAGCGCCTCATACTCGGCCACGTTGTTGGAGGCGGCGAAGTGGATTTATAGAAAATATTTTAGTTGTTCCCCTTTCGGGGACGTCAGGACGATGCCGGCTCCCAGGCCGGTCCGCATCTTGGAGCTGTCGAAGTGCATCCGCAAGTGTATGGAGTCGGGAGGCGGCTGTTGGGTAACGTAGCATAAATTCAAAATTTTCCTACGTCATATTTAGATCTTCCTATGGAGAGACCAGCAACGAGAGAGGGGTGAGTGTATCTTCATACCTTTGAAGATCGCTAAGCGGAAGCATTGCTAGAACGCGGTTGATGGAATCGTACTCGCGGCGATTCAGATCGCGGTGTCATTCCGATATAGTGCCGAATCACGGCACCTCCGCGTTCAACACACGTGCAGCCCGGTGACGTCTCCCGTACCTTGATCCAGCAAGGAGGAGGGAGAAGTTGGGGAAGATCCCCGGCAGCACGACGGTGTGGTGTCGATGCAGAGACGAGGTCTCCCGGCAGTGCTTCGCCAAGCACCATGGGAGAGGAGGAAGAAGAGAGTGATACGTCTCAAACGTATCTATAATTTTTGATGGTTTCACGATGTTATCTTGTCTTCTTTGGTTGTTTTATGTACCTTTTATATCCTTTTTGGGACTAACTTATTAATTCAATTCCAAGTGCGAGTTCCTGTTTTTTCCATGTTTTTGACTCTTTTCAGATGTGATTTTGGAACGGAGTCCAAACGGAATAAAAACCCCGAAATGATTTTTTCCCGAACGGAAGAAGATCAGGGGGCCTTTGGTCCAGGCCAGGTGGCCTCCAGGAAGCCCACAAGCCCCCACTCCGCCACCAGGGGGAGGTGGCGGTGGGCAGGCTTGTGGCCTCCCTGGGCGCCCCCTGACCTAGTTCTTTGGCCTATAATTTCCCAAATATTCCGCAAAAAAATCAGGGGAGCCTCGAAAATATTTTTCCGCCGCCGCAAGCTTCCGTCTCCGCGAGATCTCATCTGGAGACCCTTCCCGGTGCCCTGTCGGAGGGGACTTTGGAGTTGGAGGGCTTCTTCATCATCATCATCGCCCCTCCAATGAGTCGTGAGTAGTTCACTTCAGACCTACGGGTCCATAGTTAGTAGCTAGATGGCTTCTTCTCCCTCTTGGATCTTCAATACAAAGTTCTCCATGATCTTCATGGAGATCTATCCGATGTAATCTTCCTTGCCTGTGTGTTTGTCGAGATCCAATGAATTGTGGAATGTGATCAGATTATCTATGATATATATTTGAGTCTTTGCTGATTTCTTATATGCATGATTTGATATCCTTGTAATTCTCTCCGAGTCTTTGGTTTTGTTTGGCCAACTAGATCTATGGTTCTTGCAATGGGAGAAGTGCTTTGTTTTGGGTTCTACCATGTGGTGACCTTTCCCAGTGACAGTACGGGCAACAAGGCACACATCAAGTAGTTGCCATCAAGTGTAAAAATATGGGGTTTTTATCATTGGTTTGAGATTATCCTTCTACATCATGTCATCTTGCTTAAGGCATTACTCTGTTCTTATGGACTTAATACACTAGATGCATGCTGGATAGCGGTCGAAGTGTGGAGTACTAGTAGTAGATGCAGAAAGTATCGGTCTACTTGTTTTGGATGTGATGCCTATAGATATAATCATTGCATAGATATCGTCACGACTTTGCATGGTTCTTTCAATTGCTCGACAGTAATTTGTTCACCCACCGTCTACTTGCTTTCATGAGAGAAGCCACTAGTAAACACTACGGCCCCCGGGTCTATTCACATCCATCGTTCACACCTCCGCTATTACTTTGCTTTGTTACTTTGTTGCTTTCAGTTCTCACTTGGCAAACAATCTATAAGGGATTGACAACCCCTTCATAGCGTTGGGTGCAAGGTTTTGTGTTTGTGCAGGATCTTGAGATACTTCTCCACCGGATTGATACCTTGGTTCTCAAACTGAGGGAAATACTTACCTCCGCTGTGCTACATCATCCTCTCCGCTTCGAGGGAACACCAACGCAGAAGGATTCCTGGTGCCGTCGACACACCAAATATTCTCCCATCAATGTGTCATTTCTGGCGCCATTGGAAGGTCTTTTGTGCATTAGCATAACGGACATCAGAGAGACAGGCCTGCGCCGAGAGATATGGAAAACCGTGTTCTCAAAGGGCAAAAACACCCTCTATATATAGGGGAAAGGGAGGCTGGCGCCCCCTTTAGGGTTTCCCATCCTAAAGGGGGGCGGCAACCCTAGATGGGAGAGGGGTGGCGGCAAGGAGGGTGAGAGGGGGGTGGGGCACCCCTGGTGGGCCTTAGCCGACCTGACTTAGGGTTTCCCCCCTTTCCCTCTCTAGGTGCCTTGGGCTGGGTGTGGGGGGTGAACCAGCCCACCTAGGGGCTGGTTGCCTCTCACAATTCGCCCATGTAGCCTCCTGGGGCTGGTTGCCCCTCCCGATGGACCTCCGGAACCCTTCCGGTGGTCCCGGTACTTTGCCGGTGGCGCCCAAAACATTTCTGGCGTCCAAACCCATCCATCCTATATATCAATCTTTACCTCCGGACCATTCTCGAGCTCCTCGCGACATCCGGGATCTCATCCGGGACTCCTAACAACCTTCGGTAACCTCGTATAGCAATTCCCTATAACCCTAGCGTCATCGAACCTTAAGTGTGTAGACCCTACGGGTTCGGGAGGCATGCAGACATGACCGAGACACTCTCCGGCCAATAACCATCAGCGGGATCTAGATATCCATGGTGGCTCCGACATGTTCCACGATGATCTCATCGAATGAACCACGATGTTAAGGATTCAATCAATCCTGTATACAATTCCCCTTGTTTGTCGGTATAGAACTTGCCCGAGATTCGATCGTCGGTATACCCATACCTTGTTCAATCTCGTTACCGGTAAGTCTCTTTACTTGTTCTGTAGCACGTCATCCTGTGACTAACTCCTTAGTCACATTGAGCTCATGATGATGTTTTACTGAGTGGGCCCAGAGATACCTCTCCATCACAAGGAGCGACAAATCCTGATCTCGATCCGTACCAACCCAACAGACACTTTCGGAGATACCCGTAGTGCACCTTTATAGTCACCCAGTTACGTTGTGATGTTTGATACACCCAAAGCACTCATACGGTGTCCGGGGGTTGCACAATCTCACGGTCAAAGGAAAAGACACTTGACATTATTAAAGCTTTAGCATACGAACAACACGATCTAGTGCTATGCTTAGGATTCGGTCTTGTCCATCACATCATTCTCCCAATGATCTGATCCCGTTATTAATGTCATCTAATGTCCATGATCAGGAAACCATGATCATCTATTGATCAACGAGCTAGCCAACTAGAGGCTTGCTAGGGACACATTGTGATGTATTTATTCACACATGTATTACTGTTTCCTGTTAATACAATTATATAATGAACAATAGACGATTATCATGAACAAGGAAATATGGTAACAGCCATTTTATTATTGCCTCTAGGGCATACTTCCAACAGTCTCCCACTTGCACTAGAGTCAATAATCTAATTCACATCACTATGTGATTGTAAAGAATTCAACACCCATACAGTTTTGGGGTTTGATCATGTCTTGCTTGTGAGAGAGGTTTATAGTCAACGTCTCTGAACCTTTCAGATCCGTGTGTGCTTTACAAATCTCTATGTCATCCTATAGATGCTACTACGCCCCATCTGAAACCATTCCAAATAATTGCTCCATTGTATGAATCCGGTTTACTACTCATAGTCCTCCGGATCAGTGACAAACCTTGTATCGACGTAACTCCTTTACGATGAACTCTTCAATCACTTCCATAATTGAGAAATATTCCTTAGTTCATTAGTTACTAAGGATAACTTTGACCATTGTCCAGTGATCCATTTCTAGATCACTCTTGTACCCCATGACTGACTAATGGCAAGGCACGCTTTAGGTGCGGTACAAAGCATAGCATACTGGTAGAGTCTACGGCTGATGCATAGGGGACGACATTCGTCCTTTCTCTTTCTTCTGCCGTGGTCGGGCTTTGAGTCATACTCAAATTTACACCTTGCAACATAGTCAAGAACTCATTCTTTGCTGATCTATTATGAACTCCTTCAAAAACTTGTCATGGCATGCAATTCGCTAAAAGTTCCATCAAGCAATTTGATCTATCTTTATAGATCCTGATGCTGAACTCTCAAGTATCTACATCTAGGTTTTCTTTGAAAAACACTTTTCAAACAACCCTTTATGCTTTACAAAAATTCTACATTATTTCTGATCAACGGTATATCAACCACACATACCATCAGAAACTCTATAGTGCTCCCACTCACCTTTTGGAAATACAAGTTTCTCATAAACTTTGTATAGAACCAAAAACTTTGATCATCTCATCAAAGTGTATATTTCAACTCCAAGATGCTTGCTCCAGTCCATAGAAGGATCGTTGCAGCTTTGCATACTTGTTAGCACCCTTTAGGATCGACAAAATCTTCTGGTTGTATCACATACAACCTTTCCTCAAGGAAACCGTCGAGGAAACAATATTTTGACATCCTATCTACAATATTTCATAAATGATGCAATAACTGCTAACATAATTTGAACAGACTTTCAGCATCGCTATGAGTGAGAAAGTCTCATCGTAGTCAACTCTTTGAACTTTGTCGAAAACACTTTTGCGACAAGTCGAGCTTTCTTAATGTTGACTTTTCACCATCATCGTTTGTCTTCTTTTAAAGATCCATTCACAGTTAATAGTCTTATGACCATCAAGTGGTTCTTCCAAAGTCTATACTTTGTTTGTCATACATGGACCCTCTCTCAGATTTCATGGCCTACAACCATTTGTCGGAATCTGGGCCCACCATCGCTTCTCCATAGCTCGTAGGTTCATTGTTGTCCGACAACATGACCTTCAAGACAGGGTCACTGCACCATTCTGTAGCAGCAGTACGTGACCTTGTCGAACTAAGAGGTTTCTAGTAACTTGATCTGAAGTCTCACGATCATTATCCTTAGCTTCCACTTGAATTGGTGTAGGTTCCACAGTAACAACTTCTTGCTCCTGCTACACACACACTGGTTGAAGTGATGGTTCACATAACCTCATCAATTTTCCACCAAAACTCCCACTCAATTCTTTTGAGAGAAACTTTTCCTCGAGAAAGGACTCGTCTAAAGAAACAAACACATTTGCTTCCGGATCTGAGATAGGAGGTATACCCAACTGTTTGGGTGTCCTATGAAAATGCATTTATCCGCTTTGGGTTCGAGCTTATCAGGCTGAAAACTTTTTCACATAAGCATCACAGCACCAATCTTTTAAGAAATGACAGCTTAGGTTTCTCTCAACCATAGTTCATACGGTGTCATCTCCAACGGAATTACGTGGTGCCCTATTTAAAGTGAATGCAGTTGTCTCTAATGCCTAACCCATAAACAATATTGGTAATTTGATAATAAATATCATAGTATGCACTATATCTAATAGGGCACGACTATGACATACGTACACACCATCAGACTATGGTGTTCCAGGTGGCATGAGTTGTGAAACATTTTTCATGTGAAACTATTTTCACATTGTCTTAAATGTTTACCAAACTCGTAACTCAGATATATATATGTTTTCCTCCACGATCACATCGTAGACATACAATCCTTTTGTCACGATGATATTTAGCTTCACTCTGAAATTACTTGAACATTTCAATAAATCAGATTTCTGTTTTATCAAGTAAATACACTAGTATATACTAAAATCATTTGTGAAGTATGAACACAATAATATCCACAGTGTGCCTTGGTACTCATTGGACCGCACACATCAAAATGTATTACTTACAACAAGTTACATTCTTGTTCCATCTCACTTGAAAAAGAGGTCTTCAGTCATCTAGCCCATGTGGTTTGATTTCCATGTCTCAAGTGATTCAAAATCAAGTGAGTCAAATGATCCATCTGCGTGGAGTTTCTTCATGCGTTTATACCAACAGACATGGTTTGCATGTTTCAAATGTTTCAAAAATGAGTGAGTACAAAGATCCATCAGCATGGAGCTTCTTCGTGCATTTTATATCAATATGACTCAAGTAGGAGTGCCACAAGTAAGTGGTACTATCATTTCTACTTTGTATCTTTTGGTAACAATATTATGAACATGTGTATCACTACGATCGAGATTCAATAAACCATTCATTCTAGGTGCAAAAACCATTTAAGGTATCATTCAACTAAACAGAATAACCATTATTCTCTTTAGATGAATAATCGTATTTGCCATTAACATAATCCTATCATGTCTATGCTCAACGCAAACACCAAATAACAATTACTTAGGTTTTACACTAATCGCGATGGTATAGGGAGTGTGCGATGTGTGATCATATCAACCTTGGAAACACACACATCGTAACCTCGCCTTTATAAGTCTCTGTTTATTCCGTAGCTTTTATTTCGAATTACTAACACTTAGCAACCGAACCGGTATCTTATACCCTGGTGCTACTAGGAGTACTAGTAAACTACACATCAATATCATGTATATCCAATATACTTCTGTCGACTTTGCCAGCCTTCTCATCTACCAAGTTTGGAGGGCAGTTCCTCTTCAGTGACTGTTCCCCTTATTTCATAAGCACATAGTCTCGGGTTTGGGTTCATCCTTGGATGTCTTCATAGAACAGCAACTGGTTTGCCGTTTAATGCAGTACCCCTTCAAGCCCTTTCCCTTCTTTAAACTAGTGGTTTTACAAACCATCAACAATTGATGCTCCCTTTTGACTTCTACTTTCGTGGTGTCAAACAGCACGAATGGCTCAAGGATCATCATATCCATCCTTGATATGTTATAGTTCATCACCAAGCTCTAGTAGCTTGGTGTCAGTGCCCTGGGAAAACTATCACTGTCTCATGTGGAAGTTTAACTCCCACTCGATTCAAGCGATTGTAGTACTCAGATAATCTGAGCACATGCTCTATGATTGAGTTCTTCTTCTTTATTTTGCAAACAAAGAATCTCGTCGAAGGTCTCATACCTCTCAACAAGGGCACGAGCAGGAATTCCCAATTTTATCTCTTGGATCATCACGTATGTCCCACGACGTTCGAAACGTCTTTAATGCCTTAATTCTAAGTTGTTCAAGCAACACGCATTGAACTATCATGTAGTTATCAAAAAACATGAATGTCGGATGTTCGCAACATCTACAGACCATGCTTGGGGTTCAGCACACTGAGTGGTGCATTAAAGACATAAGTCTTGTGCGTAGCAATGAGGACAATCCTCAGTTAACGGACCCAATCCGCACAATAGCTAGTTCTATCTTTCAACTAAGATTTCTCTATGAACATATCAAATACCGTAGAGCTATAGCGAAAGTTACATAATTTGCAAAGACCTATTTGACTATGTTCATGATAATAAAGTTCATATGATGAACTCCCACTTAAATCGACATCCCTCTAGTCATTTAAGTGATACATGATCCATGTGGACTAACCTGTGTCCGATCATCATGTGAGACGGACTAGTCATCATGGTGAGCAACTTCATGCTGATCATATTCAAGCATACGACTCATGTTCGACCTTTCGGTCTCTTATATTCGAGGTCATGTCTGTACATGCTATGCTCGTCGAGTCAACCTAAGTGTTTCGCGTGTGTAAATGTGGCTTACACCCGTTGTTTGCGAACGTTAGAATCTATCACACCCGATCATCACGTGGTGCTTCGAGACAACGATCCTTCGCAACGGTGCAAACTTAGGGGAATACGTTCTCAAAATTTTTATGAGGGATCATCTTATTATGCTACTGTCGTTCTAAGAAATAAGATGATAAACATCACATGCAATCATATAGTGACATGATATGGCCATTATCATCTTTGCTCTTTCGATCTCCATCTTCGGGCATCGCATGATCATCATTGTCACCGGTGTAATACCATGATCTCCATCATCGTGTCTCCGTGAAGTCATCACGCCAACTACTACTACTACTACTATAGCTAACCGTTAGCAATGAAGTAAAGGTAGTAAACACATGGCGTTGCATCTCATAAAATAAATTAAGATAACTCCTATGGCTCCTGCCGGTTGTCATACTCAACGACATGCAAGTCGTGATTCCTATTAAAATAACTTGATCATATCATACATCACACATGTAACATCAATACTTTGGCCATATCACATCACATGTCAAACCCTGCAAAAACAAGTTAGACGTCCTCTAATTGTTGTTTGCAAGTTTTACGTGGCTGATTTTGGTTTCTAGCAAGAATGCCTTCTTACCTACGTGACAGCCAGAACGATGATAAGCCAAAGCTATTTACCCTTCATAAGGACCCTTTTCATCAAATCCAATTCGTCTAGAATGGGAGAGACAGACACCCTCTAGCCACCTTTATGCATGTTGTGCATGTCGGCCTGTGGAGCCTATCTCACGTAAGAGTACGTGTAAGGTCGGTCCGGGCCGCTTCATCCCACAATACCGCCGGAAAAGAATAAGACTAGTAGCGGCAAGCAATTGACAAATCAGCGCCCACAACCTTTTGTGTTCTACTCGTGCATGGAATCTACGCATAGAAAACGTGGCTCTGATGCCAGAGTTGGGTAACGTAGCATAAATTAAAAAAATTCCTACGTCATATTCAGATCTTCCTATGGAGAGACTAGCAACGAGAGAGGGGTGATTGTATCTTCATACCTTTTAAGATCGCTAAGCGGAAGTGTTGCTAGAACGCGGTTGATGGAGTCGTACCCAGAGCGATTCACAGTGCGGTGTGATTCCGATCTAGTGCCGAATCACGACACCTCCGCATTCAACACACGTGCAACCCGGTGACGTCTCCCGCACCTTGATCTAGCAAGGAGGAGGGCGAGGTTGGGGAAGATCTCCGGCAGCACGACGGCGTGGTGTCGATGGAGAGACGAGGTCTCCTGGAGGGCTTCGCCAAGCACCATGGGAGAGGAGGAAGAAGATAGACAGGGCTGGGCCGAGAAAGATGGCAAACCGTGTTCTCAAAGGCCAAAAAACCCCACTATATATAGGGGGAAGGGAGGGTGGCGCCCCCTTTAGGATTTCCCACCCTAAAGGGGGGCGGTGATACATCCATTTTGCATCATGCTTTCATGTTGATATTTGGGCTGTTATATTACTTGTGGTACCATATTAATGCATTTTCTCTCTAATTTTGCAAGGTTTATTTGAGGAGGGAGAATTCAGGCAGCTGCAATTCTGGACTGGAAAAGGAGAAAATCTTAGTCCACTATTCTGCACATCTCGAAATGCCCTGAAAAGTTACGTGTATTTTTTTGGGATTATATAAAAAATACTGGGCGAAAGAACTACAGGAGGGGGGCTGCCACGGCGCCACAAGCCCTGACCCCACCACTCCCCTGGTGGCGTAGTGGGGGCTTGTGGGCTCCCTGATGGACCACTAGCCCCCTCTTTTGCTATATGAAGGGTTTTGGTCTGGAAAAAATCAGACGGGAGCTTTTTCGTGGTTTCGCCGCCGCCACGAGGCGGAACTTGAGCAGATCCAATCTAGAGCTCCGGCAGGATGATCTTGCCGGGCAAACTTCCCTCCCGGAGGGGGAAATCGTCGCCATCGTCATCACCAACACTCCTCTCGTCAGAGGGGAGGCATCTTCATCAGCACCATCTCCTCTCCAATCCCTAGTTCATCTCTTGTAACCAATCTTCGTCTCGCAACTCCGATTGGTACTTGTAAGGTTGCTAGTAGTGTTGATTACTCTTTTGTAGTTGATGCTAGTTGGATTACTTGGTGGAAGAGTTTATGTTCAGATCCTTGATGATATTCATTAAACCTCTGATCATGATGATGATTATGTTTTGTGAGTAGTTACTTTTGTTCCTGAGGACATGGGATAAGTCATGCTGATAATAGTCATGTGAATTTGATATTCGTTCGGTATTTTGATATGCTATATGTTGTTTTTCCTCTAGTGGTGTTATGTGAACGTCGACTACATAACACTTCACCATATTTGGGCCTAGAGGAAGGCATTGGGAAGTAGTAAGTAGATGACGGGTTGCTGGTGTGATAGAAGCTTAAACCCCAGTCTATGCGTTGCTTCGTGAGGGGCTGATTTGGATCCACTAGTTTAATGCTATGGTTAGACCTTGTCTTAATTATTCTTTTGTAGTTTTGGATGCTTGCGAGACAGGTTAATCATAAGTGGGGTGCTTGTCCAAGTAAGGGCAGTACCCAAGCGCCGGTCCACCCACATATCAAACTATCAAAGTAACAAACGCGAATCATATGAACATGATGAAACTAGCATGACAGAAATTCACGTGTGTCCTCGGGAGCGTTTTTCCTCCTATAAGACTTTGTTCAGGCTTGTCCCTTGCTACAAAAGGGATTGGGCCACTTGCTTCACCGTTGCTACTACTTGTTACTTGTTACTTTTTTCTTGCTACGTTTCACCTCGCTACACAATCACTTGTCACCGCTACTTTCAGTGCTTGCAGTTATTACCTTGCTGAAATCTGTTTATCAGAGCCTTCTGCTCCTCGTTGGGTTCGACACTCTTACTTATCGAAAGGACTACGATTGATCACCTATACTTGTGAGTCATCAAGACTCTTTTCTGGCGCCATTGCCGGGGAGTGAAGCACCTTTGGTAAGTGGAAATTGGTAAGGAAACATCTATATACTGTGCATAAATTTATTGTCACTTGTCACTAGGGAAACTGTTCCTTTGAGGAGTTTGTTCGGGGTATCTTCACCATGAACGAAAGCACGATGAGTTGTTCCTCGACCTGAGGTACCTAATGAAAATATCTTTTAGGAAATTCCTTCGGGTATGCTTGAGAAACTGCTGGCTAATCCTTTCACAGGAGATGGATCTTCACATCCAGACTTGCATCTGATCTATGTAGATGAAGTTTGTGGTTTATTCAAGATTGCAGGTTTGCCCGAGGATGAGGTAAATAAGAAACTCTTTCCTTTATCTTTGAAGGATAAGGCGTTAACATGGTATAGGCTATGTGATGATACTGGATGATGGGGCTACAATCGGTTGAAATTGGAATTTCATCAAAAGTTCTGTCCTATGCATTTAGTCAATGTGATCCGAAATTTATTTATAACTTTTGGCCTCGTGACAGGGAAAGCATAGCTAAAGCTTGGGGTAGGCTTAAATCAATGCTATATTCATGCCCCAATCATGAGCTCTCGAGAGAAATCATCACTCAAAACATTTATGCTCAGCTTTCTCTTGCAGATCGTACCATGCTTGACACTTCTTGTACCGGTTCTTTTATGAAGAAGGATATTGATCACAAGTGGAATTTATTGGAGAGAATCAAATGCAACTCGAAAGATTGGGAGCTGGAGGAAGGTAAGGAGGCAGGTATGAATTTCCAGTTTGATTGCGTTAAATCTTTTGTTGAGACAAACACTTTTAGAGATTTTAGCACTAAGTATGGACTTGACTCTGAGATGGTAGCTTCTCTATGTGAATCTTTTGCTGCTCATGTTGATCTTCCCAAAGAGAAGTGGTTTAAATATCGTCCTCCTGTAGAAAGCAACATAGCCAAAACCAATCTAGTTGAGGAGAAAGTCATTGCTTTTAGTGATCCTGTTGTTCCTTGTGCTTACACTGAGAAACAACCATACCCTCTTAGGATAAAGGATTATTCTAAAGCTCCAACTATGATACATAGGGGTTACATTAGACCACTTGCACCCCCTGAGGAGATTAGAGTTGAACCTACTGTTGCTATTATCAAAGATCTCTTAGCCGAAGACATAGACGGGCATGTTATTAAATTCTGTGAGGACTCCACTAGAATTGCTAAACCTCATGCGCAAGAGAAATACGGACCTGTAGTTGGCCTGCCCGTTGTTTCTGTTAAGATACGAGATCACTGTTACCATGATTTATGTGATACGGGAGCTAGTGTTAGTGCAATACCCCGTTCTCTATATGATGAAATCAAAGATGAGATTGCACCTGCTGAGTTAGAACCAATTGATGTCACTATTACGCTAGCTAATAGAGACAATATCTACCCTCTCGGAATTGTGAGAGACGTAGAAGTCCTGTGTGGAAAGACGAAGTATCCTACTGATTTCCTCATCCTTGGTACTGCAGAAGATAGCTTTTGTCCCATCAACACTGTCAATGCTCACACTAATTGCATTAAGCAGACCGTCACAGTTAGTTTCGAGGGTGTGTCTCATGAATTTAAATTCTCCAAGTTTGGAAGACAACCCCATGAAAGAGAGCCGTCTGGTAGAGATGAAATAATTGCTCTTGCCTCTATTTTTGTACCTCCTACGGATCCTTTAGAACAATATATGCTTGAGCATGAAAATGATATGCATATGGAGGAGACATATGAGATAGATAAAATTGTATTAGAACAATATCCTTTTCTCAAGAATAATCTGCCTGTTGAACTGCTTGGGGATCCTCCTGCACCAAAGGGTGATCCTGTGTTCGAGCTTAAACAGTTTCCTGATACTCTTAAGTATGTCTATCTTGATGAGAAGGAGATATATCCTGTCATTATTAGTGCTCTCCTCTCAGAGCACGAAGAGAAGAAGTTACTAAGAACTCTGAGGAAGCACCGTGCTGCTATTGGATATACTCTTGATGATCTTAAGGGTATTAGTCCTACTATATGTCAGCACAAGATTAAAACTGATCCTGACTTTAAAACAGTTGCTGATCATCAAAGGAGATTAAATCCTAAGATGAAAGAGGTCATTAGAAAAGAAATGTTAAAGCTTCTGGAAGAAGGAATCATTTATCCTGTTGCTCACAGTGTTTGGGTAAGTCCAGTACATTGCGTACCTAAGAAGGGAGGTATCATCGTGGTTCCTAATGATAAGGATGAACTAATCCCACAAAGGATTATTACCGGCTATAGGATGGTGATAGACTTTCGGAAACTGAACAAGGCAACCAGGAAAGATCATTATCCTTTGCCGTTTATCGACCAAATCCTAGAAAGGCTATCAAAACACACACACTTCTGCTTTCTAGACGGTTATTCAGGTTTCTCGCAAATACCTGTTGCACAATCTGATCAGGAGAAAACCACTTTCACCTGTCCCTTCGGTACCTTTGCTTATAGACGTATGCCTTTTGGCTTATGCAATGCATCTGTCACTTTTGAAAGTTGTATCATGGCTATATTCTCTGACTTTTGTGAAAATATTGTCGAGGTTTTCATGGATGACTTCTCCGTTTACGGGTCTTCCTTTGATGATTGCCTCAGCAACCTTGATCGAGTCTTATAGATATGCGAAGAAACCAACCTTGTCTTGAATTGGGAGAAGTGCCACTTTATAGTCAATGAAGGTATCGTCTTAGGACACAAAATCTCTGAAAGAGGCATTGAAGTTGATGAGGCTAAGGTTGATGCAATTGAGAAAATGCCTTGCCCCACAGATATCAGAGGTATACGAAGATTCCTAGGTCATGCTGGTTTCTATAGAAGGTTCATTGAAGACTTCTCTAAGATTTCTAAGCCTCTTACCAACCTCTTGCAGAAGGATGTTCCTTTTGTTTTTGATGAGGATTGTGAGGAAGCCTTTGAAATACTTAAGAAGGCTTTGATAACCGCGCCTATTGTTCAACCACCTCACTGGAACTTGCCCTCTGAAATCATGTGTGACACTAGTGATTACGCTGTTGGTGTTGTTCTAGGACAGAGAGTTGACAAGAAGTTGAATGTCATTCACTATGCTAGTAAAACTCTTGACAGTGCCCAAAGAACCTATGCCACTACGGAGAAGGAATTTTTAGCTGTCGTGTTTGCATGTGAGAAGTTCAGATCTTACATCGTTGACTCCAAAGTCACTATTCACTCTGATCATGCTGCTATTAAGTACCTTATGGAGAAGAAGGACGCTAAGCCTAGGCTGATCAGATGGGTTCTCCTGCTACAGGAATTTGATTTGCACATCGTTGACCGAAAGGGTGCTGATAACCCTGTAGCAGATAACTTGTCTAGGCTAGAGAATGTCCTTGATGACCCACTACCTATTGATGACAGCTTTCCTGATGAGCAACTAAATGTCATCCGCACTTCACATAGTGCACCGTGGTATGCTGATTATCCAAACTATATCCTAGCGAAATACATACCACCCAGTTTCACCTATCAGCAAAAGAAGAAATTCTTATTTGATTTCAGACACTACTTTTGGGATGATCCTCACCTTTATAAGGTAGGAGTAGATGGTGTTATTAGACGTTGTGTGCCTGAACATGAACAGGGACATATCTTGCAGAAGTGTAATTCCGAAGCCTACGGAGGACACCATGCTGGAGATAGAACTGCCCATAAGGTATTGCAATCAGGTTTCTATTGGCCCACTCTCTTCAAGGATGCTCGTAAGTTTGTCTTGTCTTGTGACGATGCCAAAGAATAGGGAACATCAGTAAGCGTCAGGAAATGCCTATGAACTATTCACATGTCTGGGCTTTGATTATATGGGACCCTTCCCGAGTTCCAATGGGTACACACACATCTTAGTTGATGTGGATTACGTTACTAAGTGGGTAGAAGCTATCCCCACTAAAAATGCTGATCACCACACCTCTATTAAGATGCTTAAAGAAGTCATATTCCCAAGATTTGGAGTCCCTAGATACTTGATGACTGATGGCGATTCACACTTTATTCATGGTGTTTTCCGCAAGATGCTAGCTAAGTATGATGTCAACCATAGAGTTGCATCTCCTTATCATCCTCAGTCTAGTGGTCAAGTGGAGTTGAGTAATAGGGAGATCAAAATGATCCTACAAAACACCGTCAATAGATCTCGAAAGAATTTGTCTAGCAAACTTGACGATGCACTATGGGCTTATAGGACTGCCTATAAGAATCCCATGGGCATGTCACCCTATAAAATGGTTTACCCTCCGGACTCCGTTTTCTTGTGGAACATTCCTTCGGGTCGGTAAAAATTCATTACATAATCTCACCAAGGTTTGATCTTTGTACCACGACAATCTCTCCTGTTTTCGTTTCGAGCTGTTTCTTCCACAGATTTAGATCAACATGACTTCTCCAAGTGCTTTGAAGGACAAGGTTTTTGAGAAGGTCATCAACCCCTACCTAGTGGAGGTGCTGAAACACCCTCAAAACATTGAGATGCATGAGGGGGTGTTGCACATCTGTGATGTCACTACAACAAAAGTGATAACTTGTGACGCTCATTCCTGTGACGATTCAATGAAAAAACATCACAATTTTTGAAATTAAGATGATTGCCTGAGTATATAGAGTGAAAGCAAGAGGGGGAAATATAGAATGGAAGAAAGAGTATATAATGATCTTATGGGGAGTGATAACTTCACATATAAAAGATATGTTGATTGAAATTTGCTGAGAGTTGACAAACAAAGTTATTGGTCATTGTTCCAATTATAAGGAAATAATATGAAAGAGAGGTTCACATATAAATATATTATGATTGTGAGCACTCATTAAAATATTATATGTTAAGAAGTTGATGTTGGAAAAGGAAGACAACATAATGAGTTATGTTTGCTTATTTCCGAATAGAAGTTATATGGCTATAGATCCTTCAACATGTGTCCCTTGATTCCACCCATATTTGCCAAAAACTCCCACACTAAGTAGATATACTACTTGTGCTTCCAAACACCCTTAACCCAGTTTTGCCTTGAAAGTTCACCATACCTACCTATGGATTGAATAAGACCCTTCAAGTAAGTTGTCATCGGTGCAAGCAATAAAAATTGCTCTCTAAAAATGTGTGATCAATTGTTGTGAGGGAAATAAACTTTATAGGAAATTGTGATATGGAATAAATAAAAGCGACATACTGAATAATAAAGTTTTTATCACAAGGGGCAATATAAAGTGACGATCTTCTGCATTAATAGGTTGTGCATCCAACTATAAAAGCGCATGACAACCTCTGCTTCCCTTTGCGAAGGGCCAATTTCTTACTTTATTTTCTACTACTTATCTTTAAGCAAGAGTCATGGTGATATTTACCGTTCCCTTTATTTTGCCTTTATCTTTTGGCAAGCGTCATATGTTGGAGAATTGTCTAGACACGTATATCCACTTGGATGTGGGTAATCATATGTTATTACTATTGACACAACCCTTGAGGTGAATAGTTGGGAGGTGAATTGTAAGCCCCTATCTTTCTCTATGTATGATGGAAGCTTTGATATCATGAGTACCGCGTGAGTGTTAGCAATGGTGAAAGACTATGAGATAATTGAGTATCTGGAGTTTTCTTACAAGCTCTTATATTGACTCTTTCCTATGTTATGATAAATTTTAATTGCTTCAATGAATGAGATCATGGTTTGTTGGTTCTCAACAGAGTTCTTCATTCATATTTTACCATGTAAATGAATTTTTACTCCATCATAAGAGATTATATATCAATATGTGTTACTGTTCTAAATATTATCATGATGCCCTCATGTCTGTATTTTATTTTTTCGACACCTCTATCTCTAAACATGTGGGCATATTTATCGATCTCGGTTTTCGCTTGAGGACAGGCGAGGTCTAAGCTTGGGGGAGTTGATACGTCCATTTTGCAACATGCTTTTATATTGATATTTATTGCATTATGGCCTGTTATTACACATCAAGGTACAATACTTATGCCTTTTCTCTCATATTTTACAAGGTTTATATGAAGAGGGAGAATGCCGGCAACTGGAATTCTGGACCAGAAAAGGAGCAAATCTTAGAGACCTATTCTTCACAGCTCCAAAAGTCCTGAAAAGTTATAGAGAAATTTTTTGGAATATATAAAAAATACTGGGCGAAAGAGATACCTCGGGGGACCCACCAGGAAGCCACAAGAATAGGGGCGCGGCCTACTCCCTAGCCGCGCCGTGTGAGCTTGTGGGCCCCTTGGCAGGCCTCCGGCTCCCATCTTCTGCTATATGAATGGTTTTGACCTGGAAAAAATCATGTTAGACATTTTGGGATGAAGCGCCGCCGTCTCGAGGCGCAACTAGGGCAGAACTAATCTAGAGCTCCACAGAGCTATTCCGCCGGAGAAACTTCCCTCCCGGATGGGGAAATCGAAGCCATCGTCATCACCAAAGATCGTCTCATCGAGAGCGGATCAATCTCCATCAATTCCATATCCTCTCCAAACCCTAGTTTGTCTCTTGTATCATATCTTTGTCTTGAACCTCAGATTGGTACCTGGGGGTGCTAGTAGTGTTTATTACTCCCTCTAGTTGATGCTAGTTGGTGTACTTGGTGGAATATTATATATTCAGACCCTTAATTATCATAAATACTCCTCTAATTATGAACATGAATATGCTTTGTGAGTAGTTAAGTTTGTTCCTGAGGACATGGGATAGGTCTTGTTATAAGTAATCACGTGAATTTGGTATTCGTTCGATATTTTGATTTGATGTATGTTGTCTCTCCTCTAGTGGTGTCATGTGAACGTCGACTACATGAAACTTCACCATTATTTAGGCCTAGAGGAAGGCACTGGGAAGTAATACGTAGATGATGGGTTGCTAGAGTGGCAGAAGCTTAAACCCTAGTTTATGCGTTGCTTCGTAAGGGGCTGATTTGGATCCATATGTTTCATGCTATGGTTAGATTTATCTTAATTATTTTTTCGTAGTTGTGGATGCTTGCGAGAGAGGTTAATCATAAGTGGGAGGTTTGTCCAAGTAAGGGCAGCACCCAAGCGCAGGTCCACCCACATATCAAATTATCACAGTAACGAACGCGAATCATATGAGCATGATGAAAACTAGCTTGACAGAAATTCCCATGTGTCCTCAGGAGCGCTTTGCTTTATATAAGAGTTTGTCATGGCTTGTCCTTTTCTATAAAAAGGATTGGGACACCTTGCTGCACCGTTATTACACTTGTTACTTGTCACCTATTACAAATTATCTTATCCCAAAACTATCTGTTACCAACAATTTCAGTGCTTGCATAGAATACCTTACCGAGAACTGCTTGTCATTTCCTTCTGCTCCTCGCTGGGTTCGACACTCTTACTTATCGTAAGGACTACGATAGATCCCCTACACTTGTGGGTCATCAGTCTCTATCATTCAGATCTGTGTGCACTTTGCAAATATTTATGTCCTCCTCCTTGATGTAATCACGGATGGCGTTGAAGGGTCGTTTAATGTGTCTGGTCCTATTGTGAAACCTTGGTTCCTTGGTTAGAGCAATGGCACCAGTTTTGTCACATAACAGATTTATTGGATCTAGTGCGCTTGGCACACCTCCAAGATCTGTCGTGAACTGCTTCATCTAGACATCTTCCTTAGCCGCCTCCGAGGCTGCTATGTACTCCGCTTCGCATGTAGAATCAGCTACGACACTTTGCTTCGAACTGCTCCTGCTTACCGCACCCCCATTGAGAATATATACATAACCAGTTTGCGACTTAGCATCATCCAGATCAGTGTCGAAGCTTCCATCGATGTAACCCTTTATGACGAGCTCTTCGTCACCTCCATAAATGAAAAACATTACTGTAGTCCATTTCACGTACTTCAGAATATTCTTGACCGCTTTCTAGTGGTCCATTCCTGGGTTACTTTGAAACCTGCCTGCCATACTTATGGGCAGGCTGACATCCGGTCGTGTGCAGAACATTGCATACATGATAGACCATATGGCTGAAGCATAGGGGACGACACTCATCATTTCTCTATCTTCTGCAGTCACTAGGCATTGATTCTTACTCAACTTTATACCTTGTAACACAAGCAATAACCCCTTCTTGGATTTTTCCATTTTGAACTTCTCCAAACCTTATCAAGGTATGTACTTTGTGAAAGTCCTATTAGGCGTTTTGATCTATCTCTATAGATCTTAAGGCCTAATATGTAAGGAGCTTCTCCTAGGTCCTTCATTCAAAAACTCTTATTCAAGTAATCCTTTGTGGTTCCCAAAAAAATTATATCGTTTCCAATCACCAATATGTCATCCACATATAATATTAGAAACTCTATAGAGCTCCCACTCACTTTCTTGTAAATACAAGCTTCTCCAAAACTTGTATAAACCCAAACGCCTTGATTACCTCATCAAAAAGCTGACTCCAACTCCGAGATGCTTGCACCAGTCCATAAATGGATCGCTGGAGTTTGCATACTTTATCAGCATTCTCTGGATCGACAAAACCTTTGGGTTGCATCATATACAACTCTTCCTTAAGAAACCCTTTGCAACTATTGCTAACATTCATCAGCCGTTTTGACATTCATCAGCCATATTTCATAATCGACAAATGCAACTATTGCTAACATGATTCAGACGGTCTTAAGCATCTCTACGGCTAAGAATGTCTCATCGTAGTCAACTCCTTGAACTTGTGAAAAACCCTTTGCCACAAGTCGAGCTTCATAGACGGTCACATTGCCTTCCGCATCCGTCTTCTTCTTAAAGATCCATTTTCTCTGAGTAGCCTTTCAGCCTTTGTTTTGATACATAGATCCTATCTCGGATTTCATGACCTCTAACCATTTGTTGGAATCCGGGCCCATTATTGCTTCTTCATAATTCACAGGCTCATTGTTGTCCCACAACATGATTGCCAGGACAGGATTTCTGTATCACTCAGGAGCAGTACGTACTCTTGTCGACCTACGATGTTTGATAGCAACTTGATATGAAGTCTCATGATCATCATCATTATATTAGCTTCCTCTTCAACTGGTGTAGCTTTGACAGAAACTTCTTTCTTTCCTGCGCCACCAACTTGTTGAAGCAAAGGTTATACAACCTCATCAAGTTTTATCTTCCTCCCACTCAATTCTTTCGAGAGAAACTCTTTCTCAAGAAAAGCTCCATTCTTAGCGACAAACACTTTGTCCTCAGATTTGAAATAGAAGGTATATGCAATTGTCTCTTTTGGTTAACCTATGAAGACACACTTTTCCGCTTTGGGTTCCAGGTTTTCAGGCTGAAGTTTTTGACATAAGCATCACATCCCCAAACTTTAAGAAACGACAATTTTGGCTTCTTGCCATACCATAGTTCATATGGCGTCGTCTCAACGGACTTTGATGGTGCCCTATTTAAAGTGAATGCAGCTGTCTCTAATGCATAGCCCCGAAACGATAATGGCAAATCGATAAGAGTCATCATAGATCGCACCATATCCAATAAAGTTCGATTACGATCTTCGGACACACGATTGCGCTGTGGTGTTCCAGGCGGTGTCAACTGTGAAACAACTCCACATTGTCATAAGTGAGCACCAAACTCCTAACTCATATCATCTCCTCCTCGATCAGATCGTAGGAATTAATCTTCTTGCTATGCTGATTTTCAACTTCCCTCTGAAATTGTTTGAACTTTTCAAATGTTTCATACTTGTGCTTCATTAAGTAAATATAACCATATCTACTCAAATAATAAGTGAAGGTGAGAAAATAACGATATCCATCGCGTGCCTCTATACTCATCACTCCACATACTTTAGTATGTATGATCTCCAACAAGTCACTTGCACGCTCCATTGTTCCGGAGAACGGAGGCTTAGTCATCTTGCCAATGAGGCATGGTTCGCATGTGTCAGGTGATTCAAAATCAAGTGACTCTAAAAGTCCATCAGCATGGAGTTTCTTCATGGCCTTTACACCAATATGACCTAAGCGGCAGTGCCACAAGAAAGTGGCGCTATCATTATTAACTCTACATCTTTTGGTCTTAGTGTTATGTATATGCGTATCATCACTATCGAGATTCAACATGAATGAACCCCTCAAATTGGGTGCATGAATAGAAAAGATATTACTCATGTAAATAGAACAACCATTATTCTCTGATTTATGTGACTAACGGCCTCGCAATAAACAAGAGCCAGATATAATGTTCAAGCTTGACGTAGGCACTAAATAACATGTATTGAGGTTTATCACTAATGCCGATGGTAACTGAAGTGAGACTGTGCTGACGGCGATCGCATCAACCTTGGAACCATTTCCCACGCGCATCATCACTTCATCCTTCGCCAGCCTTCGTTTATTTCGCGGTCCCTATTTCGAGTTGCAAATGTGAGCAACAGAACCGGCATCAAATACCCAGGCACTACTACGAGAGCTGGTGAGGTACACATCAATACCATGTATATCAAATATACCTTCTTTGGCATTGGCCGCCTTCTTATCGGCCAGATACTTGGGGCAGTTCCGCTTCCAGTGACCAGTTCCCTTGCAATGATAGTAGTTAGTCTCCGACTTAGGTCTAGACTTGGGTTTGTTTGTCGGAGTGGCAACATATTTGCAACTCTTCTTGGAGTTACCCTTCTTTCCCTTGCAGTATTTCTTGAAACTAGTGGTCTTATTTACCATCAACATTTGATGCTCTTTCTAGATTTCTGATGCTATGACTTTTAGCATCGCAAATAGCTCGGTGAGTGTCTTATTTATCCCTTGGATGTTATAGTTCAACACAAAGCTCTTATAGCTAGGTGGAAGTGACTGAAGCACTCTGTCAGTGATATCTTCTTGCGGGAGAGCAATCCTCATCTGAGCTAGACGGTGAGGGTACCCAGACATTCTGAGTATGTGTTCACTGCAGACGCGTTCTCCTCCATTTTACAAGCATAGATCTTATCGGAGCTTTCATACCTCTCGATCTAGGCATTCTTCTCAAAGTTAAACTACAACTCCTCGAACATCTCATATGTTCCATGACCTTCAAAACGTATTTGAAGTCCCGGTTCTAAGCCATACAAAACTTCACATTGAACTAATGACTAGTCATCCTTCCGCGATTGCCAAGCGTTCAAAACGTCTTGGGTCGCCGTTACTGGTGGTTCATCACCTAGCGCTGCATCAAGGACATATGACTTTTGGGCAGCCTGGAGGATAAGCCTCAGATTACGAGCCCAGTCAACAAAGGTGCTTCCATCATCTTTAATCTTAGTTTTCTCTAGGAACACATTAAAATTCAGGGTTACAGCTGCGCGAGCCATTGACATACAACATAAAATTTTAGAAAGATTACTTAGACTATGTTCAAGATAACATAGTTTAGCTAATCATATTACTTATAAACTCCCACTCAAATTGACATCCCTCTAGTCATTCAAGTGTCGCATGATCCAAATTCACTAATTCAAGTCCGATCATCACGTGAGTTGAGATTTGTTTCCATGGTGAACATCTCCATGTTGACCATATCAACTATATGATTCATGCTCGACCTTTCGGTCTCTTGTGTTCCGAGGCCATGTCTGTACATGCTAGGCTCGTCAAGTTTAACCCGAGTGTTCCGCGTGTGCAACTGTTTTGCACCCGTTGTATGTGAACGTTGAGTCTATCACACCCGATCATCAAGTTGCGTCTCGAAACGACGAGCTGTCGCAACGGTGCATAGTCGGGGAGAACATAATGTTATCTTGAAATTTTAGTGAGAGATCACCTTATAATGCTACCGTCGTCCTAAGCAAAATAAGGTGCAGAAAGGATTAACATCACATGCAAATCATAAGTGACATGTTATGGCCATGAACTTGTGCTTCTTGATCTCCATCACCAAAGCACCGGCATGATCTCCATCGTCACCGGCGCCGCGCCATGATCTCCATCATGGTGCTCCCATTGATGTTTTTGTGCTATCTATGTTGTTACTACTAAAGCTAATGCCTAGCGATATAGCAAGAGCATCTGCATGTGCAAAATAAATTTAAAAACAACCCTATGGCACCTACCGGTTGCCGTACCATCGACGTGCAGGTCGATATTTAACTATTACAACATGATCATCTCATACATCCAATATATCATATCATGTGTTTGGCCATATCACATCAGATGCATACCCTGCAAAAACAAGTTAGACATCCTCTAATTTGTTGTTGCAAATTTTACGTGGCTATTATGGGTATCTAGTATGATCGTATCTTACTTACGCAAAGCCACAACAGTGATATGCAAATTATATTTAACCTTCTCCAAGGACCGCCTCGGTCAAATCCGATTCAACTAAAGTTGAAGAAACAGAAACTCGCCAGTCATCTTTATGCAACAAGTTGCAGGTGTGTCAATGAAACCGGTCTCTCGTAAGCATACGCGTAATGTTGGTCCGGGCCGCTTCACTCCAACAATACCGTCGAATCAAGAAAAGACTAAGGAGGGCAAAAAATTGAACATCAACACCCACAAACTCTTTTGTATTCTACTTGAAATGTCATCTACGCATGAACATAGCTCATGATTCCACTATTGGGGAATGTTGCATGGGAAACAAAAATTTTCCTACGTACACGAAAAACCTATCATGGTGATGATCATCTACGGGAGATGAGATCGGATCCACATACCCTAGTAGATCGATAAGCGGGAAGCGTTAAGAAATATAGTTGATGTAGTCAAACATCTCCGCGATCTGAATCAAAAGCGTCCCACGAACTCCGTCCCGATCTAGTACCGAACGGACGACACCTGCACGTTCATCACACGTACAACTCTATGGCGATCTCCTCCTTCTCGTTCCAGCAAGAGAGACTAAGAGGTACCTGAATTCTCCGGCAGCACAATGGCGTGGCGGTGATGGTGGTGGAGCTACTCCGGCAGGGTTTCATCGTGCCGTACCAAACGAGCTATGAGATCTCACGAAGTGTTGGAGAGAGAGGACGACACTATGGCTTGGGGTGCCAAAACCCTCTCGAATCGCCAATATATATAGGAGGAACAAGAGGGAGCCACCCTTGTCCACCTCCTCCCTTTTTTTCCTTTTTCCTTTTTTTTCTTTATCTGAAATAGGCTTACTGGGCTGGCCGCACCATCCCACAAAGGGATGGTGCGCCACCCATGTGCCTATTAGGTCCTCTCCCGGGTGGGTGGCCCCTCCTGGTAAAACCCGGGAACCCATTCGTCACTTCCGATACTTTACCGGTAATGCCCGGAAGCTTTTCGGAAGCCAAATGCAACATTCCTATATATCAATCTTCGTTTCCGAACCATTCCGAAGACACTCATGACATCTGGGATCTCATCCGGGACTCCGAACACGATTGGGTTACCACCGTCAATAATTCAACTATAAAGAAAACGTCATCGAACCTTAAGTGTGCAAACCCTGCGTTTTCGAGAACTATGTAGATATGACCGAGACACCTCTACGGTCAAGAACCAATAGCGGGACCTAGATGCCCATATTGGATCCTACATATTCTATGAATATCTTATCGATTGAACCTCTATGTCAAGGATTCAGTTAATCCCGTGTGTTGTTCCCTTTGTCCTTCACTATGTTATTTGCCTGAGATTCGATCGTTGGTATCTCCATACCTATTTCAATCTCGTTACCGGCAAGTCTCTTTAATAGTTTCGTAATATAAGATCTGTGTCTAACTCTTTAGTCACATTGCTTGCAAGGCTTGTTGTGATGTTGTATTACTAAGTGGGTCCCGAGATACCTCTCCGTCTTACGGAGTGACAAACCCCAGTCTTGATCCATGCCAATCCAACAGGCACCCTCGGATATACCTCTAGAGCACCTTTATAGTCACCAAGTTACGTTGCGATGTTTGATACACACAAGGTATTCCTCCAGTGTCCGGGAGTTGCACGATCGCATGGTCATAGGAAGAGATACATTGACATCCAGAAAACAGCAGCAATAAACTGACACGATCATATGCTACATTCATAGTTTGGGTGTTCTCCATCACATCATTCTCCTAATGATGTGATCTCGTTATCAAGTGACAACACTTGTCTATGGCTAGGAAACCTTAACCATCTTTGATCAACGAGCTAGTAACCTAGAGGCTTACTAGGGACAGTATTTTGTCTATGTATCAACACATGCATTTGTGTTTCCATTTAATACAATTATAGCATGAATAATAAATGATTACGTTGATGGAAGAAATATGATAATAACTATTTTATTATTGCCTCTAGGGAATATTTCCAACACAATCTTGGGTACACAGATGAAGCATTCTTCCTAGCAAATGACGTGGTGCGGGTTTCCTATGTGAAGAACATGTCTACCAAGCCGAGAAAAATAAAATATAAGGAAGATAATACATCATACGATGATTCAAAGCGCCACATAGTCCTTTCACGGAAATGAAGCATCGTTGGAGTGGAGGACAAGACAGACAGGCCACAAGATTATGAAAAGTTTCACGAAATTCCTCCCATCAGAGTGAAGACTGACCCACGCATCCTTCTAAATGATAAAGATTGTCCATGGTTATGGCGGAAAGGGACACACATGAATTTATACGCCAAGATCCCAATCTCGGATGTGACCGGCTTCACCGTCATCAATTTCTTTTGTAGTGAGTTTCTGGGCTTATCTCGAAAGCCCCACTTAGGACAAACCGAAGGGAATCTTTGTGTAAGAGTTAGGGTATATATATGTGTTTTTGCATTTGAAGTGCGAAGAAACATTATGTAGCTCCGAGTTAATTAATGCAATTATGTGCAAACACAATTTTTTTAATGCATTTAATGATTTTTTGATGGAGCTAAATGACCCTAAAATTGACAAGCACTACAAATGAACTATGGAAAGGCTGAAACTTGGCATGGTATCATCATTTCACCCACATAGCATATGCTAAAAAGTTGAGAGGGTTTTTGAAGTATCACGGTTTCGGACGAATAAGCATCTCTTACAAAGGCATTTCATTTTTTACGAACTTATTTCAACTCCAAACTTTTTGTATGATCAATATTCACCATTCAAAGCCAAGTCATCAATTTTCAACCCCTTCTCACTTCATTTGCTATTTTTAATGCATTTAATGTTTTTTGAGCTAAATGACCCTGAAATTGAAAAGCACTGCAAATGAACTTTGAAAAGGCTGAAAATTAGCATGGTATCATCCTTTCACCCACATAGCATGTGCTAAAAAGTTGAGAGGGTCACGGCAAAAACTGGATGCACTTCCTCTACAAATGAGAAAGTCTCTTTCGAAGTATCAGGGTTTCAAACGAATACTCATCTCTTACAAAGGCATTTCTTTTTTTAAATAACCTAAAAATTACCAAATTTAATATAAGTTAAAACACTAATATTAAACATCAGGAAAAAGAATGACTAAAAAATCTATTTTTAAAGTAAAGTTATTCACAAACTAGTGATTCGCACAAATTTTAAAGAATTGAAATTTAAACTATTCAAATTTGAAAACTACTCGCACTAAAAGAAAGTTTACAATTATTGTGACCTAAAGCAAAAAGATTTACTCAAAAATTTTACATATTTGGCTTTAAGGAAAAACAAAAGAATATAAGTAAAGAAAAAAACAAAACAAAAAAACTCGAAAAAGACGTTTAGTCCCGGTTTGTGGCACCAACCTCGACTAAAGGCCCCCCTTTAGTCCCCGTGCATGGCACCAACCAGGACTAAAGGCCTGGGCTTCCCGCCGCTTGGCCTGGTGAAATTCACCATTAGTCCCGGTTGGTGGCTATAACCGTGACTAAAGGGGGTCTTTAGTCCCGGTTGGAGCTACCAACATGGACTAAAGGTCTCTATACATATACCCGCAATCGATTTCATCTGAAACCTCTCTCATTTCTCCCCCACGCCGACGCCCCTGCCCTGATGGCGCCAGGCTTCCGGAGTCGCCCCGCCCCCAAATTCGTCCTCGTCGTTTCCGCCACCGACGCCGGCCGCTCCCTCCTGCTCCATGAGCCCTCTGCCCGCCGACGATCTGTTGCTGCGCCCCGGCCGTCCTCTCCCATGGTGAGCTCCGTCGGCCACCTCCTTCCCTCCTCTTTGTTCCTCTGCCGCCCGCCTTCTGTCTGTTGGTCTGAGCTTGTAGCCATCGAGCCAAATCTATGGGTTCATTTGAGCGGGAAGCTACCAAGTGTATGTGTGTTGCAAATTTGTTCTGCACATTAACAGATCATGTTGAACATGAGTTTAGTACATCTCTACACATTAGGAAACTACCAAGTGTACATGAGTTTATTTCTTATATATATGAACATGAGATGCTATTCTTATCTATGCAAAGGAATTATTCTTCTATGTGTTTCAATTTTTTTAAGTTTGGCGCACTAACCGATCGAGATAGCCTTTCCATGAGAAGAAAGAAAATCACGCATTCCTAAAGTTTACTACCATATATGTTTAGTGACTGAGGGGTCTCCTTTAATATTCTTACATATGCAAGATACTATCATATCTATATTGGTTAAGTTCGTCTTTAGAAGATTTGGTGGCCCTTAAAATAATCATTCATGATAGCTTGGTTTTGCTGAAAAGTCATATGTAAAAATATCATCACAACCCGAGAAACAAAACCAATGCATTCAACTATGATATTACAATTCAGATCCATCTTTGGAATAGGTACCATCATTTATGACGTGAGTTGCCTTTACTGTGTCTCATGTTATGGGTTGGATACAAATTTAAATTGTGTGGCATTCTAAATTTAAATTGTGTGGCATTCTAAATATATATAGAGTGTGAACTTGATTACAACCTCGTTTATCAGATAGTTGTAAAATTTTATTAAATGGTAGGAATTTAAATTTTTGTAGAATTTGTTCTAAGTTGTCGATGCCCGGCCCGCATCCTCATCATCCACTCAGTGGCGACAACCTGCTTGAGAGGCGCCATGTCCGGGACTAGGCTCCGCGGGGCTGGCACTAGGAGGTGCTACCTTATGGGACGTGCATCTAGCTGAGGAACCGGGCTCCCATCGTTGACCCGGAGCTTCTTTGGTGGTGGTCGCATGGGCCACTATAGGATCGATAGAAGATGTGTCAAGAGGGGGTGAATAGAATACTTGTCAAGATTAAAATCCTAGCCTTTATGGTTGGCAGATTCTAACAGTTCTAACAAGTCTAGTACACCCTGCACATGCTAGTCAACATATATGGCAGCGAAAAAGTAAAGACTTTGCACATATACAGCAGTAGAGTTTCGGAGATCAATCGCAAAGAGGTTGACACAACGATTTTCGGCATAGTTCCGATAGGTGGGGCTATCGTACGTCCATGTTAGTGGAGACTTCAACCCATGGAGGGATCCACCCAGAAGTTGTCCACGAAGAAGCAGCCTTGTCTGTTCCACCACGACTTCTTCCCATGAAGGACTAGTCTTACTCACGGTAGATCTTCACGAAGTAGGCGATCTCCTTGCCCTTACAAACATCTTGGCTCAACTCCACAACACGAAGTAGGAGGCTCCCAAGAGACACCTAACCAATCTAGGAGGCACCACCCTCCAACAGGTAATAGATGTAGTAGAACAATGAACTCCTTGCTATTGTGCTTCCAAAGATAGCCTCCTCAACACAAAATCACTCTCTCACAGAATAGGCATGGGTAGGAGAGATTGTTTTCGTGGAAAGAGCCTTGGGGAGGCTAGAGATCAAGTTTCAAATGATTGGATTAGAATATCTTGTCTCAACACATGAGTACGTGGTTCTCTCTCAGAAAAATGGATCTGGAAATGAAGTGTGTGTTCTGAGTGCTTCTCCCACAAATGAGAGGTGAGTGAAGGGGTATATATAGGCAGCACACAAAAACCAACTGTTACACCTAAAGTGGCAAATACGGTGACACCAAAGTCATAAACTCGATGGTAGAGACTCGCACAAAAGGCAACAACTTCTGAATCTCGGTGGGACCAATATACACAACACGGTTGCACCGAAAAGGTGGCTAATGGTCAGATGACACAACTTGGTGACACCGATACACAAACTCAAAAATTCTAATTTTGTGTACCGAGGCAACAGAAAGTTGGTCACCTCGAACTCGGTAGCACCGATATGGTTTCGATTGCACCGATTTGGTGGGAATGGCTAGGCTTCAGTCTAAGATGAAAATCGGTAGGGCCAAAATGGGAAAGTTGGTGGCACCGAATTTGAGTGTGTGGTTGTGGACAGAATAGTTTTGTGGAAAAAATGACTGAGTATTTTGGTTGCATCAAGGGGCATCTCCACATAAGCCTTTAGACAATGCTCTCCATGGACTATTCGTAAAATATCAAGGTAAAAGTGTTAGTCCAAGAGAGAATGTATGTTGTGATGAATTATCAAAACCACCAAGGGAGCATATTGTGCTTTCAATCTCCCCCTTTTTGGTAATTGATGACAACATACAATCAAAGCTTCAAGTAAAGATAAGCTTTATAATATGACAACTTTGAAAGAAACATGACTAGTACAAGCTCTCCCTAAATGTGTCCAATCCCTTTTAATGCATAGTTGCTTTGGAATTCATGGGCACACACAAGGTAGAAGGACAAGAAGAGTCATATAAATCTTGACTGTATGCATCATACATAAGTGAATGAAGAGCTTCCATGTTGAAGAGTCCCTCTTGCAAACAATATGTGCATGGAACAAGAGATCATCATGAACAAGGATATGATGCATATACTTACCTTGACGATCTTTAGCATCTTAACATAGGAGTACACTTGGTAAAACAAATATTAGATAACACAAGAGTACTTTATTGTAAAGATGCAAAGAGCTTCAAAAGTACCAAGATATTGAAGACATGTTGAAGATAAGATTTGATGATAGATATGTTTCCAAGAGAAATAAGAACTTTCTACCCTTAGGATGAATATGTAATAATTTCTTCCCCCTGAATCATAGCATTGGTGATATTGGGAGTAGGTAGGGTAAGATAAGTTCAAACCAATAACAACGATAACTGAAACAATTTCATCTCTCCCCCCTAAATATATAAGGTTTGATATATGTCCCCTCAAGTAGATCTCCCCTTAGGTACACCTTCCTTTAGGAACATATATCTCCCCTATTGATATTTCTCCCCCTTTCGTTTAAGGTTCTTGGTGATATTTCTCCCCTATAAATAGGTTCATTACAAGCTTTGACATTTCTCCCCCTTTGGCATTAATTGCCAAAAAAGTCAGAGGATAAGGGCTCATCAAGAGAAAGGGATCATGTATACTTCTCTTTTTATAAGGGTTCCTTGAATTTGAATTTTATCCCCCTTGGATAGTAGGTAAGGGTTTATTGAAGATTTGCCCCCTTTGATATGGATAAGAGTTCCTTGAACTATCTCCCAATATGTTAGGATCCTAGATGATTCTACCTCTTATATTGTATGGGATCACTGAGGTTTTCTCCCCCAAGAGAAAGTTTCTCCCCCTAGAAAAATAATGCTAAAACAAATTTTATTTCATAAAATTTTCAATAAGGTCTTTGGTGGAGACACACACAATGATCAACAGAATGTCTTGTACGACATAATAAGCTCGGGAAACCAAGAGAATGAAGTCCTAGATGATGGCTCACAATATCTCAACCCATCCGGTTAGGGAATTGAGGAAGAACAACCAATAGACAAAGGGGAACCAAACGATGATGAATAACTTTTTTCTCGAATAAATAAAGTCCGGCAAGGTATATATATAATTTTGCCTCTGGTGATCATTAGATGTATTAATTAATATATATATATATATATATATACATATACATATATGTATATATATATATATGGTCGCACTATTCGTCACCCTGGGTGAGGAATAGTTATTCATCATCCCCTCTATTTTCACATCAATACACCATAATTTTATGTTCCGTAAATTTTAATCTTATCTCGTATGTAAAAAGGGACTGTAGGAAAATACATAGTCACGTAAAAAAATATGCCACGTAAAATTACAAACATAAAAACAAAGTGTAAATTATACATAAAATGCGATTTTTCCGGTCTTATGACCTATATTTTTGTTTTCTTATGTCAAATTTTACGTAGTGAAGCAATATAAATGTAATTTATTTATGAAATGATCATAAAATTACCTCGGGTGAGGAATAATTTATTCTGCACCCTGGCTGATGAATAGAGTTTCTATATATATATATGTGTGTGTGTGTGTGTGTGTGTGTATATATATTAAGGGTCTCTTCTTTTACCCCTCCGGATCAAGCAAATCGTCCACAAGCCGGGCAGTACAAGACCCAGCCAAAAAGTTGGCTGAGGGCATAAAGTATAACATTGACGACATAACAGAAGGTGGCGTATCAAGTGGTCCCAAACCTAATGTGGAAAATTTGTCCGCCAATGCGGAGTTATCGTTAGGGACCAAATCCCGATCTCCATTCAAGAGTGGAATAGGTCAAAGAAAGATCGAGAAGTTAGTTTTGTGGACGAAAGAGCAAAAAATATGCTTTGGGATACGCTCATGACATATTTTAGCCTACCAGAGCATTTGTCAGATGCACAAGGGGAGAAAGTCAAGAAGTATGCTCTTAAGAAGATGGCCACACAATTCTATAACTGGAAGAAAACGTTATGGTCCGACTTCGGCAAACAAGACAAGACTTCAGAATTCACTAGACAATACAAGAAGTTAAAAGATCACTAGGACTTATTTGTGAAGTTCAAGCAGTCAGAAGCAGCTGAGGAGCGGTGAGGATAAACAAGAAAAATGCTCACAATAAAGAGCATCACCATTCTCTAGGGCCAGGTGGCTACAAGAGTGGCATCCCTAAGTGGGATGAATACGAGCAAAATATGATTGATGCAGGGGTCACTCCACAAACAATTAATTTGTCTCAAAGGTGCAGGAATTGGTTTTATGGGCATGGGGGAAAGTTGGACCCAAAAACAGGGGTAATTCTGGAGCATGCAAGTCTTAAAAATTATTCTGACGCTATACTTGCTGCAATAGAAGATGCTCGAACGGGGGTGTTCCAGCCCGAGAGAGAAAGAATGACGAGCTTACACGCGCCCTTGAGAATCCTGAACACCCAGGACGAACAAGAGGCAAAGACGTTGTTCCATGGGTTGACGGGTTAAAGGACTCGAACGACTCTAACAAAAGCCGTTCAAGAAAGAAGAATATGGAGACAGCCAAGAAGAAGCAGGATGCTGACCAGCTTGCTGACTTGGAACACAAATTTTTGCTAGAGCAGGAGAAGATCGACACACTTAGCCAGCAAAGGGCATCTCAGTGGCTTGAGCAATCAGATCCAGCATTGGATAGCACCGTCCCACCGATGCCGAAAAGCGGCATGGGTTCTACGGGGGTCATTATCGATGATGCACTTATGGATCGTTACCCCGTGGATGAAATCACAGAGCTACACATGAATATCAAGAACATATCCATGAAGGTAGCAAACAGCTATGCCTTAACAAATCCCCCAGATGCAACCTTCCATTCCAATCTGATTCGAGCTGGCTATGCTCGTGTCGGGGTGGATGAAGTGATGCTGGGATATGAGTCACAAGAGCTCGACATTCCTATAGGTCAAGGGCAGCAGACACTTCAAGAAGTCTTACGTGGTCTCTGCTTATGGAGAAAGGACTACATCGTCTTTCCAAGGCCACCGACTCCTCCTCCAATTCCGTCGCGTCAGCGGACTCCACCCCACCACCCTAACATGGAGCGTAGCGCTAGTGCACCAGCGCGTCAGCCGACTCCATCCCGCCGCGACATGGAGCCCATCACGAGTCCGCCACCGCATCAGCCAACTCCAACAACACCACCCTAAGACGGAGCCCAGGCGGAGTACATGGTCATTTATTTTCAGATGACGAACCAAATTTAAAAGCGGAAGATATCACCAAGGAAGAAACCATCCCCTCGTGCCAAAAATAAGTTGGCTTACGAGAAGAGCACGGAGGAAGGAGACGCCCAAGTGGCTAAGGAATTGAAGGCCCATTTTGGACCAAAAATGCCCTCGCCACCAAAGAAGATAGTACATGTGGAAACCGCACAACGCGTTCTGGCCAATCTTGCTAAACCACCTTCGAAGAAAAGTCGATCAGACTATGAACACTCTATTAGCAGGTTATATCATAAAGGGCTAACGAAGGATTCGGTCCGTAGTAAAAAGTAGCAGGAAAACCATTCCCTAGTTGGGAGAACAGTCACTCCAATTGATCCCGCCACTCAAGGTGGGTACCGAGGTCATAATCGATCCCGCTGCTGCTGAAGAGATGGCTAAAGAGGTCGGTGTCACTATTGAACAACTCCTAGGCGACGAGGAAATGCCCACGATGGAAGGGGAAAAACTGACATGGACATTTGCCCCCGGGCAACCTCTCGTCAGGCCTGAGCTTGTGTAGGAGCTACCAACACAAATGTATAGATTGCATACCTAGTACACGAGGGAAGCAAAACTCGGGCGAGAAAGCCTCATGGTGAAATTAAAGAGAGAGTATTACTTCAATGAAAAAGATTTGTGGATTGAAAATCCAGAAGTCTGGTAGTTATTCAATCAACATGCGCTCGACAAATCTATCGTCAGTTGCTATTGTTTGTAAGTGATTTCTTTCTGTAATTTAAGTCTCTAGCTCTCAACAGCTCGGACATTTGCCTCTAATTGTCCTCACTATATTCTTTTGTGTGGTGTTATGCAGAATGAAGATGTTCGAAATGTGAAGAGATGGAGTCTTTGGCATTGGCTTCACTTACCCAAATACCATTCATGAGGAGACGTTAATAAGAAACAAAGATGAAATGAAGGACAAATTGTTCCGGGTTTTGGAGATACTAAATACCCAACCCACAATATTATTACCTTACAACTTCACGTTATATTTGCTTACTCGATGTTAAGTGTACGTATAGTACTTGATGAGTTATGCATGCATGCCCACTTATACAACGCATATTCCACTTTACCATGCTAATCATTACGGTTGACGAGGGAAAAGTTCTTGTACTGGACTCACTAAGAAAAGACCCTAAAGAGTACATGAACCCGAGGTTGATGGTCGACAGATAATTTCAATCATTATCGCACTATGTCAGCCTCTTTAGTTCACTTCCTGATAACAAGTAATCAGTGACTCATTTATTCTTTTCTTTGCCGAGTAGGGTTTGGACATGATTCATCAAGAAGTTTTGCGGTGAATGGAAACCAAACCTGCAATGGTCAACATCCAAGGTTATTAAGTAGTACTAGCTACGTTCGCGCATCTCTTCAGTTCTAGTTTCAATACCATTATAATACTTGATTATTATTTGATTGAATTCTATTCTCGTAAAGTTCTGCATGCAGCAGGATCACGGGAATAATCTATGTGCATACTATGTTTGCGAGAACATTCGCTTTATGATCGAATGGAGTTGCAAAGATGAAAGAACTCTTGGGGTACGTAAACACTATTCACACATTTTTTATCATTGTCTCATACATATACACATAACTAATATATTCATATTGGTCTCCTTCTTTAAAGATGCACGAGATGCGGGATAAATTTCTATCAAAGGAACGCATACGAGCACTTCAAGAGAAAATTTCGGGATTTTTGCTTGATCAGGTCATAGACCCCAAAGGAGAATACCACTTCACCAATTAATGCATGCATGTAATTGATCTGCAAGTTGTAGGAGAAACTGCATATACCAAATTGTATATATGTGTATATATGTGCATATATATTTATATATGCATATATATATGCATGGTCCTATGAGAAATCCTATGATATATATGTTTGGTCCTACGAGAAATCCTATGATATATGCATATATAGCGTGTATGGCATATAGTAGAATAAGATATGTTTGAAATGAAAAGAATTAAATGAAAAATAGAAAATTAAAATCAAAATAAACAATAAACCCGAAATCCCCAAAACCCCAAAACCCCAAAACCATAAATCGCCAAATCTTTTAGTCCCGGTTGGTGTTATCAACCGGGACTAAAGGTCCTCTCCCCCTGGCGCGCGCTACCAGACACGTGGAAGGGAATTAGTCAAAGGTCGTGGCAAACCGGGACTAAAGGGGGGCTTTAGTCCCAAGTTATTAGTCCCGATTGGTGAACCAGGACTAAAGGCCCTTACCAACCGGGACTATAGCCTTTTTTCTACTAGTGATACAACCGACCTCAGCCAGGGGTAAACACGCGAATCTAGCCTACACAGCTTGGATGAAGCGACTATCTTTACAGCTTTCCTATTTGTTCACCAGATAGTCATGTAGTCCGGTCTTCAACAATGTGGCCCATTAGGTCGGCCCACAAACAACAGTCCAACCAAGTGAGGACCCCTTAATTTGCGACTCCCTCAGGTCTGCCACTAGAAGCTCCATATAAAGTGCTAGAGGGTTTTTCCTAGTCCGCGGAGGTGACATTTGCCTTCCAAGTTCTCAAGGTGGATCCCCAATAAATCCTGGAAGACGAATCCCCAAGAAGTTCAAGCTGAATGTTAAAGCAAGTATATGAAGTACGCGGCCAATCAATCATCCCGCATGAGTAATCAAAATAAATTTCCAAGAGTCTAAGAAGAAAATCCAAGAAGCAAATAAAAAATTGAAATCGCAAGAGTTGGAGGAGTGGAGAAGTCCCAAGTAGTAAGGAGCCCACTTGACAGAAGGCGGGAGGTAGTTGTTCACCACCGCACAATAAGGCATGAATATTGTTTGCCAAGTCATTGTCCCAAAACCATTAACCCTGAACCTATCACACCCAAGTCTCTAGGTTCATGGGGCATGGTGAGTTGTGGGGGCCGTCAATATGATGATGGGCTAGAGTATGAATTTTTGTTGCCTCTCGGAAGCATCTAGAAACATGGCGTCTTCATACATGTACGCCGATGCTTATTTAAGTTGTTGAGTTGCAATCGTCAAGGTCTTTTGATGGTTCCCAATGATGAGTCCTTCGATAAACCACTACGTCAACCTACACCATGGGACTTTGGGTGCGGCGATACCCATGCATCCATGATACCGCCAACGACGTCACGACAACCAATAGTCGACACGAACGGGTGTTATGGGGGATCCAAGGAGACATTTGTTTACTCGTGAGGGTGGCATTGATGTCACTGTGGTACCCCATGTCCAATAGCAATGAAGCGTGGGGCAACATCAACCCCGCAATCATTCATAAGCCCAATGGCATCCCGACATAGGACCACAATTGCAACGACATGAAAACTTTTCAAACTAAGAAAAATTATATTTAACTAAGATAAGATAAAACCTTTTCACATTAATATGCAACATTAGAGAGCAGGTGACCATGATATCCAACCTGCGCCCTCACTCGGGAATCTTGTATGATAGGACCGACACCGGTGCTAGTGTTGTCGCGAGTGAAGTAGCAGAACAACCCTTTCCTCCTAGGCTTCGAGGTGGCATATTAGTAACACCAAATCTGGTGGGATGTTGTTCACGTATGGGACTCATCACAAACTCTATCATAGGTACCAATGGTTAGCTCCTCATTGATCGCCTTCTTCTGATGTGCCTCTTGCATGTCTTTGAGCCCTATCAAGATGTACATTCCTACTGTTCCGGGCAAGAGGACAAGGCTTGGTGTTGAGGTGTTTTTAACTGGAGGGACTTTGAGCTTCTCAAGCAGAATAGTTTCTCTGGTGTTAGAAAGCTGGTTGTAACATGGACTATCATGTATTAGTATCATACATATGATACTAGTGTATGATACTTCATTTGTAATGCATAATATCATATATTAGTATCATAGGATAATTCATTTATTGCCATGCATGACACATAGTAGCACAATATTTAATATTATATGGTATCATGATATGATACTCAACCCTCTCTTCCTTCATTTAATTCTATGTCACCTCATCAAAATTTCCAAGTTGGCATGCGTGATACTACCTATGATACTCCCATTACGACCGGCCGAAGAGATAGAGAGAGATTTGTGTGGAATATGGATGAACACCAACTATTTTTGACGCCGTGATAAATTATAAAGTTTAGTATGGATGAACACCTCTGCTTCCCTCTTACACCAACTAAGAGGACACACATCCAAACCTCAAAAGCGCATGACAACCTCTGCTTCCCTCTGGGAAGGGCCTATCTTGTACCTTTACTTTTTGCCCTTGAAAGAGTCATGGTGATCTTCACCAATTCCCTATTTTGCCTTTATCTTCGCTAACATCATATGCTTGGGAAAGATCTATATGCATGTCATCTTCGAGCTAGCCATACATGAATTATTATTGTTGAGAGTACCCTTGAGGTAAGAAGTTGGGAGGCAAAACTGTAAGCCCCTATCTTTCTCCGTGTCCAGCTGAAACTTTGATCTCATGAGTACCATGGGAGTTGTAGCAATTGTAGAGAACGAAAGAACGATTGAGTATGTGGATTTTCTTTACAAGCTCTTATTTGACTCTTTCTGATGTTGTGATAAATTGCAATTTCTTCAATGACTAAAGGCTATCGGTTGTTACTTCTTGGTAAGATTCTTCATCCATGCTTTACTTTGTGAAGGAATTGTCACTTTAGCTTGAGAGATTATATGTTGGTATTGCTGTTCTGATCATGATCATGATGCATGCATGTTCGTATCTTGTTTTGTCGACACCTCTGTCCCTAAACATGTGGACATATTTATTGAGCTAGGCTTTCGCTTGAGGACAAGCGAGATCTAAACTTGGGGGAGTTGATACGTCCATTTTGCATCATGTTTTCATGTCGATATTTATCGCTTCTTTGGCTGTTATTTCACTTCACGGTACTATCCTTATGCCTTTTCTCTCTTATTTTGCAAGGTTTACATGAAGAGGGAGAATGCCGGCAACTGGAACTCTAGCCTGAAAGTGGAGCAAAGTTGAGATACCTATTCTGCGCAACTCCAAACGCCGTAAAAATCAACGAGGATTTTGTTCCCGATTTATCAAAAATACTGGGCCGAAGAAGCGCGAGAGGGGCGCCAGGGGGTGGCCACAAGCCTGCACGGCGCGGCCACCCCCCAGGCCGTGCAATGGGGCTTGTGGGCACCCTGCTGGCCCAGTTGCCCCCCTCTTTTGCTATATGGAGGGTTTTGTCCAGGAAAAAATCAGGGAGGAGCTTTTTCGTGGTTTCTTCGCCGCCACGAGAAGGAACTTGAGCAGAACAAATCTAGAGCTCCGACAGGACGATCTTGCCGGGGAAACTTCGCTCCCGGATGGGGAAATCGTCACCATCCATCATCACCGACACTCCTCTCATTGGAGGGGACTCGTCACCATCAACATCTTCATCAAAACCATCTCATCTCCAAACCCTAGTTCATCACTTGTAACCAATCTCTGTCTCGCGACTCCGATTGGTACTTGTAAGGTTGTTAGTAGTGTTGATTACTCTTTGTAGTTGATGCTAGTTGGATTACTTGGTGGAAGAGTTTATTTACAGATCCTTGATGCTACTCATTACCTCTCTGGTCATGGATATGATTATGCTTTGTGAGTACTTACTTTTGTTCCTGAGGACATGGGATAAGTCATGCTAATAGTAGTCATGTGAATTTGGTATTCGTTCGGTAATTTGATGTGTTGTATGTTGTTTTTCCTCTAGTGGTGTTATGTGAACGTCGACTACATAAGACTTCACCATTATTTGGGCCTAGAGGAAGGCATTGGGAAGTAGTAAGTAGATGATGGGTTGATAGAGTGACAGGAGCTTAAACCCTAGTTTATGTGTTGCTTCGTAAGGGGTTGATTTGGATCCACTAGTTTAATGCTATGGTTAGACTTTTTCTTGATTCTTCTTTCGTAGTTGCGGATGCTTGCGAGAGGGATTAATCATAAGTGGGATGCTTGTCCATGTAAGGGCAGTACCCAAGCACCGGTCCACCCACATATCAAACTATCAAAGTAACGAACGCGAATGATATGAACATGATGAAACTAGCATGACAGAAATTCCCGTGTGTCCTCGGGAGCGTTTTTCCTCGTATAAGAGTTTGTCCAGGCTTGTACCTTGATACAAAAGGGATTGGGACACTTTGTTGCACCATTGCTACTTTTGTTGCTTGTTTCTTGCTACGAATCATCTCACCACACAATCACCTGTTACTGACAATTCCAGTGCTTGCAGATATTTCCTTGCTGAAAACCACTTGTCAGATCCTTTTGCTCCTCGTTTGGTTCGACACTCTTACTTATCGAAAGGACTACGATTGATCCCCTATACTTGTGGGTCATCAGTGCGTCGCTGTCGGCATTCTGGGAATGGGGGTACCCAGACCTGCTTGTCTGCGGCCCTGGGCGGGGCCACCTCACCAGAACAAACCGATGGGCCCGGCACCGTTCAGGGTAAGGCCCTCGTGAGGGGTGAAGCCTCATGACGAGGAGCTGCGTCAAGACCCGCAACGGCCTCCTCAGGACCCCTCCCGAGCGGAGGATATTCCGAGACAAGGCAGGGCCTTAGGAGGCAAGGGTGACACCATGAAAGGAGAGGCGAACAGGAGATGGCAGGGCGGGGCAGTTTCCCCTTTGGTGCAAAGGAGGCGGGAGCGTACAAGAGTTCCAAGGGCATGTTCCAAACGCCATACTCAGGCCCGTCCCTGCAGCGGGGATCGTTACTTTGCAGGCGAAGACCACCTTTGGGCAAGGGAGCATGTTCTCGTGTTCCCCTTCAAAACTGGCCGTTGTGGGATCCCTTCCCGCCGAAGCTATGAGGGAAGAGGACCCGGGCCTCCGCTATAAATAGAGAGGGTAGAACACTTGGTAGGGGATAGTTCATTTGAAATGTAGGGCAATACACCTAGCCACTTGGCCTCCGGAGGCTCGAGAGCACTCTACCAGTTCATCGACCACCTCCGCGAGAGGCAATCCACCAAAAGCAGGAGTAGGGTTTTACGCTTCGCAGTGAGCCAAACCTGGGTAAACTGTTGTATGCTGTGCTACCCTCGCCATCGAGTGTGTTCTTTGTCGTTTCCATCGAGTAGTGGGCTAGGCAAGGCTAAGCAGGGAGAGATCTTCGTACACGTCTATTGTTCGAATCCTTAGGGGAGTGCGGAGCCCGAAATTCGACATTTGGCACGCCAGGTAGGGGCGTGTCGAGGTTTGCTCCCAGCTCCGTCTTCACCAAGCTCCACCGCTCCAATGGCTGACGTTTGCCGGGTTCGCGCAGAGTGTCACGCCAGCCACATCGCCCAGACCACGCTCGTCGGTGCCGCCGGCACGCGCCGGTCGCCGTCACCCATGGTGAACGCTACCACCGGCCCCGAAGTTCAAGAGCAACAAGGTTCCTCCCAGCCGGTGACCGAGCAGGTCGACGGCCGCACCACCACTCCGTCACTCGCCAAGCCTTCGGGATCGGCATCGCGTGCCCGGCTAGAGATGCCCATTGGCCGGCGCACGCTTTCCATGGCCATCGAGCTGCTCCATTACCGGCCTACTCCTGACCGCCACGACGACTGGCTCCAGCGCATCGAAGAGCTCATCGCCGCCGGCGGTGACTCAGCGGCTCTCTACTGCTCGCTCTGACCCCAGCCGTCCCTGGCGAACAATGAGGGACAAGACGCGGCACCCCCACCCCCGCGCTGTGTCTTGGACCCCAAGCCTAGTCAGGAAGCGCGACCCCACGCCCGGCCTCGTGAACCTAGGGCAGGACCCACAGATGAAGCAAGCTGCCAGATGAACCGCCGGCCCCGCGCCAATGTATGCATGCCCCCGGCGCTGCAAATTCCGTGTCATGAGCGCGCCCCGCTTGAAGCAGACCCCATGGTGCAACAATGCCCGGCGGCCCCAGCGTGTACCATACCTGTTGGACCGGTGGGGTGCCTCGCTATCGCCCCCGAGCTATACCCCGCTGCATGGCCCTGCAAGTTCAAGCCTGACCTGCCCCCGCGTTACAACGGCACCGAAGACCCAGCTGAGTTCCTGCAACTCTACACGCTGAGCATCAGGGCGGCGGGAGGAGGCGACAAAATCATGGCGTGTTAGTTCCCCATGGCGCTCAAGAATGGTGCACACTCTTGGCTCCTCAACCTCCCGAAGGCGTCTGTCACCTCCTAGGACGGCTTGCACGAGTGCTTCATCACCAACTTCCATGGCACCCGCGACCGCGCCCCCACCATGAATGACCTGTGGCGCGTCAAACAGCACGAGGGAGAGACCCTGCACAAGTTCATACACCGCTTCACGGTCATGCGCCTCAAGATCCCCAAGTCGTCGGACGGAGCCATCATCTCGGCTTTCTCCGACGGAGTCATCGACTGATACGTCTCCATCGTATCTACTTTTCCAAACTCTTTTGCCGTAATTTGGATGATTTTAAAGGAACTAACCCGGACTGACGCTGTTTTCAGCACAATTGCCATGGTGTTGTTTTTGCGCAGAAATAAAAGTTCTCGGAATGACATGGAAATTTACGAGGATTTTTTGTGTAATATATAAAAATACTGACGCTAGAATTACCTGGAGGGACGAAGCCAGGAGCCCACAAGCTAAGGAGGCGCACCCCCCCTGGCCACTGCTGGCAGGCTTGTGAGGCCCTAGTGGCTCTGCCGCCTCCAACTCCACCTCTATATAGTCTCTCTCGCCCAGAAAAAATTAAGAGAGAAGATTTCATCGCGTTTTACGATACGGAGCCTCCGCCACCACCTGTTCTTCCTCTGGAGGGCAGATCTGGAGTCCGTTCTGGGCTCCAGAGAGGGGAAATCGTCGCCGTTGTCATCACCAACCATCCTTCATCGCCAATTCCATGACGCTCTTCACCGTTCGTGAGTAATCTCATCGTAGGCTTGCTGGACGGTGATGGGTTGAATGACATCTATCATGTAATCGAGTTAGTTTTGATGGGATTTGATCCCTAGTATCCACTATGTTCTAAGATTGATGTTGCTACTACTTTCACTACAGGAATCAGCTTCTTTGCCGTCTGCCATCACAAGCGGCAAAGAGGACTCCATCGACGGCAAAGGTCTTTGCCGTCTGCCACCTGTCGGCAAAAATTATGTGTCAGCCTACGAGGGCATTATAGCTTCTTTGCCGTCAGCCTCACCGAAGTGGACGGCAAAGAGCTTTGCCGTCAGCTTTTCATAACAGCAGTCGGCAAAGAGGTCGAGACGACAGCCGACAGGCGTTGCCTCCGTTAGTCTCGCCATTATACCCCTCCACTCTTTGCGGATGCGGGTACACATTCATATTCTTCCCCAGATAATTGGGCCGTGGAATTATCAACGTCAGAAATATGTTCTTTCTTTGCATAATCTGTCCAGGGGGAGATTGAGTGGAATGACAAATACATGACAACAACTATATTTGGTTGCCGTCATGCCGAAGGGATTAAAACCATCCGTGGCGATGCAGACTCGAGAATTCCTTGGATCTGCCGCTTTGTCCTAATGCAATCCATCGAAATGTTTCCACGCTTCCCCATCCGATGTGTGTACCACCTTCTTATTCCCATCCGCATCTAGTTCGGTTCTTTTGCCCAATTTGTGCCATGTCATCTGTCTGGCTGTCTCTTCGACCATGAAAAGACGTTGAAGTCTTGGTATGATTGGCATATACCGAAGAACACTAACTGCGATTTTGTTCTGCCTCTTCTCACCCATACCGTTGTCTACCACAAGATACCTGCAAGACTCGCAATTGGAACAATAGTCCAAGTGTGCATACTCCTTCCTAAATAAGACACATCCTTTCTCACATGCATCTATCTTCTCATAGGGCATCTTAAGTACACGAAGTATTTTGTCCGACTGGTACAGGTTTGCAGGCATGACATGGCCTTTGGGTAGGAAGCGTCCAAATAGTGTCATCATCGCGTCGTAGCATTCTCTTCCCAAGTTGAACTGAGCCTTCAGAGCCATTACTTGTGCAATTGCATCCAGCTAACACAGCTTAGTGTGCTCATGGAGAGGATGTTTTGAAGACTCCAACATTTCATAAAAGGCCTTTGCAGATTCCTCCATCTCATCTTCCGAATCCCGAGCATCATCAAAGTCTTGGACCATGTCTTCGATCCCGGTACCATGCTCGTCGGTGCGACGACGGACCACCTCAGCTCTTGTGCGTTGTATAGACTCACCATGAAATGTCCACACCGTATAATTAGGCTTAAAACCCCTCCTATGCAGGTGTTTAATCATTACAGCCTCTGTCGTCTTTTTATAGTTGTCGCATCCAGGACAGGGTAATAGTTTCTTTCCTGGCCATTTGCGAATGCGGTATACATCCACAAACGATCATTCTTTGTTTTTACAAACCATTCTTTCGTCATCTCTTTCTAACTAGGGTGACCGGTATACATCCATGCACGATCACTCATCTATATTCATCGGTTAATCAGGTTCGCCATTTTTATTACGTCCAGGCAACCTACACGCTAATAGGTAAAGATAGGTCCTAATCCCACCCAAGTATGTGTAGATTGGGTTCGTTTTCCCATGCTCTGTTCCGGATCCAACGCAAAATTTTGGCAGCACCTCCCCGCTGTTCTCCTGATACACGTCTCCGCAATAAACAGAGAGGATGTGCATCCGGAGAACAACAGGGAGGCACTAACGAAATTCCACATCGGATCCAGAGCACAGCATACGGGAAAATGAACCCAATCTACACATACTCGGGCTGTCCATGGATAATGTTGGACAATTCAAAAGGATGGCGGTTATAAATATGCAAAGACATGCATATTTATACATGTCGCCCTTTCGAACGGGAGACGCATACTGGTCATGCATACTGATAAATTAATTTAGTTACCTAGATCTAGAAAGTTTCATCCGGAAACCGAGCCATAGTAAATGAAGGGGCGAGGAGGAGATCAAATTTGTACTGGCCCACGAATGCAGGGGCAGAGCTCATACAACGCACGGGGAGGTCTTCGCACAGCAGACCTCACAACGACGAGACAACTATCACATGTAAATCCACCCGATCAACACAAATATTCTAATTATGTCTAATTATGTGATTTTTTAGGAAAACAAGCTAAGAATATAATATTCATGAGCAAACCAAGGTTTTTAGCTTATTATGTCATTTTGGAGGATAATTAGCTAAACAAGCTAAAAAATAAGAAGGACGAGAGAAGAAGGAGAAGAAGGAGAAGAAGGAGAAGAACGAGGGCTCCTTCTCCTCCTCCTCCTTCTCGTTCTTATTCTTTTCATTTTTCCTCTTTCTTCTCCTCTTCTTCTTCTTCTTCTTCCTCTTATTTCTATTTCTATTTTTCTTTATCCTCTTCTTCTACTTATTCTTTTTTTCTCTTCTTCTCCTTCTTATTTAGTTCTTCTTCTCTTCTTCCCTTCTTCTCTTCTTATCTTCTTCCCTTCTTCTTCCTCTTATTTCTATTAAGCTAACTAACTAGTGGAGATGGTCTTTATATTAAAAGCTAAGAATATAGGGCTCATCAACCGGTACACCGACTACTACAACAACTACAATAACAACACCAACTACTACAACAACTACAATCACAACAACTACTACAACAACTACAATAACAAGAACAACTACTACAAAAACAATAAAAAATCAACTTTGTAGTTATAATCTAATTGCAAAAAACTAAATACCAAACAGTTAATTTTCCCGTGCGCGGGAGGGGGGGTGGGGGTGTGGGGGCTCACCGTCAGGGGCGGCTGTGGCGTCGTGGGTGGCGGGGCCGGGGGTGTTGGCGGTGGCGGGGCGGCGCCGGGGGCCGTGGGGCAGCGGCGCCAAGGGGTCGTGGGGCACCGGGGCGGCGACGAGGGCGGTGGGGCGGCGGCGGCGGTGCTTGAGGCACCAGGGCGGCGCCGGGGGCGCCAGGGGCGGCGGCGAGACGGTGGTGGTGGCGGTGGGCGTCGGGGAGAGGAGTGGGAGAGAGAGAGAGGGGCGGGGTGTGGAGCCGTTACACAGTGGCCGACGTAAGTGAGTGAGAGACAGAGGGGCGGGGTGGGGGCAAAGAGCCATTACGGAGTTAGCTCTTTGTCGTCTGCCGGCGGATGGCAAAGAGTCTAGACTCTTTGCCGTCTGCCTCCGGACTCTTTGCCATCCGCTAGCAGACGACAAAGAAGGGACTCCAGTTTGACCTAACATCCCGCGGTCAGGTGGGCCCCACCTATATATTTGTCGTCTGTTGTGCGACTCTTTGCCGTCTGCGGCTGATGGCAAAGATGTGACTGATGGCAAAGACATTCTATGCCATCAGCCAGTTCTTTGCCGTCTGCTTTGTGGCAGCTGACGGCAAAGTAAGTGTTTGCCATCAGCGAGCAAACGACAAATATATGGCAGACGGCAAAAAACTGAATTCCAGTAGTGTTTGCTATGCTTAATGCTTCTCACTAGGGCCCGTGTGCCATGATTTCAGATCTGAACCTATTATGTTTTCATCAATATATGTGGGTTCTTGATCCTATCTTGCAAGTTGTAGTAATCTACTATGCGTTCTGACCCGGCAACCCCGGAGTGACAATAGCCGGAACCACTCCCGGAGATGACCATAGTATGTGGAGTTCATGTATTCACTATGTGCTAATGCTTTGTTCCGGTTCTCTAATAAAAGGAGACTTTAATATCCCCTAGTTTCCATTAGGACACCGCTGCCACGGGAGCGATGGACAATAGATTTCATGCAAGTTCTTTTCCATAAGCACGTATGACTATATACGGAATACATGCCTACATTACATTGACGAACTGGAGCTAGTTACAAATCACCCGATGTTATTATTGTTACATGATGAATGTCATCCGACATAATTATCCATCACCGATCCAATGCCTACGACCTTTTCCTACTGGTCCTTGCTAAGTTACTTTACCGCTACTATTGTCACTTCTGCTAGTGTTACCGCTATTGTTGTCACTACTACTACTGTTACCGCTGCTACCTTTACTATCACGCTACTTTGCTACTGAAACTTTGCTGCAGATACCAAATATTTCAGGTGTGATTGAATTGACAACTCAACTGCTAATACTTGAGAATATTATTTGGCCTCCTCTTGTGTGGAATCAACAAATTTGGGTTGAATACTCTACCCTCGAAAACTGTTGCGATCCCCTATACTTGGGTTATCAAGACTATTTTGTGGCGCCGTTGCCGGTGAGGCCTAGCTCTATTCTCTGAGTTACTTGGATTTACGTCTGTTGATCACTATGAGGAATCTGAGAGATCCAAAAACTAAAGTCTTTCCCTCAACTATGAGGACAGGTAAGGAACTGTCATCTAGCTCTGCACTTGATTCACCTTTAGTTATGAGTAAGTTTGCGACACCACCACCTACTAGAAATTTTGATGTGTCGCGTGTGCTTGATGATGCTACTTCTGCTATCCATGATACTTATGATGATGCTTTGCTTGATATTGCTTTGCCACTAGGTGCATTTCTTGATGCACAAATTGCTAGAGTTACTGCTGAATGTGATGAAACTTCTGAAACTGCTGAAATTATTGAAGTAGAACCTACTGTTTCACCTGTTAGAACTAGCTCTCCTAGATATGAATTTCTTGATATACCTGAAGGTTATGTTATGGAGGGAGAGGTATCTGAGGACTTTCTTGCCTGTAAGGATAGCTAGAATGAAATACGATCCTAAGTTTGCTACTTCACCCATCTTTGTGACTGATAAGGATTATGAATTCTCTGTTGATCCTGAGTTGATGACTTTGGTTGAATCTGATCCTTTTCATGGTTATGAGCTGAAACGGTTGTAGCACATCTTACTAAGCTGAATGATATAACCACCCTATTCACGAATGAGGAAAAAAATCGCTATTGCTATATCCTTAAGTTGTTTCCTTTCTACTAACGGGTGATGCTAAGACTTGGTTTACTTCTCTTGCTCCTGGTTGTGTGCGTAGTCCCCAGGATATGATTTACCACTTCTCTAAGAAATATTTTCCTGCCCATAAGAAACAAGCGGCCTTGTAGGATATATATAACTTTGTGCAAGTTGAAGAAGAGAGTCTCCCACAAGCTTGGGGGAGGCTTCTCCAGTTACTGAATGCTTTGCCTGATCACCCTCTTGAGAAAAATGAAATACTTGATATCTTTTATAATGGACTAACCGATGCTTCTAGGGACTACCTATATAGTTGTGTGCTACTGCAACAAAAGACCTTCCAAGGGCGCCAGAAACACGTGCTGACAGGAGACTATTCTTGTGTTGATTCTCCTCAGCAAAGGCACCAGGAATCCTTCTGCTACGGCTACGCCTTTAGGGACATCTGCGTTGGTGTTCCCTCGAAGCGGAAAGGGTGATGTAGCACAGCGGTGGTAAGTATTTCCCTCAGTTTTGAGAACCAAGGTATCGATCCAGTGAAGGAGTATCACAAGAGCCAGCACAAACACAAAGAACCTGGTCCCAACGCTATGAAGGGGTTGTCAATCCCTTATAGATTGTCCGCAAAGTGAGAACTGAAAGCAACAAAGTAACAAAGCAAAGTAAAAGCGGAGGTGTAAACGTTAGATGTGAATAGACCCGGGGGACGTAGTGTTTACTAGTGGTTCTCTCATGAAATCAAGTAGACGGTGGGTGAACTAATTACTGTCGAGCGATTGATATGACCGCGCAAAGTCATGACGATATCTATGGCAATGATTATATATATAGGCATCACGTCCAAAACAAGTAGACCGATACTTTCTGCATCTACTACTATTACTCCACACGTCGACCGCTATCGAGCATGCATCTAGTGTATTAAGTCCAAAAGAACAGAGTAACGCCTTAAGCAAGATGACATGATGTAGATGGACAATCTCATATGAACGACAAAGCCCACCTTGTTACCCTTGATGGCAACCACTCAATGTGTGCCTTGTTGCCCCTACTGTCACTTAGAAAGGTCACCACATGCTAAGAACCCAAAACCAAGCATTTCTCCCATTGCAAGAATCATAGATCTAGTTGGCCAAACAAAACCCAAGACTCGGAGAGACTTACAAGGATATCAAATCATGCATATAAGAAATCAGCAAAGACTCAAATATATATCATAGATAATCTGATCACAAATCCACAATTCATCGGATCTAGAAAAACACGCCGCCAAAGAAGATTATATCGGATAGATCTCCATGAAGATCATGGAGAACTTTGTATTGAAGGTCCAAGAGAGAGAAGAAGCCATCTAGCTACTAACTACGGACCCGTAGGTCTGAAGTGAACTACTCACGAGTCATTGGAGGGGTGATGATGATGATGAAGAAGCCCTCCAACTCCAAAGTCCCCTCCGACAGGGCACCGGGAAGGGTCTCCAGATGAGATCTCGCGGAAACGGAAGCTTGCGGCGGCGGAAAAGTATTTTCGTGTATTCCTTGATTATTTTCTGATTTTTAGGGAATATATAGGCGCACGATCTAGGTCAGGGGGGCGCCAGGGAGGCCACAAGCCAGCCCACCGCCGCCCCCCTGGTGGTAGAGTGGGGGCTTGTGGGCTCCCTGTAGCCCTCCTGGCTTGGCCCACAGGCCCCCTGATCTTCTTCCGTTCGGGAAAAAATCATTTTCGGGGATTTTATTCCGTTTGGACTCAGTTCCAAAATCAAATCTGAAAAGAGGCAAAAATACAGAAAAAACAGGAACTGGCACTTGACACTGAATTAATAAGTTAGTCCCAATAAAGATATAAAATGTACATAAAACATCCAAAGATGACAAGATAACAGCATGAAACCATCGAAAATTATAGATACGTTTGAGACGTATCAAGCGTCCCCAAGCTTAACTCCTGCTCGTCCTCGAGTAGGGAAATGATAAAGAATGAATTTTTGATGCTTTCATGCTACCTAGCATAGATGTCCTTTGTAACTCCTCTTATGTGACGTGAATGTTCAGATCCATTAGATTCAAAACTATAGTTTTCTATTGACGTGGGAACAATAATAATTCAAGAAAACTAGCAAGGTAATCATGAATTTTCAAAATAACAAGGCCAAAAGAAAGTTATCCCTCCAAAAGCATATAGTGTGGGTATGCTCTATCATCATTGCACAACGAATTTAAATCATGCAAAACCCCGGTATTGGCCAAGTAATTGTTTCACACCTTTACTTTCTCAAACCTTTTCAACTCTCACGCAATACATGAGCGTGAGCCATGGTTATAGCACTATAGATGTGTGGAGTGTGGTGGAGGTTGCAAGACAAAACAAGGAGAGAAAATGGTCACATTAACTAGGCATATCAATGAGTTGTGGAGATGCTCATCAATAGATATCAATGTGAATGAGTAGGGATTGCAATACAAATGATGCACTAGAGCTAAGAGTAAGTGGAAGCTCTTAAAGAAAACTAGTGGGTGTGCACCCAACTTGCCTGCTCACGAAGACCTAAGGCAATTTTGAGGAAGCCTATCATTGGAATATACAAGCCAAGTTATATAATGAAAATTTCCCACTAGCTCTATGGTGGTGACAAAACGAGAGACTCTCAATCATGAAGATCATGGTGCTTAATATGCACAAGTGTGGAAAAGTGGTAACATTGTTCCTTCTCACTTTTTCTCTCATATTTTTTTTGGTGGGCTCTTTGGCCTCTTTTTTTTATATTTTGGTGGGCATATTTGGCCTCTTTTATTTCCTCACATGGGACAATGCTCCATTAATGATGATCATCACACTTTCAACTCAAAACGTAGAGCAACGATGACTCTATATGGAATGCCTTCGGTAGTGTACCGTGACAATGATCTAGCATGGCATAGACATTAATGGAAACATCATGCTAGCTATCTTACGATCATGCAATGGCAATGTAGATGTGGTGGAACATGTCATGGTGGTAGTTGCATGGCAATATATCTTGGAATGACTTTGAAAAAACCATAGTAGGTAGGTATGGTGGCTGTTTTGAGGGAGGCTAATCGTGGGTTTTGTGCACCAGCGAAAGTTGCATGGCACTAAGAAGATAGTGATGGTGGAAGGTACAAGTGCATCTAAACCATGGAGTCAACATTAGTCATGAAGAACTCATATACTTGTTGCAAAAGTTTTATTAGTGATCGAAACAAAGCATTCAATGCATACTCCTAGGGGAAGGGTTGGTAGGTATAAACCATCGCGCGATCCCGACCGCCACGCAAAGGATGACAATCAATAGACTAATCATGCTCAGATTTCATCACATAGAGGTTCACCATACGTGCATGCTACGGGAATCACTAACTTCAACACAAGTATTTCTAGATCCACAAAACCTTACTAGCATAACTTCAATATTACCATAACCACAACTCAAAACTAATTGAGATGAATCAAACTTCTCTAACTATTCTATGCACATGAAGGTGGAAGTTTTCGTATCCCTTTGGATAACTACCCCTTTTGAGAATACTTTCAAAGCATAGATCAACTACCAAGCCATGCACCGCTGCGCTCTAAAAGGTATAAGTAAAGCACATAGAGAAAAAGTAGCTAGCTCAAAAGAGATAAGTGAAGCACATGTGAGCGGAATTGTCTACCAAAAGATATAAGTGAAGCTCGACAAAATCACGGTAAGTGCATGTCTCTCTCTCTAGGTGTGCAGCAAGGATGATTGTGACACAACAAAAATAAAAGACTCCTACGATACAAGACGCTCCAAGAAAAAACACATAACATGTGGTGAATAAAAATATAGCCCCAAGTAACGTTACCGATGGATTGAAGACAAGAGAGGGGATGCCTTCCCGGGGCATCCCAAACTTAGGATTTTACGGCATCCTTGAATCTCTTGTTGTGCCTTGGGCATCCCCAAGCTTGAGCTCTTGCCTTTATCTCTTTGTCCATAAGAACTTGACCCAAAACTTGAAAACTTCACAACACGAAACTTAAATAGAAACTCATGATAACATTAGTATGAGAAAGCAAACCACTACTTCCTTAGGTACTGTAGAAAACTTAAATTATACTTATGCTGATGTTGAGTTACTGTATTTTCAATCTTCCATGGCTAATACCCCCGATACTATGCATAGTTTCATCAAAATAAGCAACCAACACAACAAAAACAGAATCTGTTAACAGCAGACCAGTCTATAGCAATCTGTATATTTCGTATACTTCTGGTACTTCAAAAATTTAGAAAACTTACGACAGTCTAGAGAATTTGCGTAGAAATCAGCAGCAAAAAGAATCAACTCAAAAGCTCTTACAGAAAAAAAAATCTTTTCGTGAGCAGAAAGTTTCAATCTTTTCCAGCATGACCAAACGATCATCCCAAGACTAATCATAACGGTTTTGCTTGGCACAAACGCAAAAAGAAACACAAAAAACACAATCATAACAGAATTATGAAAGTGTGGAAAACACAAAACAGAAAGAAAAAGGATAGATTTGTTGGGTTGCCTCCCAACAACCGCTTTTGTTTAACGCCCTTAGCTAGGCAAAAGGTGATGGAATCACGTAGAGTCATCTTTGGTGCTCAAACCATAAGTAGTGTGATCATTTATCATCTTAAGATCTTCATATTTATTGGATGACTCACCACTAGCTTTAGGAACAAAAACAGGCTTGACGGTCTTTTTGATATTGAGATTTGGAGTATTTTGCACAGCGGCAAAAGCGGAACCCAAGCTGGTTATGACATCTTCCAATTTGCTAGAAGAATCATTAACTATAAGTTCTATCTCCCTTAAATTTTTCAAAAAATTTCCCACTTTGTATCCGTACTTAGTAATTTGATTGTGGATCTTTCTATCCAAACCCTCAATAAGTTCAACCATGGGAAAAAAAATTCAATAGCGTCAAGCCTTTGCATCACGTGTTCCAAGGTTAAGGTAGTTCCATTAACCTTGAGCGGGGGTGAGCGTACCAAATTCATGATAGATTTGTAGGAGTCAACAGTATGGCTCCCCAAAAAGTTCCCGCCTAGAATGGTATCAAGGATATACCTATTCCAAGGAGAAATTCCAACATAGAAACTGCGAAGAAGGATGGTAGTGGATTTCTTACGAGTAGATCTACTTTGAGCATTGCAAATCCTGTACCAAGCGTCCTTCAAATTTTCTTCCTCATTCTGCCTGAAATTGAGAACTTTATTTTCAGGGGTATCGTTTGGAGTGGTGGGTCTAGCCATTGTTGGACTATCTCACACACAAATGGGCAGGAAGATAGAGTGAAATAGGCAAAGAAAACGGCAAAGGAGAAGGGCAAATGAAAACGGCAAATGTGAAGTGGGGAGAGGAAAACGAGAGGCAACTGGCAAAAAAGTAAATGCAGAAGATGAGTTTGTGAGACCTACTTGGATAGATCTCTCCTTCCCCGACAACAGCACCAGAAATACTTCTTCTACTGCAACAAAAGACCTTCCAACTGCGCCAGAAACATGTGCGGACAGGAGACTGTTCTTGTCTTGATTCTCCTCAGCAACGGCACCAGGAATCCTTCTGCTACGACTACGCCTTTAGGGACTTCCTAGGCAAATATGCAAAGGATTTCCCCGTGGCATTGGTGCCTTGCGTTGGTGTTCCCTCGAAGCGGAAAGGGTGATGTAGCGCAGCGGTGGTATGTATTTCCCTCAGTTTTGAGAACCAAGGTATCGATCCAGTGAAGGAGTATCACAAGAGCCTGCACAAACACAAAGAACCTTCTCCCAACTCTATGAAGGAGTTATCAATCCCTTACAGATTGTTCACAAAGTGAGAACTGAAAGCAACAAAATAACAAAGAAAAGTAAAAGCGGAGGTGTAAACGATAGATGTGAATAGACCCGGGGGCCGTAGTGTTTAGTAGTGGCTTCTCTCATGAAAGCAAGTAGACGGTGGGTGAACAAATTACTGTCGAGCAATTGATAGAACCACGCAAAGTTGTGATGATATCTATGGCAATGATTATATCTATAGGCATCACGTCCAAAACAAGTAGACCGATACTTTCTGCATCTACTACTATTACTCCACACGTCGACCGCTATCTAGCATGCATCTATTGTATTAAGTCCAAAGGAACAGAGTAACGCCTTAAGCAAGATGACATGATGTAGATGGACAATCTCATATCAACGACAGAGCCCACCTTGTTACTCTTGATGGCAACCACTCAATGTGTGTCGTGCTGCCCCTACTATCACTTGGAAAGGTCACCACATGGTAAGAACCCAAAACCAAGCACTTCTCCCATTGCAAGAATCATAGATCTAGTTCGCCAAACAAAACCCAATACTCGGAGAGACTTACAAGGATATCAAATCATGCACACAAGAAATCAGCAAAGACTCAAATTTATATCATAGATAATCTGGTCACAAATCTACAATTCATCGGATCACGACAAACACACCGCCAAAGAAGATTACATCGGATAGATCTCCATGAAGATCATGGAGAACTTTGTATTGAAGATCCAAGAGAGAGAAGAAACCATCTAGCTACTAACTACAGACCGGTAGGTCTGAAGTGAACTACTCACGAGTCATTGGAGGGGCGATGATGATGAAGAAGCCCTCCAACTCCAAAGTCCCCTCCGGCAGGGCACCGAGAAGGGTCTCCAGATGAGATCTCACAGAAACGGAAGCTTGCGGCGGCGGAAAAGTATTTTCGTGGATCCCTTGATTTTTTTCAGATTTTTAGGGAATATATAGGCGCAAGATCTAGCTGAGGGAGGCGCCAGGGAGGCCACAAGCCTGCCCATCGCCGCCCCCCTTGTGGCGGAGTGGGGGCTTGTGGGATCACTGTAGCCCTCCTGGCTTGGCCCATAGGCCCCCTGATCTTCTTCCTTTCGGGAAAAATCATTTCGGGGATTTTATTCCGTTTGGACTCCGTTCCAAAATCAGATCTGAAAAGAGACAAAAACATAGAAAAAACAGGAACTGGCACTTGGCACTGAATTAGTATGTTAGTCCCAAAAAAGATATAAAAGGTACATAAAACATCCAAAGATGATAAGATAACTGCATGAAACCATCAAAAATTATAGATACGTTTGAGACGTATCATTGTGCTGGTTGTGTTTTCATGGAACGAACTGTGGAACAAGCTGAAATTCTATTGAATAATATCTTGAGCAATGATAATGCTTGGACTATTCCCGAACCACCTTCGATGCAAACTCCAAAGAAAAGAGGTATTATATTCCTTAGTCCTGAAGATATGCAAGAAACAAAGAAATCTATGCAAGAGAAAGGTATTAAATCTGAAGATGTTAAGAATCTACCACCTATCGAAGAAATACATGGTCTTGATAACCCCACACAGGTAGTAGAGGTAAATTCTCTTCGTTGATTCAATGAGAGTGATATTCCTTATGATAAACCTGCTAACTTATGCTTAGATGAATTTGATAACTTCGTTGCCAAACAACAAAGTTTAATTATTATGTTAGCAGACAATTGGAATAGAATGGCCGCATGATTAATCATATAAGTGCTTGTGTGGATAGAAGTGTCAATGATCTTAAGCTTTTGAGTAAACATGCCTCTATGGTTACTACTCAGGTAGAACAAGTACTTAAGGCTCAAAATGACTTGCTCAATGAGTTGAATGACAATTCTCTTAGAGTCGTCACTAAAGGTGGTAGAATGACTCAGGAACCTTTGTATCCTGAGGGCCATCCTAAGAGAATTGAACAAGATTCTCAAGGAGTTAGCACTGATGCACCTAGTCATCCTGGTAATAGGAAGAAAAAGAAAGATGATAGGAACTTGCATGCTAGCAAACCTGTTGCTGTTACACCTGAGAATACAAATGATGTCTCTCTTTCTGATGCCGAAACACAATTTGGTGACAAACATGAGCCTATTTATAATATTGATAGTGGTGTTCATTTTGATGCTCAACCTAGTAATGATAAGGATGTGGAGATTGAACCTGCTGTTGATCTTGATAACCAACAACCTAAGAATAGGATATATGATAAGAACAAATTTATTGCTAGAAAGAATGGTAAAGAAAGAGAACCATGGGTTTAGAAACCCATGCCCTTTCCTCGCAAACCATCCAAGAAAAGGGATGATGAGGATTTTGAGCGCTTTGTTGAAATGATTAGACCTGTCTTCCTGCAAATGCGTTTAACAGATATGCTCAAAATGTCTCCTTATGCTAAGTACATGTAAGATATTGTGACTAATAAAAGGAAGATACCTGAGATTGAGATTTCCACCATGCTTGCTAATTACACCTTCAAGGGTGGCACTCCTAAGAAACTAGGTGATCCCGGAGTGCCCACTATACCTTGCTCCATTAAAGGAAATTATGTTAGAACTGCTTTATGTGATCTTGAAGCTGGTGTTAGTGCCTCTGTCTCTTTATCGTAGACTTGAATTGGATAAGTTGACACCCACTGAAATGTCTTTGCAAATGGCCGACAAATTAACTGCTTTGCCTATCAACATTTGTGTGCCTGTGCCTGTTGTGGTTGCTAACGTTACTATCTTAACGTATTTTGTTATTTTGGATATTCTCGAGGATGATGCCATGGCGGTCATCCTTGGAAGACCCTTTTTAAACACTGCAGGGGCTGTTATTGATTGCAACAAAGGCAATGTCACTTTCCATGTTAATGGTAATGAGCACACGGTGCACTTTCCGAAGAAACAATATCGAGTACATTGCATCAATGCTATTGAAAAATCTTCATCAATTCTTATTGGAAGCTTTGAATGCCCTATACCTACTGTCAAGATGAAGTATGATTTACTTGTTGGGGATATGCACACCCCCATTGAGGTAAGCTAGTGATTATTCGAAAATTCTCCAGTTTTATGTGATTCGAAAAATGTTTGTCAAGGAGACTTAATCAAAATCATTGAGAGATTCCTTTTGATGACCATGAGATGGATGAATCTAGGAGTCACAACCTTCTGTTCCAAACTTTTACTTTCTGTTGCTTCGAAGAAAAATGATAAATTTAGCTTTATTTTCCCTGTTTTGTGCTATTTCCGTCCCTTAGAAAAGTATCCCGAAAATAAAAGTTCTTCAAATGCCCTGAAAATCAAGTATGATTTTTCTAGAATTTTTGAAAAATTCTGAGATAGAGTGCTAGTCAGGGGGATGCACCAGTGGGCCAGAAGCCCAGGAGGCGCGGGCACCACCCTGGCCGCGCCTGGTAGGCTTGTGGGCCCCACGTGGCCCCCTCCACTTATTCAAGCTCCCATCTCCTTCTCCTACCTCCAGAAAAAATCATTCCACAACTCCAACCCGTGTTCTTGCTCTTCTAGCTGCCTTTTTTGATCTCCTTGTGCAAAGCCCCATTTACCAAACTGTTTTGGGGCTATTGTTCCTTTTGTATGTGACTCCTCCATTGGTCCAATTAGTTTTTTCTCTTGTACTTTATTCGTTGCATATTTTTGCTGCCTTGGTGACCCTGCTCTTGAGCTTTGCATGTTAATTTTAGTTGGTCCCAAGTAGTTTTGATGCCTGATATGCCCTCTCGGCACTTGTAGGAGTAGTTTCTATGAGTTTTGTTGAGCCTTGTTAACTTTTCTTTTGAGTCATTAAAAGTTTCAGAAATTTTCAAAGAAAGAAAAAGTAAAAGATTAGGAGGTTCCTAAGAGGCTCTTCAAGTCGTGACCTGAAGGAAGATGAAAATGAGAAGAAGAAACCCAAGTATCTGGTCCCCCGAGTTGCAGAAGTTCGAGCGTGTGAGTGGCCAAGCGATGTGTTCTTACGTGCCGCTGATCTTTATGAGGATTTTTATTACTTGGTGGAGAACACAGTCCTTACCGCATTTGTTGAAGATAAGTGTCAACAATACCTCCTCCTCACTAATATTTTCGTGCAAAGATTTAATTTCTATCCAAGGAAGAGTCCTCCTATGGTTCAGTTCAAGTTATATGATATCCCCCAGCGCATGTCACTTCAGGATTTTTGCAATATTTGCAAATTACCTTATGTTGGGGATATTCATGAACCCCATCCATGGGACTTGGAGGCTTTCATTGATACTATTGTTGTAGGAGCGGAGAGAGGAGTGTCTTGCGCTAGAGTTGCTAGTATACGTTTTCCCGTGGTTCAGTATTTCTCTTTATTTGTGGGAAAGTGTTTGATTGGCCGTGGGAAGGCTGGGGCTCTTAGCTCCCCAGATCTTGCAGTATTGCGCAAAGCTCTTTATAATGATAAAACTTATAGCTTGGGCGTTATAGTGGCTCAACGGTTGAACATGAACCGTACTAAAGGCGCTGTTTATGGAGGTATCTATGCTACCCGTCTTGCTAAACATTTTTTACATACCTATTAGACTGTACGAGGAAGAAGAGATGCTTCTTCTTGAGAGATATTTAGATTATGATAGCATGGTTCGCCATGACTTTCTTGATAAAGATATAAATAAGAGGATGATTTATAACTTGGTATTTAGTCAGGGTAGTCGTGAGACTATTACTTCGCCTGCTCCTTCTTTGTTCAATCTTCATCTAGGGAGGTACGTTATTATGCCCTCGGACATCTACGCATATTGGGGCATCGCGCCACCACAGGAGCCCGTGCCCGAGCTACCAGTCGAGTACCAGACGCCAGTTTATCAGTGGGAGCCAGAGGAGCTCACCCAGCAATGGCACCCTCAGTACACTCCGGAGTACCCCGGAGACGGTTACTTCCCTCCTTGGGAGTAGACCAACTTAGGCCAAAAGCCTAACCTTGGGGGATTACGTGTTTCTCACCGACTTTATATTCGTGCTCAGACTGTCACTTTGATAGTCGGTGTTCACACCTTGCCATTGTATCATCCATGATAGTTTATTTCTTTTTCTCGCTTTCTTCTCGTGTGTTTGTCTAGTTTGAGAAAAACAAAAAAAATAGTTGTAACTTTACTTTCCAGCTTGCTTAGTGGTGTTTAAAAACAAAACCCAAAAATATTTCCTTTTCTTCTTATGCTTGTTGGGAGCTTTCCCGTGTAAATAGTTTTCTTTTTCTTTGGGTCAAGGTAGAAGACCATGGTTAAAATGTCTAGTGGCTCTCACATGCATATCTGTTTATCCGTCCAAGAGACATATTACCTTGTCTTATCCTTTGTGTTTGCTTGCAGATTCCAGCTTAGTCCAATGCATGAACACTCTCATTATTATTCACATCATTCGGTCAAGCAAGTGAAAGGCAATAATGACGATATATGATGATGTGACTGAGCCTGGAAAAGCTGGTATGAACTCGACCTATTTTGTTTTTGTAAATATGACTAGCTCATCGTTCCTAATTCAGCTTTGTTATGAGAGAAACATTTTTGCAATGACAACTTAGAGATCATAGTTTCTGATGCCATGCTTCATTAGCTAGGAGCTTATAATGGTTTGCCTTGATTGCCAAGATGAATTTCAAGCTGATTATGAGGTAGTATGATAGGATGGTATCCTAATTTGAATGATTCAAGTGGCTTGACTTGGCACATGTTCACGCATGTAGTTGAAACAAAATCAACACAGCCTCTATGATATTCATGTTTATGGTGATTTATATCCTACTCATGCTTGCACTCAACGTTGGTTAATTTCAATGCATATTAATGACTGTTGTTTGTCTCTAGTTGGTCACTTCCCAGTCTTTTGCTAGCCTTCACTTGTACTCAGCGGGAATACTGCTTGTGCATCCACTTCCATAAACCCAAAGGTGTTCCATATGAGTCCACCATACCTACCTATATGCGGTATCTACCTGCCGTTCCAAGTAAATTTCACGTGCCACTCTCTAAATCTTCAAGCAATAATCTGTTTTGTATGCCCGAAGTGCTCATGTGGTGACAAGGGGCGGTCAGTATTTTCCATGATAGGCATGTTATCCTCGATACCTGTTTATTCACTATCCTCGGAATGCCCAGTTCCATGATCAAATCGAAAAGATAATTGCAAACAAAACTCCCCTTGGATTGTTGTTGGTATGGACGGCACCCGAGGATTTGGCTAGTCGTGGAGTGTGATTGATCGGTGGTGGGGGAGTCAAAACTTTACTTTTTTGTTTGGGAACCACCTATAATATGTGTAGCTTGGAAGATGGTGAAAACTCTTGGTCATTGCATTGACAATGAAAGCATACCACCCAAAATTATTTATCTCTCTTTTAAAAGCTTGAGCTCTGGCACCTCTGCAAATCAATGCTTCCCTCTGTGAAGGGCCTATCTATTTACGTTTCTGTTGAGTCATCCTCTTCTTTTAAAAGCACTAGTTAGAGAGCACCTCCGTCATTTTTATGCTTTGCTATTAATTGATATTGAGTATGACTGTGACTGGATCTTCTTTGCCATAAATCACAATGTTCAGTCAGCCCTTGGTCTTTGAAGGTGCTATGCATTTATGTTTTGCGGTCTCAGAAAGAGCTAGCGAGATACCACATGTTCATATTCTGTTATGATTGTTTTGATTGAAGTATTGACGTTTGAAACTCATTATTATTGCTCGCTAGTTGATTATGCCATTGATATGAGTACATCATGAGACCTAAATGTCATTGCTTATGTGGTTAGCTTATGACCTTGCTGAAAATCTGAATATGAGTTAGACATAATTACAACAACAAGATCAAACAGAGTTCGTAAATTTTTTTCTTTTGTCTCTTTCAGTTTGTCAACATAATTGCTTGAGGACAAGCAAGGCTTTAAGCTTGGGGGAGTTGATACATCTCCATCGTATCTACTTTTCCAAACTCTTTTGCCCTTGTTTTGGACTCTAATTTGCATGATTTGAATGGAACTAACCCAGACTTACCCTGTTTTCAGCAGAATTGCCATGGTGTTGTTTTTGCGCAGAAATAAAAGTTCTCAGAATGACCTGGAAATTTACGATGATTTTTTGTGGAATATATAAAAAATACTGGCACAAGAATTACCTGGAGGGACGGAGCCAGGAGCCCACAAGCCCAGGAGGCCCCCCCCCCCCCCGGCCGCGTCTGGCAGGCTTGTGAGGCCCTCGTGGCTCCGTCGACTCCAACTCCAGCTCTATATAGTCTTTCTCGCCCAGAAAAAATATAGAGAGAAGAGTTCATCGCGTTTTACGATACGGAGCCGCGGCCACCACCTGTTCTTCCTCTGGAGGGCATATCTGGAGTCCGTTCTAGGCTGCGGAGAGGGGAAATCATCGCCGTCGTCATCACCAACCATCCTTCATCGCCAATTCCATGATGCTCTTCACCGTTCGTGAGTAATCTCATTGTAGGCTTGCTGGACGGTGATGGGTTGGATGAGATCTATCATGTAATCGAGTTAGTATTGATGGGGTTTGGTCCCTAGTATCCACTATGTTCTAAGATTGATGTTGCTACTACTTTGTTATGCTTAATGCTTGTCACTAGGGCCCGAGTGCCATCATTTCAGATCTGAACCTATTACATTTTCATCAATATATGTGTGTTCTTGATCCTATCTTGCAAGTTGTAGTCATCTACTAGGTGTTATGACCCGGCAACCCCAGAGTGACAATAGCCGGAACCACTCCCGGAGATGACCATAGTTTTAGGAGTTCATGTATTCACTATGTTCTAATGCTGTGTTCCGGTTCCCTATTAAAAGGATATCTTAATATCCCCTAGTTTCCATTAGGACCCCGCTGCCACGGGAGGGATGGACAATAGATGTCATGGAAGTTCTTTTCCATAAGCACGTATGACTATATACGAAATACATGCCTACATTACATTGACGAACTGGAGCTAGTTACAAATCTCCCCATGTTATAACTGTTACATGATGAATGTCATCCGACATAATTATCCATCACTGATCGAATGCCTACGAGCTTTTCCTACTGATCCTTGCTAAGTTACTTTGCCGCTACTGCTGTCACTTCTGCTACTATTACCTCTACTGCTGTCACTACTGTTACTGTTACCGCTGCTACCGTTACTATCACACTACTTTGCTACTAAAATTTGATGTAGATACTAAATCTTTCAGGTGTAGTTGAATTGACAACTCAACTGCTAATACTTGAGAATAATCTTTGGCCTCCCCTTGTGTCGAATCAACAAATTTGGGTTGAATACTCTACACTCGAAAATTGTTGTGATCCCCTATACTTGTGGGTTATCACCGACCTCAAGGTCAAAGAGGAGCTCGCCATGAATAATGAAATGAGCACCGCACTGGAGATGTTCAACTTGGCAAGAAAATGCGCCAAGGCTGAAGAAGGACGCCTGTCGGTCCTCGGGACCCAAGCTGCGGACCCAGAAGAGAAGAAAGCCAAAGCCAAGGAGGTGAAGCACAAGGCCCCGGTGGTGCTCGCCGCCAAGCCGGAGGTGAAGCATGTCCGAGGGGGAGAGCGCCCGTCCGTAGGGGGGCCGGCATGCATCTTCCATGGCACCAGTGCCCATGATACCTATGAGTGTCAAGAAGTTCGTCTGGTCCGTGCCGAACACTTCAACAGGCGCCACAGACGGTTCGACAGAAGCCCCGCGCGCGGAGGAGGATGCAACGGGGGCCGCTGGGATGACCGAGAGCCGCGTCAGGGGTGGCGTGAAAAACCTCAGGAGGACCCCGGCGTGGCCAGCCTTAAGAGGACCGCTTGCGTGATAACCCTCAGGAGGGGAAACGACACGGTCAGCCTCGTGAGGCTCGCCCTCGGGAGGTCCGACTGCCCCCGTTGCCTTTGCCACCCAGGAGGAACGATGAAGATAGGCATGATGACAGGGCTAGCGCGTTCCAGGATGCAGGGACGGTTCCCTCCATCCTGGGCGGCGCCCAGACCCCAGCCTTCAACCGCGCCTTCAAGAAGTTTCCCTCGGAGGTGAATGCCGCCCTCCCGAGGCCAGAAGCAATGCGCCCCCTCAACTGGTCCCATACCACCATCGCCATCGACCCAAGTGACTAGCTTAGGTGCTCATTCATGGCCGGCAAACTCCCAGTGATGTGCACCCCGACCATCAGCAACGTCCTCGTCACCAAGACCCTCATTGACAGTGGAGCAGGGCTCAACATCCTCTGAGTCGAGACCTTACAGAAACTCCAGTTACTGTACGAACAACTAATGCCAACCAAGCCCTTCTCAGGAGTAACAGAGGGGTCCACCGTGCCCATGGCAAGTGCATCTGCCCGTCACCTTCGGCGAGCGCAAGAACTACCACACTGAGATCATCGTGTTCTATGTCGCGCCCATTCAGCTGTCATACAACGCAATTCTCAGGTACGTCGCACTCGCCAAGTTCATGGCAGTAATCCACCATGCTTACAATGTCTTCAAGATGCTAGGGAGCGGCAGCGTCATCACCATCCCCTGCGACAAGAAGGATGTCGTTTGTACACAGGAGTACGCCTACCGCGCGGTGGTGGCAGAACGCCAGGACGACGAAGAAGACGAGTTGCCTCGCGAGGCCCACGAAAGATGAAGTAGGAGCTCCTCTCCACGGAGCGCCTCGGGGCTTCGGGCTCCGTGCCGGGGGACAGGGCCATGCCCCCATCTCATAGGAAAGCACGCTCGACACCCCCTTGGGTCAGGGTTGGGGGCTCCCACCGGGGAGGTCCCTGGTTTGACCAGTGAGGCGGGGACGGCGTTCGAGCACATCCAGAGGACGCGCTCCTAAGCATGTCCACCCAGCTCCCGTGAATCCGTCATCAGAGTAACCCAAGAACTTCGAGAGGCCCAGGCCATGTGACGCGGTGACTGCCCTGCATCACCAATCGCAGTCGCCGTCGTCGGCACGCCTGACCGGCCTTGCATCTGCATCAACGTGCCCGCAACCAACATTGTCGTGGGATGCAGTCCCTTCTAGCCTACGCTGGCTGGCTACCAGTGGGAGTACCCAGATGCCCATGCCTTCATGCCCTTCGGGCTGGGGAACGCGGCTGCCACCTACCAGAGGCTCCAGCGGGTCATGCTCGTACCCCGCTTGCTAGGGCGCCGCGAGGAAGAGGAGGATATGCTCGGGCGAAGAGAAGGCCCCAAGCATCGGGAAGCGGCGGACCCGTGAGGGTCGCGACCGTGGAGACAGGAGATCAAGCGACGACGGACCCTTCGGTACTTCAGCGGCACGCCGCCAGGTGACTTTTTTGTTGGCTACTGTGAGGTAACTTTTTGGTTCACCCCATTTGAGGGCACCCCCGGGTCCATGCGGCCTCCCCGAGCTCAGGACACTCCTCCGGCTGCTACTTTTGTTTATGCATCATTTGGTTGTGCAATTTCACCCGTTCAGAATCCTAACGTTGTGCCTTGCTTATATTGTCGGGCGGTCGGCTCCCCTCTTGGGGGCTCGGTCGAAGCTTGTCCATGCAGATAGGCAGCCTCGCTCCCAAAGAAGAAGAAGTCGGCAGGGTTTCCCAATGTCCCAAACAAAATCAACTCAATCCACCAATGACTCGGAGGTAGGGACACTCGCGAGGCCATAGTGTCCTCGCGACCTCCCATTTACACCCCCACCGTGACACTCTCACGTAATAACGATCCGAGGCTGTATACGCCCAGGGCCCCCCGAGGACGCGGAGGGGTCCATCCCACGCCTAGTGGAAGCCCTATGCTCCATGCTGGGAAGAAGCTCAGTCCACCAATGACTCGGGGGTAGGGACACTCGTGAGGCCAAAGCGTCCTCGCGACCTCCCATATACACTTCCACCGTGACACTATCACGTAATAACGAGCCAAGGCTGTATACGCCCAGGGCCCACCGAGGACGCGGAGGGGTCCACCCCACGCCTAATGGAAGACCTATTGCTCCGCGCTGGGTACAGATAGGGGCAATCAACATAGTCCGCCAATGACTACGCCCTCAGCTGGCACCAATGCAGTACGCCAATGACTGTGCCCACAGCTGGCACCAACACAGCCTGTCAGCGGCTCCACCCTCGGCCGGCAAGGAGATCAGCACAGTCCACCCGTGACTTTGCCCACGCCCAGTACATGGGGTAAATAGCTAAAGGTACGGAGCCGCTCGCACATCAAGGGGGACCCCTGAGCATCACGACTCAGAAGCCTAGACAGCACCTTCCCCTTTGGGTCATCCTTGGTCGGTTCAAGCGCGAGAAGGTACGCGTGGGGCGGGCCCTGCCGATGCAGAGCCCAGTGCGCTCGACAAATCACTTCGAATCCCTTAGAAAGAACACTGGAGTCACTCTTACGTCAAGGGGGACTCCTAAGCATCGCGGCTCCTGTAGCCCCTTTCCCTTTTGAGCCACCCTTTCCGGTCGGTTCAACTGCGGGATGGTATGCATGGGGCGGGCCCTGTCGACGCAGAGTGCTGAAGGAGTTCGAGAGTCTCAAATTATCAGCTTCTTAGTAGGAACATTGGAGTCACTCATACGTCAAAGGGGACCCCTGAGCATCGCGACTCAGGGGCCTAACTGCGCTCATAGCCCCTTCCCTCTTTGGGCCGGCTTTGGTTTCCGATCGGTTCAATCGCGGTGAGGTACGTGCGGGGTGGGCCCTGCCGACACGGAGTGCTGAATATGTCCGATGTTTTGAAATCATCGTTGTGTTCTCCTCATGAGGGAAGCTCGCGCGTCAAGGGGGGCTCCTAAGCATCGCGACTAATGTGCCTAACTACGCTCATAGACCCTTCCCCCTTTGGGCCGTCCTTTGTTTTCGGTTGGTTCAATCACGGAAAGGTACGCGCGGGGCGGACCCTGCCGACGTAGAATAACACAGCAAATATGAAAGGAACAAGGCAAGGAAAACATTCAAGAATTCAGTTATTACAAACCGTGACCAAGTTCATAAAAACGCAAATAAGTTTAACGCCTCCGTGAGGCACGATGTGCATTGCAGGAAAATAACAGGGCCAAGAAATCAGGAGGAGCCGCTGTCGGTCGCCCCCTCCGTAGGGGGCTGGTCGTCAATGTCAGAGGCTTTGTCTTCCCCATCATCAGCTCTAGCGGCACCTGAAGACGGAGGAGCTGCAACACGGGCGAACCTCCTCACCAACGCCTCCACAGGGCCCTTCACCGCCCCCGCTGCGTGGTTGCGGGCCTTGGTAGGGACCGGCACGATCACGTAGCTTAGATCGAATCCGGGGTCACGAAGATGAAGGTGGATGAAGACGCGAGTCGGAGCCACAAAGAAGAGGTCGCGGCACTCGATGTCCAAGATCTTATCCACCTGCAGGACGACAATCTCCAGTGCCCCTACTAGCCCCTTCGCGAGCGCAACAAAGCCGTCTTATGGGGTGGCCAGATGTTCATTGAACTCGTCCCGGTAGAGGGAGCAGAGCAACGTGCGAAGCCTGAGCTCAACGTCAGGGAAGTAGGCCAGCTCCACCTCTTCACAGCGTTTGATAACCGCCTTGGCCTCCTTCAGTGCTTTCTCATGCAAGGCACGGGCAGCCTCGGCCTCCCTCTCGGCCTTCCCCATCTCGTCGGTGACATTTCTTAAGGCGGTGAAGGCCGCGTCCAAGATACCTTGGGTGAACATCGAGGTCTTCTGGACCACCTCCTGAAGAGCCTCCAGTGCAGGCGCGGGAGGTGCCGCCAGAGGGGCAGCGCCGTGAAGAACAGGGGGGCCTGAAGACTGCTCAGCGATCGCGAGCAATGGCGCTTTAGGAGCCTGAGGGCCCTCGCGGGCCTGCCCCCAGGCAACGGCGTCCCCACGGTTGCCTCAAGATGCTTCGGGGGCTCGGGAGGCTTGACGACCAAGGCCAGGGAGACCGCCCCACGAGCCTCCCCTTCCCGACCTCCATATGGCGGTGCGCTGACGAGAGTAGGCGGGGCGTCGGGAGTCGCCTTTGGCTTGACGACCGTCTTCTTCCTCTTCTCCCCCAGCGAGACAACATCCTGGACGTCAAGTAAAGAGGGGGATCAACCAAGCGCGGACAATAGATGCGCAAGGCGTGCCCAGGCAAGTAGCTTACTCTTCAAAATCACGCCATCTCTTCTTCCTCTCCGCCCTGACGACATCAGAGGTGACAAGCCCCCCCACAGAGGGAGGCGAGCTCGGTGCCTTAGACCCCCTGCCGACAGAGGTGGGCTTCGCCGAGGATGGCTCAGCCCCGACCTTCCGGGAAGCAAGCACGCACGCGGACCGCGTGGCACGGGGGGTCGACGCGGGCCCCCTGGAGGCCCTCGACAGGTGCGAGGAGGTCCCGGTCGGGGTATCACTGCTGGCATCATCATCCTCGAGCTTGCGTAGAAGGACAGTTTGCGACGGGAGAGGAACTCTCGCCACGCAGTCGTTCACTGTCTTCTCCGAGTCCCCTTCACCGGATGACACCTCCACTGGACCGGAGCCCTCAGCCGGGAGGAGCCCCCGCTCCTTGAAGACAGGCATCGCAACGACCAGGTCGGCCCAGTCATCACAACAGTATAACGGGCCCAGGGCCTCGGGAAGGTTGCCAGGGTCGCTGCCAGCAAGATCGCCACGACCTTACTAAGGTCCTCTGTGGGGAGATTCCGGGACCGTAGCCGGAGCTCTACGTCGCCATCCCGGTAATCCCACACAGGCCTGGATTGTTCCTGGAGAGGCGCCATGCACTGCGCCAGGAACTCCTTGACTATCGTTCCCCCGGTCAGCCACATGCCGCTGATGTCCCGGGAAAAGCGCTCCAGCACGGGCACAACCCGAGGGTCGGAGAGCTTCGCCGAGCTCCATGTGGAGATCTGCTCCGGCAACTCCTTCGGATTCTCCAGCCGAGGGTTGGCATCGTTGAGGCACATAAGGACCCAACGGTGCCTGAAGTTCTCCACCTTCTTCCCGGACTTCAATAGCATGTTGCCGGTCTGGGCCGCCACAAAGGAGACACACGCCGACAAATGAGCGTTGTCGTGCACGCGAAGGCTGAAGAAGTGGCGGAGGAGGGCAAACGAAGGTTGCACGCCAACGAAAGCCTCACGGTAGAAAGCAAAGACGGACAGCAGCAAGATGGAGTTTGGCTGGAGATGAAGAGCTTGGATCCAATAGTGGTCCAAGAGAACGGTGAAGAACCGGGATAAAGGCGGCACCAGCCCAGCATAAATACTTTGAAGGAAGAAGGTTATACCGCCCGGGACGCGGGCCGCTCCTCTACGGCGCTAGGCTAGATCACGGTTCACCCACGCTCTTTGGACTCGGCCACGGTCCATGGAAGCACGGGGACGATATTCGTGTCCTTGGAGAGGGCAAAGTCCAGGAGCAGAGAAGCCGCGGGCGAACCATGCCCCTGTGGTTTCTGCTTGCCGGCGGGCGCCGTTGTTGAACTGGCAAGGAACTATGCAGCGCTGGATCTGGGAGGCGCCGGTTGGAGTGAGAGACCAAAGAGGAATGGCGAGTACGGAAGAAGGAAAGCAATACGGCACCGAAGCTACAAGCTGGGCACCTAATAAGGGGGGCAGAGATAGAGGACACGAAGGACCCGACACCAGCCGCGTAACGCGCGCCGGCCAGGCCCATAGGCATTTGATGGCCCATGATTCCTCATGTTGCCCTCCTAGGCTCCGCCCCGAAGCCAACCAGAGCAGCCCGCGGGCCTGGGGGCTACTGTCGGCGTTCTAGCAATGGGGGTAACCAGACCTGCCTACTTGTTGCCCACGGCGGGCCCACCTCATCGGAACAAACCAACGGGCTCGGCACCATTCAGGGTAAGGCCCTCGTGAGGGGCCAAGCCTCACGAGGAGGAGCAGCGTCAAGACCCGGAGGGGCCTCCTCAGGACCCCTCCGGAGCGGCGGATATTCCAAGGCAAGGTCGGGCCTCAAGAGGCAAGGGTGACGCCATGAAAGGACAGACGAGCAGCAGATGGCAGGGCGGGGCAGTTTCCCCTTTGGTGCAAAGGAGGGGGAGCGTACAAGGGTTCCAAAGGCATGTTCCAAAGGTTTCCCTTCTGGTGCAACGAAGCCGCCGCTGCCCGCCAGTAGTGCAAACGTCATCCTCGGGCCTGTCCCTGCAGCGCGGACAGTTACTTTGCAGGCGAAGACCACCTTTTGGCAAGGGAGCATGTTCCCCGGTTCCCCATCAAAATTGGCCGCTGTGGGATCCCTTCCCGCCGAAGCTACGAGGGAAGAGGACACGGGCCTCCTCTACAAATAGTGAGGGTAGAACACTTGGTAGGGAGAGTTCATTCGAACCGTAGGGCGAGACACCTAGCCACTTGGCCTCCGGAGGCTCGAGAGCACTGTACCAATTTATCCAACACCTGGACGAGAGGCAATCCACCAAAAGCAGGAGTAGGGTTTTATGCTTTGCAGCGGCCCAAACCTGGGTAAACTGTTGTGTTCTGCGCTACCCTCGCCATCGACTGAGTCCTTTGTTGTTTCCATCGAGTAGTGGGCTAGGCGAGGCTAAGCAGGGAGAGATCTTCATACATGCCCCAATGTTCGAATCCTTAGGGTATTGCGGAGCCCGAAATTCGACAGGCGCATACCACAGGAAGTCAACGAGCAGGGGACAGTGGAGTGGACCGCGTGTCGCGGCACTACATCCCGAGGCGGCAACGCGCGTGTCGGGGCGATGGGGGGAAGACCTCGGGGCGGCGAACCGGTCGGGGCGACAGCAGGAAGACCTCGGGTGGTAGCAAGAACCGCGTGTCGCAGCACTACATCCCGAAGGGGCGTTGTAGCGGTGGCTTGTGTGTCATGGGGAGCATGTCTCGCGCCACTACAACCCAAAGAGGAGACATAGTGACAACATACTATTTGGTGCAGTCGTGGAGAGAACTAGGAGGCGGCGACACTGCGGCCTAAAGGAAAACAATTTTTCAAAGTTTTGGATGAATTGTTTGAAATTGACTATTTTCGATTAGGATTAGAAAACATTTGAAGATTTACATCAAATTTGAAACAAAATCCCTTGGGTAACACCTCTAAGAGGAAAAAAGTTAATTATACGATACATTTTGCTTATGCCCTTCAAAAACGTGTCGGGTATAGGCATGCACTCTTATAGTGCCTCGTAACAGAGATCAAAGAAGCATATTGTTGGCTGGTAAGTATAACCCAATAGGCCGGAGTTGCGGTAATATAAAAATCGAAACACTTGAAGCATATAGCTATATACTTTCGCAGCCAAAAGGTTCACTGACATGACACGGATCCGTAAGTTCATTTGGCTCATCGAACTTCAGCCACAAGTTACGCCACAAAATGGAAGAGACCTATTGATCTGACGGTGAAACATATTTTTCAAGCTATTACTATTATAGAGGAATCCTCGTCCCGTACATACGTATTATGATCATTCCCCTATAGCCCAGCCCGTGCCATGCTATTCAAAAACATATATTACTAGTAGAGATTTTGTTGGTCTCTAATTGTCCCATCGAATTGTGCATGTATAATCCAAGTCATGCGGTTTTGCAACACATGCATGCAAGATACAATCGAACAATAAATACTTGTATTCACATGATTTTTCAAAAGAAAAATACTGATGGTCCTCCATGATGCATGGCCATGTCATAAGTAGGTCAATATAATTTTGTCAGGAATGACCCGGTGTATGCATTCCTCGTAACATTTACTTGTACCATGGAAAATAAATCTTTCTAGCCAATCACTTGTCACCAATATGTGGTTGTGGAAAAACAAGGAGGAATGGCTACCGTGTACCCAGATCAACATGTATGACTTACAACATGACATGCATATGCCCCTACCTTTTCATCAGGTTTGTAAGAAAAAAATGGGAACAAAGAAAAATCCCAATTTTAGAAAACTGTGGAGAGTTCCTAAGTAGTACATTAAAAAAGAAGGACTGAGCTATGTTGCTAGAGCTAGTGGTTTTGGGAAGCCTCACTAGATGAATAAAGTCACTGAAAAAAAATACAATATTTGGTTTTGCAAAAGTAAAAAAAAAACTTTTTAAAGGATCTTGAAAACTATCTTAGTAATTACTTACTTATTAAGTAGACGAGATTGAGATTAGGTGACCTGTATACATGGTGTCCGGGGCGTGGACGACGCCAAAGTAGATTCCTAGGATGTGGCTGATGTCTTGTTGGCACCATCGTAACTTGGACTTGGATTTATTACTTATCTTCACTCGCGATGTCGGCATGGCCATGGGCCTGACCAAGCTCAAGGAAACGGTGGCCAAGGCAACCGTAGGTTCCGAGTGTAGGTGTCAGGCCTTATTCTTCCGTGCAAACACCTTCTCACCTAGACCAGAAGGTGAAGTGCAGTGGTTTACCTTATGTACTCCAAGGATGTTAAAGCAACGTTAACACCCGACGACGGCCGTACGTTTACATGATAGATGGTGTGAAGAACAGACGAGGAGCCCTAAGGAGTCCTACACCTTAATTAGAAGCCCTGTCTTGTACAAGAGAGATGAGAGGCTAGGGGTGGATGACATAAAAATGTTGGTAATACATGATTTTCTTGAAGAGGAACAAACAAATAATCAACAAAGTTGTATCGATAATTTCACAATGATAAGACTAAGCGCGATTGCCTCGGTGGCCGTAGGGAATTATAGATGCCCAGTTTTTTTAATTTTTTGCCCACCGTTATTTTGGCTGGTTGGTTTTTCCAGCATATATTTCCTAGGAAAAAGTTGTAATTTATGTGGTTTCCAGGAATGCGCAGAAAACTTACATGATTTTTTAATAAAACATGTGAATATCAAGGTTAGTGTTTTACATATATATGACCATTTTCTAAAAAATGCGCAAGCACTTACACGGATGCTTCTCTAGAATATGCATGCCTAATTGTTCTTGAATGTGGACGGATTGTTTTCACACATCCTAAAGATCCCAATCCTTCTTGCGTGTAGATAAAATAGGAGAATAGGCACTGTGCGCATTAAAAAGGAATATTTCCATACCAAGGAACTTTATTATGACATAACCAAATCAAATGAAAATCAAGTCGACAAGAGAAACTGAGTTGTTGGAACAAGCTTGTCGTCATAATACAAAAGATATTAGTTTAACAAAGAAACAAGAAAAGGGGATGCAACCACGACCATTTAAAAAAAACATATATAGACACCTAAACAGCAGCGACACCTATAGACAGAAGGGTGCACACTCACGGGGTCTCGGCTTTCTTGTTGAGGGCATTGGCACGTTCTAAGTACGTTTGAGGTTCATTCTTGAGGAGGACAGCCTTTTCGGGCGAGGTAGCGGCGGCCTCCTTCAGTTTATCGGTAGCCCACTTAACATATCCTACGTCTCCGGATTGATAGTTGCAAAAATGAATGCACTTTGGGCTGCAAACCTCTAGTTCTCCCTTGCAGTGCTTGATACATTTGTCCCAACAGAACTCTTCGGTAGTTGCCAATGGTGTTGATACCGCCGCTACCATCACGACCAGGAGGAGAACGACACCAATTGCGTTCCTAGTATTCACCGCCATTCTAGACCTTGAGATTACTTCCACAGGGTATGACGGGTTTAGAAGGAGGTTGTTGATGAGGATATGATTGTTTATGGATGTTGTGCTAGCCATTGTCGGGTTAAATAGCATTCCTAGGAGAAGAAAGTGTCGCCATGACAGATACATGGACAACCGCACGTTGTAAGTGACATGCATGTCACTCTGTGTGCGCTGTACCCATTACCCCTTATTTTCACCCAAACACATATGGGTGCCAACTGATTGGCTAGAAAGTTTTATTTTCAATGGTACACGTAATTGTTACGAGGAATGCATAAACTGGGTCATTCCCGATAAAATTCTACTAATCTACTTTTGACATAGCAATGCGTCATTGAGGGCCGCCAATATTTTTCTGTTGAAAACTATTCGAATATAAGTAATGACTGTTCGATGTTTACAAAACAACATGACCTAGGTTATGCATGCATAATCCCATCGGACTATAAAAGGATCACAAATTACCTGTTAGTAATCTATGTGTTTGAATAACATGACATGGGCTGGGTTGTAGGGGAATGATCGTAATATGTATGTACGAGAGGATGATTCCTCTCTAATATGAGTAGCTTAGAAAAAATCGTATCTCTCTCAGTTCAATTGGTCTCTTCTCTCGTGACGTAACTTGTGGCTGATGTATAGTAAGCCAAATGAATTCGCATCATCTTCTGATGTGAGTGAACTTTCTCGGCGCAAAAGAATATTATATTATATAAATGTAATCTTCAAGTGTTCCAGGTTTTTTAGTGCCACAACTCCTTCCTGCTCGATTATTTTGACCAATGAACATATTGTTTCGAGGATGTCTATTATGCTGCTAGCGGTATAAGATTGCATGCCTATACCCGACAATTTCTCTGGAGGGCATAAGCAAAATTTATCACATGATTTACTTGTTTCCTCTTGTATCTCTACACCTAGACGCCTAACCGTCTGAAATTATCACACTATTCAAGTGTAATAAGTCTTCAGTTCACTCAGAACATAACGACTTCGGTGATGCTCAAACACACTAGCTCTACTTGTTTGTATTTATCCTCGCAGGATCGTTTTCTCTCGGTGGCTTCGAGGTGGGTAGCTCCAAAAATACAACAGACGTATCAAACTCTGAGCAGCCAGCAACTTATGGTGAAGGGGATGGGCTATTTATAGCGAACACACAACCCGACCTGATATGACTGAAATTGTTTAGAGTAGGAAATGAGAGACAAGACAAAATATGTAAAATGAATCATTGTTCCCATTGATGATTGATTACACATATAAATAGCCTCCGAAGGGGTGCGTCCGAAGGGACACAAGACAATCGTCCCGGTTAGGAAAAGTAGGGATTAATACACTACTGGAATCAGAGATTTTGCCATCTGCTGCTTCTTTGCCGTCTGTTGGCTAATGGCAAAGACCCTCTTTGCCATCACCTACCAAAAACCAGACGGCAAACAGCAGACTAAAGGCAAAGATACTCTTTGCCATCGGTCTGCTCTTTTCCATGTGCCAGCTAACGGCAAAGAGCATTCAGGCAAACGGCAAAGAGCACAAGGCGTCCCACCCCGCAACCACTCTCTCCCCCTAACGGAATCTTCCTTTGCCGTCTGCCTTTTACCTCTTTGCTGTCGGGGGTAGACAGCAAAGAGGTAACATGCCCTAACGATCGTCGCACCCACCCCCGCACCCCTCTCTCCCCTAACGGTCGTCGCCCCAACCCCCACTCTCACTCCCCTCTCTCCCCGACACCCACCACCGCCACCCCCGCGGCCACCGCCTTCCTTGCCCCTCCGCCCCCGGTGCCCCACCGCCCCCAACGTGCCCACCGCCCCCGTCGCACCGTCGCACCACAACCCCCGTCGCGCGCGTCTCCCACCGCCCCAACACCCCATCGTCCCCGCCACACACCGCCCGACGCCCTGCCGCCCACAACGCCCAGCCCCCCCCCCCCCCCCCCGCTGGCAGGCCACCCCTATTTTTATTTTGTTTTTCCTATTTTTATTTATGTTAAATTAGTTAGGTTAGTTCTTTAGTTTATTATGTTAGTTAGGTTAGCTGTTAATTACCTACTGTTAGTTAGGTTAGTTAGGTTAGTTGTTAATTACCTACTATTAGTTAAATTAGTTAGGTTAGTCAGTTAGCTTGGTTAGTTAGGTTAGTTAGTTAGTTAGCTTAATAGAAAGAAGAGCAAGAAGAAGAGGAGGAGGAGGAGAAGAGGAGAAAAGGAGGAGGAAGAGGAGGAGGAGAAGAAGAAGAAGAAGAGAAGAAAAAAATAAGAAGGAGAAGAAGAAAAGAAGAAGAAGAAAAGAAGAAGAGAAGAATAGAAGAAGAAGAAATGAAGCAGAGAATAAAAAAAATAAGAAGGAGAAGAAGAGAAAAAAGAAGAAAAGAAGAATAAGTATAAGAAGAGGATAAAGAAAAATAGAAATAGAAATAAGAGGAGAAGGAGCCCTCCTTCTTCTCCTCCTTCTTCTCTCCTCCTGCCGGCAGAAGAAGAAGAGAAGAAGAAGAACAAGAAGAAGAAGAACAAGAAGAAGAAAAGGAAGAAATGGAATAAGAAGAAAAGGAAGAAGAGGAAAAAAAGAAGAGGAAGAAGAAGAAAATGACACCCTAACACCCTGGCACGATGCCCCGACACCCCGACACGACATCCTGACACCCGAGCACGAAACTCCGCGCAATTGTTAATACGCCTTATATTTGTGTTAGGTCGTATATTGTTCGATTTTATTAAAGAACAGAAAATATTTGTGTTGACCGGGTGGATTTACATGTGATAGTTGTCTCATCGCTGTGAGCTGTGTTGTTCGAAGACCTCCCCGTGCATTCTACGAGCTCCGCCCCTGCATTCATGGGTCAGTACAAATGTCATCTCCTCCTCACCCCTTCGTTTACTGTGGGTTGGTTTTCGGATGAAACTTGCTAGATGTAGGTAATTAAATTAATTTATCAGTATGCGTGACCAGTATGTGTCTCCCGTTCGAAAGGGATACAGTTATAAATATGCATGCATTTTCTTATATTTATAACCGTGATTCTTTCGAATTGTCCAACGTTATCCATGGATAGCCCAAGGAATGTGTAGATTGGGTTCGTTTTCCCATATGCTTTGTTCCGGATCCGATGCATAATTTCATCAGTCCCTCCCTGTTGTTCTCCGGATACACATCCTCTCTATTTATTGCGGAGACGTGTATGGGGAGAACAGCGGGGAGGTGCTGCCGAAATTTTATATTGGATCCGGAGCAGAGCATGGGAAAACGAACCCAATCTACACATACTCGGGTGGGATTAGGACCTATCTTTAGCTATTAGTGTGTAGGTTGCATGGACATAATAAAAATGGCAAACTTGATTAACTGATGAATATATATGCTAAATTATATATAAATATATTTCTTATGTGTTTAGTAGCTAGGCAACATGAGTGATCGTGCGTGGATAAACGAAAGAATGATTTCTAAAAGCCAAGGAATTTGTGAAAGCCGCATTTGGAAATGGCCAGGAAAGAAAATATTGCCCCTGTCCTGGATTCGACAATTATAAGAAGACAATAGAGGCTGTAATGATTAAACACCTGGAGAGGAGAGGTTTTAAGCCTAATTATACGGTGTGGACATTGCATGCTGAGTCTATACAACGCACCAGAGCTGAGTGGTCCGTCGTCGCACAGACGAGCATAGTACCGGGATCGAAGACATGGTGCAAGACTTTGATGATGCTAGGGATTCGGATGATGAGATGGAGGAATCTGCAAAGGCCTTCTATGAAATGTTGGAGTCTTCAAAACGTCCTCTCCATGATCACACTGAGCTTCGTCAGCTGGATGCAATTGCGCAAGTAATGGCTCTGAAGGCTTAGTTCAACTTGGAAAGAGAATGCTACAACGATATGATGGCACTATTTGGACGCTTCCTACCAAAAGGACATGTCATGCCTGCAAATCAGTACCAGTTGGACAAAATACTTAGTGTACTTAAGATGTCCTATGAGAAGATAGATGCATGTGAGAAAGGATGTGTCTTATTTAGGAAGGAGTATGCACACTTGGACTATTGTCCCAATTTCGAGTCTTGTAGGTATCTTGTGGTAGACAACGGTATGGGTGAGAAGAGGCACACCAAAATTGCAGTTAGTGTTCTTTGGTATATGCCAATCGTACCAAGTCTTCAACGTCTTTTCATGGACGGAGAGACAGCCAGACAGATGACATGAAACAAATTGGGCAAAAGAACCGAACTAGATGCAGATGGGAATAAGATGGCGGTACACACATCAGATGGGGAAGCGTGGAAACATTTCGATGGATTGCATTAGGATAAAGTGTAGATCCAAGGAATCCTCGAGTCTACGCCACCACAGATGGTTTTAATCCCTTCGGAATGACGACAACCCAATACAGTTGTTGGCCTGTATTTGTCATTCCACTCAATCTCCCCCCGGGCAGATTATGCAAAGAAAGAACATATCTGTGACGTTGATAATTCAAGGGCCCAATTATCTGGGGAAGAATATGAATGTGTACCTGCAACCGCTTAAGGCTGAATTGGAAGAAGCTTGGGACAATGGGGTCAAGACATACAATGCCGCTAGAAAACAAAATTTCAAAATGCATGTGTGGTACATGTACTCTATGCATGACTTGCCGGCGTGTGCGCTATTCTCTGGATGATGTGTGCATGGAAGGTTCCCGTGCCACCAAAGCAAGGCAGCTCTTCAGTTTCGTTGGTTGTAGGAGGGTCGGAAGTATTCTTGCTTTGACTTGCATTGACAGTTCCTAGATCCTGACCATCAGTTCAGAAAAGACAAGAAGAAATTTACCAAAGGTAAAGTTGTCAAAAACATGACACCACCTGCGTTGACAGGCCAACATATCCTGGATCAGTTAAACGCCCTCTAACCTGATCCAGAGCGTCCAGGGTATTTCAAGGGGTATAATTCAAAACACGCGTGGACTCACAAGTCATGCTTCTAGGATCTTCCTTACTTCAAAGACCTCCTTCTTCCACACAATATCGACATGATGCACACTGAAAAGAATATGGGAGAGGCTAGTTTTGGTACATTGTTCGACATAGATGGTAAGACAAAATATAATACTAAGGCTAGAGTCGATCAAGAGACACTATGTCACAGACCGTTACAAAACATGCGAGAAGGCAAAGGAAAGCAGAAGTGGTCGACGCCAAAGGCCTGGTTCAATCTTGGAAGGCTAGCCATGAGGGAAATTATCTAGTGGGTCAAAATGCACTTGATGTTCCCCGATGGGTATGCAGAGAATCTAAATAGGGGAGCGAGTCTAGAAAAATTAAAAATATTTGGTCTCAAGAGTCATGATTGGCACATATGGCTAGAGGAGGTAATGCCGGTGATGTTACGTGGCTTTATTCCCGAGGACGAATAACTAGTACTGGCGGAGCTGAGCTATTTCTTCCATGTTCTTTGTGCAAAAGAATTGTTGCCTGGCATGGTAGATGACATGGAGGAGTTTGAACCGGAGTTGTTGTGCAAGTTCGAGAAGATCTTTCTGTCGGGCTTCTTTAATCCAATGCAGCATTTGATTTTAGATCTACCGACCGAGGCAAGATTAGGTGGGCTCGTGCAAAATCGTTGGTGCTATGCAACTGAGAGGATGCAGAAGACGCTTCGAGCTAAATGTAAAAATAAGTGTAGAATTGAAGCATCGATGGCTGAGGCATTCATTACTGAGGAGGTGGCAAACTTTGTGACAGCACACTACAAAGCCAAAAATCATCATTTGCATAATCCTAAGCCTCGGCATAATGATGCAGACCCTAAAAAAGGTGGGTCCAACCTCATCCTATTCAAAGGGAAGCTCGCACCAGCTAGTGCTTCGAAACCAATAATGTTGGATGTCGAAGAATGGGGGACCATTTCGTTGTATATCTTCAACAACCTAACCGAAGTGCGGCTGTACATCGAGTAAGTTCTCGGCACATTTTCCCATAACTTCTAATTCCTTTGAACTGCTCTTATTCTCGGATATCTCATACATCCGATACATTGCCAAATTCTCGGATGGAGCGGTGATCCAAAATGATTCCGTCGAAGAGTATGAGCTTCTGGCAAAGATAGGAGGCGGCTATCCCGGTTTCATCTCTTGGTTCAAACAAACGGTAATTATCAATAATGGACCATTTCATTTCTTGGTCTAACTTGCGGCAAATGCAACAGTCGTTTCGTATTAAACATCTAGGCTAATACAGAGTCTATGGATGCCAAATTAAGACAAGCCGCTAATGGTTTTGACTATAAGGTTCGTTCATTTGAGAAATACAACATCAATGGGTATCTCTTTCGTACATTTGGCAAAGAGCTATCTATGCCCGACCGGAAATCTACAAATTGTGGTGTCTCTGCTATCGGCGAAGGTGTTATCGAGTATTATCGAAGAGTTGAAGCAATTTATGAACTTCAATTCTATGGTGAAAACCCACCGAATTGTAACATCCCAATTTTCTTAAATTCGGATGTTAATAGATCATTCATATGCATCTCATATTTTATGCATCATTGTGTTCTTCTGAAAATTTTATCGTTATGTGACTACGGGCAATTTATTGGAGTGGAGATAATATGACTTCTCCCCTGTGAGTTAAAGTCACCATTTTGGTTTTGCAAATTTTCTAAACTCCGAATTATTTTAGTTGAGTTTTTCGATCTCGTTGTGTGACCTATTGCATAAAACTATTTTTTAAAAGTTGGCATTAGGTGGAACTAGGGTCTCCATAGATATTATATATATATTAGTAGTATTTTTTCTGTTTTGTTTTTCTCCTAAGTATTCTAGTGCATATATGTATATTAGTACCTATTTTTTTCTAGTATTTTGTTAGCTAGGAAAATATATTTTACTGTTTTGTTTTTTTTCTTTTTTGCTGCTGTTAGTTTGTTTTTCAAAAAAAAAAGAGGGAACTGGCCAGGCCGAGCCAGGCTCTAACCCAGCCAGCCCCTATAGCCAGGCCGAGCCATGCAATCCCATGCACGAGCTCCCTTGCATCACGTAACCTGCATGCAAGCCTGCATGCATCCATCCCGCCTCCCTCTTCTCCCTCCCCACGTCTCCTCTCTTTTCTCTCTCTCCTCTCCTCCACGTCACCTCCCAGTACTTTCCCTCTCCTCCCTTATTTCTCTCCTCTCTCTCCCAGCGCTTCCCTCTCTTCCTATTCTCTCTACACAGACCGAAGCTCTCCCTCTCTTTCCTATTTTTTCCCAGCACTCCCTCTCCTCCCTTATTTTTCTCCTGCCTTGCCTTCTATTCTCTCCTCTCTCTCCCCCACGCGATCTCCTCTCTCCAGCAATTTCTTCCTTCCCGTGCTCCCTTTCCTTCCTTGTCCACCTCACCCCACCGCCTCCCTCTCTCTCTGTTTCTCCTGCCCTGCCTCCTCTTCTCTCTGCCCGAGCCAGCTCCCCCTCACCTTCCTTCACCACCTCCCTCTCCTACCATACCAAGCCCGAGACCGAGCTGCACCGAGAAACTCGGGATCTCTTCCCCGAGTACTCCCTCTTCCTTCCTATCTACCCCCTCCTCCTAGCCTATAAATACTCCCCACCCCTAGCCGACCCCGTTCCCAACCCTAGTCGCCGCCACCGCCGCTCGAGCCGCCGCCGCCCGAAGCCGCCGCCGCCACGAGCCTCGCCGGTGCAGGCTGCTGCCACTCGGCCTCGCCCTGGGAGCCACCCCCCGATCTCTCTCTCTCCACCGCGCCTCCCCCGAGGAGGACCACCTCCGCCGCCGCCTCCCCGAAGCCTCCAACCCCGCCCCGGAGCTCCTCCCTCGCCGGCAGCGACGTCCCTCGCCGGTGCAAGCTTCTACAGCAGGTAGCAACCTCCCTCTCTCTCTATATTTGCATGCATCTCATCCTAGCCTTTAGATCTCCATGCAATGGCTAGGATTAGTACGCTAGTACCCCTTCGGTTATTCTTAGAAAACCAGTAGGTTTTTCTTGCCACTTAAGTATTAACCAGCAGGATTACTAGTCTTCGGCCGTTTGCTCGAAGCCACTCAACAAACAGCCCTGCAGCCAGTAGAAACTTGCCACGTGTGCCTCTCTTTTAGCACTAGCGGTTTTGTAACTTTCTGTCCAGATTTCAAAAACAGAAACTTTCAATTTTGTTTTGGCCACAACTTTTTATCCCTACGTCCAATGACATTGATTCTTTTTCCAGTAGCTCACAAATTTCCTGTAGTTTTTAAAAACATATAATTTGTCTATGTTTGAAATTCTTAAATATAAGTTAGAGCAGATTTAGTTTAAACATTGTTTTGCTTATTCCAGGAGTTTGAAAAATGATATTGAGTTGATTCTTTTTGCTACTGTTTTCTAGGGATAGAATCTTACTGTGTTAGAATTTTCAGAATTTTTAAAGTATCTGTACTGGTGTTTTCAACAGAAACAAGTTTCTGCCATACCGGCGCGCGATAAATGCTTTTGCGTAATCTTTTGCAAATCATTGCATGTGATGTTATTTTTACTCGTGGAATGATTGAATTGCTTATGGTGTGCTTTGTGTTTGTATCGGTAGATCATCCGGAGTGCAAAGCGTGTTACTTAGAGACGCTCGAGCAGGACAACTATCATCAAGGCAAGTCATCTTTGATCATGTTATTTTACCTATGTTCTCAATGCATAGTAGATCACCTTCTTTGCCCTATTTGCATGCTGCCTAGGTACTTGGAAACTTTAGTCATAGGTGTAGTATCATGTGGTAGGAACACCAACACCCCGATACTTGGCCCCGGGACGACAAGGTTCTATATGCTATGCTCTAGTAGACGGGTTATCGGTTGAGTGTATTCCACGAGTGATGCGAGGTTGATATAATAACCAAGACCGGACTAAGACAAGATTTTCAAGACCTCGAATGCAATGCAACACTGGGTGAAGGACGGTTGATCGGCTCCCTGGAAAACCCAGTGGATGCCCGGGATGCTGGAGAGGCCATGTCATCCTGCGGAAAGCTTCACCCAGGCTCAAAGAGACGCACGGATATTTTCAAGACTCAAGGCTTACCTGCACAGCCACAAGTCATTATGGGCTCTGGCTTGGTTGGATAACGCGGCGACTCTGGACAGACGGTGCTAGCAGATGTAGACGAACGGTAGGAATGGATGGGCACCGACAGGGATTCAGAGGGACCCGTTGAAAGACCATGTTTTGATCATCCGGTCTTCAAACACCCTGAAGTGCGAGGACAAACCCGGAGGCGATCAAATCTTGTGGGGAACGTGTGCAAAACTCTGCACGGTCATGGACAACTTGAGCCAAAGGCATTGAATTTCCCCTGAACTCTCGACACAACTTAATAATGATATGGGTGTTAACAACTATTCGGGTACGAGAACTGGTTGGCGGAACCATCTCGTTAACAACAAACATGTAGTAATATTTTGCTTTCGACCCCTTTTGTTGTAGGAGAAAACTGGCTTTATGCAAAACTTAGCTCCACCAGCCAAATATGCATGTAGAAATAGATGATTATTATTTTACTCCCTCTCTTGATGATTTGCCAGCATATTCAATATGCTGACCTACACGGCTGCAACGTATCATGTTGCAGAGTACTTTTCCGACCAGGAGTGAGGCTACGGTTCTACGCTCAGCGACATGCCCTTGGAGTCGGATAGACTCGTCTACCTGATGCTTCCGCTTAGTCTTCGTTAGATAGTCTCATGAGTTGGCCTTCAGCCACTTTATTGTACTCCTTCATTGTAATAAAGTACTCTTTATGAGATTTCGATTAATAAAGATGTGTGATTCACTCTTGAATATATACAGTATGTACTGTGTGTGTACCAGCATGATCTTGGGATGGTACAGAAACACCAGAGGCTTGACTCGTTGAGTCGGGTCGCTACACAAACGTGGTAGTCTTCAAATGTTATTGGTTCCAGCCGAAGGAGACTAGAAGGAATCATGAACATATAGGATTAGTCGAAGTCAATCCAAACTGCCATTTAGATGTTCCCGATGTCCATATTACGGCTCAACAGGCAACCCAGGTTTTCTATCTACCATGGGCATGCCAAACTGGTAAGAATCTGGAAGGTTGGTATGTTGTTTATGAAGTGTCGCCACGTCTTAGACCACCTCTCCCAAATGAACACGATTATGGACCTCACATTAACCCAAACACATATGATGGAGAATTCTTCCAAGAAACACGTCTTTCCAAGAAATGTTTCAAAAACCGCCGTGCTTCACCCCTGAACATGGAAGTAGACAGTGATAATGAATCTGACTTCACCATTGAGCCGAAACCAGCAGAGCTGGAACTAGAAGAGGTTACTGATGCGGATGACCTATCAATGCTTGATCGATTACGGAAAGGCCTTCCACAACTTCATGCCGTTGAACCCGATGAGCACGTCATTCATGAAGATGTCCAACTTAAATTATATATGTACATATTATTATTCATGTCATTTATTCAAAAAAATTATGTTGTACTAGTTTATTTTAATCTTTATCATGGCAGGTCAGCAGGTGTTGAAATATGGTGGGCGCGGGTCCAGATCGCTCGACGGGTTCTTCTTCGACGGCCCGCACGAGGGGTGGTACTTCCATTCCACCCCTATCTCTCCGTAGAACCTTGGCAGACAGTCTGACGACACCACCCGTGGGTGCTTCTTCGTCGGCGGCAATGCCCACTAGGAGAGGTGCTGGTCGGGTAGGGAATAAGGGGAAGGGTAGAGGGAGAGGTGGTGGCCGCGGAAGAGGTTGCCGGACTGTTGCGACGTCCACGCCACCACCACCATCTCATTCATTCGAGCATAGTACTACTATGGTGGACCCGTTTACGAAGGAGTCTACGGGGACTCCGGTCCAGGAGCCTCGGGTGGACGGTCATTCGGCCCATGAGACTCTGATCTAGGATCAGCCTCGGGTCGAGGTGCCTTTGGCCCATGAGACTCCGGTCCCTGAGGCTACGTCCCAGGAGACTCCTGCCACACACGCTTCGGCCGACGTGGAGAGGTCTAGATTGGTTGCCTAGTCGGATCGGACCGAGGTGCCGGATCGGACCGAGGGTCCTGGTGGCTGTTCTGTTGATGGTGGGGATGAGTCTACAGATAGTGAGGGCGACATGGAGGTGGACGGGGCCAAAGTGTACAAGCGTGGTAGTACATGTCTCCCGGTCGTGTCGGCTACCCGTGAGCAGAGGCGGGGGATTAAGCCTAGAGGGGATAGGTAAGTACATTTACTCTTTTGTTATCTTCTGCCTTCAAGTTTGTTCAAATATCTAATGTGTTGACCTTATCATACTGCAAGGGATGGAAACACCCTTGTGGAGTCCGCAAGCCGAACTGCGTCCTTGGTTTGCTTTGCCGGACAAATTTTTCGGGGTTTGTCACGTTGCCTGGTGAGGGTCACGTTCCTACACTAGGATTTACCTAGGAGCACTACCAGGCTACGCAGGCCTCGCCAGAGGAGATTTTAGATGGTGTCTTGTGCCACACGAGGGCCGAGGTGGTGATCAACAACTTTAGGGTAAATTATCCTTTTACACGATCTAAAATTAACAATATAGCTAATTATTGTACTAATCGGTTGTCTCGTTTGATTGCAGACCTTCTATAGGTGTGAGGAAGGATATGAGGAGGAGGAGGCCAAGGTTATCGAGGCCGAGTGTAGGTGGTTACTACATAACTTACGCCACGAGGCTCGGCCGGAGGCCATTCGAGACTACTATGCCACGCGTGGTATTAAGAAGCAGAAGAAGGAGTGCCGCAGAAAGTATCTGAAGAAGGAGTAGTACATGAAGGTAATTACCTATTCTTAAGGCCTTGTACGTAGTTTTCTTGATTTGATTCATAGGCGTAGCGCTCAAAATTCTTTCTAATAACTTATAGGTGACCCCGAGATGGTGTGCGGATAAGATGGATTGTTGGGAGGCATTGGTGGATGAGTGGTGCATAGGCAACTGGCGAGCCGTCCATGACAATGCGAAGGATCAGCGTAGCCAAATGGTTGGTGTGCCACACCATCAAGGCAGCGCCAACTTACTTCAGTCTGGACGAAACTGGGTATTTGGTTTGCTTCATGATTCATGCCATTCATTCTTCATGCTAGCTTGAGCCCCTTACTAATACTTTGTTCCTCTCTTTTAGGTGCATCACAATAAGATGGAGATGCCAGAGTTGTACGACCTTTATGGCATGGCCCATACCGCCTCTTACAAGAAGGCGAAGGCATTCTCTTTGGCTGACCTGGATGATCAAAATAACTTCACCAACATCTTAACCCACCACAAGCTCATGAAATACAGGGACACGGGGGAGGCTTGGAAAGGGGAGGACTTTAACCCGAGCCAGTAACCTTTGGATCCAGAGCTGGTGATGATATCTGGTGGCCGGAGGACCCATTGCTCGATAGCCATTGGAGATGGTATAATACGTTGTCCACTCACTCTCCCAGAGATCAAGGCGCGCCAGTCGAGCTCCTGTCTTGAGATAAGGCCTCATCCACGGACATTCGATCTTGCCATCGAGGTTAGTTGTACGGACTCAGAAAACTTTCATCCATTTCATTGTGTGTGTGGCCATCGATGATTACTATGGTAACGAGGAATGGTGTTGCAGCTTGCTCTTAAGAAAGAGAGAGCAGCAAACGAGGCTGCTCCTGAGAAAGAGAGAGCGGCAACCGAGGCTGCTCTTGAGACAGAGAGAGCGGCAAGCCAGGCTACTCTTCAGGCTGCTCTTGAGGAGAGGGACCGGACCACGGCTCGGTTGATTGAGGACGAGAGGGCCCGGAATGAGGCGGCTCACCTGGCCATGTACGAGCTTATTGTGGTAAGTTTCTTTTTCACATTATCCAAATCATGTGTGTAACGTCTGTTTCATTACTAGCTAATACGACTGACTCTTCAAAACCGAATGTGCAGTCCATGTAAGAGAAGAGCGGTCAAGCCCCTCCGCCGATGCCCGTCTTCTGTGCGATTGGCATGGTGAGTTTCGTTTTAATGGTCATTATAAACTAGTATTAACAATTGTGTGTCATCATGCTAACTAAGATATTGAAGAAAAAAAATTGCATAATAACTCCCGAGCGGCATCGCACGACCCTTCTCCAGGGCAACCGTCTCCAAACGAAGCCGACGCGAGCAACCCTGGTGTTTCTCCTCCTTGATGACCACTGTGGTAATTTTTCTCTAGTTCATTTTTGACATAATTAGCTAGTTTAGCTTAGTTAGGTAAAAACATTGTAAGAACCTTGGTTAGCTTACAACTTAGCTAATTTAGGCCCACACATAATTAGCCCATTTAGCTCCAAAAAGACATAATTAGATAATTTAGCTCCAAGAAGAGGAGAATAGGAGAAGAAATAGGAAAAATGAAATAAGGAAGAAGAAGAAGAAGAGAAGGAGAAGGAGGAGGAGGAGGAGGAGAAGAAGGAGAAGGAGAAGAGGAGGAGAAGCAGGAGAAGACCTTCTACTTCTTCTCCTCCTTCTCCTCCTTCTCCTCCTCCTCCTACTACTCACTCTTATTTTCCTTCTTCTTCTCCTCCTCCTCGTCTTTCTTCTCCTCTTCCATATTCTCCTTACCATATTTTCCCCAACAATGACATAATTAGCCCATTTAGCTCCAAAATGACATAATAAGCCCAAAATGGCATATATAAGAACCTTGGTTAGCTCATGAATATTATATACTTAGCCTATTTAGCTCCAAAATGACATAATTAGGCCATTTAGCTCCAAAAAGACATAATTACATAATTTAGCTCCAACAAGAGGAGAAGAGGAGAAGAAATAAGAAAAATGAAAAGAAGGAAGAAGAAGAAGAAGAGGAAGAAGAAGAGAAGGAGAAGGAGGAGAAGACATTCTCCTTCTTCTCCTCCTTCTCCTCCTTCTCCTCCTCCTCCTCCTCCTCCTTCTTCTTCTCCTTCTTCTTGATTTCTTCTTCTCCTCCTCCTCCTCCTCTTTCTTCTCCTCTTTCATATTCTCCTTACCCCATTTTCCCCAACAATCACATAATTAGCCCATTTAAGTCCAAAATGACATAATAAGCTCAAAATGGCATAAGAACCTTGGTTAGCTCATGAATATTATATACTTAGCCTGTTTAGCTCAAAAATGACATAATTAGCCCATTTAGCTCCAAAAAGACATAATTAGATAATTTAGCTCCAAGAAGAGGAGAAGAGCAGAAGAAATAGGAAAAATGAAAAGAAGTAAGAAGAAGAAGAAGAAGAATAAGAAGAAGAGAAGAAGAAGAGAAGGAGAAGGAGGAGGAGGAGAAGAAGGAGAAGGAGGAGAAGACCTTCTCCTTCTTCTCCTCCTTCTCCTCCTTCTCGTCCTCCTCCTCCTTCTCCTTCTTATTCTCCTTCTACTTGATTTCTTCTTCTTATCCTCCTCCTCTTTCTTCCCTCTTTCATATTCTCCTTACCTTATTTTCCCCAACAATGACATAATTAGCCCATTTAGCTCCAAAGTGACATAATAAGCTCAAAATGGATAAGAACCTTGGTTAGGTCATGGATATTATATACTTAGCTAATTTAGCTCCAAAATGACATAATTAGCCCATTTAGCTCGAAAAAGACATAATTAGAAAATTTAGCTCCAAGAATAGGAGAAGAGGAGAAGAAATAGGAAAAATGAAAAGAAGGAATAATAAGAAGAAGAGAAGAAGGTGGAGGAGGAGGAGATGTAGGAGAAGGAGAGGAGGAGGAGAAGAAGGAGAAGGAGGAGAAGACCTTTTCCTTCTTTTCCTCCTTCTCCTCCTCGTCCTCCTTCTCCTCCTTCTCCTCCTTCTTCTTGATTTCTTCTTCTTCTTCTCGTCCTCGTCTTTCTTCTCCTTTTTCGTATTCTCCTTACCTTATTTTCCCCAACAATGACATAGTTAGCCAATTTAGCTCAAAATGAGATAATAAGCTCAAAATGGCATATATAATAACTTTCGTTAGCTCACGAATATTATATACTTAGCCTATTTAGCTCCAAAATGACATAATTAGGCCATTTATCTCCAAAAAGACATAATTACATAATTTAGCTCCAAGAAGAGGAGAAGAAATAAGAAAAATGAAAAGAAGGAAGAAGAAGAAGAAGAGAATGAGAAGGAGGAGAAGACCTTCTCCTTCTTCTCCTCCTTCTCCTCCTCCTCCTCCTTCTCCTTCTTCTTCTCCTTCTTCTTGATTTCTTATTCTTCTCCTCCTCCTCCTATTTCTTCTCCTCTTTCATATTCTCCTTACCCCATTTTCCCCAACAATGAAATAATTAGCCCATTTAGATCCAAAATGACATAATAATCTCAAAATGGCATAAGAACCTTGGTTAGCTCATGAATAATATATACTTAGCGTGTTCAGCACCAAAATGACATAATTAGCCAATTTAGCTCCAAAAAGACATAATTAGATAATTTAGCTCCAAGAATGAAAAGAAGGAAGAAGAAGAAGAAGAAGAGAAGAAGAATAGAAGGAGAAGGAAGAGGACGAGGAGAAGGAGGAGAAGAAGGAGAAGGTCTTCGTCTTCTTCTCCTTCTACTTGATTTGTTCTTCTTCTCCTCCTCCTCCTCTTTCTTCCATATTTCATATTCTCCTTACCTTATTTTCCCCAACAATTAAATAATTAGCCCATTTAGCTCCAAAATGACATAATAAGCTCAAAATGGCATAAGAACCATGGTTAGCTCATGAATATTATATACTTAGCTTGTTTGCCTCTAAAATGACATAATTAGCTCAAAAACATCATATGTTGTTGTTGTTCTTCTTCTGACTTTCTTATTCATATTTTTGTAGATTGGATGTACTACATACATGCAAGCTGGCATTCATGGGGTGCTTTAGTTCTAGTTTTCATTTGAGTTGATGAACAATGTCGAACTATATGTATTTGTACCTATGGATGAACAGTGTAAAACTTTGTATGTTGGTTCTTTCGATATATGGTATGTACATTGATGAACTTTATATGTATATAAAATATGTGTTGTGAACTATATATATATGTGTGTTGTGAAAAATATATCATATATGTGTTGTGAATTAAAATAAAACAAATAAAATAGGGACTATATGGGCTCTTTGCCATCTCCCAGCTGATGGCAAAGGCCTTTGCCATCAGGGAGCAGACGGCAAAGAGGCCACGTGGAAGCCACCTGTGCAACCTGGGGCATCAGCAGCTAGCCCATTTATTCATTTTGCCGTCCGCCACCAAAGCCAGCAGACGGCAAATATGCAGGAGGCAGATGGCAAAGATGCAGGAGGCAGCCGGCAGGAGGCACACGACAGATGGCAAAGGGCTTGCCAGGCACACAACAAAGAGGACAGGAGGGAGACGACAAAGGATGCGAAAGAAGGCGAACGACAAAGTGCTCCGTTAGTCACCTAACGGAGTAGTTGCCTTCGGCTGCCGTCTAAAGGTAATTTGTCGTGAGCTTGGGCATATGGTTGTCGGCAAAGGACATTGTCGTCTGGTTCCTGGAGGCACACGACAAAGAAGGTACCATGCCGTCGAAAGCTGATGCAGAAACATTGCCGACAGCAGACAGACGGCAAAGGACATTGCCGTCCATGGAACACCTCTTTGCCGTATGTTATAGCAGACGGCAAAGAGTCTGATTCTTGTGGTGATAGGATTAATTAAATCCTAACACTCCCCCTAATCCATGCTTGTTAGTGTAAGCCTTGTCATCTTGAAAACACCTCCAAAACCCTATGGGAAAATGAGGATATATGTGTTTGATATGTTGCTAAAACTTTTGTAAAGCCAGTGGAAAATAAGGAGAAAATGATGCAACATATAATGGTTATTGTCTCTTTTAACTCAATACAAGGAGACTCACTGAGTTTAGAGTACAATAAATACGTCGTATATACTTTCTTAAAATCCTCGGGGAAAACAGAAAGTATGACATATGATCTTATGTTGATATTACCTCATTAAAAACCTTTATTAGAACGTCTATAGTAAACTCGCGAAGGAAAAAAGAATATAATATGACGCATTGAACATGAATAATTCAGGAAGATACTTCCCCTGATTCTTCCAAATTTCGAAGCCGTCACGTACCAATTCCAATAACATATTTCTAGAATGTAAAAGTTGATAGAGACTTCGTGAGAAATCAGTCACATGATTTGTTTTGCAAGATATGCATATAGTGGTGTTGCTTATTGCATAACCTATTTGCATCCAGGAAACACAAGAAACATTATCATCGAGATAATGGTTGGTGGATGTAGCCATGAGGTCTGTTCGAAGACTGTTCATGGGAGGGCTACCACACATAGTAGGAACACTAAACTTGTCTATGATCTGACATAGAGGGGATCTGACATAGTGAGGAGAGTCTGGGCGCGGGGAAGATGATAATAAGTGAATAAACTTAACAGTAGAGCGGCATGTCAAAAGGCGCTACTTCTAAGCGACTAGTAGTAGCGCGGGTTTCCTCGCCCCACTACTACTATGGGCAGCCACGGTGGGTGCGGATTGGGAATCACGCGCTATTAATATACTCCTTCTTGTTGTGCATGTTGTTATAACGCTCTACTACTAAATAGAAGTAGCTTTGTCCACTTTCCCCGCGCTACTACAAAGGTTCTATGCATAAGCTTTTTCCTAGTCGTGGTAGATGGACGAAGGAGATGCTGACGATTCTTCACTTCAGGTTTGCTTGACCTAGGAACACACCGGGGACGAAGGCACGCGTTAGAGTTGCCAACAGCGGGCATGCATAGACGGGAACCTGCACAAAATGCTGTGCTATGTCGAGGAGGCTAGCACAGAAGGACTCGACAATGGTTGCGATGCAAATCGACCGGGGGGGGCGATCTCACACGATGAAGTGGTTTGGGTAGACATGATGGCGATGGGCTGGTGCTGGACGAAGATGAAGGGGGGGATGGGTGGCGCTGCTTGGGTGAACGAGCTGTAGCGGTGCCGAAGAAAAGGGGCGATCGCGGCCGGATGGTGGCGACGGCTGCTGCTTTGGAGTGTGGTAGCGATACTCATAGTACGGGAGGAAGAACCCGACAACGTGTCAAAGATCAACATGGACGGTGGTGTTCCCGCGCCGAGGGAGGCGGTGCGGCGCTGTCGGCGTTCTAGGAATGGGGGTACCCAGACCTGCTTGCCTGTGGCCCAGGGCGGGCCCACCTCATCGGAACAAACCAACGGGCCCGACACCGTTCAGGGTAAGGCCCTCGTGAGGGGCCAAGCCTCACGAGGAGGAGGAGCGTCAAGACCCATAGGGGCCTCCTCAGGAGCCCTCCAGATCGGCGGATATTCCGAGACAAGGGCCAGGCCTCGGGACTCAAGGGTGATGCCAGGAAAGGGCAGGCGAGCAGCAGATGAGAGGGCGGGGAAGTTTCCCATTTGGTGCAAAGGAGGTGGGAGCGTACAAGGGTTCCAAAGGCTTCTTCCAAAGGTTTCCCTTCTGTTGCAACGAAGCCGCCGCCGCCCGCCAGTAGGGCAAACGTCATCCTCAAGCCCATCGCTGTAGCGCGGACAGCTAATTTGCAGGCGATGACCACCTTTGGGTACGGGAGCATGTTCTCCTGTTCCCCTTCAAAATTGGCCGCTGTGGGTTCCCTTCCCGCCAAAGCTACGAGGGAAGAGGACCCGGGCCTCCGCTATACGTAGAGTGGGTAGAACACTTGGTAGGGGAGAGTTCATTCAAACTGTAGGGAAATACACCTAGCCACTTGGCCTTGGGAGGCTGGAGAGTAGTGTACCAGTTCATCCACCACCTCCACGAGAGGCAATCCACCAAAAGCGGGAGTAGGGTTTTACGCTTCGCAGCGGACCGAACCTGGGTAAATTGTTGTGTTCTGTGCTACCCTTGCCATCGAGTGTGTCCTTCGTTGTTTACATAGAGTAGTCGGCTAGGCGAGGCTAAGCAGGGAGAGATCTTTGTACACGCCCCAATGTTCGAATCCTTAGGGTAGTGTGGAGCCCGAAATCTGACATTTGGCGCGCTAGGTAGTGGCGTGTCGAGGTTTACTCCAAGCTGCGTCTTCACCAAGCTTCACCGCTCCGATAGCTGACGCTTGCCGGGTGTTGGAAATATGCCCTAGAGGCAATAATAATTAGTTATTATTATATTTCTTTGTTCATGATAATCGTTTATTATCCATGCTATAATTGTATTGATTGGAAACACAATACTTGTGTGGATACATAGACAAAAAATTGCCCCTTGTAAGGCTCTAGTTGACTAGCTCGTTGATCAAAGATGGTCAAGGTTTGCTGGCCATAGGCAAGTGTTGTTACTTGATAACGGGATCACATCATTAGGAGAATCATGTGATGGACTAGACCCAAAGTAATAGACGTAGCATGTTGATCGTGTCATTTTGTTGCTACTGTTTTCTGCGTGTCAAGTATTTGTTCCTATGACCATGAGATCATATAACTCACTGACACCGAAGGAATCCTTTGTGTGTATCAAACGTCGCAACATAACTGGGTGACTATAAAGAAGCTCTACAGGTATCTCCGAAGCTGTTCGTTGAGTTAGTACGGATCAAGACTGGGATTTGTCACTCCGTATGACGGAGAGGTATCTCGGGGCCCACTCGGTAATACAACATCACACACAAGCCTTGCAAGCAATGTGACTTAGTGTAAGTTGCGGGATCTTGTATTACGGAACGAGTAAAAAGACTTGCCGGTAAACGAGATTGAAATAGGTATGCGGATACTGACGATCGAATCTCAGGCAAGTAACATACCGTAGGACAAAGGGAATGACATACGGGAGTATATGAATCCTTGGCATTGAGGTTCAAACGATAAGATCTTCGTGGAATATGTAGGATCGAATATGGGCATCTAGGTCCCGCTATTGGATATTGAGCGAGGAGTATCTTGGGTCATGTCTACATAGTTCTCGAACCCGCAGGGTCTGCACACTTAAGGTTCGACGTTGTTTTATGCGTATTTGAGTTATATGGTTGGTTACCGAATGTTGTTTGGAGTCCCAGATGAGATCACGAACGTCACGAGGGTTTCCGGAATGGTCCGGAAATGAAGATTGATATATAGGATGACCTCATTTGGTTACCGGAAGGTTTTCGTACATTACCGGAAAAGTTTCGGGCTCATCGGTAGTGTACTGGGAGTGCCGGGAGGGGTGCCGGGGACCATCAGGAGGGGTGTCACGCCCCAAGGGGTCTCATGGGCTATGCGAAGAGATAAACCAGCCCCAAGTGGGCTGGAATAAGTTCCCACTAAGGCCCATAAGGTTTGAGAAGGAAAAAACACAAGGTGGAAAGAGTTTCCAAGTGGGAAGGTGGAATCCTACTCCAAGTAGGATTGGAATAGGACTCCTCCACCTCCAATTTCGGCCAAATCTTTAGGTTTTGAGGCTGCCTCCTCCCCTCCCCCCTCCTATATATAGTGGGGTTTTAGGGCTGATTTGAGACAACTTTTGCCACAACAGCCCGACCACATACCTCCACGGTTTTACCTCTAGATCGCGTTTCTACGGAGCTCGGGCGGAGCCCTGCTGAGATTAGATCACCACCAACTTCCGGAGCGCTGTCACGCTGCCAGAGAACTCATCTACCTCTCCGTCTCTCTTGCTAGATCAAGAAGGTCGAGATCATCTTCGAGCTATACGTGTGCTGAACGCGGAGGTGCCGTCCGTTCGGCACTAGATCGGAACGGATCGTAGGACGGATCGCGGGACGGTTCGTGGGACGGTTCGCGGGGCGGATCGAGGGACGTGAGGACGTTCCACTACATCAAACGCGTTTCTTAACGCTTCTGCTGTGCGATCTACAAGGGTACGTAGATCGGAAATCCCCTCTCGTAGATGGACATCACCATGATAGGTCTTCGTGCGCGTAGGAAAATTTTTGTTTACCATGCGACGTTCCCCAACAGTGGCATCATGAGCTAGGTTGATACGTAGATGTAATCTCGAGTAGAACAGAAAATTTTTGTGGGCGGTGATGTGCGTTTTGCTGCCCTCCTTAGTCTTTTCTTGATTCCGCGGTATTGTTGGATCGAAGCGGCTCAGACCGACATTACTCGTACGCTTACGAGAGACTGGTTTCATCGCTACGAGTAACTCCGTTGCTCAAAGATGACCGGCGAGTGTCGGTTTCTCCAACTTTAGTTGAATCGGATTTGACCGAGGAGGTCCTTGGATGAGGTTAAATAGAAATTCATATATCTCCGTTGTGGTGTTTGCGGAAGTAAGATGCGATCCTACTAGATACCCATGGTCACCACGTAAAACATGCAACAACAATTAGAGGACGTCTAACTTGTTTTTGCAGGGTATGCTTGTGATGTAATATGGCCAACGATGTGATGTGATATATTGGATGTATGAGATGATCATGTTGTAATAGTTAATATCGACTTGCACGTCGATGGTATGGCAACCGACAGGAGCCATAGGGTTGTCTTTAATCTAACGTTTGTGCTTGCAAATGCGTTTACTATATTACTAGGACGTAGATTTAGTAGTAATAGCATGAGTAGCACGACAACCCCGATGGCGACACGTTGATGGAGATCATGATGTTGGAGATCATGGTGTCACGCCGGTGACAAGAAGATCGTGCCGGTGCTTTTTTGATGGAGATCAAGAAGCACATGATGATGGCCATATCATGTCACTTATGAATTGCATGTGATGTTAATCATTTATGCACCTTATCTTGCTTAGAATGACGGTAACATTATGAGGTGATCTCTCACTAAAATTTCAAGATGAAATTGTGTTCTCCCCGACTATGCACCGTTGCGACAGTTCTTCGTTTCGAGACACCACGTGATGATCGGGTGTGATAGACTCAACGTTCACATACAACGGGTGCAAAACAGTTGCACACGCGGAACACTCGGGTTAAGCTTGACGAGCCTAGCATGTGCAGACATGGCCTCGGAACACATGAGACCGAAAGGTAGAGCATGAATCGTATGGTTGATATGATTAGCTTAGAGATGCTTACCACTAAAACTATTCTCGACTCACGTGATGATCGGACTTGAGATAATGGATTTGGATCATGTACCACTCAAATGACTAGACAGATGTACTTTTTGAGTGGGAGTTCTTAAGTAATATGATTAATTGAACTAATTGTCATGAACATAGTCTAATGGTCTTTGTGAATTACGATGTAGCTTGCGCTATTGCTCTACTGTTTTTGTATGTTCCTAGAGAAAATTTAGTTGAAAGTTGAAAGTAGCAAACTTTGCAGACTGAGTCTGTAAAGCCGAGGATTGTCCTCGTTGCTGCGCAGAAGGCTTATGTCCTTAATGCACCACTCGGTGTGCTGCACCTCGAGCGTCGTCTGTAGATGTTGTGAACATCCGACATACACGTTTCTGATGACTACACGATAGTTCAGTACAAAATACTTAATGGCTTAGAAGCAAGGCGCCGAAGACGTTTTGAAACGTCACGGAACATAAGAGATGTTCTAAAGAGATGAAATTGTGATTTCATGCTTGTTCCCTTGTTAAAAGGTATGAGACCTCCGACAAGATTCTTTGTCCACGAAGTAAAGGAGAAAAGCTCAATCGTTAAGCGTGTGCTCAAATTGTCTGAGTACGACAATCGCTTCAATCAAGTGGGAGTTAATCTTCCATATTAGATAGTGATGGTTCTCCAGAGTCACTGCCACCAAGCTGCGATAGCTTCGTGATGAACTATAACATATCAAGGATAGGTACAATGATCCTTGAGCGATTCGCGATGTTTGACACTGTGAAAGTAGAAATCAAGAAGGAGCATCAATAGTTGATGGTTAGTAAAACCACTAAGTTTCGAGAAAGGCAAGGGTGAGAAGGGATACTTCGTGAAACAGCAAAACAGTTGCTGCACTAATGAAGAAACCCAAGATTAAACCCAAGCCCGAGACTAAGTGCTTCTGTTATGAGGGGAACGGTCACTGAGGCGGAACAACTCTAGATACCTGGTAGATAAGAAGGCTGGCAAAGTCGAAAGAAGTATATTTCATATACATGATGATTGATGTGTACTTTACTAGTACTCCTAGTAGCGCGAGGGTATTGGATACCGGTTCGGTTGCTAAGTGATTAGTAACACGAAATGAAAGTTATGGTATAAACGGAGACTAGCTAAAGGCGAGGTCACGATAAGTGTTGGAATTGTTTCCAAGGTTGATGTGATCAAACGTTGCACGCTCCCTCTATCATCGGGATTTTTGGTAAAACCTAAATAATTGTTATTTGGTGTTTGCGTTGAGCATGAACATCATCCGATCGTGTTTATTTCAATACGATTATTCATTTAAAGAGAATAATACTTGTTCTATTTGCTTGAATAATTACCCTCAATGGTTTATTGGATCTCGATCGTAGTGTTACACATGTTCATGATATTAGTGCCGAAAATACAAAGTAATAATGATAGTACCACTTAGTTGTGGCACTGCCACTTGAGTCATGTTGGTATAAAATGCATGTGGAAGCTCCATGCTGATGGATCTTTGTACTCATTCATTTTTGAAACGTTTGAGACATGCAAACCATACCTGTTGGTATAAATGCATGAAGAAACTCCATGAGAGATGAATCGTTTGGGCTCGCTTGATTTTGAATCACTTGAGACATGCAAAACATGCCACATGAAACAAGAGAGTAACTTGTTGGGAATAATACATTTTTGATGTGTGTAGTCCAACGAGTGCCAGGGCACGCAGTGGATATCGTTATGTTCTTACTTCACGGACGATTTGAGTAGATACAAGAGTATTTACTTGATGAATCACAAAGTCTGAAATATTGAAAAATTCAATTCTGTTTCAGAGTGAAGTTCGTTGTAACAAGAGGATAAACTGTCTACGATATGATCATAGAAATGAATATCTGAGTTACGAGTTTTGGTATGCAGTTAAGACAATGTGGAAATTGTTTCACAGTTCATGCCACCTGGAACACCATAGTGTGATGATGTGTTTGAACGTCTTAGCCACGCCCTATTTGATATGGTGCATACTATGATGTCTGTTATCAAATTACCACTATCGTTTATGGGTTATGCATTAGAGACAACCGCATTCACTTTAAATAGGGCACCGCGTATTTCCGTTGAGATGACACAGTATAGACTAAGGTTTAGATAAATCTAAGTTGTCGTTTCTTGAAAGTTTGGAGCTGCGATTCTTATGTGAAAAAGTTTCAGTCTGATAAGCTCGAACCCAAAGCGGATAAATGCATCTTCATAAGATATCCAAAACAGTTGGATACATCTCCTATCTCAGATCCGGAAGCAAAGTGTTTGTTTCTAGAAACGGGTTCTTTCTTGAGGAAAGGTTTCTCTCGAAAGAATTGAGTGGGAGGGTGATAGAACTTGATGAGGTTTTTGAACCATCACTTCGACTAGTGTGTAGCAGGGCACAGGAAGTTGTTCCTATGGCGCCTACACCAACTGAAGTGGAAGCTGATGATGGTGATCATTGAGCTTCGGATCAAGTTACTACAAACCTCGTAGGTCGACAAGGTCGTGTAATACTACAGAGTGGTATGTAACCCTGTCTTGTAGGTCATGTTGTTGAACAATAATGAACCTACGAGCTATGGAGAAGCAATGGTGGGCCCGAATTTCGACAAATGGCTGGAGGCCATGAAATCCGAGAGAGAATCCATATGTGAGAACAAAGTATAGACTTTGGACGAACGTGATGGTCGTTGGACTATTAAGTAAAGATGAATATTTATAAAGGAAGACAGACGATGATGGTGAATCGTCACTATTAAGAAAAGCTCGACTTGTCGCAAAGATGTTTCCCACAAGATCAAATAGTTGACTATGATGAGACATCCTCACTCGTAGCGATGCTAAAAGTCTGTTGGAATTATGTTAGTAGTTGCTGCATTATTTGTGAAATATTGCACATAGGAAGGCAAAAACATTGTTTCCTCGACGGTTTCCTTGAGCAAACATTGTATGTGATACAACCAGAAGGTTTTGTCGATCCTAAAGATACTAACAAGTATGCAAGCTCCAGCGATCCTTCAATGGACTGATGCAAGCATCTCGAAGTTGGAATATACACTTTGATGAGATGATCAAAGATTTTGGGTTTGTACAAGGTTTATGAGAAACTTGTATTTACAAAGAAGTGAGTGGGAGCACTATAGAATTTCTGATAAGTATATGTGGTTGACATATTGTTGATCAGAAATAATGTAGAATTTCTGTGAAGCATAAAAGGTTGTTTGAAAAGAGTTTTTCAAAGGAATGCCTGGATTGAGCTACTTGAACGTTGAGCATCAAGATCTATGGAGATAGATCAAAACTCTTAATAGAAGTTTCAACAAGATGCATGCCTTGACAAGTTTTTGAAGGAATTCGAAATAGATCAGCAAAGAAGGAGTTCTTGACTATGTTGTAAGGTGTGAATTTGAGTAAGACCCAAAACCCGACCACGACAGAATAAAGAGAGTAGACGAAGGTCGTCTTCTATGCCTTAGCCGTAGACTCTAAAGTATGTCGTGCTGAGTACCGCACCTGATGTGTGCCTTGCAGCAAGTCTGTTAAGCGGTACACAGAGTGATCCAGGATTGAATCACTGATCAGCGGTCAAAGTTATCCTTAGTAACTAAATAGACTAAGGAATTTTTCTTGATTATGGAGGTGGTTAAAGAGTTCCTCGTAAAGGGTTACGTCGATCCAAGCTTTGACACTAATCCGAATAACTATGAGTAGTGAAGCGGATTCGTATAGTAGAGTAGATATTTGGAGCATTTCTAAATAGGACGTAGTAGCAGCATCTATAAGATGACATAAAGATTTGTAAAGAACACACGGATCTGAAAGTTTCAGAACCGTTGACAAAAACCTCTCTCACGAGCAAGACGTGATGAGACCCCAGAACTATATGGGTGTTGGATTCGTTGAAATCACATGGTGATGTGAACTAGATTATTGACTCTAGTGCAAGTGGGAGACTGTTGGAAATATGCCCTAGAGGCAATAATAGTTAGTTATTATTATATTTCTTTGTTCATGATAATCGTTTATTATCCATGCTATAATTGTATTGATTGGAAAAACAATACTTTTGTGGATACATAGACAAAACACTGTCCCTAGTACGCCTCTAGTTGACTAGCTCGTTGATCAAAGATGGTCAAGGTTTCCTGGCCATAGGCATGTGTTGTTACTTGATAACGGGATCACATCATTAGGAGAATCACGTGATGGACTAGACCCAAACTAATAGACGTAGCATGTTGATCGTGTCATTTTGTTGCTACTATTTTCTGCGTGTCAAGTATTTGTTCCTATGACCATGAGATCATATAACTCACTGACACCGGAGGAATGCTTTGTGTGTATCAAACGTCGCAACGTAACTGGGTGACTATAAAGATGCTCTACAGGTATCTCCGAAGGTGTTCGTTTAGTTAGTATGGATCAAGACTGGGATTTGTCACTCCGTATGACGGAGAGGTATCTCGGGGCCCACTCGGTAATACAACATCACACACAAGCCTTGCAAGCAATGTGACTTAGTGTAAGTTGCGGGATCTTGTATTACGGAACGAGTAAAAGGACTAGCCGGTAAACGAGATTGAAATAGTTATGCGGATACTGACGATCGAATCTCAGGCAAGTAACATACCAAAGGACAAAGGGAATGACATACGGGATTATATGAATCCTTGGCATTGAGGTTCAAACGATAAGATCTTCGTAGAATATTTAGGATCGAATATGGGCATCTAGGTCCCTCTATTGCATATTGACCGAGGAGTCTCTCGGGTCATGTCTACATAGTTCTCGAACCCGCAGGGTCTGCACACTTAAGGTTCGACGTTGTTTTATGCGTATTTGAGTTATATGGTTGGTTATCGAATGTTGTTCGGAGTCCCGGATGAGATCACGGACGTCAAGAGGGTTTCTGGAATGGTCCCGAAACGAAGATTGATATATAGGATGACCTCATTTGGTTACCGGAAGGTTTTCGTACATTACCGGAAAAGTTTCGGGCTCATCGGTAGTGTACTGGGAGTGCCGGGAGGGGTGCCGGGGACCATCAGGAGGGGTGTCACGCCCCAAGGGGTCTCATGGGCTATGCGAAGAGATAAAACAGCCCCAAGTGGGCTGGAATAAGTTCCCACTAAGGCCCATAAGGTTTGAGAAGGAAAAAACACAAGGTGGAAAGAGTTTCCAAGTGGGAAGGTGGAATCCTACTCCAAGTAGGATTGGAATAGGACTCCTCCACCTCCAATTTCGGCCAAATATTTAGGTTTTGAGGCTGCCTCCTCCCCTCCCCCCTCCTATATATAGTGGGGTTTTAGGGCTGATTTGAGACAATTTTTGCCACGGCAGCCCGACCACATACCTCCACGGTTTTACCTCTAGATCGCGTTTCTGCGGAGCTCGGGCGGAGCCCTGCTGAGACTAGATCACCACCAACCTCTGCAGTGCCGTCACGCTGCCGGAGAACTCATCTACCTCTCCGTCTCTCTTGCTGGTTCAAGAAGGCCGAGATCATCTTCGAGCTGTACGTGTGCTGAACGCGGAGGTGCTGTCCGTTCGGCACTAGATCGGAGCGGATCGTAGGACGGATCGCGGGACGGTTCGTGGGACGGTTCGCGGGGCGGATCGAGGGACGTGAGGACGTTCCACTACATCAACCGCGTTTCTTAACGCTTCTGCTGTGCGATCTACAAGGGTACGTAGATCGGAAATCCCCTCTCGTAGATGGACATCACCATGATAGTTCTTCGTGCGCGTAGGAAATTTTTTGTTTCCCATGCGACGTTCCCCAACACCGGGTTCATGCAGTGCTTCGCGCCACCCGCATCGCCCAGACCGTGTCCGTCGGTGCTACCGGCGCGCGCCAGTCGCCGTCACCCGTGGTGAACGCTACTGATACGTCTGCATCGTATCTACTTTTCCAAACTCTTTTGCCCTTGTGTTGGACTCTAATTTGCATGATTTGAATGGAACTAACCCGGACTAACGCTTTTTCAGCAGAATTGCCATGGTGTTGTTCTTGCACAGAAATAATAGTTCTTGGAATGACCTGGAAATTTATGAGGATTTTTTGTGGAATATATAATAATACTGGCGCAAGAATCAACCGGAGATGTGGAGCGAGGAGCCCACAAGCCCAGGAGGCGCGACCCCCTGTCCGTGCCTAGCATGCTTGTGGGGCCCTCGTGGCTCCGCCACCTCCAACTCCAGCTCTATTTAGTCCCTTTCGCCCAGAAAAAAATCAAGAAAAGTCTTCATCGCGTTTTACTATACGGAGGCGCCGCCACCACCTGTTCTTCCTCTAGAGGGCAGATCTAGAGTCCGTTCTGGGCTCCGGAGAGGGGAGATCGTCACCGTCGTCATCACCAACCTTCTTCATCGCCAATTCCATGATGCTCTTAATCGTTCATGAGTCATTTCATCGTAGGCTTGCTAGAAAGTGATGGGTTGGATAAGATCTATCATGTAATCGAGTTAGTTTTGATGGGATTCATCCCTAGTATCCACTATGTTCTGAGATTGATGTTGCTACTACTTTGCCATGCTTAATGCTTGTCACTAGGGCCCGAGTGCCATGATTTCAGATCTGAACCTATTATGTTCTCATCAATATATGTGTGTTCTTGATCCTATCTTGCAAGTTGTAGTCACCTACTATGTGTTATGACCCGGCAACCCCGGAGTGACAATAGCAGGAACCACTCCTGGAGATGACAATACTATGTTCATGTATTCACTAAGTGCAAATGCTTTGTTCCGGTTCTCTATTAAAAGTCGAACCTTAATATCCCGTAGTTTCCATTAGGACCCCGCTGCCACGGGAGGGATGGACAATAGATGTAATGCAAATTATTTTCCATAAGCACGTATGACTATATATGGAATGCATGCCTACATTACATTGATGAACGGGAGCTAGTTACATATCTCCCCATGTTATAACTGTTGCATGATGAATGTCATCCGGCATAATTATCCATCACCGATCCAATGCCTACGAGTCTTTTTCTACTGGTCCTTGCTACTGTTACCGCTACTGTTGTCACTGCTGCTACTGTTACCGCTACTAGTGTCACTACTGGTAGTGCTACCATTGCTACCATTGCTATCACACTACTTTGCTACTGAAACTTTGTTGCAGTTCTAAGTCTTTCAGGTGTGGTTGAATTGACAACTCAACTGCTAATACCAGAGAATATTCTTTTTCTTCCCCTTGTGTCGAATCAATGAATTTGGGTTGAATACTCTACCTACGAAAACTGTTGCGATCCCTATACTTGTGGGTTATCAGCTGCCACCGGCCCCGAAGTTCAAGACCAACAAGGTTCCTCCCAGCCGGTGACCCAGCTGGTCGACGGCCGCACCACCACTCCATCACTGCCAGGCCTTCGGGATCGGCATTGCGTGCCCGGCCAGAGATGCCCCACGGCTGGCGCGTGCTTGCCATGGCCACCGAGCTGCTCCGTTACCGGCCTGCACCTGACCGCCACGACGACTGGCTCAAGCGCATCTAAGAGCTCATCGCTGCCGCCGGTGACTCTGTGGTGCTCTCCTCCTCGCCCCGACCCTAGCCGTCCTTGGCGAACAACGGGGAACAAGACGCCCCACCCCCACCCCCGCGACGTGTCATGGACCCCGAGCCCAGCCAGGATGCGCGACCCCACGCCCGGCCTCGTGAACCCAGGGCGGGACCCAGAGATGAAGCAAACTACCAGATGATCCCTCGTCCCCGCGCCAATGTATGCATGCCCCCGGCGCTGGAAATTCCGTGTAGTGAGCGCGCCCCACTCGAAGCAGACCCCGTGGAGCAACAAGACCCGGTGGCACCCACGCGTACCGTACCCGTTGGACCCGTGGGGTACCTCGATATCGCCCCCGAGCTCTACCCCGCTGCATGGCCCAGCAAGTTCAAGCCCGACCTGCCCCCGCGTTACGACGACAACCAAGACCCGGCTGAGTTCGTGCAACTCTACACGCTGAGCATCAAGGCGAGGGGAGGAGGCGACAAAAATCATGGCGTGTTAGTTCCCCATGGCACTCAAGGGTGGCGCACTCGCTTGGCTCCTCAACCTGCCGAAGGCGTCCATCACCTCCTGGGACGGCCTGCGCGAGCGCTTCATCGCCAAGTTCCATGGCACCCGCGACCGTGCCCCCAACGTGAATGACCTGCAACGCGTCAAGCAGCAGGAGGGAGAGACCCTGCACAAGTTCATACAGTGCTTCACGGTCATGCGCCTCAACATCCCTAAGGCATCAGACGAGTCACCAACCTCAAGATGAAGGAGGAGATCTCCATGAACGATGAAATGAGCACCACACTGGAGATGTTCAACTTGGCAAGCAAATGCGCCAAGGCTGAAGAAGGATGCCTGTCCCTCCTCGGGCCCCAAGCAACGGACCCAAAAGAGAAGAAAGTCAAAGCCAAGGAGGTGAAGCACAAGGCCCCGGTGGTGCTCGCCACCGAGCCTGAGGCGAAGCATGTCCGAGGGGGAGAGAGCCCGTCCAGAGGGGGGCCGGCATGCATTTTGCATGGCACCAGCGGCCATGATACCTCCGAGTGTCAAGAACTCCGTCTGGACCGTGCCGAACACTTCAACAGGCGCCCCGTACGGTTCGACCGAAGCCCCACGTGCGGACGAGGACGCAATGGGGGCCGCTGGGATGACCGAGAGCCGCGTCAGGGGTGGCGTGAACAGCCTAAGGAGGACCCCTGGCATAGCCAGCCTCAGGAGGACCGTTGGCATGATAACCCTCAGGAGAGGCAACAACGCGGTCAGCCTCGTGAGGCTCGCCCTCGGGAGTCAGGACTGCCCTTGTTGCCTTAGCCACCCAGGAGGAGGGATGAAGACAGGCAGGACGACGGGGCTGGTGAGTTCCAGGAGGCCAGGGCGGTTGCCTGCATCATGGGCGGCGCCCAGACCCCAACCTCCAACCACGCCTTCAAGCAGTTTTGCTCCGGAGGTGAATGTCGCCCTCCTGAGGCCAAAAGCAATGCGCACCTCAACTGGTACCAGACCACCATCACCTTTGACCCAAGCGACCAACTCAGGTGCTTGTTCATGGCCGACAAACTCCCAATGATGTGCACAGATGTCCCACAAGCGTATGGGATCGCAGCAGTTTTTGAGGGTAGAGTATTCAACCCAAATTTATTGATTCGCTCACTAGGGGAAGCTAAAGAATATTCTCAAATATTAGCAGCTGAATTTTTCAGATTCAACCACATCTGAAAGGTTAGTGTCTGCAAGAAAAGTATCAGTAGCAAGGTAGTATGATAGCAACGGTGCCAGAAATGATCTGTTGACACGACAGACTATTCCTAACTGTTGTATCAATGGCACCAGCACGTTGACGGGGGATTATTCTTGAGAACAATGCTTCCCCAGCTACGACTCCAACAAATTCTTGCAACAAGTAACAGCGGAGTAGTAAGGAACATCAGTAGCAGCAGTAGCAGAGTAACAAGTAACAGCAGTAGTGAAAGCAGCAGCAAAGTGGCCCAATCCCTTTGGCAGAAAAGCACAAGCCTAGGCAAAGTAACGTAGCGAGAACTAGTAGTAAAAGACTCGTAGGCAGCGGATCGGTGATGGATGAGTATGACGGATGTGATTCATCATGTAACATCTATAACACGGAGAGATAAGTAACTAGCTCTCGTTCGTCAATCTAATGTAGGCATGTATTCTGTATGTAGTCATACGTGCTTAGGGAAAAGAACTTGCATGACATCTATTGTCCATCCCTCCCGTGGCGGCGGGGTCCTAATGGAAACTACGGGATATTAAGGTTCTCCTTTTAATAAAGAACCGGACCAACGCATTAACACGCGGTGAATACATGAACTCCTCATACTATGGTCATCTCCGGGAGTGGTTCTGGCTATTGTCACTCCGGGGTTGCCGGGTCATAACACGTAGTAGGTGACTACAACTTGCAAGATAGGATCTAAAACACACATATATTGGCGACAACATAATAGGTTCAAATCTAATATCATGGCACTCGGGCCCTAGTGACAAGCATTAAGCATAGCCAAGTAGTAGCAACCTCAATCTAGAACATAGTGGATACTAGGGATCAATCCCCGTCAAGAACTAACTCGATTACATGATAGATCCCATCCAACTCATCACCGTCCAACAAGCCTACGATGAGATTACTCACGAACGATCAAGAGCATCATGGAATTGTCGATGGATAAGGGTTGATGATGACGATGGCGACGATTTCCCCTCTCCGGAGCTCGAAACAGACTCCAGATCTGCCCTCCAGATGAAGAACAGGCTATGGCGGCGCCTCCGTATCACAAAACACGATGAAACCTTCTCTCTGATTTTTTTTCAAGGCGAAACGGAAGATATAGAGCTAAGATTGGGGGCGGTGGTGCCACGTGGGCCCCACAAGCCTGCATGGCGCGGCCATAGGGGGTGGCCATGGCCTGTGGGCTTGTGGCCCACTGGCACGCCCCCTCCGGTGGATCTTTGCGCAGGTATTTTTCTTTTATTCCACAAAAAATCTCCATAAATTTTTAGGACATTCCAAGAAGTTTTATTTCTGCACAAAAACAACACCATGGCAATTTTGCTGAAAACAACATCAGTCCGAGTTAGTTCCGTTCAAATCATGCAAATTAGAGTCCAAAACAAGGGAAAAGAGTTTGGAAAAGTAGATACGACGGAGACGTAACATGGACCCTGACCATCAGCAACGTCCTCGTCACCAAGACCCTCATTGATAGTGGAGCAGGGCTAAACTTTCGCTCAGTTGAGACCTTAGAGAAACTCCAGTTGCCGTACGAACATCTCATGCCAACCAAGCCCTTCTCAGGAGTAACAGAGGGGTCCACCGTGCCCATTGGGCAAGTGCATCTGCCCGTCACCTTCGGCGAGTGCAAGAACTACCACACTGAGATCATCGTCTTCGACGTCACGCACATTCACCTGCGATACAACGCAATCCTCGGGTTCCAACGGTCGCCAAGTTCATGGATGTAATCCACCATGGTTACAATGTCCTCAAGATGCCAGGGAGCGGCAGCGTCATTACCATCCCCTGTGACGACAAGGATGTCAAGTGTACACTTGAGCACGCCTACCGCGCGGCAGCGGAAGAACGCTCGGACGACGAAGAAGACGAGCTGCATCACGAGGACCCATGCAAGATGAAGAAAGAGATCCTCCCCACGGAGCGCCTCGGGGCTTTGGGCTCCGTGTCGGGGGATGGGGCCGTGCCCCCCATCACATAGAAATGTGCGCTCGGCTCCCCCCTTGGGTCAGGGTTGGGGGTGGCGTTCGAGCACATCCCGCGAATCCATCATCAGAGGATTCCAAGAATTTCGAGAGGCCCAGGCCATGCGACGCGGTGACTGCACTGCACCACCAATCGAAGTCGCTGTCGTCGACAGGGTTTACCGGCCCCGCATCTGCATCAACGCGCCCGCAACCAACATAGCCGTGACATACGGCACCTTCTGGCCTATGCTGGTGATGACCCACAAGTATAGGGGATCAATCGTCATCCTTTCGATAAGTAAGAGTGTCGAACCCAACGACGAGCAGAAGGATCTGACAAGTGGTTTTCAGCAAGGAAATATCTGTAAGCACTGAAATTATCGGTAACAAGTGATTGTATGGTGAGATGATTCGTGGCAAGCAACAAGTAACAAAAGTAGTAACGGTGCAACAAAGTGGCCCAATCACTTTTTTAGCAAGGGACAAGCGTGGACAAAGTCTTATAGCAGGAAAAACGCTCCCGAGGACACACGGGAATTTTTGTCATGCTAGTTTTCATCATGTTCATATGATTCACGTTCGTTACTTTGATAGTTTGATATGTGGGTGGACCGACGCTTGGGTACTGCCCTTACTTGGACAAGCATCCCACTTATGCTTAACCCCTCTCGCAAGCATCGCAACTACGAAAGAAGAATTAAGACAAAGTCTAACCATAGCATTAAACTAGTGGATCCAAATCAGCCCCTTACGAAGCAATGCATAAACTAGGGTTTAAGCTTCTGTCACTCTAGCAACCCATCATCTACTTACTACTTCACAGTGCCTTCCTCTATGCCCAAATAATGGTGAAGTGATATGTAGTCGACGTTCACATAACACCACTAGCGGAAAAACAGCATACAACACATCAAGTTACCGAACAAATACCAAATTCACATGACTGCTATTAGCATGACTTATCCCATGTCCTTAGGAACAAAAGTAACTACTCACAAAGCATAATCATATTCATGACCAGAGAGGTAATGAGTAGCATCAAGGAGCTGAACATAAAATCTTCCACCAAATAATCCAACTAGCATCAACTACAAAGAGTAATCAACACTACTAGCAACCTTACAAGTACCAATCGGAGTCGCGAGACAGAGATTAGTTACAAGTGATGAACTAGGGTTTGGAGATGAGATGGTGCTGATGAATATGTTGATGGTGACGAGTCCCCTCCGATGAGAGGAGTGTTGGTGATGACGATGGCGACGATTTCCCCCTCCGGGAGGGACGTTTCCCCGGTAGGATCATCCTGCCGGAGCTCTAGATTTGTTCTGCTCGAGTTCCACCTCGTGGTGGCAGCGAATCCACGAAAAAGCTCCTACTCGATATTTTTTTCGGACGAAACCCTTCATATAGGTGAAGAGGGGGGGCAGTGGGCCAGCAGACTGCCCACAAGCCCCCTAGGCGCGGCCAGGGGGTGGTCGCGCCTAGGAGGCTTGTGGTCACCTGCTGGCGCCCCTCTGGTGCTTCTTCGGCCGAGTATTTTTTATAAATCTAGAAAAAAATCATCGTTGATTTTTACGGCGTTTGGAGTTGGGCAGAATAGGTATCTCAAAGATGCTCCACTTTCAGGCCAGAATTCCAGCTGCCGACATTCTCCCTCTTCTTGTAAACCTTGCAAAATAAGAGAGAAAAGGCATAAGAATTGTACCGTGAAGTGAAATAACAGCCCAAGAAGCGATAAATATCAACATGAAAACATGATGCAAAATGGACGTATCAACTCCACATGTTTAGGGAGAGAGGTGTCGACAAAACAAAATACGAACATGCATGCATCATGATCATGATCAGAACAGCAATACCAACATATAATCTCTCATGCTAAAGTGACAATTCCTTCACAAAGTAAAGTATGGATCAAGAACCTTACCGAGAAGTAACAACCGATAGCCTTTAGTCATTTACGCAATTGCAATTTATCACAACATCAGAAGGAGTCAAATAAGAGCTTGTAAAGCAAATCCACATATACTCAATCATCCTTTTGTTCTCTACAATTGCTACAACTCACGTGGTATTCATGAGATCAAAGTTTCAGCTGGACACACAGAAAGATAGGGGCTTATAGTTTTGCCTCCCAACAGCTTACCTCAAGGGTAATGTCAACAATAATAATTCATGAATACTTACTTCCAAGTTGACATATGAATATAGATCTTTCCCAAGCATATGGCGTTAGCCAAGATAAAGGAGAGACAAGGAATTGGTGAAGATCACCATGACTCTTTCAAGGGCAAAAAGTGGTACAAGATAGGCCCTTCGCAGAGGGAAGAAGAGGTTGTCATGCACTTTTGAGGTTTGGATGTGTGTCCTCTTAGTGCGGAGGAACGCCACTTTATATTGCCTCCTGTGATAAAGAACTTTATTATGCAGTCTGTCTCTTTTATGTCTTCCTCATCACAGGTTCGTACAAATCTTATTTTCCACACACTAATAGATCATACATATTAGAGAGAAATTTTTATTGTTTGCACCGATGACAACTTACTTGAGGGATCTTATTCAATCCATAGGTAGGTATGTTGGACTCTCATGGCAAAACTAGGTTGAAGGTTTGTGGATGCACAAGTAGTATCTCTACTTAGTGCGGGAGGTTTGGCTAATATGAGGTGGAAGCAATCGTCACATGCTAAGGGATCTCTAATCATATAACATTGTTCGGAACCAAGCAAACACAATTCATTACGTTGTCTTCCTTGTCCAACAACTACTTCTAGGCATGCAATAGTTTAGTGAGTATTCACAATCATAGGTCATGTCAGAGATAATATATTTATATGTGAACCTCTCCTTCTTTATCACTTGCTATTAATTGCAACGATGACCAAGGTCTACGTTTGTATACCCTCAACAAGTTTCAATCATCATTCTTTTTATATGTGAAGCCATCACTTCCCATAAGATCATTACATGATCTTTCATGCTTTTGTTATTTTCTCAATCTATTGATCATGGCAAGAGGCAAAGCCCTTCAACTAAGACACTCTTTATTATATGGCTCACCATCTCGAATACATCGGGGGTGACACAAAGCAAAACTCAAGACTAAACACTAAGACTTTTAATCTACTAGAGAAAGAGAAAACTCCAAAAGGAAAACTAAAACAAAGGTAAAGGCAAAAGATGTGATGGCGATATGACACCGAGGAAACTCCCCCAAGCTTGGCACAAGCCAAGGGGACTGCCCATACCAATGCTCAGTTGTCTTCCTTTGGTGGTGATGGTGGTGGAGTTGTTGCAACATGGGCTTGATCCTCCGTCTTCCAAGGCATAGGTGCTCCATCATGGAAAGATGAACGAGTCTCCAGAATCCTGAAATCTGCAGCCAACCGTATTGATTTAAATCTAGACTCATACTCACAGTTCTGGTTCTGCAGGTCATAGATCTGGGCCTGGAGTTGATCAATCATGTCATGGAGCCTGGAGAGGTGCTTCCCAATGTCACTGGCATCAATCATGTGCTTGTTGGTGAACTCCGTGATCATCATGTGGTTGGCGTTGAGTCCATGCTCCACCATCCCTTGGCACTTGAAGACTTGTTGCTCCATTGCTTCGAGCCTCGTCTCCACGCTTCAGGTCTTCTTGGGCCCCTCAACATCACAGATGTGCAACATCCCCTCACGCATCTCGATAGATTAAGGGTGTTGCAGCACTCCCGTGAGGTAGGGATTGATGACCTTCTCGAAGATCTTGTCCTTCGGAGCTTTTCGAGAAGTCATAGCGATCTAGATCTGCAACAGAAACAGGCTCGAAACAAAAAACAGAGGAAATCTGCATGATATAGGGGTCAGACCTCACGGGAGAATATATATTGATTTTTTTCAGACCAAAAGGAGTACTCCGCACGAAAACGGAGTCTAGGAGGCGCACGAGGTGGCCACAAGCCCCCCAGGCGCGGCCAGGGGGTGGGCCCGCACCGGGCAGGCTTGTCGCCTCCTCGCGCACTTTCCGGACTACTTCCAATTTTTTTATTTTTTCAAATATTCCAAAACGGAGAAAATTTCCTACTGGAAAAGTTTTGGACTCTATTTTCTTACCGAATCACATACCTCTTCGTTTTCGGAGTCTGAAACAGGCTGATAAATGTCCCTTAGGTATTCTTACAGAGTTATGGTATTGATGATATTGCTTTCAAAATTTATGGGAGTACCTGAGATATAATGCTCGATTCTCTGCCCATTTACAACTCCCGAACAATTACCTTCCGTGTTGTTGATCTTGATAGCACCGGAACGATATACTTCCTCAACAACATAGGGACCTTCCCATTTAGGGAGAAGCTTGCCTGCAAAGAATCTTAAATGAGAGTTATATAGCAAGACATAATCACCTACATTGAACTCACTCTTTTGTATCCTCTTATCATGCCATATCTTTACCTTCTCTTTGAACAACTTGGCATTCTCATATGCATGAGTTCTCCATTCATCAAGCGAGCTAATATCAAATAACCTCTTCTCACCGGCAAGTTTGAAATCAAAGTTGAGCTCTTTGATTTCCCAATAAGCTTTATGCTCTAGCTCAAGAGGTAGATGACATGCTTTACCGTACACCATTTTGTACGGATACATGCCCATGGGATTCTTAAAGGCAGTTCTATAAGCCCACAGTGCATCATCGAGCTTCTTAGACCAATTCTTTCTAGACCTGTTGACAGTCTTTTGCAGAATTAGTTTAATCTGTCTATTGCTTAGCTCTACTTGACCACTGGACTGAGGGTGATAGGGACACGCAATTCTATGGTTGACATCGTACTTAGCAAGTGTTTTACGGAAAGCACCATGAATGAAATGTGAACCACCGTCGGTCATCAGATATCTAGGGACTCCAAATCTAGGGAAAATAACTTCTTTACACATCCTGATAGAAGTGTTATGATCCGCACTACTAGTGGGGATAGCTTCTACCCACTTAGTGACGTAATCAACAGCAACTAGGATATGAGTATACCCGTTAGATTTTGGAAAAGGTCCCATATAATCAAAGCCCCAAAGATCAAATGGTTCAATGACAAGTGAATAGTTCATAGGCATTTCCTGACGTTTGCTAATTTTACCTATTCTTTGACATTCATCACAAGACAAGACAAACTTACGGGCATCCTTGAAGAGAGTGGGCCAATAGAAACCTGATTGCAATACCTTAAGTGCAGTTCTATCTCCCGCATGGTGTCCTCCGTAGGCCTCGGAGTGACACTTCTGTAGGATCTGTTCATGTTCAAGTTCAGGTACACAATGTCTAATAACACCATCTACTCCTTCCTTATAAAGGTGAGGATCATCCCAAAAGTAGTGTCTTAAGTCAAAGAAGTAGCTCTTATTTTGCTGGTATGTAAAACTAGGTGGTATATATTTGGCAACGATATAATTTGCATAATCAGCATACCACGGTGCACTACGTGAAGCATTGATGACATTCAATTGCTCACCGGGAAAGCTATCATCAATAGGTTGTGGGTCATCAAGAACGTTCTCCAACCTAGACAAGTTATCTCCTACGGGGTTATCAGCACCCTTCATGTCAACAATGTGCAAATCTAATTCTTGTAGCAAGAGAACCCATCTGATAAGTCTAGGTTTAGCGTCTTTCTTCCCCATAAGATACTTAATAGCAGCATGATCAGTGTGAATAGTGACTTTGGAGTCAATTATGTAAGACCTGAACTTTTCACATGCAAACACGACTGCGAAGAATTCCTTTTCCGTAGTAGCATAGTTTCTTTGGGCACTGTCTAGAGTTTTACTAGCATAATGAATAACATTCAACTTCTTATCAACTCTTTGCCCTAGAACAGCACCAACAACATAATCACTAGCATCACACATGATTTCAAAAGGCAAGTTCCAATCAGGTGGTTGAACAATAGGTGCCGTTAACAAAGCCCTCTTAAGTATTTCGAAAGCTTCCTCACAATCATCGTCAAATACAAAAGGAATATCCTTTTGCAAGAGATTGGTAAGAGGCCTAGAAATCTTAGAGAAGTCTTTAATGAACCATCTATAGAAACCAGCATGACGAAGGAAACTTCTAATACCTTTGATATCTGTGGGGTACGGCATTTTCTCGATTGCATCAACCTTAGCCTTATCAACTTCAATACCTCTTTCAGAAATTTTATGTCCTAAGACGATGCCTTCATTAACCATAAAGTGGCACTTCTCCCAATTCAAGACAAGATTGGTGTCTTTACATCTCTACAAGACTCGATCAAGGTCGCTGAGGCAATCATCAAAGGAAGACCCATAAACGGAGAAGTTATCCATGAAAACCTCAACAATCTTTTCACATAAGTCAGAGAATATAGCCATCATACATCTTTGAACAGTGGCGGGTGCATTACATAAGCCAAAAGGCATACGTCTATAAGCAAAGGTACCGAAAGGGCAGGTGAAAGTGGTTTTCTCCTAATCAGATTGTGCAACTGGTATTTGGGAGAAACCAGAATAACCGTCTAGGAAGCAGAACTATGTGTGATTAGACAGTCTTTCTAGCATTTGCTCGATAAAAGGCAAAGGGTAATGACCTTTCCTAGTGGCTTTATTCAATTTCCTAAAATTGATCACCATCCTATAGCCAGTAATAATCCATTGCGGGGTCAATTCATCCTTATCATTAGGGACAACGGTAATACCTCCCTTCTTAGGAACGCAATGCACCAGACTCACCCAACCGCTATGAGCAACAAGATAGATAATACCCGCGTCAAGAAGCTTTACGATTTCTTTTCTTACTACTTCTTTCATCTTAGGATTTAATCTCCTTTGACGATCAGCAACTGGTTTGAAATCAGGATCGGTTTTAATCTTGGGCTGGCATAGAGTGGGACTAATGCCCTTAATATCATCAAGAGTATATCCAATAGAAGCACGGTGCTTCCTTAGAGTTTTTAGTAACTTCTTTTCTTCATGCTCTGAGAGGCTAGCACTAATTATTACAGGATATATCTTTTTCTCATCAAGATAAGCATACCTAAGAGTATCAGGCAACTGTTTAAGCTCGAACACAGGATCACCCTTTGGTGGGGGTGGATCCCCAAGTAGTTCAACACGCAAGTTATTCTTAAGTATAGGATATTGTTCTAAGACAACTCTATCTATCTCATCCCTTTCATCCATATGCATATCATTTTCATGCTCAAGCAAGTATTGCTCTAAGGGATCAGTAGGAGGTACGGCAATAGAAGCTAAGGCAATAGTTTCATCCTTACTAGGAAATTCCTTTTCATGAGGTTGTCTACCAAACTTGGAGAAATTGAACTCGTGTGACACACCGTCAAAGCCAACAGTGACAGTTTGCTTCTCACAATTAATATGAGCATTGACGGTATTGAGAAAAGGTCTACCAAATATGATGGGACAAAATCTATCTTGTGCGGTAGCAAGAACGAGGAAATAAGTAGGATACTTCATTTTACCACACAAGACTTCAACATCCCTATCAATTCCCACACGGCAGATAATATCTCTATTGGCAAGCTGAATAGTGACATCAATAGGCTCTATCTCAACTGGTGCAATCTCGTCTTTGATTTCATCATATAAGGATTGAGGTATTGCACTAACACTAGCACCCACGTCACATAAACCATGATAACAATGATCTCCTATCTTAACAGAAACAACGGGCGTGCCAACAACAGGCCTATGTTTGTCTCTAGCGTGAGGTTTAGCAATTCTAGAAGTGAATATTATGTCCCTCAACATCGTAGGACAGAAGATCTTTGATAATAGCAATGCTAGGTTCAACTCTAATTTGCTCACAGGGTGTAGGTCTTCTAATGTAGCCTCTATGTATCACAGTTGAAGCTTTAGAATGATCCTTTATCCTTACAGGGAAAGTAAGCACTGGGAACAACAGGATCATTATAGGCAATGACTCTCTCTTCAGCTGGAGTGGGTTTAACTACATTGACTTCTAAAGGAGGATGATATTTAAACCACTTCTCTCTGGGGAGATCAATATGAGTAGCAAATGATTCACACAATGAAGCTACTATCTCAGAGTCAAGTCCATACTTAGCGCTAAAGTCACAAAAAGTATTTGTATCAACAAAGGATTTAACGCAATCAAATGTGAAATTCATACCTGACTCCTTACCTTCTTCAAACTCCCAATATTCAGAGTTGCGTTTAATTCTCTCCAATAAATTCCATTCGAAGTCAATATCTCTCTTCATAAAAGAACCGGTACAAGAAGTATCAAGCATGGTGCGATCATCGTGAGAAAGCCGAGCATAAAAGTTTTGAATGATAATTTCTCTCGAGAGCTCATGATTGGGGCATGAATATAACATTTATTTAAGCCTCCCCCAAGCATGAGAGATGCTTTCTCTGTCACGAGACCAAAAATTCTAAATATAATTCCAATCACGATGTACTAAATGCATAGGATAAAACTTTTGATGAAATTCCAATTTCAACCGATTGTAGTCCCATGATCCAGTATCATCACATAGACTATACCATGTCAACGCCTTATCCTTCGAAGATAAAGGAAAGACATTCTTCTTGACCTCATCCTCGGGCAAACCTGCAGGTTTAAATGACCCACAAGTATAGGGGATCAATCGTAGTCCTTTCTATAAGTAAGAGTGTCGAACCCAACAAGGAGCAGAAGGATCTGACAAGTGGTTTTCAGCAAGGAAATATCTGCAAGCACTGAAATTATCGGTAACAAGTGATTGTGTGGTGAGATGATTCGTAGCAAGCAAAAAGTAACAAAAGTAGAAATGGTGCAGCAAAGTTCCCCAATCCCTTTTGTAGCAAGGGACAAGCCTGGAAAAAGTCTTATAGGAGGAAAAACTCTCCCGAGGACACATGGGAATATTTGTCATGCTAGTTTTCATCATGTTCATATGATTCGCATTCGTTACTTTGATAGTTTGATATGTGGGTGGATCGGCGCTTGGGTATTGCCCTTACTTCGACAAGCATCCCACTTATGATTAACCCATCTTGCAAGCATCCGCAACTACGAAAGAAGAACTAAGACAAAGTCTAACCATAGCATTAAACTAGTGGATCCAAATCAGCCCCTTACAAAGCAACGCATAAATTAGGGTTTAAGCTTCTGTCACTCTAGCAACTCATCATCTACTTACTACTTCCCAATGCCTTCCTCTAGGCCCAAATAATGGTGAAGTGTTATGTAGTTGACGTTCACATAACACCACTAGAGGAAAAACAACATACAACACATCAAATTACCGAACGAATACCAAATTCACATGACTACTGTTAGCATGACTTATCCCATGTCCTCAGGAACAAAAGTAACTACTAACAAAGCATAATCATATTCATGACCAGAGAGGTAATGAGTAGCATCAAGGATATTAACATAAAGTCTTCCACCAAATAATCCAACTAGCATCAACTACAAAGAATAATCAACACTACTAGCAACCTTACAAGTACCAATCGGAGTCGCGAGACGGAGATTGGTTACAAGTGATGAACTAGGGTTTGGAGATGAGTTGGTGCTGATGAAGATGTTGATGATGATGAGTCCCCTCCGATGACAGGAGTGTTGGTGATGACGATGGCGACGATTTCCCCCTCCGGGAGGGAAGTTTCCCCGTAGGATCGTCCTGCCGGAGCTCTAGGTTGGTTCTGCTCAAGTTCCTCCTCGTGGCGGCACCGAATCCACGAAAAAGCTCCTCCTCGATTTTTTTGCGGACGAAACCCTTCATATAGCAGAAGAGGGGGCCAGTGGGCCAGCAGGCTGCCCACAAGCCCCCTAGGCGCGGCCAGGGGGGTGGCCGCGCCTAGCATGCTTGTGGCCACGTGCTCGCGCCCCTCTGGCGCTTCTTCGGTCCAGTATTTTTTATAAATCCAGAAAAAAATCATAGTTGATTTTTATGACGTTTGGAGTGCAGAATAGGTATCTCAAACTTGCTCCACTTTCAGGCCAGAATTCCAGCTGCCGACATTCTCCCTCTTCATGTAAACCTTGCAAAATAAGAGAGAAAAGGCATAAGAATTGTACCGTGAAGTGAAATAACAGCCCAAGAAGCGATAAATATCGACATGAAAACATGATGCAAAATGGACGTATCAGCTGGCTGGCTACCGACGGAAGTACCCGGACGCCAATGCCTTCATGCCCTTCGGGCTGGGGAACGCAACTGCCACCAACCAGAGGCTACAAAGGGTCATGCTCGTACCCCGCCTGCTGGGGCGCCGCGAGGCAAAGGAGGAGATTCTCGGGCCAAGCGAATGCCCCGATCCACGGGAGGCGGTGGACCCGTGAGGGTCGCGACCGTGGAGACAAGAGATCAAGGGACGACGACGCCTTTGATACTTCAGCGGCACAACCGCCAGGTGACTTTTTGTTGGCTGCTTCCAAGTAAATTTTTGGTTCACCCCGTGTGCGGGCACCCTCAGGGCCATGCGGCCTCCCCGAGCTCAGGACACTCCTGCGGATACTACTTTCGATTATGCATCATTTGGTTGTTCAATTTCACCCGTTCAGAATCCTAACGTTCTTCCTTGCTTATATTGTCTGGCAGTCAGCCCCCCGCTTGGGGGCTCCAGTCGAAGCTTGTCCATGCATATACGCAGCCTCGCTCCAAGAGAAGAAGAAGTCACCAAGGTTTGCCAATGACCAAAGCAAAATCAACTCAGTCCACCACTAACTCGGGGGTAGGGACACTCACGAGGCCGTAGCGTCCTCGCGACCTCCCATATACACCCCCGCCATGACACTCTCAAGTAATAATGAGGCTGAGGCTGTATACGCCCACGGCCCTCCAAGGACGCGGAGGGGTCCATCCCACGCCTAGTGGAAGCCCTATGCTCCGCACTGGGAAGAAGCTCAGTCCACCAATGACTCGGGGGTAAGGACACTCGCAAGGCCAAAGCGTCCTCACGACCTCCCATATACACCCCCACTGTGACACTCTCACGTAATAACGAGCCGAGGCTATATACACCCAGGCCCCCCCGAGGACATGGAGGGGTCCACCCCACGCCTAGTGGAAGACCTATGCCCCGCACTAGATACAGATAGGGGCAATCAACATAGTCCGCCAATGACTACACCCTTAGCTAGCACCAATGCGGTCCGCCAATGACTGTGCCCACAGTTGGCACCAACACAACCCGTCAGCGGCTACACCCTCGGCCGGCAAGGATATCAACACAGTCCACCCGCGACTTCGCTCACGCCCAGTACGTGGGGCAAACAGCTAAAGGTTCGGAGCTGCTCGCACGTCAAGGCGGACCCCTGAGCATCACGACTCTGGGGCCTAACTTTGCCCGTAGCCCCTTCCCCCTTTGGGCCGTCCTTGGTCGGTTCAATCGCAAGAAGGTACGCGCGGGGTGGGCCCTGCCGATGACTCGTACGTCAAGGGGGACTCCTGAGCATCGTGATTCAGGAGCCTGGACTACACCCGTAGCCCCTTTCCCTTTTGAGCCACCCTTTTCGGTCGGTTCAACCGCAGGGAGGTACGCGCGGGGCGGGCCCTGCCGACGCAGAGTGCTGAAGGAGTTCGAGAGTCTCAAATTATCGGCTTCTTAGGAGGAACATTTGAGTCAGTCATACGTCAAGGGGGACTCCTAAGCATCGCGACTCAGGGGCCTAACTACGCTCGTAGCCCCTTCCTCCTTTGGGCCGTCCTTGGTTTTCGATCGGTTCACTCGCAGGGAGGTACGCGCGGGGCGGGCCGTGCGACGCAGAGTGTTGAATATGTCCCAAATTTTGAAATCTTCACCGCACTCTCCTCATGAGGGCAACTCGCGCGTCAAGGGGGGCTCCTGAGCATCACAACTCAGGAGCCTAACTACGCTCGTAGCCCCTTCACACTTTGGGTCGTCCTTGGTTTTCGGTCAGTTCAATCGTAGGAAGGTACGCGCGGGGCGGGCCCTGCCTACGTAGAGTAACATAGTAAACATGACAGTAACAAGGTGTGGGGACCCCGACTTGGGTCGAGATCGCCGTGCTCAGTGATCCCAGAGATCAATGCTCATCGAACACAGATACCGAATAAAAGAGTCTTTCATCCAAGTACCGATTTTTACAACACATGACCGAATGGTCAAGTTCACCAGACAGGGCCTAAGGCCGTATCTTTCTGATACAACTAGTAGCATAAATCATACGGGATAAGCGGGTGCCCATGCCATCAAGCCTACACCGACAGTCATTCTGACTTGGAAGCGTCCTAGTTCGCAGGGGCGTCCCCGAAGATGTACTCATCTCCAAACTTTGGTCCCTCCATGTCTGGTCAATAACATAATCAGTGGCAAACCAATGAGTACTTTGAATGTACTCGCAAACAACCCATGATATGAACAATGAAAGTGAAGGATAACAATATCATGCATCTTTGGTGGATTTCATCGGGGTGGAATGATCATGAATATGCATCAAGTTAAAGAATTACTTTTGAAGAACAGGTTATAGATATCAATATATCTGCTGCTGAGCCATCCGGGCTCACCCTATATGCCAAGTCACCAAACTTGGTCATATCATTACTTTCATAACACCACCTTTTTAACACAACACACACACACTTGGTTTATGCGGAAACAGCTGGACGTAGTTTAAGAAGGATTACCCAACTATCCTTGACCGTGGACACGGCTATTCGAATAGTTTTACACTCTGCAGAGGTAGTACGCTGGACCCACGAGATCCGGAAAACTTCAGTGTCATCCACGACTCGCGGTATATAACATACCCGAGGTAAGTACCCGATCAATGTGTTTCCCCTGACGATACTAGACAAAGAGGTCCACTCGATTGGTACCCAGCCCACATGTTGTACGTCTTAGTCATCCTACCTGGCACGACCCCATCACGAGAGTGACCACACATCACTCCCGCCACTAGTAATGTGGCTCTTTGCTAGCAACGACCAGAGTAATTAACATAGCCCCGTCCCATAAGGGGTAACGTGGTCGTACTGGTAAGGTTGGTACGGTCGACACATCATAAATCTAATCCCATTTCCAAAACCATATTCACTCAAAGTACCCGGTGCACCACTTCACCAAAATTGGCCACCTAACTCATCATCACCCTCGGGCATTAGTGGCACCCGACGGGGTTTTCATAAACTCTTTGATTTATGTCATCAACATGCTCATGATAATACTACTTCTAACTTTACTTGTCAACATGATATTAGCATGACCCTCAAGTGGTAGGATCAAGCTCAATGCATGTGCTCCGGGGGAGCCATCGGTAAAATCATATCAACTGATTACCGACACTTATGATCATATGCAACGGAAATACTTGCTATCTTAACATGCAAAGTAACATATGCTCAGTCATGGTCAAAGGGCTGCTTGCCTTGGTTAGCTAGGTATCCGGGGTCTTCGATGTATTCCGCTCCGATTCCCTCATCACATGGATTTTCTATCGTCGATAAAACAATAAATAAGAAATAACTCATACAGAAACAGATCACAAAGTCATTTTAGAAAATGTTATTTATTACTAATAAATCTAAGTTGTCATTTTGAAAAATATTTGCCTCAAATTCTCTTGAAGGAACATTTTTAAAATTAACCAAACAGAAGCAAAACTATTCCAATTTAGTCTTTTTATTATTGTAAAACAGAATAGTTGTAGAAAAAATCATCCAATCATATTATTAAATACTACATATTTTTAGATGAATAACAGTTGAAATATTATATTTTTACACTCGCTAAATATTTTTATAAAAATCTTTGAAATCAGATTTTTTAAAATAAAGTAAAATGGGCTAAGCCCCTAGCTGGCTCGGCCTGGAGCTGGGCTGGCCCAAGGCCAGCCGACAGCCTGCCCACGTGCTCGCGCCGTCATGTTTGAACCTGACATGCGGAGCCCTTTGGTCAGTGGTTGTGGACAGCGCAGGGGAGGAGACTGGGCCACCGACAGGTGAGGCACACCTATCGGGGTCGTCTCCTACGTTCGGCCAGAGAAGAGGAGGAGTACGCCGGGGAGGCTGCCGACGGTCTCAGGCCCCAACAAGGACTGTAATGGGTTCGCCATGATGTCGCCTACCTACTGGTGGTTGGAACAACATCGGAGAGGTAGGGGTTTGCCGGGGACGAGGAGGCCGTGGCGGAGGAGTTTCAGGAGGTGGTTGAGGATGTGGCTAGAGACACGGAAATGCTCGAGCGAGTTGGGGGAAAGCTTCCTCGGGTTGAGGGGATCAGTTTGGTGGGTCGAGGGGCGTGGAGCGGTCGTGTATCCGGAGATCGACCGGAGCTCCAAGGCGGAGGGGCCTCGATCGATCTCACGCACCAGGGTTGTGCTGGTTTGCTGGGGTGGCTAGGGAGGTGCTAGTGGTCGTGGTGAAGCTATCTGAGGGTGCAGGAGTGAGGGGGAGGGGTATTTATAGGCCCGCGACGGTGAGCCAATTCGGGAGCGCCGGTGACTCACCATGGCGTGCATGGGGGTGTAGAGAGGGGCATGGGTTGAAACCACGGTCTCATGACATGGTTTTGGACTGCCAGAACCATCTGCTGCAGAGGAAGAGAGGGAGGAGTCGAGCATCCATGGCCGCGCAACCTTGGCCGGTTCTAGTGCGCGGGGGCACGCGTGCACGAGCTCTAACGCGGTGGAGGAGGGCCCTAAGGGTTGCTCGACGCAGAGGGGTTGTCGTGGAAGAGTTTGGGCACATCGGGGGAGGATGGAACTGGCCGAGAGCGTCGCCCCCACCTTGGTGGCTTCCTGTAACGCGCCCAGAGCGCAGTTTTGGCATGCCATAGCATGTTGGTGTGCTCTGAGGCACTATGGACATGTCTAGCATGCCCTGGCACTGGCTAGGAGTGTGGCTAGCCGTTTGGGTCTCGTGGGAGCTTCGGTTGGTCAATGGAGACAAGAAATATTGGTGCTGTCAACCTTGAGCTGAAGCCTAAATTGGAGTCTTTGGACTTTCCACTTTGAACCAGTGAGGGGCTAGTTGACTGGGGTTAGATATGGATACTGGCCACCTAATCTATGAGTTTGGAGCAAAGGGGTTGGGTTTAGCTATGGCTAAGGTGGTTTTTCCCTATTTGTCAGAAGGTGCTCGACAGTGGTTTGAGGGGGTTGCACCCCACCACTAGTGTTGCAACTTAACTGGTTTGGGTTTGGCGCTAAAACATGGGGTTTCACCAATTTTGAGCTCCATTGGACAAGTGTAGCTTTGCAAACTTGAGAACACTTCAATTTGACCAGATATGTCCCTTCCAAAGAGAGTGTGGGCAAACTAAGTCCCACAAATCCCATTTTTGGTGTGGAACCCTCATTTGAGGTATTAGGCACTGCTGGAAAGTTTCAACATCATTGGATAAACTTGTCTATGTCGAGTTGCTCTAACTTCAATCTGGACAGAAGGGGTTTTGGGGTTATTTGTGGTCCTTAATCACCTTGGACCAAGGTGAAACTTTATGTGGACACCAAATATGGCTTAGGGATACTACTGGAATTTTCTACGATTTTATTGAGAATATTTCATTTGGAAATATTTCAAAATGTGAAAATAGATAGAAATGGCTTCTGGGGTTTTAAGGCATAAAAGTATTTTTCCAAGTAGGAATACCAATTGTGGCCTCAGAAATGTACATGCAATTTAATTAGGAAAATAATTCTATTAATAATTATTTTGTGGTTTTAAGGCAGTAAAATGAAGTTAAAATCAGATCACCGACTTTCGGTAGAAACACTTCTTGCCATCAAGGGCATGTAGTGCAACTCAAAGTAGGGTTTTACCTTAATCAGAAACATGTAAGGGTTTTTGGAAATAAATCAATATTGTGAAATGGGGTTTTTCATCACATGATCAAACACACAAGCATACAATGACAATCATGGCCCTCACATCATTAGTTTCAAAAAAGTTTTAACAAGCTGAGATTTTTGCATTACACAGAAGTGGTAGTAAAAACAGGGTGTGACAGACCTATCCCCCTTACAAGAATCTCGTCCCCGAGATTCCTAAGCTAGGTGCTAAAAATGTCCGGAAACTCAGATCGGAGATAGTCTTCAAGCTCCCATGTTGCTTCGGCTTCGGTGTGGTTGTTCCACTGAACCTTGAAATACTTGATGGTGCGGCTTCTGGTGCAACGCTCAACTTCATCCAGAATGCGGACCGGCTTCTAGCGGTACGTGAGATCAGGCTGAAGGTCAATGGCCTGGTGGTCAATGTCCTTGTAAAGATCGGGACGATTTGGCGCTTGAAGACACTTCCAAAGTTGTGACATGTGGAAGATGGTGTGCACACCCGAAAGTTCCGGGGGTAGCTCCAACTGATAAGAAACTTCTCCACGCCTTGTCGTGATCTTAAAAGGTACAATGAACCTTGGAGCAAGTTTCCTTTAACGTGGAAACACTTGTTCCCTTGAAAGGTGTGACACGGAGGTACACCAGGTCTCCGGGAATGAACTCCACATCCCTGCGGCGAGAATCCGCATATCTCTTTTGTCGTGACTTGGCTGCTTTTAGATTCTCTCGGACTAGTTGCACCTTCTCTTCTGCCTTACGCAAAACTTCCGGCCCGAAAATCAGTCCTTCTCCGGTTTCGGACCAATTGAGCGGGTTGCGGCACTTTCGATTGTACAACACTTTGAACGGGGCCATTTGGAGACTGGACTGGTAACTACTGTTGTATGAAAACTCAGCGAACGGCAGACAGGCTTCCCATTTGGCTCCATGAGGCAAGACTCATGCGCGGAGCATACCTTCGAGTATCTGATTCACTCTTTTCGTTTGTCCGCCCGTTTTTGGGTGGAAAGCGGTGCTCAAACAGAGCTTGGTTCTGAGGGCTTCTTGGAACTTTTTCCAAAATCTTGAGGTGAACTGTGTGCCTTGGTCAGATACAATATCCTTGGGAACTCCATGAAGGCTTACAATACGCTCAGTATAGAGACTAGCCAACTTATTCCCATCATATGTGGTGTTTACAGGAATGAAATGGGCCACTTTGGTCCAATGTTCGATAATAACCTATATAGAGTCATGGCCTCTGCTAGACCTTGGTAAGCCGGTAACAAAGTCCATGCCTATCTTGTCCCACTTCCATTCTGACACTTTGAGAGGTTGTAGCAGTCCTGTAGGTCGCTGATGCTCAGCCTTGACTTGTTGGCACACGTTGCACTTGGAAACATAGGACGCTATTTCCCTCTTCATGCCATGCCACCAGAATCTTTCTCGGAGATCTTGATACATCTTGGTACCACCAGGGTGAATAGAGTAGGGTGTATCATGTTCTTCCTGTAGAATCAAATCCTTGAGTTCAGCCTTGTTGGGTACACATAAACGTTGCCCAAACCACACTACTCCTTGTTCATCCACCGATAATCCTGGGGCCTTGCCTTCTTGAATCTTCTTCCTGATGCCTTCAATGCTCTTATGACCCTTCTGGGCCTCCTTGATGTCATCCACCAGCGTTGGTTTGACTTTGAGGTTATCTAGGAATCCTGACTCTACTGGTTCCAACCCGAAGTTCTCCAATTCTTCATATAAGGTGGGTTGCCTTTCCTTGAGCATGACGTTCAAGGTGCTGGTCTTCCGGCTTAAGGCATCGGCCACTACATTGGCCTTACCGGGGTGATATTGAATGTTGAGGTCGTTGTCTTTGATTAACTCCAACCATCTTCGTTGCCTCATATTCAATGCCCTTTGAGTGAAGATATACTTCAGACTTTTGTGGTCAGATTATATTTCACATCGCTTCCCCAGAAGGTAATGTCGCCATGTTTTCAGGGCATGCACTACGGCTGCCAACTCGAGATCATGGGTGGCATAGTTCTCCTCATGTGGGCACAGTTGTCGTGACACATACACTACGACTCTTCCATCCTGCATTAGAACCCCACCGAGTGCAGTCCTCGAGGCATCAGAATATATCACAAACTCCTTGCTGATATCTGGAGTGGTCAATACCGGTGCGGTGGTTAATCTCTTCTTCAATTCTTGGAAGCTGGCTTCACACTCCAGCGTCCATTCGAACTTCTTGACTTTCTTCAAGAGCTGAGTCATGGGTCAAGCGATGCGGGAGAATCCTTCTACGAACTTGATGTAATATCCCACGAGTCCGAGGAAGCTCCTGACTTCCTTCACATCAATTGGCGATTCATAGTTGGTTACTGTAGTAATCTTGGAGGGATCAACTGCCAATCCACTTGTTGTCATGGTATGACCCAAGAATCCAACTTCGTTCAACCAAAATTGGCATTTGCATAACTTGGCATAAAATTGGTGCTCTCGAAGCTTCACCAATACTAACCTCAAGTGTTTCTCATGCTCTTCTTCGGACTTGGAAAAGATTAATATGTCATCAATGAATACAACGACAAACTTGTCCAGGTATTCCGTGAAGACCTTATTCATGAGGTAAATGAAGTAAGCTGTGGCATTAGTCAACCCAAAAGACATGACAGTGCATTCATACAGATCGTACCGGGTCATGAACGCAGTCCTGGGTATGTCCTGGGTCGGATCTTCAGTTGGTAATATCCAGATCGGAGGTCGATCTTGGAGAATACCTTAGCTGCATTTAGCTGATCGAAAAAGTCTTCAATCTTGGGGAGTGGGAACTTGTTCTTAATTGTGACCTCATTGAGAGAACAGTAATCGACGCAGAGTCGGATAATCCCATCCTTCTTGGACACGAAAAGAACAGGTGATCCCCAAGGTCACGCACTTGGACGAATAAATCATTTCATGAGTTCCTCATCCAGCTGCTTCTTTAACTCTGCTAGCTCTTATGATCCCATCATGTAAGGCTTCTTATAGATAGGCCTTGATCCAGGAACGAGTTCAATGATGAAGTTGATGTCTCGGTCAGGAGGCATCCCTGGTAGCTCATCAGGAAAGATGTCCAGGTATTCGCACACTATTGGCACTCCATCGAGTTCTTCCTCTGACAGACTGTTAACCTGTGGTACTTGAGTGTGTACTGGCTCAGAGACATACTTGACTTTCACACCTTGGTCACTTTTCATGGTAATGGCCCTGTTAGCACAGTCCAAGATACTTTGATGCTTGACCAACCAATCCATGCCGAGAATTACTTCTAGGCCTTGCGACTTAAGCACAATGAGATCCGCTGAGAAGCTCGTCCCATTGATAACTATCCCGAGCTTCCTACACCCTAGGTTGGTTCTCAAAACTGCTCCCGGGGTTTGAATTGCCATATGCCCACGAAGCAAGCTAGGTTCTAAACCACATTTTTCCGCAAACTTTTGCGTAACAAAAGAATGCAAAGCACCACAATCAAACAATACTGTTGCTGGGGTAGAGTTGACGAGGAACGTACCCAGAATGAAGTCCGGGTCTTCTTGTGCCTCTTCCGTGGAAATATGATTAATCCGCCCCTTCATGTGATACTGCTGATTGCGGGGAGCTTGATTCCTGCATAGTGCTCCTTGGCCTGGATTTGGCGCATTGGGGCGCTGAGCATCGGCTTTCTTGTTGGGGCACTGCCTGGAATAGTGCCATGTTTGTCCACATCTGAAACAGGTAACTTGCACTCGAAGATTGGTCTTGTTTCCACCATTGTTTGGCGGATTGCTTGCTGGCTTGGTGTTGACTTGCTGCTGAGGCTAGTAGTTCTGGCGAAATGTTGGATACTTGTACTGCTGCTGCGGATAGTTGGGTCTTGCTAGAGCTGGCTGCGATGGTCGTGGCTTCGTGTTACTTGGTCCTCCACTACCCATTAGCTTGCGCTTACGGGTGTCGTCCATGGCACGATGCTTGTCTTCCAACATAAGGGCCTTAATAACCAGATCGCTGAAGGTCCGACATTCACAAACAACTAGCAGATACTGGAGTGACTGTTGTAGTCGTTCCATAAAGCGTTCCACTTTGGCGGCCTCGGTGTTGATGTCCTCAGGCGTGTATCTTGACAGGAGGTTGAACTTCTGCAAATATTCCTTGATGGATCCACTGCCTTGCCTTAAGGCTCGGAATTCCCGCTTCTTAATGGTCATCATTCCGGGAGGAAGGTGAGCAACATGGAATCCATTTTTGAACACAGCCCAAGTGATGACTTGCCCTGCTCGCATGATCTGAAATCCATCCCACCAAGCTCTGGTAGTGCCTCCGAGACAGTGAGAAGCATAGAGAACTTTCTCACGATCATCAGTGCACTTGACCAGCGTGAGGAGGTCTTCGATAGTACAGATCGAGTCATCGGCATCCAATGGTTCAGTCGTCTCCGTGAATATGGGTGGCGTAGTTGGCATGAACTCAAAGAGAGTTGGGCGACCATTGCCATTCCCGTTCTGCGGTGGGTTGTTCACCAAGGCTTGAGCCAGCTGCTGAATAGCGGCATTGTTGGCTTGACGCTCCTCACAAAGAGCTTGAAGGTACTGATCCATGGTCAAGCTTTCAGGAGGAGGCGGCGGCGGTGGAACATCGTCTTGCTTATCATGGTGATCTCCATCTTGAGCTTCCCCTATGGTTCCCTACTGCTGACCTGAAGAGGCAGAGCCAGGGTTGCCGAAGGTGCTATTGCGAGTTGCATTCACCATCCTGTCAGGGGAGTAGATAGGTCAATTTGCCGAATTGGCTGAAATCATAAGGGATGATGCTCTACTAAAGAGGGGGTCTGGTGTTGTGCTAGTGTAAAAAATTTAAGCCAATGGTTTTGAAAAGAGCTACTGCATTATATTAAAAACAAGCGATGTAGTCGCTCACAAGCTGCCTAAGCCAGAATGCGACTTGCATCCAACAGGCTTACACAACACTCGTGGTTCATACAAACCGATACAAGAACTCCGATGATCGGGGGTACATCCTAATTGCCTATGCTGCTAAAGCTAAGCAGCCGACTGCGCGGTCTCATAAGAGGGTTTTGCGACATCTTCGTCTTCATCTTCATCTTTATCTTCATGAGTGATTCCCTTCTTTGAAGCAGTAGGAGAAGGAAGCGGACCATCACGGCGTCTCTTGGTTGGCGAGGTAGCGAAGAGTAAGGTGTACTCTTTCGCAGTGAAGTGACGACTCTGTAGAGTTGTGGCCTGAAGCGGTGGTATTCCTCCTCGGAAAGAAAAACCTGGTGGTCCTACTGGTCCTCCTTCCTTCTTCACCTTGCAGTTCTTCGTCTTCTCCGTGCGAAGCAGATCCTTGACTTGCTGCAGCTCTTGGCGAATCCTAGTTGACTCCTTGATCAAAAGGTGTGTCAAAGTGTCGGAGGAGAGACTGAAGTAGGTCTGAAACCTTAGTGGCGTCCCGTCCTTGGAAGATGGGTTGAGGGTCCAACTCCCGTCTACCCCATCCTTAACAAAAGGTAGGTGACGAGTAGATGGCTCCTCAGCCATCTCGGGAAGGATGTCGCGGAGTCGCACGAGCGCCTCTCGTGTTGCGGTCTCCACTGCCAACATCAGATCTTCCATCTGTGGACCTTCAAAGAACCAACTAGTCGGGGAGTCGTTAGCCTTCACCATCACGTCCACGTGATATTCCTTAGTGTCGGCGTTGACCCAGTGCTCGTGGTAGAGGAAGATGGGAGTGCGGCGTACTTGACACTTCTCGAGGCTATCACTCGAAAGCAGAGGAAAGCCCGTCTCCAGAAGCATCTCAGGTACGGCGGCCATCTACAAGATGTAGAGGAGAGAGTTAGAAAGTTTTTAGTGGGTGCAGAATCTCAGGTTAAGGTCTATGCGCACTAGTCGTCTCGGCTTTCGTCCATGCTACCTATGGCTTCCTATAGTCAGGATGGCTCTGATACCAGCTCTGTGGGGACCCCGACTTACGGGTCGATATCGCCGTGCTCACTGATCCCAGAGATCAATGCTCATCGAACAGAGATACCGAATAAAAGAGTCTTACATCCAAGTACCGATTATTAGAACAAATGACCAAATGGTCAAGTTCACAAGGCAGGGCCTAAGGCCAAATCATTCTGATACAACTAGTATCGAAATCATAGGGGCTAAGCGAGTGCCCATGCCATCAAGCCTACACCGACACACATTCTGACTCGGAAACATCCTAGTTCGCAGGGGCGTCTCCGAAGACGTACTCTGCTCCAAACTCTGGTCCCTCCATGTCTGGTCAATAACATAACCAGTGTCAAGCTAATGACTACTTTGAATGTACTCGCAAACAGCCCATGATATGAACAATGAAAGTGAAGGATAACAATATCATGCATCTTTGGTGGATTTCATCGGGGTGGAATGATCATGAATATGCATCATGTTAAAGAATTACTTTTGAAGAACAGGTTACAAATATCAATATATCTGTCGAGGGATGAGCCATCCGTGCTCATCCTATATGCCAAGTCACCAAACTTGGTCATATCATTACTTTCATAACAACACCTTTTTAACACAACACACAAACTTGGTTTATGCGGAAACAGCTGGACGTAGTTTAAGCAGGATTACCCAACTATCCTTGACCGTCGACACGGCTATTCGAATAGTTTTACACTCTGCAGAGGTAGTACGCTGGACCCACGAGATCCAGGAAACTTCCGCGTCATCCACGACTCGCGGTATATAACATACCTGACGTAAGTACCCGATCAATGGCTTTCCCCTGACGATATTAGACAAAGAGGTCCACTCGATTGGTACCCAGCCCACATGTTGTCTATCCGTTGACCATCGACTCTGGACAGTACCAACCATGTGGGGACCAACGGTGTGACTAGAACTCATAAAAACGGCATAGTCGTCCTACCTAGCACGACCCCATCACGAGAATGACCACACATCACTCCTGCCACTAGTAATGTGGCTCTTTGCTAGCAACGACTAGAGTAACTAACATAGCCCCGTCCCATAAGGGGTAACGTGGTCGTACTGGTAAGGTTGGGACGGCCGACACATCATAAATCTAATCCCATTTTTGAAACCATACTCACTCAAAGTACCCGGTGCACCACTTCACCAAAAGTGCACACCTAACTCATCATCACCCTCGGGCATTAGTGGCACCCGATGGGGTTTTCATAAACTCTTTGGTTTATGTCATCAACATGCTCATGATAATACTACTTCTAACTTTACTTGTCAATATGATATTAGCATGACCCTCAAGGGGTAGGATCAAGCTCAATGCATGTGCTCCGGGGGAGCCATCGGTAAAAACATATCAAATGATTACCGGCACTTATGATCATATGCAACGGAAATACTTGCTATCTTAACATGCAAAGTAACATATGCTCAGTCATGGTCAAAAGGCTGCTTGCCTTGGTCAGCTAGGTATCCGGGGTCTTCGAGGTCTTCCTCTCCGATTCCCTCGTCACACGGATTTTCTATCGTCGATAAAACAATAAATAAGAAATATCTCACACAGAAACGTATCACAAAGTCATTTTAAAAAATGTTCTTTATTACTGATAAATCTAAGTTGTCATTTAGAAAAATATTTGCCTCGAATTCTCTTGAAGGAACATTTTTAAAATTAACCAAATAGAATCAAAACTATTCCAATTTAGTCCTTTTTATTATTGTAAAACAGAATAGTTGTAGAAAAATTCATCCAATCATATTATTAAATACTACATATTTTTAGAAGAATAACAGTGGAAAAAATATTTTTTACACTGGCTAAATATTTTTATAAAAACATTTGAAATCAGATTTTTAAAAATAAAGAAAAATGGGCCAAGCCCCTGGCCTGGCTCGGCCTGGAGCTGGGCTGGCCCAAGGCCAGCCGACAGTGTGCCTAGGCATGCGCGCAGTCAGGTTTGAACCTAACGTGCAGGGCCCTGCGGTCATTGGCTGTGGACAGCGCTGGGGAGGAGGCTGGGCCACCGACAGGTGGGGCACACCTGTCGGGGTCGTCTCCTACCTCTGGCAGAGAGGAGGAGGAGCATGTCGGCGAGGCTGCCGATGCTCTGAGGCCCCCAACAAGGACTGGAATGGGTTCGCCATGACGTCGCCTACCTGTTGGTGGTCGGAACAACGTCGGAGAGGCAGGGGTTCACCGGCGGCGTGGAGGCCGTCACGGAGGAGTTTCGGGAGGTAGTCGAGGAGGTGGCTAGAGACACGGAAATGGAAGGGCGAGTTGGGGGAAAGCTTCCTGGGGTTGAGGGGATCAGTTTGGTGTGTCGAGGGGCACAGGAGCCGTCGTGTAGCTAGAGATCAATCGGAGCCCCAAGGCGGAGGGGCCTCGGTCGATCTCGAGCACCGGGGCTCTGTTGGTTTGCTGGGGTGTATAGGGAGGTGCTAGTGGTCGTGGTGAGGCTATCTGAGGGGTGTAGGAGCGAGGGGGAGGGCTATTTATAGGCCCGCGACGGTGAGCCGATTCGGGAGCATCGGTGACTCACCGTGGTGCGCATGGGGGTGCGGAGAGGGGATGGGGTTGAAACCACGGTCTCAGGACATGGTTTTGGACTGCCATAACCATCTGCTACAGAGGGAGAGAGGAAGGAGTCAAGCATCCGTGGCCTAACAACCTTGGCCGGTTCTGGTGCCGCTGGCACGCGTCGCACGAGCTCTAATGCATGGGAGGAGCGGCCTTGATGGTTGCTCGATGAAGAGGGGTTGTTTGGGAAGAGGTTGGACACCTCGTGGGAGGCTGGAACTGGCGGAGAGCGTCGCTACCACCTCGGTGGCTACCTATAGCGCACTCAGAGCACATTTTTGGCATGCCAAAAAATGCTGGTGTGCTCTGAGGCACTTTGGACGTGTATAGCATGTCCTGACACTGGATGGGAGTGTGGCTAGCCGTTTGGGTCTCGTGGGAGCTTTGGCTGGTCAAAGGAGACAAGAAATGCTACTGCTGTCAGGCTTGAGTTGAAGCCTAAATTGGAGTTTTTGGCCTGTCCACTTTGAACCTGTAAGGGGCTAGTTGACCGGGGTTAGATATGGATACTGGCCACCTAATCTATGAGTTTGGAGCAAAGGGGTTGGGTTTAGCTGTGGCTAAGGTCACTTTTCCCTATTTGTCAAAAGGTGCTCCACAGTGGTTTGAGGGGGTTGCACCCCACCACTGGTGCTGCAACTTAACAGGTTTGGGTTTGGTGCTAAAACATGGGGTTTCACCAAGTTTGAGCTTCATTGGACAAGTTTAGCTTTGTAAACTTGAAAACACTTCAATGTGACCAGATATGTCCCTTCCAAAGAGATTGTGGGCAAACTAAATCCCACAAATCCCATTTTTGGTGTGGAACCCTCATTTGAGGTATTAGGCACTCCTGGAAAGTTTCAGCATCATTGGATAAACTTTCCTATGTAGAGTTGCTCTAACTTCAATCTGGACAGAAGGGGTTTTGGGGTTATTTGGGGTCCTTAGTCACCTTGGACCAAGGTGAAACTTTATGTGGACACCAAATATGGCTTAGGGATACTACTGGAATTTTCTAGGAGTTTATTGAGAACATTTTATTTGGAAATATTTCAAAAGGTCAAAACAGACATAAATTGTTTCCAGGTTTTTATTCAAATAATTATAATGTAAAATAGGGTTTAAAATCTTATGTATGGAAAATATCTGTCCTTCTCATCATCTCCAAATTTAATCAGATTTTTCTAAGGCAGAAAAGTATTTTTCCATGTAGGAATACCAATTCTGGCCTTAGAAATGGACATGCAATTTATTTAGGAAACTAATTCTAAAAATAATTATTTTTGGTTTTAAGGCACTAAAATGAAGTTAAATCAGATCACCAACTTTGGGTAGAAACACTTCTTGCCATAAAGGACGTGTAGTGCAACTCAAAGTAGGGTTTTACCTTAATCAGAAACATGTAAAGGTTTTTGGAAATATATCAGTATTGTGAAATGGGGGTTTTCATCACATGATCAAACTCACAAGCATACAATGACAATCATGGCACTCACATCATTAGTTTTGAAAAAGTATTAACAAGCTCAGATTTTTGCATTACAGAGAAGTGGTAGTAAAAACAGGGTGTGAGACAAGGCGTGGAAAAAATTCAAGCATTCAATTATTACAAACCGTGACCAAGTTCATAAAAACGCAAATAAGTTGAACGCCTCCGCGAGGCATGATGTGCATTGCAGGAAAGTAACAAGGACAAGAAATCAGGAGGAGCCGCCACCGGTCGCCCCCTCCACGGGGGGCTGGTTGTCGACGTCAGAGGCATCGTCTTCCCCATCATCGGCTCCAGCGGCACGTGGAGACAAAGGAGCTGCGACGCGAGCGAACCTCCTGACCAACGCCTCCACAGGGCCCTTCACCGCCTCCGCACGATCATGAAGCTTAGATCGAATCTGGGGTCGCGAAGATGAAGGTGGCTGAAGACGTGAGTCGCAGCCACGAAGAAGAGGTCACGGCACTTGATGTCCAAGATCTTGTCCACCTTCACGACGGCAATCTCCAGGGCCGTTACGAGCCCCTTCGCGAGCGTGGCAAAGCCATCCTCCGGGGTGGCCAGAGGTTCATCGAACTCGTCCCGGCAGAGGAAGCGGAGCGCCGTGTGAAGCCTGAGCTCAACGTCAGGGAAGCAGGCCAGCTCCGCGATTTTCCTCTCCTCAGCCGCGGCGAGAGCTTTCTCCTGGGCGTCAAGGAGGGCCTTCCTTGAGGCGGCCTCCTTCTCCTTCTTTTTCAAGCGCGCCTCCTTCATGCTCAGGCTGCTCGCCTCCTGGGACAGCTCTCCCTCCCGGGCGGCGAGCATGGTCTCGCGGGATTTAAGCTCCTCCACCTGCAGGCGACGCTACTCAGCCGGCTTGGTTAGTCCTCCTTCAAGGAAGTTGAGGCGGGTTTCCACCTCTTAACAGTGTTCGACAACCGCCTTAACCTCCTTCACTGCTTTCTCATGCAAGGCACTGGCGTCCTCGGCCTCCCTCTCGGCGTTCCCCATCTCGTCGGCGACATTGCTCAAGGCGGTGAAGGCTGCGTTCAAGATACCTTGGGTGAACACCGAGGTCTTCTGGACCTCCTCCTAAAGAGCCTCCAGCGCAGGCGCGGGTGGTGCCCCCAGAGGGGCAGTGCCGTGAAGAACACGGGGGCCCCAAAGTCTGCTCAGCGATCGCGAGCAATGACGCTTGAGGAGCCTGAGGGCCCTCGTCGGCCTGCCCCCCATGCAACGGCGTCCCCACGGTCGCTTCTGGATGCTTTCGGGGCTCGGGGGGCGACCAAGGCCAGGGGAGACAGCCCCACGAGCATCCCCTTCCCCACATGCAGATGGCGGTGCGCTAATGAGAGTAGGCGGGGCGTCGGGAGTCGCCTTTGGCTTGATGACCGTCTTGTTCCTCTTTGCCACCAGCGAGACAACATCCGTGCACGACAAATAAAGGGGGGATCAGCCAAGCACGGACAATAGACGCGCAGGGCGTGCCTAGGCAAGTAGCTTACTCTTCAACATGGCACCATCTCTTCTTCCTCTTTGCATTGGCAATAGCAGAGGTGACAGGGACCTCCACGGAGGGAGGCGAGCTCGGCGCCATGGACCCCCCCCCCCCCCACCGACAGAGGTGGGGTGCGCCGAGGATGGCTCAGCCCTGAGCTTCCGGGAAGCAAGCACCCACGCGGACCGCATTGCAAGCAGGGTCGAAGCGGGCCCCCTGGAGTCACTGGCCAGGTGCGAGGAGGCCCCCATTCGTTGAAGACACGCATCACAGCGACCAGGTCATCCCGGTCGTCACAATGGTATAATGGACCCACGGCCTCGGGAAGGTCGCCAGGGTCGCCGCCCAGCAAGATCGCCATGACCCTACTCAGGTCATGTATGGGGAGGTTCCGTGATCGGAGCCGGAGCTCGTCGTCGCTAGTCTGATACTCCCACAGGGGCCTGGAGTGTGCTCGTAGAGGCGCCAGGCGTTGCGCCAGTAACTCCTTCACTATCATTCCTTCGGCCAGCCTCTTCGCACTGATGTTGCGGGGAAAGCGCTCCAGCACGGGCACAACCCGAGGGACATAGAGCTTCGCCGAGCTCCACGCGGAGGTCTTCTCCGGCAACTCCTTCGGCTCCTCCAACCGAGGGTTGGCATCGTTAAGGCACATAAGGACCCAGCGGTGCCGGAAGTTATCCACCTTCTTCCAGACCTTCAAGAGCACGTTGCCACTCTAAGCCACCACAAAGGAGACACATGCCGACAAATGAGCGCCGTCGTGCAGGCGCAAGCTGAAGAAGTGGCGGAGGAGGGCAACCGAAGGCTGCACACCAACGAAAGCCTCGTAGTAGAAATCAAAGACAGACAGAAGCAAGATGGAGTTGTGCTGGAGATGAAGGTCTTGGATCCCATAGTGGTCCAAGACAACGGTTTAGAACCGGGAGAAAAGCGGCACCAGCCCAGCGTAAATACCGTGAAGGAAGAAGGGGTATGGACGCCGGTCGCTCCTCTATGGCGCCAGGCCAGATCAGGGTTCGCCCATGCAAGCTGGACTCGGTCGTGGTCCATGGAAGCACGAGGACGAGATTCGTGTCCTTGGAGAGGGCGCAATCCAGGAGCAGAGAAGCCAGGCCTAGACCATGCCCGTTTGGTTTTTGCTTGCTGGCGGGCGCCATTGTTGAACTGGCAAGGAAGTATGCGGCGTTGGATCTGGGATGTGCCGGTTGGTGTTAGAGACCAAAGAGGAAGGGTGAGTACTGAAGAAGGAAAGCAATGAGGCACCGAAGCAACAATCAAGGCACCTAATAAGGGGGGCAGAGACACAGAACATGGAGGACCCGACACAAGCCGCGTGACATGTGTCGGCCTCGCCTAGAGGCATTTGAGGGCCCAGGGCGCCTCATGCTGCCCCCCTAGGCTCCGCCCCGAAGCCAACCCGAGCACTCCGCGGTCCCAGGGGCTACTGTCGGCGTTTTGGAATGGGGGTACCCAGACGTGCCTGCGTGTTGCCAAAGGCGGGCCCACCTCATCGGAATAAACCAAAAGGCTCGGCACCATTCAGGGTAAGGCCCTCGTGACGAGCCAAGCCTGACAAGGAGGAGCAGCGTCAAGACCCGCTGGGGCCTCCTCAGGACCCCTCCGGAGCGGCGGATATTCCGAGGCAAGGTCGGGCCTCAGGAGTCAATGGTGACGCCAGGAAAGGACAGGCAAGCAGCAGAAGTGGAAGGAGGCGGAAGCGTACAAGGGTTCCAAAGGCATCTTCCAAAGGTTTCCCTTCTGGTGCAACGAAGCCACTGCCGCACGCCAGTAGGGAAAACGTCATCCTCGGGCCAGTCCCTGCAGCGCGGACAGTTACTTTGCAGGCGATGACCATCTTTGGGAAGGGGAGCATGTTCCTGTGTTCCCCTTCAAAATTGGCCACTGTGGGATCCCTTCCCGTCGAAGCTACGAGAGCAGAGGACCCGGGCCTCCGCTATAAATTGAGAGGGTAGAACACTTGGTAGGGGAGAGTTCATTCGAACCGTATGGCAATACACCTAGCCACTTGGCCTCCGGAGGCTCGAGAACACTGTACCAATTCATCCACCACCTCCACGAGAGGCAATCCATGAAAAGCAGGAGTAGGGTTTTACGCTTCGTAGCTGCCCGAAACTAGGTAATCTGTTGTGTTTTGTGCTACCGTAAGCTGTTGTGTTCTATGCTACCGTCGCCATCAAGTGAGTCCCTTGTTGTTTCCATCGAGTAGTGGGTTAGGCGAGGCTAAGCAGGGAGAGATCTTCATACACGCCCCAATGTTCGAATCCTTAGTGTATTGCGGAGCCCGAAATCTGACAGGCGCATACCACATGAAGTCAACGAGCAGGGCACTGCGGAGTGGACCGTGCATCGCGGCACTACATCTCGAGGCGGCAACGCGTGGGTTGGGGCGACGGGGGGAAGACCTCGGGGCAGCGAGCAGGTCGGGGCGATGGCAGAAAGACCTCATGTGGCCGCGAGAACCGCGTGTCCCAGCACTATATCCCGGAGGGCCGTTGTAGCGGTGGCTTGTGTGTCATGGGGAGCGCGCCTCACGCCAATACGACCCAAAGGGGAGACGTAGCGGCAACATGCGATTTGGTGAAGTCGTGGCGAGAACTAGGGGGTGGCGGCACTGCGGCCTAAAGAAAAACAATTTTTCAAAGTTTTAGATGAATTGTGTGAAATTGACTATTTTTGATTAGGATTAGGAAACATTTGAAGATTTAGATCAAATTTGAATCAAAATCCCTTGGGTAACACCTCTAAGAGGAAATAAGTTAAATATACGATACATTTTGCTTATGCCCTTAAAAAACGTGTCGGGTATAGGCATGCACTCTTATAGTGCCTCATAACAGAGATTAAAGAAGCATATTGTTGGCTGGTGAAAATAACCCAATAGGCCGGAGTTGCGGTAATATAAAAATCGAAACACTTGAAGCATATAGCTATATACTATCATATTCTTTCGCGGAGAGAAGGTTCACTAACATGAGACAGTTCTGTAAGTTCATTTGGCTAACTGAACTTCAGCCACAAGTTACGCCACAAAGCGGAAGAGACCTATTGATCTGACAGTGAAACAAAATTTTCAAGCAACTGGTATTAGAGAGGAATCCTCCCCCCGTACATACGTATTTTGATCATTCCCCTATAGCCCAGCCCGTGCCATGCTATTCAAAAACATATATTACTACTAGAGATTTTGTTGGTCTCTTTATTGTCCCATTGAATTTTGCATGTATAATCCAAGTCATGCCGTTTTGCAACACATGCATGCAAGATACAATCGAACAATCACTACTTGTATTCAGATGATTTTCAAAAGGAAAATACTGATGGTCCTCCATGATGTATGGCCGTTTCATAAATAGATCATTACTCCCTCCGTTCCTAAATATAAGACCTTTTAGAGATTTCACTATAGACTAGATGCGGAGCAAAATGAGTGAATCTATATTTTAAAATATGACTACATACATCCGTATGTAGTTCATAGTGGAACCTCTAAAAGGTCTTATATTTGGGGACGAAGGGAGTAGAATTTTATCAGGAATGACCCGGTGTAAGCATTCCTCGTAACATTTACTTGTACCACGGAAAATAAATCTTTCTAGCCAATCACTTGTCACCAATATGTGCTTGTGTAAAAACAAGGAGGAATGGCTACCGTGTACCCAGATCAATATGCATGACTTACAACATGACATGCATATGGCCCTACCTTTTCATCAGGTTTGTAAGAAAAACTGGGAAAAAAGAAAAATGCCAATTTTAGAAAACTGTCGGGAGTTCCTAAGGAGTGCATTAAAAAGAAGGAGTGAGCTATATTGCTAGAGCTAGTGGTTTGGGGATGCCTTTCTAGATGGATAATGTCATTGAAAAAATACAATATTTACTTTTGCAAAAGTAAAAAATTCAAGGATCTTGGAAACTATCTTAGTAATTACTTAATTATTAAGAAGAAGAAATGAGATTAGGTGACCCGTATACATGGTGTCCGGGGCATCGACGATGCCAAAGTAGATGCCGAGGATGTGGCTGATGTCTTGTTGGCACCATCGTGACTTGGACTTGGATTTATGACTTATCTTCACTAGCGATGTCGGCATGGCCATGGACTCACCAAGCCCAAGGCGACGGTGGCCAAGGAAACCGTAGGTTCTGAGTGTAGGTGTCGGGCCTTATTCTTCCATGCAAACACCTTCTCACCTAGACCAAAAGGCGAAGTGCAGTGTTTTACCTTATGTACTCCAAGGACGGTAAAGCAACGTTAACACCCGACGACGGTCGTACGTTTACATGATACATGGTGTGAAGGACAGACGAGGAGCCCTAAGGAGTCCTACACCTTAATTAGGAACCATGTCTTGTACTATAGAGATGAGAGGATAGGGATGGGTGACATAAAAATGTTGCTAATACATGATTTTCTTGAAGAGGAACAAACAAATAATCAACAAAGTTGTATCGATAATTTCACAATGACAAGACTAAGTGTGATTGCCTCGGTGGCCGTGGGAAATTATAGATGCCCAATTTTTTTAATTTTTTCCCGCCGTTATTTCAGCTGCTGGTTGATTTTTCTGGCATATATTTCCTAGGAAGAAGGTCTAATTTATGTGGTTTCCTGGTGTTTTCCATTTCTTCTTTTAGAATGCGCAAAACACTTACATGATTTTTTAATAAAACATGTGAATGTCAAGGTTAGTCTTTTACATATATATAAACATTTTCTAAAAAATGCACAAGCACTTACACGGATGTTTCTCTAGAATATGCATGCCTTATTGGTCTTGAATGTAGACGGATTGTTTTACACATCCTAAAGATCCCAATCCTTCTTGCATGGAGATAAAATAGTACAATATGCACTGTGGGCATTAAAAAGGAACATTTCCATACGAAGGAACTTCATTATTACATAGCCAAATCAAATGAAAATCATTATACATAAGTAAAGTCGACAAGAGAAACTGAGTCGCTGGAACAAGATTGTCGTCATAATACAAAAGATATTAGTTTAACAAAGAAAAAAAAAGGATGCAACCACGACAATTTAAGTAAACAAAACATTTATAGACACCATAACAACAGCGACACCTATAGACGGAAGGGTGCACACTCACGGGGTCCCGGCTTTCTCGTTGAGGGCATTGGCACGTTCTAAGTACGTTTGAGCTTCATTCTTGAGGAGGACGGCCTTTTTCGGGCGGGGCAGCAGCAGCCTCCTTCAGTTTATCGGCAGCCCACTTAACATATCCTACGGCTCCGGATTGATAGTTGCAAAAATGAATGCACTTTGGGCTGCAAACCTCTAGTTCTCCCTTGCAGCGCTTGATACATTTGTCCCAACAGAACTCTTCGGCAGTTGCCACTGGTGTTGATACCGCTGCTACCATCACGACCAGGAGGAGAACGACACCAATTGTGTTCCTAGTATTCACCGCCATTCTGGACCTTGAGATTACTTCCACAGGGTATGACGGGTTTAGAACGAGGTTGTTGATGAGGAGATGATCATTTATGGATGTTGTGCTATCCATTGTCCGGTTAAATAGCATTCGTAGGAGAAGAAAGTGTGGCCATGAGAGATTAATGGACAACCGCACGTTCTAAGTGACATGCATGTCGATCTGTGTGCGCGGTACCCATTACCCCTTATTTTTACCCAAACACATATGGGTGCTAATTGATTGGCTAGAAAGTTTTATTTTCGATGGTACACGTAATTGTTATGAGGAATGCATAAACTGGGTCATACACAATAAATTTCTACTGATCTAGTTCTGACATAGCAATGCATCATGGAGGACCGCCAATATTTTTCTGTTGAAAACCATTCGAATATAAGTAGTGATTGTTCGATGGTTCCATGCATGCATGCATGTGTTACAAAACAACAGGACTTGGGTTATGCATGCATAATCCGATCGGACTATAAAAGGATAAGAAATTACCTGTTAGTATTCTATGTGTTTGAATAACATGACATGGGCTGGGATGTAAGGGAATGATCGTAATATGTATGTACGAGAGGATGATTCCTCTCTAATATGAGTAGCTTAGAAAAAATCGTTTCTCTCTCAGCTCAATTGGTCTCTTCTCTCGTGGCATAACTTGTGGCTGATGTATAGTAAGCCAAATGAATTATCAGAATCTTATGATGTGAGTGAACTTTCTCGACGCAAAAGAATATTATATTATATAACTCTAAGCTTCAAGTGTTCCAGGTTTTCTTAGTGCCGCAACTCCTTCCTATTTGGTTATTTTCACCAACCAACAAATTGTTTCTTGTATCTCTATTATCCTGCTAGCGGTATAAGAGTGCATGCCTATACCTGACAATTTGTTTGGAGGGCATAAGAAAAATGTATCATATGATTTACTTTTTTCCTCTTTATTAGAGGTTTACACAATGGATTTTTTTAATTCGTTTTAAATTTTCGAATGAGATTATGTTTTCTAGTGCTCAGCGAAAACAATCATTTTGAATAATTCGTCTGAAATTTTGAAAAATTGTTTTCCCTCAGTGGCTCGCTCCTCAATCAGGGGAACAGTGATTTGATTAATACTGGTACCTATTCAGAAAGAACAACATTGAAATTTGAAAGGACAAAAGCCATAATAGTGCAAATCTCACACATTTGGTGCGAATTCAGCAAGAAGGAGAAGGTGGCTCACCTTGCTCAAGTCATTGGAATAATGAAGGATTGTAAGAATGTTGTTTTATCAAATTAATATATGAGGGTTTTCAAAAAATGGAATAAAGGAACTTCAGATCCTTCCCCAACGAGGTGTTCAGTCCTATGGTTGAGGGTGGGTTTTCAAATGAAATTGCTAGTTATCGACTAGAGGGGGGATGAAAATAGGCAATTTCTATGAAGTGCTTAGAAAGAGTGACTGTATTCAAAGTATGCAGAAGAGAAACAGGATCAAGTAGAGATAACAGTCAAGGATCTAAGATGTTAAGCATAGTCACCGTACAAACTAAGATAAATCATAGATAAATTCAGACAATATGATGATAAACGACAGGTATGAATATCTTTCGTGGTATCTGTTCACACAGTTAGGTAAAAGAGTGAAAGATAGAACCGGTAGCTTGATAAAGACACAAGATTTGTTGGACGAGTTCTAGTTGTTGTGACAACTGTACGTCTGGTTGGGGAGGCTGAGAAATAACTCCGAAGACCTCGTATTCACCTTGTTCCCCTTGAGCCGAGGTCACTTCGACCACGCCCACTCACTCAAGTAAGTCTTCAGGGGAGGGTTCTGAAATCCGTACAAATTTGGTCACCCGAGAATCCACAATGACTCTTGGATGCTCTAGACCCAGATGCCTAACCGTCTGAAATATCACAGTCTTCAAGTGTAATATGCCTTCAGTTCACTCAAAACAGAACAACTTCGGTGATGCTCAAACACACAGGCTCTACTTGTTTGGCTTTATCCTCGCATGATCGTTTTCTCTCAGTGCCTTCGAGGTGGGTTGCTCCAAAACGACAACACACGTATCAAACTCTGAGCAGCCACCAACTTATGGTGAAGGGGATGGGCTATTTATAGCCAACACGTAACCCAACCTGATAAGACCGAAATTTTTTAGAGTAGGAAACGAGAGACAAGACAAAAGATGTAAAATGAATCGTTGTTCTCATTGATGTTGGATTACACATATATATGGCCCCCAAAGGGGTGCGTCCCAAGGGACATGAGGCAACCGCCTCGGTTGGAAAAAGTAGGGATTAATAGGATCAATTAAATCCTAACACTCCCCCTAATCCATGCTTGTTAGTGTAAGCCTTGTCATCTTGAAAACACCTACAAAACCCTATGGGAAAATAAGGATATATGTGTTTGATATGTTGCTAAAACTTATGTAAAGCCACTGGGAAAATAAGGAGAAAATGATGCAACATATAATGGTTGTTGTGTCTTTTAACTCAGTACAAGGAGACTTATAGAGTTTAGAGTACAATAAATACATCGTACATACTTCCTTAAAATCCCCGGGGAAAACAAAAAGTAGGACATATGATCTCATGTTGATATTACCTCATTAAAAACCTTTATGAGAACCTCTATAGGAAAATCATGAAGGAAAAAAGAGTATAATATGATGCATAGAACATGAATAATTCAGGAAGATACTTCCCCTGTTTCTTGCAAATTTCGAAGCCGTCGTGTACCAATTCCAATAACATATTTATGGAATGTAAAAGTTGATACATACTTCGTGAGAAATCGGTCACATGATTTGATTTGCAAGATATGCATATAGCGATGTTGCTTATTGCGTAACCTATTTGCATCCGGGAAACACAAGAAACATTATCGTCTAGATAATGGTTGGCGAAAGTAGCAACGAGGTATGTTTGAAGACTCTTCATGGGAGGGCTACCACACCTAGTAGGAACACTAAACTTGTCTATGATCTGAAATAGCAGGGATCTGATCAATGTATCCAATGGTATTATTGTTGAGATTACTCTGAAACTTGAAAAACCAGGACAATATGTTTGATGCCTTTGGAGATACGGATACATATTCTTGAGTCACAACCAATTGTGTTTTGTGGATCCAATGGCATTATGGAACGTTGAGTCCCAACATCTCATTTCCATCGTCTCTTGGCCTAAATAGATCTTTCTCTACATCTAGAGAATGAACTTCCATGAGAGCTATGGATGGATAATATTTGTCCACGGTGAATTTATCCAATATATTTTGGATATAGACAACATAGTATAACATAATGTATGAATGAAGGTGCTCAAGTTGTAATAACCAGCGCTATTTAGATTTACCCAAATCCTTCATTTTAAACTCTGACATTTAGATGATTAAATGTGTCGTCATTGTAGACACACAAACATGGATAATAGTCATTGTAGGAGTAATCATTATGCATAAGGAACTCACTATGTCGGTTGTACCATATGTACCAACAACAATAAGTCGTATGGTGACTTACTGATTTTTACATAATGTATGTTGCATTTTGCATTTCGATTCAGAAGTGAGATTCCATCCGGAATCAATCATATATGTCTGAATCTAGTGATCCACATTTATATGTGATCACTACATCTATCAACTGAAGAGATAGATGATTTTGTACTGCCAATGATATAAGTTATAAGAAAGAGATTCCACATCTAGAGAATAGTTGGGTATCTTTGTGAACCATTGTTCTACAATACTTGCTCTTTGTTTCACCACCATATTATTCTCAATTCGACTTCCAGAAGAAAACTGGTGTAGGCATTGCTTATGAATACCTTTCCATTACTGAGCAAGATCATTTCTACCTAGATTATACCCTTTGCTTGAGTTCAGTCCGAGTGTTGTTCACACTTTGCCATGGCCATGGTCTTTGGACCTCAATCATATGAAAGGTTTTGCAATCTAGTTGAGAAATGTATGTCGACAATTGTAGACTTCCAATTACATAATTCTTTACATCTATATATCAATATATAGTTGATGGGAATTGTTGGGAATATTCCCTAGAGGTAATAATAAATTAGTTATTATTATATTTCCTTATTCATGATAATCGTTTATTATCCATGCTAGAATTGTATTGTTTGGAAACTCAAATACATGTGTGGATACATAGACAATACTCTGTCCCTAGTGAGCCTTTAGTTGACTAGCTCGTTGATCAAAGATAGTCAAGGTTTCTTGGCCATAGACAAGTGTTGTCACTTGATAATGAGATCACATCATTAGGATAATGATGTGATGGACAAGACCCTGACCATAAACGTAGCATATGATCATGTCAGTTTATTGCTACTGTTTTCTGCATGTTAATGTATCTGTTCATATGACCATGAGATCATGCAACTCCCGGAGACCGGAGGATTACCTTGTGTGTATCAAACGTCGCAACGTAACTGGGTGACTATAAAGGTGCTCTACAGGTATCAAGGTGTCTGTTGGGTTGGCATGGATCAAGACTGGGATTTGTCACTCCATGTGACGGAGAGGTGTCTTGGGGCCCACTCGGTAATACAACATCACAATAAGCCTTCCAAGCAATGTGAATAAAGAGTTAGTCACGTGATCTTGTATTAGAAAACGGGTAAAGAGACTTGCCGGTAACGAGATTGAAATAGGTATAGAGATACCGATGATCAAATCTCGGGTAAGTAACATACCCAAGGACAAAGGGAATGGTATACGAGATTATATGAATCCTTGGCATAGAGGTTCAAAAGATAAGATCTTTGTAGAATATGTCGGACCCAATATGTACATCCATGTCCCACTATTGGATATTGACCGGGGAGTTTCTCAGGTCATGTGTGCATAGTTCTCGAACCCGCATGGTTTGCACACTTCAGGTTCGGTGATGTTTCGGTATGGTTGAGTTATAGGTGCTGGTGACCAAAGTTTTGTTAGGATTCCCAAATGATATCCCAGACGTCTCGAGGGTTCCTGAATGGTCCAGAAATGAAGATTGATATATAGGAAGTTGGTATTTGGATTCCAGAAGGATTTCGGGCATTGCCGGTAGTGTACCAGGAGTGACGAATGGGTACCGGGGGTCCACCAGGTGGGCCCACCACTCCCCAAGAGGGCCACGTGGACTTGATGGTGGAGCAGTAGCTCTTAGTGGGATGTCTAGTCAACCAAAGTAAGCCCATGTGGAAAAAGGTGGAAAATCCAAAAGAGGTGGACAATTTGCGAAGGAGTCCTAATCCAAGTAGGATTGGAGGAGGACTCCTCCCTCCTTTGGTCCGGCCGACGCCAAGGGGTTTCCCTTGGTGGGCAAGACTGCCTCCTCCCTCCTATATATACTAGTGGTTTGAGGGTTTTTGACACATAATTTCTCCCACGTGCTACCCTCTCCTCTAGTTTGTAGTTCTTCCTCTAGATCGGATTTCTGCGGTGCTTAGGCGAAGCCTTGCAGGAATAGATCACCACCATCACCGGTGCGCTCTTACGCTGCTGTAGAACTCAACTACTTCCTCGTCTGTCTTGCTGGATCGAGAAGGTGGGGTCGTCATTGAGCTGTACGTGTGCTGAACGCGAAGGTGTCGTCCGTTCGGCACTAGATCGAGATGGATCGTGATGGGATCGTAGGATGGATCGTGATGGGATCGTAGGATGGATCGTGATAAGATCGCGGGACAGGCTGCGATTTCAATCGCGAAGGTGTGCCACTACATCATACGCATTATATACACTTTCACTTAGCGATCTACAAGGGTATGTAGATTCACTCTCCCCTCTCGTAGATGATCATCACCATGGATAGGTATTGCGTGTGTGTAGGAACTTTTTTGTTTCCCATGCGACGTTCCCGAACAGTGGTATCAGAGCCAGGTTGATGCGTAGATGATATCTCCCAATCTTCAGAGTTGCGTTTAATTCTCTCCAATAAATTCCATTTGAATTCAATATCTCTCTTCATAAAAGAACCGGTACAACAAGTATCAAGCATGGTGCGATCATCATGAGAAAGAATAGCATAAAAGTTCTGAATGATAATTTCTCTCGAGATCTCATGATTGGGCCATGAATATAACATTGATTTAAGCCTCCCCAAGCTTGAGCGATGCTTTCTCTTTCACGAGGCCAAAAATTCTAAATATAATTCCGATCACGATGTACTAAATGCATAGGATAAAACTTTTGATGAAATTCCAATTTCAACGTCCCATGATCAAGTATCATCACATAGCCTATACCATGTCAATGCCTTATCCTTCGAAGATAAAGGAAAGACCTTCTTCTTCACCTCATCCTCGGGCAAACCTGCAAGCTTAAATAAACCACAAACTTCATCTATATAGATCAGATGCAATCTCGATGTGATGTTCCATCTCCTATAAAGAGATTACCCAATAGTTTCTCAAGCATACCCGAAGGAAATTCAAAGAAAATATTTTCAGTAGGTGCAGCAGGTTGAGGAGCAACTATTTGTGCTTCCGTTCGAGGTGAAGATACCCTGAACAAGCCCCTCAATGGATTAGTATCCATAGTGACAATAAATTTCAGCACACTATATGAATGTTTCCTTACCAAGTTCCACTTACCAAAGGCACTTCACTCCCCGGCAACGGCGCCAGAAAAGAGTCTTGATGACCCACAAGTATAGGGGATCAATTGTAGTCATTTCGATAAGTAAGAGTGTCGAACCCAACGAGGAGCAGAAGGATCTGACAAGTGGTTTTCAGCAAGGAAATATCTGCAAGCACTGAAATTATCGGTAACAAGTGATTATGTGGTGAGATGATTCGTAGCAAGAAACAAGTAACAAAAGTAGCAACGGGGTAGCAAAGTGGCCCAATCCCTTTTGTACCAAGGGACAAGCCTGGACAAAGTCTTATAGGAGGAAAAACGCTCCTGAGTACACACGGGAATATCTGTCATGCTAGTTTTCATCATGTTCATATGATTCACGTTCGTTACCTTGATAATTTGATATGTGGGTCGACCGGCGCTTCGGTATTGCCCTTACTTCGAAAAGAATCCCACTTATGATTAAGCCCTCTCGCAAGCATCCGCAACTACGAAAGAAGAATTAAGACAAAGTCTAAACATAGCATTAAACTAGTGGATCCAAATCAACCCCTTACGAAGCAACGCATAAACTATGGTTTAACCTTCTGTCACTCTAGCAACCCATCATCTACTTACTACTTCCCAATGCCTTCCTCTAGGCCCAAATAATGGTCAAGCGTTATGTAGTTGACGTTCACACAACACCACTAGAGGGAAAACAACATACAACACATCAAATTACCGAACGAATACCAAATTCACATGACTACTATTATCATGACTTATCCCATGTCGTCGGGAACAAAAGTAACTACTAACAAAGCATAATCATATTCATGACCAGAGAGGTAATGAGTAGCATCAAGGATCTGAACATAAACTCTTCCACCAAATAATCCAACTAGCATCAACTACAAAGAGTAATCAACACTACTAGCAACCTTACAAGTACCAATCGGAGTCGCAAGACGGAGAATGGTTACAAGTGATGAACTAGGGTTTGGAGATGAGATGGTGCTGATGAAGATGTTGATGGTGATGAGTCCCCTCCGATTAGAGAAGTGTTGGTGATGACGATGGCGACGATTTCCCCTCCGGGAGGGAAGTTCCCCCGCAGGATCGTCCTGCCGGAGCTCTAAATTGGTTCTGCTCAAGTTCCGCCTCGTGGCGGCGGCGAATCCACGAAAAAGCTCCTCCTTGATTTTTTCCGGACGAAACCCTTCATATAGCAAAAGAGGGGGGCCAGTGGGCAGTAGGCTGCCCACAAGCCCCCTAGGCGCGGCCAGGGGGTGGCCGCGCCTAGCAGGCTTGTGGCCACCTACTGGCGCCCCTCTGGCGCTTCTTCGGCCCAGTATTTTTTATAAATCCAGAAAAAATCATAGTTGATTTTTACGGTGCTTGGAGTTGCGCAGAATAGGTATCTCAAACTTGCTCCACTTTCAGGCCAGAATTCCAGCTGCAGACATTCTCCCTCGTCATTTAAACCTTGCAAAATAAGAGAGAAAAGGCATAAGAATTGTACCGTGAAGTGAAATAACAGCCAATTCGACATGAAAACATGATGCAAAATGGATGTATCAGCTGGCTGGCTACCGACGGGAGTACCCGAACGCCAATGCCTTCATGCCCTTTGGGCTGGGGAACGCAGCTGCCACCAAACAGAGGCTGCAGCGGGTCATGCTCATACCCCGCCTACTGGGGCGCCGCAAGGAAAAGGAGGAGATGCTCGGGCCAAGCGAAGGCCCCGATCCACGGGAGGCGGCGGACCCATGAGGGTTGCGACCGTGGAGACAGGAGATCAAGCGACGACGACGCCTTTGATACTTCAGCGGCACGGCCGCCAAGTGACTTTTTGTTGGCTGCTGCCAGGTAACTATTTGGTTCACCCCTTGTGAGGGAACCCCGAGGTGCATGCGGTCTCCCCGAGCTCAGGACACTCCTCCGGATGCTACTTTCGTGTATGCATTGTTTGGTTGTTCAATTTCACCCGTTCAGAATCCTAACATTCTTCCTTGCTTATATTGTCGGGCGGTCAACCCCCAAGCTCCGGTCGAAGCTTCTCCATGCAGATACGCAACCTCGCTCCTAAAGAAGAAGAAGTCACCAAGGCTTGCCAATGAGCCAAACAAAATCAACTCAGTCCACCAATAACTCAGGGGTAGGGACACTTGCGAGGCCGTAGCGTCCTCGCGACCTCCCATATGCACCCCCACCATGACACTCACACGTAATAATGAGGCCGAGGCTGCATACGCCCAAGGCCCCCTGATACATCTTCATCGTATCTACTTTTCCAAACTCTTTTGCCCTTGTTTTGGACTCTAATTTGCATGATTTGAATGGAACTAACCTCGACTGACGATGTTTTCGGCAGAATTGCCTTGGTGTTATTTTTGTGCAGAAATCAAAGTTCTCCAAACGTCCTGAAAATTTACAGGGAGCAGTTTTGGAAAATATAAAAAATATCTGCACCAAGTTCCACCTCAGGGGGTGGGCCTGTGGGCCACAAGCCCTAGCTCCGCCACCACCACCCCCCCTGTGGCGGTGGGGAGGCTTGTGGGGCCCACACGGCTCTACCGCCCCCAACTCTAGCTCTATAAATCCCCTTTCGTCCGAGGAAAAAGAAAAAGAGAAGTTTTCGCCGCGTTTACGATATGGAGGTGCCGCCACCACCAGTTCTTCATCTGGAGGGCAGATCTGGAGTCCGTCTTGGGCTCCGGAGAGGGGAAATCATCGCCATCGTCATCATCAACCTTCTTCCCTCTCCAATTCCATGAAGCTCTTCGTTGTTCGTGAGTAATCTATTCGTAGGCTCGCTGGGCGGTGATGAGTAGGATGACATCTATCATGTAATCGAGTTAGTTTTGATGGGGATTGATCCATAGTATCCACTATGTTCTGAGATTGATGTTGCTACTACTTCGCCATGCTTAATGCTTGTCACTAGGGCCCGAGTGCCATGATTTCAGAACTGAAATTATTATGTTGTCACCAATATATGTGTGTTTTAGATCCAATCTTGCAAGTTGTAGTTACCTACTATGTGTTATGATCCGGCAACCCCGGAGTGACAATAACCGGAACCACTCCCGGTAATGACCATAGTTTGAGGAGTTCATGTGTTCACCAAGTGCTAATGCGTTGGTCCGGTTCTTTATTAAAAGGAGAACCTTAATATCTCGTAGTTTCCTTTTGGGCACCGCTGCCACGGGAGGGATGGACAATAGATGTCATGCATGTTCTTTTCCCTAAGCACGTATGACAACACACGGAATGCATGCCTACATCACATTGACCAATGGGAGCTAGCGACATATCTCTCCGTGTTATAGCTGTTGCATGATGAAAATCATCCAAACAAATCACCGACCCATTGCCTACGAGTTTGTCCTACAGTTGTTACTGCTGTTACTTGTCTTGCTCTGCTGCTGCTACTACTGTTGCTACTGTTGTTACTTGTCTTGCTCTCCTGCTGCTACTACTGTTGCTATTGTTGTTACTTGTCTTGCTCTGCTCCTACTGTTGCTACTACTGTTGCTACTTGCTACTGCTGTCACTATTGCTTTTCCTTGCCGTTGCTATTGCACATTACACCGCTGTTACTCGCTATTTTGCTGTTACTACTTTGCTTGCAGATACTAATCTTTCAGGTGTGGTTGAATCTGACAATTCAACTGCTAATACTTGAGAGTATTCTCTCACCTCCCGTCGTAAGAATCAACAAATTTGGGTCGAATATTCTATCCTCGAAAACTGTTGCGATCCCATGCGCTTGTGGGCTGTCAACAACATTCTTCTAGTTTCGATTGCCGGAGAGTGCTAGCAACATTCTTCTGGTGCCATTGCAAAGGGGAAGAACAGTTGGCATCAAGAATTTTTCTGGCGCCGTTGCCGGGGAGGTATTGCTATATTCTCTGAGTCACTTGGGATTTATATCTGCTGATCACTATGAAGAATCTAAAGGATCCGAAGACCAAAGTCTTGCCCTCAACTACGAGGGGAGGTAAGGAATTGCCATCTAGCTCTGCACTTGATTCACCTTCAGTTATGAGTAAGTTTGCGACATCACCTCCTGCTAGAAATCTTGGTATGTCACCTGTGCTTGATGATGCTTATGATGCTACTGCTAGAGATGTTGTGCTTGATACTATGCCTGATGATGCTATGCTTGATACTTCAAGAAATTCTATGCCTGATGATACTATGCTTGATACTTCTCGAGATGCTATGCCTAATACTGCTTTGCCTGATGATGCTAGAGATGCTATTTTGCCTGATGATGTTATGCTTGATACTGCTAGAGATACTACTTTTCCTGATGTTCCACTAGGAGTGTACCTTGATGCTCATATTGCTAGAGTTACTGCCAATGCTCGTGATGCTTCTCATACTGCCGATACAATTGAGATAAAACCTGCTTTTTCTCCTGCTAGATCTAGCTCTCCTAGATATGAATTGCCTGATATACCTGAGGGTTACGTTATGGAGGGAGATATAGATGAGGATTTTCTTGCGTGTAAGGATGCCTATGACGCTGAGAAATTACTTCTCAAATGGAAGGAAAAATCTCGGGAAGCTAGGATGAAATATGACCCGAAGTTTGCCACTTCACCTATCTTTATCACCGATAAGGATTATGAATTCTCTGTCGATCCTGAGATAATCTCTCTAGACGAATCTGATCCTTTTCACGGTTATGAGTCTGAGACAGTCATAGCCCATCTTGCCAAACTACACGAAATAGCCAACCTTTTCACTAATGAAGAGAAGATCCGCCACTACTATATCCTTAAGTTGTTTCCTTTCTCTCTAAAGGATGACGCTAAAGACTGGTTCACCTCTCTTGCTCCTGGATGTGTGTGTAGTCCCCAGGAGATGGTCTATTACTTGTGTGAGAAATATTTCCCTGCCCATAAGAAGCAAGATGCCTTGCAGGAAATATACAACTATGCTCAACTCCAAGAAGAGAGTCTTCCACAAGCTTGGGGGAGGCTCGTTCAGCTACAGAATGCTTTGCCTGATCACCATCTTAAGAAGAACGAGATACTTGATATCCCCTATAATATACTTATCGATGCCTCTAGAAACCATCTAGATAGTTGTGTCGGTTGTGTTTTTAGGGAACAAACTGTAGAACAAGCTGAGACTCTACTGAATAACCTCTTGATCAACGATAATGCTTGGACTATTCCCGAACCACCTCCTAAGCCAACTCCGAAGAAAAGAGGTATTCTATTCCTAAGCCCCGTAGATATGCAAGAAGCCAAGAAATCTATGCAAGAGAAAGGCATTAGATCTGAAGATGTCAAAAATATACCACCTATAGAAGAGATCCATGGTCTCGATAACCCGATACAGGTAGTAGAAGTGAATTCTCTGCGTAGGTTTGATGAGAGTGATATTCCTTTTGATAAACCTGCTAGCCTATGCTTTGATGAAGTTGACAACATTGTTGCCAAACAACAGAGTTTCAATGATTATGTTAGCAAACATTTGGAACAAAGTACTCGTATGCTTAGCCATTTAAGTGCTTGTGTAGACAGAAATGTCAATGATCTGACGCTTCTGAGTAAACATGCCTCTATGATTACTACTCAGGTAGAACAAGTACTTAAAGCTCAGAATGACATGCTCAATGAATTAAATGACAACTCTGTCATAGTCATTACTAGAGGAGGCAAAATGACTCAGGAACCTTTGTATCCTGAAGTTCATTCTAAGATAATTGATCAAGATTCTCAAGGAGTCAATGCTGATACACCTAGTCATCCTAAGGAGAAGAAGAAGGATGATAGAAACCTCCACGCCAGTTCACCAAATATTGTCACACTTGAAGAACCTAATGATATTTATGCGTCTGATGCGGAAACACAATATGGTGATGAACCTGAACCTGGTGACAATATGGACAGTGATGTTCATAATAATGCTCAACCTAGCAATAATATGGACAGAGACCTATGCCCTTTCCTCCTAAGCCATCCAAGAAAAAGGATGATGAGCATTTTGAGCGCTTCGTTGAGATGATAAGACCCATCTTTCTGCAGATGCGGTTAACTGATATGCTCAAGATGTCTTTGTATGCCAAGTACATGAAAGATATCGTGACTAATAAACGGAAGATACCAGATCTTGAGATCTCCACCATACTTGCCAATTACACTTTTAAGGGTGGAACTCCTAAGAAACTTTGTGATCCCGGAGTGCCCACTATACCTTGCTCCATTAAAGGAAACTACGTTAGAACTGCTTTATGCGACCTTGGAGCCGGTGTTAGTGTTATGCCTCTCTCTCTTTATCGTAGGCTTGAACTGGATAAGTTGACACCCACTGAAATCTCTAAGCAAATGGCCAACAAATCAACTGCTTTCCCTATCGGCATTTGCGAGCATGTGCCTGTTGTGGTTGCCAACACCACTATCTTAACAGACTTTGTTATCTTGGATATTCCTGAGGACGATGCCATGGCTGTCATCCTCGGAAGACCCTATTTAAACACGGCAGGGGCTGTTATAGATTGCAACATAGGCAATGTCACTTTCCACGTCAACGGTAATGAGCAGATAGTGCACTTTCCGAAGAAACGATATCCAGTACATTGCATCAATGCTATCGAAAAGACTTCATCGATTCTCATTGGGATCTTTGAATGCCCTATTCCTCGTGTCAAGATGAAGTATGATTTGCTTGTTGGGGATATACATATCCCCATTGAGGTGACTTAGTGGCAATTCAAAAATTCTCCGTTCTCTCTTGCGATTCGAGAAGGTTTTGTCATAAGGACTTGATCAACCCCATTGACGGATTTCTTTCGATGACCATGAAACGGATGAATCAAAGAGTCACATACCTCTGTTTTGAGCTTTCATTTTCTGTTGCTTAGAAGAAAATGATAGAATTAGTTTAGCTTTTCCTGTTTTCTGTTTTAGCGTCCCGGAGAAAAATACCTCGAAAATAAAAGTTCTCCGATGGTCCTGAAAATTTAGTATGATTTTTTCTAGATTTTTCGAAAATTTATGGGCCTGACCAGTGGGCCACAAGCCCTGCCACCGCCACCTACCCCCCTGGTGGCGGGGTGCAAGCTTGTGGGGCCCACAGGCACCCGTCCACTCGTTCCAGTTCTCAGCCTCTTCTTCCACCTCTAGAAAAAATTGTTTCCGGAAACAAAGATTGATATATAGGATGACCTCATTTGATCACGGACGTCACGAGGGTTTCCGGAATGGTCCGGAAACAAAGATTGATATATAGGATGACCTCATTTGATTACCGGAAGGTTTTCGGAGTTACCGGGAATGCACCGGGAATGACGAATGGGTTCCGAGAGTTCACCGGGGGGGCAACCCACCCCGGGGAAGCCCATAGGCCTTGAGGGTGGCGCACCAGCCCTTAGTGGGCTGGTGGGACAGCCCAAAAGGGCTCTATGCGCATTGGAAGAAAAATCAAAGAGAAACAAAAAATAAAAGGAGGAGGTGGGAAGGGAAGGAAGGACTCCCACCCACCAAACCAAGTACAACTCGGTTTGGGGGGGAGACCTTCCCCCTTGGCTCGGCCGACCCCCTTGGGTTCCTTGAGCCCCAAGGCAAGGCCCCCCCTCTCCCACCTATATATACGGAGGTTTTAGGGCTGATTTGAGACGACTTTTCCACGGCAGCCCGACCACATACCTCCACGGTTTTTCCTCTAGATCGTGTTTCTGCGGAGCTCGGGCGGAGCCCTGCTGAGACGAGATCATCACCAACTTACGGAGCGCCGTCACGCTACCGGAGAACTCTTCTACCTCTCCGTCTCTCTTGCTGGGTCGAGAAGGCCGAGATCATCATCGAGCTGTACGTGTGCTGAATGCGGAGGTGTCGTCCGTTCGGTACTAGATCGTGGGACTGATTGCGAGATTGTTCGCGGGGCGGATCGAGGGACGTGAGGACGTTCCACTACATCAACCGGGTTCACTAACGCTTCTGCTGTACGGTCTACAAGGGTACGTAGATCACTCATCCCCTCTCGTAGATGGACATCACCATGATAGGTCTTCGTGCGCATAGGAAAAATTTTGTTTCCCATCCGACGTTCCCCAACACTAACCGATGCTTCTAAGGACCACCTAGATAGTTGTGCTGGTTGTGTTTTGAGGGAACGAACTGTGGAACAAGTTGAGATTCTATTGAATAATATCTTGTGCAATGAGAATGGTTTGACTATTCCTGAACCACCTCCAAATCCAACTCCTAAGAAAAGAGGTATCCTATTCCTCAGTCCTGAAGATATGCATTAAATCTATGAAAGAGAAAGGCATTAAATCTGAGGATGTCAAAAATCTACCACCTATCGAAGAGATCCATGGTCCTGATAACCCGACACGGGTAGTAGAGGTAAATTCTCTTCGTAGATTCAATGAGAGTGATATTCCTTTTGATAAACCTGCTAGCTTATGCCTAGATGAATTTGATAACTTTGTTGCCAAACAACAAAGTTTCAATGATTATGTTAGCAGAGAATTGGAACAGAATGCTCGTATGCTTAGTCATTTAAGTGCTTGTGTGGATAGAAATGGCAATGATCTTAAGCTTCTGAGTAAACATGCCTCTATGGTCACTACTCAGGTAGAACAAGTACTTAAGGCTCAAAATGACTTGCTCAATGAGTTGAATGACAATTCTGTTAGAGTCATCACTAGAGGCGGTAGAATGACCCAGGAACCTTTGTTTCCTGAGGGTCATCCTAAGAGAATTGAACAAGATTCTCAAGGAGTTAGCACTGATGCACCTAGTCATCCTAGGAAGAAAAAGAAAGATGATAGGAATTTGCACGCTAGCAACCCTTTTGCTGTTACACCCGAGAATCCAAACGATGTCACTGTTTCTGATGCTGAAACGCAATCTGGTGATGAACATGAGCCTAATGATAATATCGATAGTGATGTTCATGTTGATGCTCGACCTAGTAATGATAAGGATGTGGAGATTGAACCAGTTGATCTTCATAACCCACAACCTAAGAATAGGAGATACGATAAGAATGACTTCACTGCTAGGAAGCATGGTAAAGAAAGGGAACCATGGGTTCATAAACCCATGCCCTTTCCTCCCAAACCATCCAAGAAAAAGGATGATGAAGGATATTGTGACTAATAAGAGGAGGATACCTTAGGTTGAGATTTCCACCATGCTCGCTAATTACACCTTCAAGGGTGGAACTCCTAAGAAACTAGGTGATCCGGGAGTGCCCACTATACCTTGCTCCATTAAAGGAAACTACGTTAGAACTGCTTTATGCGACCTTGGAGCCGGTGTTAGTGTTATGCCTCTCTCTCTTTATCGTAGGCTTGAACTGGATAAGTTGACACCCACTGAAATCTCTCTGCAAATGGCCGACAAATCAACTGCTTTCCCTATCGGCATTTGCGAGCATGTGCCTGTTGTGGTTGCCAACACCACTATCTTAACAGACTTTGTTATCTTGGATATTCCTGAGGACGATGCCATGGCTGTCATCCTCGGAAGACCCTATTTAAACACGGCAGGGGCTGTTATAGATTGCAACACAGGCAATGTCACTTTCCACGTCAACGGTAATGAGCAGATAGTGCACTTTCCGAAGAAACGATATCCAGTACATTGCATCAATGCTATCGAAAAGACTTCATCGATTCTCATTGGGATCTTTGAATGCCCTATTCCTCGTGTCAAGATGAAGTATGATTTGCTTGTTGGGGATATACATATCCCCATTGAGGTGACTTAGTGGCAATTCGAAAATTCTCCGTTCTCTCTTGCGATTCGAGAAGGTTTTGTCATAAGGACTTGATCAACCCCATTGACGGATTTCTTTCGATGACCATGAAACGGATGAATCAAAGAGTCACATACCTCTGTTTTGAGCTTTCATTTTCTGTTGCTTAGAAGAAAATGATAGAATTAGTTTAGCTTTTCCTGTTTTCTGTTTTAGCGTCCCGGAGAAAAATACCTCGAAAATAAAAGTTCTCCGATGGTCCTAAAAATTTAGTATGATTTTTTCTAGATTTTTCGAAAATTTATGGGCCTGACCAGTGGGCCACAAGCCCTGCCACCGCCACCTACCCCCCTGGTGGCGGGGTGCAAGCTTGTGGGGCCCACAGGCACCCCTCCACTCGTTCCAGTTCTCAGCCTCTTCTTCCACCTCTAGAAAAAATTGTTTCGCAGCTCAAACCCATGTTCTTGCTCATTTGGCTGTGATTTTCGATCTCCTTGCTCAAAGCACCATTCTCCAAACCGTTTTGGGGAAATTACTCGTTGGTAAGTGACTCCTCCATTTTTCCAATTAGTTTTTGCTCTAGTGCTTTATCCTTCGCGTATTCTTGCTACCTTGGTGACCCTGTTATTGAGGTAGAAATGTTGATTTTAGCTGGTCCCAAGTAGTTTTAGCGCGTGATATGGTCTCTAGGCACTAGTAGGAGTAGTTGCTACAAGGTGTGGTGGGTCTTCATTCACTTTTCTCTTGAACTTCAAAAATTTCAGCAAAAGGAAATTATGTTCAGGAGGAAGTTTCATGGTGGTTCCTCAAGCAAGAAGGGTCCTCGTCTTTCTTTTCGGGAGCCCGAACCTTTTCAACTAAGGGACGCACCGGTGCAACCATGTGAACGGCCTTCCGATGAGTTCATGATCGAAGCAGGTTTCAAGGATGAGTTTGATGCACTTGTCCGCAATGCCGGGTTAGAAGAATTCCTCTCAAATAAATGTGAACAGTATGCTATGCTCATTGCCTATTTCATGCGTAGATTTAAATTTTTAGCTGGCCATGACTCATCCATACTGCTTGATATGTACGATAAATCCTATACCATGGATCTGGAGGATTTCAATAGGATTTGCAAGATACCTGATGGGGGTAGTGTTAATGATCCTTCTAAGTCTTCGGTCAGAGACTTTGTCTCCAGTATAACTGTTGGAGAAACCAGAGATATCACGCAAGACACCATATGAAACATCCATTTCCCTGCCTTGCACTACCTTGCCCTCCTCATAGGTAGGTGCATTAACGACAAGGGTGCACATTGTCACCTATGCGCTTCCGACCTTAGTATCCTTAAGAGCGTAGTAACACGTGACATGAGCTTCAATATGGGGGCTATAATAGCAAGGAGGCTGAATAAAAATGCCAGTGAGGGGGATTTCTATAGTGGAGTTTATGCTACATGCTTAGCAAATTTTCTTGGAGTATCCATCCGTCCGGAAGACCCTCCTCTCCGTACAGCCTACCTTGATCGTGTCGCTCTAACACGATACCAAATCCTTGAGAGTGATCATGGATCCCTCCTATACCTCTTGATATTTAACCGGCAGCGTGTTTTCCATATTACCCTTCCTACTCCTGCTTTCTTTGACTTTCAGGTGAAACGAAGATACTACATAACCATTGGAGAGGCAGAGAAGTATGAGAGGGAGGCGACGGCTGCTCGGCTTCGTGAGGCAGCTATTCAGGCAGTGGATGCAGCACTTCCGTATAACACCCATTATGACTTTGGGTTTCGCCAGGATCATCCATGGGAGTAGACCAAGCTAGGCCAAAAGCCTAAGCTTGGGGGAGTACGTGTTCTCACCGACTTTACATTCATGCTTATGCTTTCCTTTTGTTAGCCGGTGTATACACTTTGCCGCTATATTATCCATGCTAGTTTATTTTCGTTTTCTTGTTTTCTTGTGTTGTGTCCTTTTAGAAAACCCAAAAAGATTTTTCTTTCTTCTTTTGCTTGTTGGGAGCTTTCCCATGTAAATAGTTTTCTTTTTCTTTGTGTCAAGGTAGAAGATATTGGTTACAATGTTTATTGGGTCTTATAAGCTTACATATTTAGCTTTAAAAGAGCCATATTACTTTGTCTTATCCTTTGTGTTTGCCTGCAGATTCAAGTTAGTCCAATGCACTTATTATTTTTCACATCGTTCGATCATGCAAATGAAAGGCAACAATGATGATATATCATGAAGTGACTCAGACTGAAAAGCTGGTATGAACTCTATCTATTTTGTTTTTATAAATATGACTAGCTTATTAACCTAGATTCAGCTTTGTTGTGAGAAAACCATGTTTGCAATGACAACTTAGAGATCATAGTTTCTGATGTCATGCTTATTTAGCTGAGAGCTTATAATGGTTTGTCTTGAATGCTACCTTAGATTTTGAGATGACTATGATGTAGTATGATAGGATGGGGTTCTCCTTTGAATGTTTCAAGTGGCTTGACTTCGCGCATGTTCATGCATGTAGTTGAAACAAAATCAACATAGCCTCTATGATGTTCGTGTTCATGGTGATTTATATCTTGTTCATGCTTGCATTCAATGTTAGTCAAACTCATTGCATCTTGATGACTGTTGTCGCTCTCTAGTTGGTCGCTTCCCAGTCTTTTGCTAGCCTTCACTTGTACTAAGAGGAACACTGCTTGTGCATCCACTTCCATAAACCCAAAAGTTTTTCCATGAGAGTCCACCATACCTACCTATTTGTGGTATTTACCTGCAGTTCCAAGTAAATTTGCATGTGCCACTCTCTAAACCTTCAAGAAATAATCTGTTTTGCATGCCCGAACCGCTCATGTGGTGACAGGGGGCTATTGGTATCTTCCATGCTAGGAGTGTTATCCTCGACATGTGTTTATTCACTGTCATTCACGAGAAAGGGGCCGGTAATTGGAATGCCCAGTTCCACGCTTAAATCAAAAACATAACTGTAAAACAAGACTCCCCCCGGATTGATGTTAGTATGGACGGTACCCGAGGATTCGGCTAGCCGTGAAGTGTGATTGATTGGTGGTGGGGGAGTTAAAACTTTACTTTTCTGTTTGGGAACCGCCAATAGCATGAGTAGCATCGAAGACATTGATAACTCTTGGTCATTGCGTTGACAATGAAAGCATGCCACCCAAAATTATGATCTCTGTTTTCAAAGCTTGAGCTCTGGCACCTCTGCAAATCAATGCTTCCCTCTGCGAAGGGCCTGTCTATTTATTTTCATGTCGAGTCATCCTCCTCTTATACAAGCACCAATTAGATAGCACCTCTGTCATTTTTATGCTTTACTATAGATTGATATTGAGTATGACTATGACTGGATCTTCGTTGCTAAGAATTACAATGTTTAGTCAGCCCTTGATCTTTGAAAGTGCTCTGCATTTATGTTTTGTGGTCTCAGAAAGAGCTAGCGAGATACCATCTGTTCATATTCCTTCATGCTTGTTTTGATTGAAGTGTTGGTATTTGAAACTCATTATTATTTGCTCGTTAGCTGATTATGCCATTGATATTAGTTTACCGTGAGACCTTTGTGTCATTTGCTTATGTGGTTAACTTGTGATCTTGCTGAAATTCTGGTTATGAGTTAGACATAGTTGCAACAACAAGATCAAACAGAGTTTGTCAAAGTTTTTATTTCTCTCTCAGCTTGTCAACTGAGTTGCTTGAGGACAAGCAAGGTTTTAAGCTTGGGGGAGTTGATACATCTCCATCGTATCTACTTTTCCAAACTCTTTTGCCCTTGTTTTGGTCTCTAATTTGCATAATTTGAATAGAACTAACCGGAACTGACGATTTTTTCAGCAGAATTGCCTTGGTGTTATTTTTGTGCAAAAATCAAAGTTCTCCAAACGTCCTGAAAATTTACGAGGAGCAGTTTTGGAAAATATAAAAAATATCTGCGCCAAGTTCCACCTGAGGGGGTGGGCCAGTGTGCCATAAGCCCTGGCTCCGCCACCACCCCCCTAGTGGCGGTGGGCAGGCTTGCGGGGCCCACACGGCTCTGCTGCCCCAACTCCAACTCTATAAGTCCCCTTTCGTCCTAGAAAAAATAAAAAGAGAAGTTTTCGCCGCGTTTACGATACGGAGGCGCCGCCACCACCTGTTCTTCATCTGGAGGGCAGATGTGGAGTCCGTCTTGGGCTCCGGAGAGGGGAAATTGTTGCCATCGTCATCATCAATCTTCTTCCCTCTCCAATTCCATGAAGCTCTTCGTCGTTCGTGAGTAATCTATTCGTAGGCTCGCTGGGAGGTGATGAGTTGGATGAGATCTATCATGTAATCGAGTTAGTTTTGATGGGGATTGCTCCCTAGTATCCACTATGTTCTGAGATTGATGTTGCTACTGCTTTTTCATGCTTAATGCTTGTCATTAGGGCCCGAGTGCCAGCATTTTAGATCAGAAATTATTATGTTGTCACCAATATATGTGCGTTTTAGATCCGATCTTGCAAGTTGTAGTTACCTACTATGTGTTATGATCCGGCAACCCCGGAGTGACAATAACCGGAACCACTCCCGGTGATGACCATAGTTTGAGGAGTTCATGTGTTCACCAAGTGCTAATGTGTTGGTCCGGTTCTTTATTAAAAGGAGAACCTTAATATCCCGTAGTTTCCTTTTGGAGCCCGCTGCCACGGGAGGGATGGACAATAGATATCATGCAAGTTCTTTTCCCTAATCACGTATAATGACACACAGAATGTATGCCTACATCACATTGACGAATAGGAGCTAGCCACATATCTCTCAGTGTTATAGCTGTTGCATGATGAATATCATCCAAACAAATCACTGACCCATTGCCTACGAGTTTGTCCTACTGTTGCTACTGCTGTTACTTGTCTTGCTCTACTGCTGCTACTACTGTTGCTACTGCTGTTACTTGTCTTGCTCTACTGCTGCTACTACTGTTGCTACTGCTGTTACTTGTCTTGCTCTGCTGCTACTGTTGCTACTACTGTCGCTTGCTACTGTTGCTACTTGCTACTGCTGTCACTACTGCTTTTCCTTGCCGCTGCTATTGCTCGTTACACCGGCGTTACTCGCTATTTCGCTGTTACTACATTGCTTGCATATACTAATCTTTCAGGTGTGGTTGAATCTGACAATTCAACTGCTAATACTTGAGAGTATTCTCTCAACTCCCGTCGTGCGAATCAACAAATTTGGGTCGAATATTCTACCCTCGAAAACTGCTGCGATCCCATGCGCTTGTGGGCCGTCAACAACATTCTTCTAGTTTCGATTGTCGGAGAGTGCTAGCAGCATTCTTCTGGTGCCATTGCAAAGGGGAAGAACAGTTGGCATCACCCCCCAAGGATGCGGAGGGGTCCAACCCACGCCTAGTGGAAGCCCTATGCTCCGTGCTGGGAAGAAGCTCAGTCCACCAATGACTCGGGGGTAAGGGACACTCGCGAGGCCAAAGCGTCCTCACGACCTCCCATATACACACCCACCGTGACATTCTCACGTAATAACGAGCCGAGGCTATATACACCCAGGGGCCCCCGAGGACATGGAGGGGTCCACCCACGCCTAGTGGAAGACCTATGCCCCGCACTAGGTACAGATAGGGGCAATAATCATAGTCCGCCAATGACTACACCCTTAGCTAGCACCAATGCAGTCCGCCAATGACTGTGCCCACAGCTGGCACCAACACAACCCGTCAGCGGCTACACCCTCGGCCGACAAGGAGATCAACACAGTCCACCCGCGACTTCGCCCACGCCCAATACGTGGGCAAACAGCTAAAGGTTCATATCCGCTCACACGTCAAGGGGGACCCCTGAGCATCATGACTCAGGGGCCTAACTTTGCCCGTAGCCCCTTCCCCCTTTGGGCTATCCTTGGTCGGTTCAATCGAAGAAGGTACGCATGGGGTGGGCCCTTCCGATGCAGAGCCCAGTGCACTCGACAAATCACTTCAGATCCCTTAGGAAGAACACTCGAGTCACTCGTACGTCAAGGGGGACTCCTGAGCATCACGATTCAGGAGCCTGGACTAAGCCCGTAGCCCCTTTCCCTTTTGAGCCGCCCTTTCCGGTCGGTTCAAGCGTAGGGAGGTACGCGCGGGGCGGGCCCTGCCGACGAAGAGTGCTCAAGGAGTTCGAGAGTCTCAAATTATTGGCTTCTTAGGAGGAACATTGGAGTCAGTCATACGTCAAGGGGTACCCTTGAGCATCGCGACTCAAGGGCCTAACTGCGCTCGTAGCCCCTTCCCCCTTTGGGCCGTCCTTGGTTTTCGATCGGTTCAATCACAGGGAGGTAGGCGCGGGGTGGGCCCGGCCGATGCGGAGTGTTGAATATGTCCCAAGTTTCGAAATCTTCACCGCGTTCTCCTCATGAGGGCAGCTCGCGCGTCACGGGGGGCTCCTGAGCATCGCGACTCAGGAGCCTAACTATGCTCGTAGCCCCTTCCGACTTTGGGCCATCCTTGGTTTCCGGTCGGTTCAATCGCAGGAAGGTATGCGCGGGGCGGGCCCTGCCTACGTAGAGTAACATAGTAAACATGACAGGAACAAGGTGTGGGGACCCCGACTTACGGGTCGAGATCGCCGTGCTCAGTGATCCCAGAGATCAATGGTCACCAAACACATATACCGAATAAAAGAGTCTTTCATCCAAGTACCGACTTTTATGACACATGACCGAATGGTCAAGTTCACAAGGCAGGGCCTAAGGCCAAATCATTCTGATACAACTAGTAGCGGAAATCATAGGGGATAAGCGGGTGCCCATTCCATCAAGCCTACACCGACAGTCATTCTGACTCGGAAGCGACCTAGTTTGCAGGGGCGTCCCTGAAGACGTACTCATCTCCAAACTTTGGTCCCTCCATCTATGGTCAATAACATAACTAGTGGCAAGCCAATGAGTACTTTGAATGTACTCGCAAACAACCCATGATATGAACAATGAAAGTGAAGGATAACAATATCATGCATCTTTGGTGGATTTCATTGGGGTGGAATGATCATGAATATGCATCAAGTTAAAGAATTACTTTTCAAGAACAGGTTACAGATATCAATATATTTGCCGAGGGCTGAGCCATCCGTGCTCACCCTATAGGCCAAGTCACCAAACTTGCTCATATCATTACTTTCATAACAACACCTTTGTAACACAACACACACACACACTAGGTTTATGCGGAAACAGCTGGACGTAGTTTAAGCAGGATTACCCAACTATCCTTGATTGTGGACACGGCTATTCGAATTGTTTTACACTCTGCAGAGGTAGTACGCTAGACGCACGAGATCCGGGAAACTTCCGTGTCATCCACGACTCGCGGTATATAACATACCCAAGGTAAGTACCCGATCAATGCCTTTCCCCTGACGATACTAGACAAAGAGGTCCACTCGATTGTTACCCAGCCCACATGTTGTACGTCTTACGAGCACCGACTCTGGACAGTTCCAACCATTTGGGACCAACGGTGTGACTGGAACTCATAAAAATGGCATAGTCGTCCTACCTGGCACGACCCCATCATGAGAGTGACCACACATCACTCCCGCCACTAGTAATGTGGCTCTTTGCTAGCAACGACCAGAGTAATTAACATAGCCCCATCCCATAAGGGTTAACATGGTCGTACTGGTATGGTTGGTACGGTCGACACATCATGAATCTAATCCCATTTCCGAAACCATATTCACTCAAAGTAGCCGGTGCACCACTTCACCAAAAGTGGCCACCTAACTCATCATCACCCTCGGGCATTAGTGGCACCCGACGGGGTTTTCTTAAACTCTTTGATTTATGTCATCAACATGCTCATGATAATACTACTTCTAACTTTACTTGTCAACATGATATTAGCATGACCCTCAAGGGGTAGGATCAAGCTCAATGCATGTGCTCCGGGGGAGCCATCGTAAAATCATATCAAATGATTACCACCACTTATGATCATATGCAACGGAAATAATTGCTATCTTAACATGCAAAGCAACATATGCTCAGTCATGGTCAAAGGTCTTCAAGGTCTTCCGCTCCGATTCCCTCGTCACATGAATTTTCTATCGCCGATAAAACAATAAATAAGAAATAGCTCATACAGAAACAGATCACAAAGTCATTTAAAAAATGTTATTTATTACTGATAAATCTAAGTTGTCATTTTGAAAAATATTTGCCTCAAATTCTCTTGAAGGAACATTTTTAAAATTAACCAAACAGAAGCAAAACTATTCCAATTTAGTCCTTTTTATTATTGTAAAACAGAATAGTTGTAGAAAAAAATCATCCAATCATATTATTAAATACTACATATTTTTAGAAGAATAACCGTTGAAAATTATATTTTTACACTCGCTAAATATTTTTATAAAAATCTTTGAAATCTGATTTTGTAAAATAAAGAAAAATGGGCTAAGCACCTGGCCTGGGTCGGCCTGGAGCTGGGCTGGCCCAAGGCCAGCCGACAGCCTGCCCAGGTGCTCGCGCTGTCAGGTTGGATACTGACGTGCGGGGCCCTGTGGTCAGTGGTTATGGACAGCGCGGGGGAGGAGACTGGGCCACCGATAGGTGAGGCACACCTATCGGGGTCGTCTCCTACGTCTAGCCAGAGAGGAGGAGGAGCACGCCGGCGAGGCTGCCGACGGTCTCAGGCCCCAACAAGGACTGTAATGGGTTCACCATGACGTCGCGTACCTACTGGTGGTCAGAACAACATCGGAGAGGTAGGGGTTCGCCGGGGACGAGGAGGCCGTGGCGGAGGAGTTTTGGGAGGTGGTCGAGGAGGTGGCTAGAGACACGGAAATGCTCGGGCGAGTTGGGGGAAAGCTTCCTCGGGTTGAGAGGATCAGTGTGGTGGGTCAAGGGGCGCAGGAGCGTCGTGTAGCCAGAGATCGACCGGAGCTCCAAGGCGGAGGGGCCTCGATCCATCTCGAGCACCGGGGCTGTGCTGGTTTGCTGGGGTGGCTAGGGAGGTGCTAGTGATCGCGGTGAAGCTATCTGAGGGGTGCATGAGTGAGGGGGAGGGATATTTATAGGCCCGTGATGGTGAGCCAATTCGGGAGCGCCGGTGATTCAACATGGCGCGCATGGGGGTGCAGAGAGGGGCTGGGGTTGAAACCACGGTCTTAGGACATGGTTTTGGACTGCGAGAACCGTCTGCTGCAAAGGGAGAGAGGGAGGAGTCGAGCATCCGTGGCCGCGCAACCTTGGCCGGTTCTGGTGCGCGCGGGCACGCGTCGCACGAGCTCTAACTCGGGGGAGGAGGGGCCCTGAGGGTTGTTCGACGCAGAGGGGTTGTCGGGGAAGAGGTTGGGCACATCGGGGGAGGCTGGAACTGGCCGAGAGCGTCGCCCCCACCTTGGTGGCTTCTTGTAGCGCGCCCAGAGCGCAGTTTTGGCATGCCACAGCATGCTGGTGCGCTCTGAGGCACTTTGTACGTGTCTAGCATGTCCTGGCACTGGCTGGGAGTGTGGCTAGCCGTTTGGGTCTCATGGGAGCTTTTGCTGGTCAATGGAGACAAGAAATACTGGTGATTTCAGCCTTGAGCTGAAGCCTAAATTGGAGTTTTTGGCCTTTCCACTTTGAACCAGTGAGGGGCTAGTTGACTGGGGTTAGATATGGATACTGGCTACCTAACCTATGAGTTTGGAGCGAAGGGGTTGGGTTTAGCTGTGGCTAAGGTGGCTTTTCCCTATTTGTAAGAAGGTGCTCGACAGTGGTTTGAGGGGGTTGGACCACACCACTTGCGTTGCAACTTAACAGGTTTGGGTTTGGTGCTAAAACATGGGGTTTCACCAATTTTGAGCTCCATCGGACATGTTTAGCTTTGCAAACTTGAAAACACTACAATTTGACCTCTGTCCCTTCCAAAGAGAGTGTGGGCAAACTAAGTCCCACAAATCCCATTTTTGGTGTGGGACCCTCATTTGAGGTATTAGGCACTGCTGCAAAGTTTCAACATCATTGGATAAGCTTGTCTATGTCAAGTTGCTCTAACTTCAATCTGGACACAAGGGGTTTTGGGGTTATTTGGGCTCCTTAATCACCTTGGACCAAGGTGAAACTTTTTGTAGACAGCAAATATGGCTTAGGGATACTACTGGAATTTTCTAGGATTTTAATGAGAATATTTCCTTTGGAAATATTTCAAAAGGTCAAAATAGACAGAAATGGCTTCCAGGGTTTTATTCAAATAATTATAATAAAAAATAGGGTTTAAAATCTTATGTATGGAAATATATGTCCATGTGATCATCTCCAAATTTAATCAGATTTTTCTAAGGCAGAAAAGTATTATTCCAAGTAGGAATACCAATTCTGGACTCAGAAATGTACATGCAATTAAATTAGGAAAATAATTCTAAAAATAATTATTTTGTGGTTTTAAGGTAGTAAAATGAAGTTAAAATCAGATCACCAACTTTGGGTAGAAACACTTCTTGCCATCAAAGGCATGTAGTGCAACACAAAGTAGGGTTTTACCTTAATCAGAAACATGTAAAGGTTTTTGGAAATAAATCAATATTCTGAAATGGGGTTTTTCCTCACATGATAAAACACACAAGCATACAATGACAATCATGGCCCTCACATCATTAGTTTTGAAAAAGTTTTAACAAGATCAGATTTTTGCATTACACAGAAGTGGTAGTAAAAACAGGGTGTGACAGACCTATCCCCCTTACAAGAATCTCGCCCCCGAGATTCCTAAGCTAGGTGCTAAAAATGTCCGGAAACTCACATCGGAGATAGTCTTCACGCTCCCATGTTGCTTCGGCTTCGGTGTGGTTGCTCCACTGAACCTTGAAATACTTGATGGTGCGGCTTCTGGTGCAACACTCAACTTCATCCAGAATGTGGACCGGCTTCTCGCGGTAGGTGAGATCAGCCTGAAGGTCAATGGTCTGGTGGTCAATGTCCTTGTAAACATCGGGACGATTTGGCGCTTGAAGACACTTCCTAAGTTGTGACACGTGGAAGACGTTGTGCACACCCGAAAGTTCCGGAGGCAGCTCCAACTGATAAGCAACTTCTCCATGCCTTGTCGTGATCTTAAAAGGTCCAATGAACCTTGGAGCGAGTTTCCCTTTAACGTGGAAACACTTGTTCCCTTGAGAGGTGTGACACGGAGGTACACCAGGTCTCCCGGAATGAACTCCACATCCCTGCGGCGAAAATCCGCATATCTCTTTTGTCGTGACTTGGCTACTTTTAGATTTTCTCGGACCAGTTGCACCTTCTCTTCTGCCTTATGCAAAACTTCCGTCCCGAAAATCAGTCCTTCTCCAGTTTCGAACCAATTGAGCATGGTGCGGCACTTTCTTCTGTACAACACTTCAAACGGGGCCATTTGGAGACTGGACTGGTAGCTGTTGTTGTATGAAAACTCAGCGAACGACAGACAGTCTTCCCACTTGGCTCCATGCGCCAAGACTCATCCGTGGAGCATACCTTCGAGTATCTCATTCACTCTTTCCGTTTGTCCGCCCGTTTGTGGGTGGAAAGCGGTGCTCAAAGAGAGCTTGGTTCTAAGGGCTTCTTGGATCTTTTTCCAAACTCTTGAGGTGAACTGCGTGCCTCGGTCAGATACAATCTCCTTGGGAACTCCATGAAGGCTTACAATACGCTCAATATAGAGACTAGCCAACTTGTTCCCATCATATGTGGTGTTGACAGGAATGAAATGGGCCACTTTGGTCAAATGGTCGACAATAACCCATATAGAGTCATGGCCTCTGCTAGACCTTGGTAAGCCGGTAACAAAGTCCATGCCTATCTTGTCCCACTTCCATTCTGGCACTTTGAGAGGTAGTAGCAGTCCTGCAGGTCGCTGATGCTCAGCCTTGACTTGTTGGCACACGTCGCACTTGGAAACATAGGACGCTATTTCCCTCTTCATGCCATGCCACCAGAATCTTTCTCGGAGATCTTGATACATCTTGGTACCACCAGGGTGAATAGAGTAGGGTGTATCATGTACTTCCTGTAGGATCAAATCCTTGAGTTCAGCCTTGTTGGGTACACGTAAACGTTGCCCAAACCACACTACTGCTTGTTCATCCACCGAGAATCTTGGGGCCTTGCCTTCTTGAAGCTTCTTCCTGATGCCTTCAATGCTCTTATGACCCTTCTGGGCCTCCTTGATGTCACTCACCAGCGTTAGTTTGACTTCGAGGTTATCTAGGAATCCTGATTCTACTAGTTCCAACCCGAAGTTCTCCAATTCTTCATATAAGGCGGGTTGCCTTTCCTTGAGCATGACGTTCAAGGTGCTGGTCTTCCGGCTTAAGGCATCGGCCACTACATTGGCCTTACCGGGGTGATATTGAATGCTGAGGTTGTAGACTTTGATTAACTCCAACCATCTTCGTTGCCTCATATTCAATTCCCTTTGAGTGAAGATATACTTAAAACTTTTGTGGTCAGTGCATATTTCACATCGCTTCCCAAGAAGGTAATGTCGCCATGTTTTCAGGGCATGCACTACGGCTGCCAACTCGAGATCATGGGTGGCATAGTTCTCCTCATGCGGGTGCAGTTGTCGGGAAGATACACCATGACTCTGCCATCCTGCATTACAACCCCACCGAGTCCATTCCTCGAGGCATCACAATATATCACAAACTCCTTGCTGATATCTGGAGTGGCCAATACTGGGGCGGTGGTTAATCTCTTCTTCAATTCTTGGAAGCTGGCTTCACACTCCAGCGTCCATTCGAACTTCTTTACCTTCTTCAAGAGCTGAGTCATGGGTCGAGCGATGCGAGAGAATCCTTCTATGAACTTGCGGTAATATCCCACGAGTCCGAGGAAGCTCCTGACTTCCTTCACATCAATTGGCGATTCACAGTTGGTTACCGTAGTAATCTTGGAGGGATCAACTACAAATCCACTTGTTGTCATGGCATGACCCAAGAATCCAGCTTCGTTCAACCAAAATTGGCATTTGCTGAACTTGGCATAAAGTTGGTGCTCTCGAAGCTTAACCAATACTAACCTCAAGTGTTGCTCATGCTCTTCTTCGGACATGGAAAAGACTAATATGTCATCAATGAATATGACGACAAACTTGTCCAGGTATTCCATGAAGACCTTATTCATGAGGTACATGAAGTAAGATGGGGCATTAGTCAACCCGAAAGACATGAGAGTGCATTCATATAGACCGGACCTGGTCATGAACGCAGTCTTGGGTATGTCCTCAGTTCGGATCTTCAGTTGGTAATATCCAGATCGGAGGTCGATCTTGGAGAATACCTTAGCTCCATTTAGCTGATCGAATAAGTCTTCAATGTTGGGGAGTGGGAACTTGTTCTTAATTTGGACCTCATTGAGAGAACGATAATCGACTCAGAATCGGATAGTCCCATCCTTCTTGGACACGAAAAGAACAGGTGATCCCCACGGTCACGCACTTGGACGAATAAATCCTTTCCTGAGTTGCTCATCCAGCTGCTTCTTCAACTCCGCTAGCTCTTCGGGTCCCATCCTGTAAGGCTTCTTATAGATAGGCCTTGATGCGGGCATGAGTTCAATGATGAAGTCGATGTCTCGGTCAGGAGGCATCCCTGGTAGCTCATCGGGAAAGATGTCCGGGTATTCACACACTATTGGCACTCGATCGAGTTCTTCCTATGACAGGCTGTTAACCCGTGATACTTGAGCAGGTACTGGCTCAGAGACATACTTGACTCTGACACCTTGGTCACTTGTCATGGTAATGGACCTGCTAGCACAGTCCAAGATACTTTGATGCTTGACCAACCAATCCATGCCGAGAATTACTTCTAGGCCTTGCGACTTCAGCACAATGAGATCTGCTGAGAAGCTCGTCCCATTGATAACTATCCCGACCTTCCTAAACCCTAGGTTGGTCCTCAAAACTGCTCCCGGGGTTTGAATTGCCATATGCCCAAGAACCAAGGTAGGTTCTAAACCACATTTTTTCGCAAACTTTTGCCTAACAAAAGAATGCAAAGCACCACAATCAAACAATACTATTGCTGGGGTAGAGTTGACGAGGAACGTACCCAGAATGCAGTCCGGGTATTCTTGTGCCTCTTCCGCGGAAATATTTTTAATCCGCCCCTTGATGTGATACTGCTGATTGCGGGGAGCCTGATTCCTGCCTAGTGCTCCTTGGCCTGGATTTGGCGCATTGGGGCGCTGAGCATCGGGTTTCTTGTTGGGGCACTGCCTGGAATAGTGTCATGTTTGTCCACATCCAAAACCGGTAACTTGCACTGGAAGATTGGTCTTGATTCCAGCGTTGTTTGGCGGATTGCTTGCTGGCTTCGTGTTGACTTGCTGCTCAGGCTGGTAGTTCTGGCGAAATGTTGAATACTTGTACAGCTGCTGATAGGTGGGTCTTGCTGGAGCTGGCTGCCATGGTCGTGGCTTCGTGTTACTTGGTCCTCCACTACCCATTAGCTTGCGCTTACGGGTGTCGTCCATGGCACGACGCTTGTCTTCCAACATAAGGGCCTTATTAACCAGATCGTTGAAGGTCCGGCATTCACAAACAACCAGCTGATACTGGAGTGCTGTTGTAGTCGTTCCATAAAGCGTTCCACTTTGGCGGCCTTAGTGTTGACGTCCTCAGCCGCGAATCTTGATAGGAGTTTGAACTTATGCAAATATTCCTTGACGGATCCACTGCCTTAACTTAAGGCTCAGAATTCCCGCTTCTTAATGGTCATCATTCCGGGAGGAATGTGAGCAGCGCGGAATCCATCTTTGAACACAACCCAAGTGATGACTTCCCCTGCTCGCATGATCTGAAATCCATCCCACCAAGCTCTGGTTGTGCCTCCGAGACAGTGAGAAGCATAGAGAACTTTCTCACGATCATCAGTGCACTTGACCAGCGCGAGGAGGTCTTCGATAGTACAGATCCAGTCATCGGCATCCAATGGTTCAGTCGTCTCTGTGAATATGGGTGGCGTAGTTCGCATCAACTTAGAGAGAGTTGAGCGACCATTTCCATTCCCGTTCTGCGGTGGGTTGTTCACCAAGGTTTGAGCCAGCTGCTGAACAGCGGCATTGTTGGCTTGACGCTCCTCTCGAAGAGCTTGAAGGGACTGATCCATGGTCAAGCTTCCAGGAGGAGGCGGTGGCGGTGGAACATCGTCTTGCTGCTCGTGGTGATCTCCAGCTTGAGCTTCCCCTACGGTTCCCTGCTGCTGACCTGAAGAGGCAGAGCCGGGGTTGCCGAAGGTGCTGTTGCGAGTTGCATTCAGCATCCTGCCAGGGGAGTAGACAGGTCAATTTGCCGAACTGGCTGAAATCATAAGGGATGATGCTCTAGTAAAGAGGGGGTATGGTGTTTTGCTAGTGTAAAAATTTTAAGCCACTGGTTTGTAAAACAGCTACCTCATTATATAAAAAACAAGCGATGTAGTCGCTCACAAGCTGCCTAAGCCAGAATGCGACTTGCATCCAACAGGCTTACACAACACTCGTGGTTCATACAAACCGATACAAGAACTCCTACGCTCGGGGGTACATCCTAATTGCCTACGCTGCTAAAGCTAAGCGGCCGACTGCGCGGTCTCATAAGCGGGTTTTGCGAGATCTTCGTCTTCATGTTCATCTGCATCTTCATCTTCATGAGTGATTCCCTTCTTTGAAGGAGTAGCAGAAAGAAGCGGACCATCACGGCGTCTCTTGGTTGGCGAGGTAGCGAATAGTTCGGTGTACTCTTCCACAGTCAAGTGACGACTCTGTAGAGGAGTGGCCTGAAGCGGTGGTATTCCTCCTCGGAAAGCAAAACTTGGTGGTCCTACGTGTGCTCCTGCCTTCTTCACCTTGCGGTTCTTCATCTTCTCCGTGCAAAGCAGATCCTTGACTTGGTGCCGCTCATGGCGGATCCTAGTTGACTCCTTGATCAAAAGGTGTGTCAATGTGTCGGAGGAGAGACTGAAGTAGGTCTGAAACCACAGTGGCGTCCCGTCCTTGGAAGATGGGTTGAGTGTCCAACTCCCGTCTACCCCATTCTTAAAAAAGGTAGGTGACGAGTAGATGGCTCATCAGCCATCTCGAGAAGGATGTCGCGGAGTCGCACGAGCGCCTCTCGTGCTGCGGTCTCCACTGCCAACATCAGATCTTCCATCTGTGGACCTTCGAAGAACCAACTAGTCGGGGAGTCATTAGCCTTCACTATCACGTCCACATGATATTCCTTAGTGTCGGCGTTCACCCAGTGCTCGTGGTAGAGGAAGATGGGTGTGCGGCGTACTTGACACTTCTCGAGGCTATCACTCAAAAGCAGAGGAAAGCCCGTCTCCAGAAGCATCTCAGGTACAGCGGCCATCTACAAGATGTAGAGGAGAGAGTTAGAAAGTTTTTAGTGGGTGCAGAATCTCAGGTTAAGGTCTATGTAGACTAGTCGTCCCGGCTTTGGTCCATGCTACCTAAGGCTTCCTATAGTCAGGATGGCTCTGGTACCAGCTCGATGGGGACCCCGACTTACGGGTCGAGATCGCCGCGCTCAGTGATCCCAGAGATAAATGCTCACCGAACAGTGATACCGAATAAAAGAGTCTTACATCCAAGTACCTATTATTGCAACACATGACCGAATGGTCAAGTTCACAAGGCATGGCCTAAGGCCAAATCATTCTGATACAACTAGTAGCGGAAATCACAGGGGCTAAGCGGGTGCCCATGCCATCAAGCCTACACCGACAGGCATTCTAACTCGGAAACATCCTAGTTCGCAGGGGCGTCTCCAAAGACGTACTGTGCTCCAAACTCTGGTCCCTCCATGTCTGGTCAATAACATAACCAGTGGCAAGCCAATGAGCACTATGAATGTACTCGCAAAGAGGCCATGATATGAACAATGAAAGTGAAGGATAACAATATCATGCATCTTTGGTGGATTTCATCGGGGTGGAATGATCATGAATATGCATCAAGTTAAATAATTACTTTTGAAGAACAGGTTACATATATCAATATATCTGTCGAGGGATGAGCCATCTGTGCTCACCCTATATGCCAAGTCATATCATTACTTTCATGACAACACCTATTTAACACAACACACACACTTGGTTTATGCGGAAACAGCTGGGCGTAGTTTAAGCAGGATTACCCAACTGTTCTGGACCGTGGACACGGCTATTCGAATAGTTTTACACTCTGCAGATGTAGTACGCTGGACCCACGAGATCCGGGAAACTTCCGTGTCATCCACGACTCGCGGTATATAACATACCTGACGTAAGTACCCGATCAATGCCTTTCCCCTAACGATATTAGACAAAGAGGTCCACTCGATTGGTACCCAGCCCACATATTGTTTGTCTTACAAGCACCGACTCTGGACAGTACCAACCATGTGGGGACCAACGGTGTGACTGGAACTCATAAAAATGGCATAGTCGTCCTACCTGGCACGACCCCATCACGAGAGTGAACATACATCACTCCTGCCACTAGTAATGTGGCTCTTTGCTAGCAACGACTAGAGTAATTAACATAGCCCCGTCCCATAAGGGGTAACGTGGTCGTACTGGTAAGGTTGGGACGGTCGACACATCATAAATCTAATCCCATTTCCGAAACCATACTCACTCAAAGTACCCGGTGCACCACTTCACCAAAAGTGGACACCTAACTCATCATCACCCTCGGGCATTAGTGGCACCCGACGGGGTTTTCATAAACTCTTTGGTTTATGTCATCAACATGCTCATGATAATACTACTTCTAACTTTACTTGTCAATATGATATTAGCATGGCCCTCAAGGGGTAGGATCAAGCTCAATGCATGTGCTCCGGGGGAGCCATCGGTAAAATCATATCAAATGATTACCGGCACTTATGATCATATGCAACGGAAATACTTGCTATCTTAACATGCAAAGTAACATATGCTCAGTCATGGTCAAAGGGCTGCTTGCCTTGGTCTCCTAGGTATCCGGGGTCTTCGAGGTCTTCTGCTCCGATTCCCTCGTCACACGGATTTTCTATCGTCGATAAAACAATAAATAAGAAATAGCTCACACACAAACATATCACAAAGTCATTTTTAAAAATGTTCTTTATTACTGATAAATCTAAGTTGTCATTTTGAAAAATATTTGCCTCAAATTCTCTTGAAGGAACATTTTTAAAATTAACCAAACAGAATCAAAACTATTCCAATTTAGTCCTTTTTATTATTGTTAAACAGAATAGTTGTAGAAAAATTCATCCAATCATATTATTAAATACTACATATTTTTAGAAGAATAACAGTGGAAATATTATATTTTTTCACTAGCTAAATATTTTTATAAAAATCTTTGAAATCAGATTTTTTAAAATAAATAAAAATGGGCCAAGCCCCTGGCCAGGCTCGGCCTCGAGCTGGGCTGGCCCAAGGACAACCGACAGCGTGCTCAGGCGCGGGGCCCTGCGTTCAGTGGCTGTGGACAGCGCTGGGGAGGAGGCTGGGCCACCGATAGGTGGGGCACACATGTCGGGGTCGTCTCCTACCTCTGGCAGAGAGGAGGAGGAGCATGTCAGCGAGGTTGCCGATGCTCTCAGGCCCCAACAAGGACTGGAATGGGTTCGCCATGATGTCGCCTAACTTTTGGTGGTCGGAACAACGTCAGAGAGGTAGGGGTTCACCAGCGACGAGAAGGCCGTGACGGAGGAGTTTCGGGAGGTGGTCGTGGAGGTGGCTAGAGACACGGGCGAGTTGGGGGAAAGCTTCGTCGGGTTGAGGGGATCAGTTTGGTGGGTCGAGGGGAGCAGGAGTAATCGTGTAGCTACAGATCAATCGGAGCTCCGAGGCGGAGGGGCCTCGGTCGATCTCGAGCACCGGGGCTCTGCTGGTTGCTGGGGTGGCTAGGGAGGTGCTAGTGGTCGTGGTGACGCTATCTGAGGGGTACAGGAGCGAGGGGGAGGGCTATTTATAGGCCCGCGACGGTGAGCTCATTCGGGAGCGTCGGTGACTCACCATGGTGCGCATGGGGGTGCAGAGAGGGGCTGGGGTTGAAACCACGGTCTCAGTACATGGTTTTGGACTGCCAAAACCATCTGCTGCAGAGGGAGAGATGGAGGAGTCGAGCATCCGTGGCCATGCAACCTAGGCCAGTTCTGGTGCCGCGGGCACGCGTCGCACGAGCTCTAATGCAGGGGAGGAGGGGCCTTGAGGGTTGCTCGATGTAGAGGGGTTGTCTGGGAAGAGGTTGGACACCTCGGGGGAGGCTGGAACTGGCCGAGAGCGTCGCCCCCACCTTGGTGGCTGCCTGTAGCGCGCTCATAGCACAGTTTTGGCATGCCACGGCATGCTGGTGCGCTCTGAGGCACTTTGGACGTGTCTAGCATGTCCTGGCACTAGCTGGGAGTGTGGCTAGCCGTTTGGGTCTCGTGGGAGCTTTGGCTGGTCAAAGGAGACAAGAAAAGCTAGTCCTGTCAGTCTTGAGCTAAAGCCTAAATTGGAGTTTTTGGCCTTTCCACTTTGAACCAGTGAGGGGCTAGTTGACTGGGGTTAGATATGGATACTGGCCACCTAATATATGAGTTTGGAGCAAAGGGGTCGGGTTTAGCTGTGGCTAAGGTGAGTTTTCCCTATCTGTCAGAAGGTGCTCGACAGTGGTTTGAGGGGGTTGCACCCCACCACTGGTGCTGCAACTTAACACGTTTATGTTTGGTGCTAAAACATGGGGTTTCACCAAGTTTGAGCTCCATTGGACAAGTTTAGCTTTCTAAACCTTAAAACACTTCAATGTGACCAGATATGTCCCTTCCAAAGAGAGTGTGGGCAAACTAAATCCCACAAATCCCATTTTTGGTGTGGAACCTTCATTTGAGGTATTAGGCACTCCTGCAAAGTTTTAGCTTCATCGGATAAACATTGCTATGTAGAGTTGCTCTAACTTCAATCTGGACAGAAGGGGTTTTGGGGTTATTTGGGGTCTTTAGTCACCTTGGACCAAGGTGAAACTTTGTGTCGACACCAAATATGGCTTAGGGATACTACTGGAATTTTCTAGGAGTTTATTGAGAATATTTACTTTGGAAATATTTCAAAAGGTCAAAACAGACAGAAATGGCTTCCAGGTTTTTATTCAAATAATTATAATATAAAATAGGGTTTAAAATCTTATGTATGGAAAATATATGTCCTTCTGATCATCTCCAAATTTAATCAGATTTTTCTAAGGCAGAAAAGTATTTTCCATGTACGAATACCAATTCTGGCCTCATAAATGGACATGCAATTTAATTAGGAAACTAATTCTAAAAATAATTATTTTGTGGTTTTAATGCACTAAAATGAAGTTAAAATCAGATCATCAACTTTGGGTAGAAACACTTCTTTCCATCAAGGGCATGTAGTGCAACTCAAAGTAGGGTTTTACCTTAATCAGAAACATGTAAAGGTTTTTGGAAATAAATCAGTATTGTGAAATGGGGTTTTTCATCACATGATCAAACACACAAGCATACAATGACAATCATGGCACTCACGTCATTAGTTTTGAAAAAAATTAACAAGCTCAGATTTTTGCATTACAATGAAGTGGTAGTAAAAACAGGGTGTGACACAAGGCGAGGAAAACATTCAAGCATTCAATTATAACAAACCGTGACCAAGTTCATAAAAATGCAAATAAGTTCAACGCCTCCGTGAGGCATGATGTGCATTGCAGGAAAGTAACAGGGACAAGAAATCAGGAGGAGCCGCTGTCGGGCGCCCCCTCCACGGGTGGCTGGTCATCGATGTCAGAGGCATCATCTTCCCCATCATCGGCTCCAGCGACACATAGAGACGAAGGATGTGCGACGCGAGAGAACCTCCTCACCAACGCCTCCACAGGGCCCTTCACCGATTCCGCACGATCACGAAGCTTAGATCAAATCCGGGGTTGCGAAGATGAAGGTGGCTGAAGACGCGAGTAGCAGCCACGAAGAAGAGGTCGCGACACTCGATGTCCAAGATTTTGTCCACCAGCACGACGGCAATCTCCAGCGCCGTTACGAGCCCCTTCGCGAGCGTGGCAAAGACATCCTCCGGGGTGGCCAGAGGTTCATCAAAATCGTCCCGGTAGAGGGAGCGTAGCGCCGTGCGAAGCCTGAGCTCATCGTCAGGGAAGGAGGCCAGCTCCGCGGTTTTCCTGTCCTCAGCCACTGCGAAAGCTTTCTCCTCGGCGTCAAGGAGGGCCTTCCTCGATGCGGCCTCCTTCTCCTGCTCTTCCAAGCGCGCCTCATTCATGCTTAGGCTTCTCGCCTCCTGGGACAGCTCTCCCTCCCGGGCGGCGAGCATGGTCTCGCGGGATTTAAGCTCCTCCCCCTGCAGGCGACGCTGTTCGGCCAGCTTGGTTAGTTCTTCTTCAAGGAAGTTGAGGCGGGTTTCCACCTCTTCACAGCGTTCGACAGCCGCCTTATCCTCCTCCAGTGCTTTCTCATGCAAGGCAATGGCGTCCTCGGCCTCCCTCTCGGCCTTCCCCATCTCGCCGGCGACATTGCTCAAGGCTGTGAAGGACGCGTTCAAGATACCTTGGGTGAACACCGAGGTATTCTGGACCTCCTCCTGAAGAGCCTCCAGCGCAGGCGCGGGTGGTGTCGCCAGAGGGGCAGTGCCGTGAAGAACACGGGGGGCCCCGAAGACTGCTCGGCGATCGCGAGCAATGATGCTTGAGGAGCCTGAGGGCCCTCGTCGGCCTGCCCCCATGCAACGGCGTCCCCACGGTCGCTTCTGGATGCTTTGGGGGCTCGGGGGGCTCGACGACCAAGGCCAGGGAGACGGCCCCACGAGCATCCCCTTCCACACCTGCAGATGGCGGTGCGCCAATGAGAGTAGGCGGGGCGTCGGGAGTCGCCTTCGGCTTTACGACCGTCTTGTTACTCTTCTCCACCGGCGAGACAACATCGTGGACGACAAGTAAAGGGGGGATCAGCCAAGCATGGACAATAGACGCGCAGGGCGTGCCCAGGAAAGTAGCTTACTCTTCAACATCGCACTATCTCTTCTACCTCTTTGCATTTGCAACAGCAGAGGTGACAGGCCCCCCACGGAGGGAGGCGGGCTCAGGGCCATGGAACCCCCCCCCCCCCCCCCGCCGACAGAGGTGGGGTGTGTCGAGGATGGCTCAGCCCTGAGCTTCCACGAAGCAAGAACGCACGCGGACCACATTGCAAGCGGGGTCGACGCGCCCCCCTGGAGGCACTCGTCAGGTGCGAGGAGGCCGCCGCTCGTTGAAGTCAGGCATCGAAGCGACCAGGTCAGCCCGGTCGTCAAGATGGTATAATGGACCCACGGCCTCGGGAAGCTCGCCAGGGTTGCCGCCCAGCAAGATCGCCATGACCCTACTCAGGTCCTCTATGGGGAGGTTCCGGGTCCGGAGCCGGAGCTCGTTGTCGCCAGCCCGATACTCCCATAGGGGCCTAGAGTGTGCGTGGAGAGGCTCCAGGTGTTGCGCCAGGAACTCCTTCACTATCATTCCTCCGGTCAGCCTCTTGGCGCTGATGTTGCAGGAAAAGCGCTCCAGCACGGGCATAACCCGAGGGATGGAGAGGTTCGCCGAGCTCCAAGCGGAGGTCTTCTCCAGCAACTCCTTCGGCTCCTCCAACCGAGGGTTGGCATCGTTAAGGCACATAAGGACCCAGTGGTGCCTGAAGTTATCCACCTTCTTCCCGACCTTCAAGAGCACGTTGCCACTCTGGGCTGCCAAGAAGGAGACGCACGCCAACAAATGAGCGCCGTCGTGCAGGCGCAAGCTAAAGAAGTGGCGGAGGAGGGCAATCGAAGGCTGCACACCAACGAAAGCCTCACAGTAGAAAGCAAAGGCAGACAGAAGCAAGATGGAGTTGGGTTGGAGAGGAAGGGCTTGGATCCCATAGTGGTCCAAGACAACGGTTTAGAACCGGGAGAAAAGCGGCACCAGTCCAGCGTAAATACCGTGAAGGAAGAAGGGGTATATCGCCCGGGACGCGGGTCACTCCTCTATGGCGCCAGGCCAGATCAGGGTTCGCCCATTCTCGCTGGACTCGGTCGTGGTCCATGGAAGCACGAGGACGAGATTTGTGTCCTTGGAGAGGGCGCAGTCCAGGAGCACAGAAACCGGGGCCGGACCATGCCCCTTTGATTTTTTGCTTGCTGGCGGGCACCATTGTTGAACTTGCAAGGAACTATGCGGCGCTGGATCTGGGAGGTGCCGGTTGGAGTCATAGACCAAAGAGGAAGGGCGAGTGCGGAAAAAGGAAATAAATGAAGCGCCGAAGCTACAAGCAAGGCACCTAATAAGGGGGGCAGAGACAGAGAACACGGAGGACCCGACACCAGCCGCATGACGTGTGTCGGCCTAGCCTAGAGGCATTTGAGGGCCCAGGGCGCCTCATGCTGCCCCCTAGGCTCCGCCCCGAAGCCAACCCGAACACTCCGCGGGCCCGGGGGCTACTGTCGGCGTTCTGGGAATCAGGGTACCCAGACGTGCCTGCCTGTTGCCCAAGGCGGGCCCACCTCATCGGAATAAACCAACAGGCTCGGCACCATTCAGGGTATGGCCCTCGTGAGGGGCCAAGCCTGACAAGGAGGAGCAGCGTCAAGACCCGCAGGGGCCTCCTCAGGATCCCTCCGGAGCGGCGGATATTCCGAGGCAAGGTCGGGCCTCAGGAGTCAACGGTGACGCTAGGAAAGGACAGGCAAGCAGTAGAAGCAGAAGGAGGCGGAAGTGTACAAGGGTTCCAAAGGCATCATCCAAAGGTTTCCCTTCTGGTGCAACGAAGCCGCTGCCGCACGCCAGTAGGGCAAACATCATCCTCGGGCCAGTCCCTGCAGCGTGGACAGTTACTTTGCAGGCGATGACCACCTTTGGGAAGGGGAGCATGTTCCCGTGTTCCCCTTCAAAATTGGCCACTGTGGGATCCCTTCCCGTCGAAGCTACGAGAGGAGAGGACCCGGGCCTCCGCTATAAATTTAGAGGGTAGAACACTTGGTAGGGGAGAGTTCATTCGAACCGTAGGGCAATACACCTAGCCACTTGGCCTCCGGAGGCTCGAGAGCACTATACCAATTCATCCACCACCTCCACGAGAGGCAATCCACCAAAAGCTGCCCGAAACTGGCTAAACTGTTGTGTACTGTGCTACCGTAAGCTGTTGTGTTCTATGCTACCGTCGCCATCAAGTGAGTCTCTCGTTGTTTCCATCGAGTAGTGCGTTAGGCGAGGCTAAGCAGGGAGAGATCTTCATACACGCCCCAATGTTCGAATCCTTAGGATATTGCGGAGCCCGAAATCCGACAGGCGCATACCACATGAAGTCAACGAGCAGGGCACTGCGGAGTGGACCACGCGTCGCGGCACTGCATCCCGAGGCGGCAACGTGCGGGTTGGGGTGACGGGGGGAAGACCTCAGGGCAGGGAGAAGGTCGGGGCGAGGGCAGAAAGACCTCGCGTGGCAGCGAGAACCGCGTGTCGCAACACTACATCTCAGAGGGGCGTTGTAGCGATGGCTTGTGTGTCGTGGGGAGCGCGCCTCACGCCACTACGACCCGAAGGGGAGACGTAGCTGCAACATGCGATTTGGTGAAGTCGTGGTGAAAACTAGGGGGCGGCGACACTGCGGCCTAAAGAAAAACAATTTTTCAAAGTTTTGGATGAATTGTTTGAAATTGACGTTTTCGATTAGGATTAGGAAACATTAGAAGATTTAGATCAAATTTGTAACAAAATCCCTTGGGTAACACCTCTAAGAGGAAATAAGTTAATTATACGATCCATTTTGCTTATGCCCTTAAAAAACGTGTCGGGTATAGGCATGCACTCTTATAGTGCCTCGTAACAGAGATTAAAGAAGCATATTGTTGGCTGGTGAAAATAACCCAATAGGCCGGAGTTGCGGTAATATAAAAATTGAAACACTTGAAGCATATAGGTATATACTATCATATTCTTTCGCGGAGAGAAGGTTCACTAACATGAGATAGTTCTGTAAGTTCATTTGGCTCACTGAACTTCAGCCACAAGTTACGTCACAAAGCGGAACAAACCTACTGATCTGACAGTGAAACAAAATTTTCAAGCTACTGGTATTAGAGAGGAATCGTCCCCCGCCCCCGCACATACGTATTATGATCATTCCCCTATAGCCCAGCCCGTGCCATGCTATTCAAAAACATATATTACTTTTAGAGATTTTGTTGGTCTCTTTATTGTCCCATTGAATTGTGCATGTATAATCCAAATCATGCCGTTTTGAAACACATGCATGCAAGATACAATCGAACAACCGCTACTTGTATTCAGATGATTATCAAAAGGAAAATACTGTTGGTCCTCCATGATATACGGCCGTGTCATAAATAGATAATTACTCCCTCCGTTCCTAAATATAAGACCTTTTAGAGATTTCACTATAGACTAGATACGGAGCAAAATGAGTGAATCTATATTTCAAAATATGACTAAATACATCCGTATGTAGTTAATAGTGGAACCTCTAAAAGGTCTTGTATTTAGGGATGGAGGGAGTAGAATTTTATCAGGAATGACCCGGTGTATGCATTCCTCGTAACATTTACTTGTACCATGGAAAATAAATCTTTCTAGCCAATCACTTGTCACCAATATGTTCTAGTGTAAAAACAAGGAGGAATAGCTACCGTGTACCCAAATCAACATGCATGACTTACAACATGACATGCATATGCCCCTGCCTTTTCATCAGGTTTGTAAGAAAAAAATGGGAAAAAAGAAAAATCCCAATTGTAGAAAACTGTGGGGAGTTCCTAAGGAGTGCATTAAAAAAGAAGGACTTAGCTATATTGCTAGAGCTAGTGGTTTGGGGATGCCTTTCTAGATGGATAATGTCACTGAAAAAATACAATATTTACTTTTGCGAAGGTAAAAAATTCAAGGATCTTGGATACTATCTTAGTAATTACTTACTTATTAAGCACACGAGATTGAGACTGATGTCTTGTTGGCCCGTATACATTGTGTCCGGGGCATCGACGATGCCAAAGTAGATGTCGAGGATGTGGCTGATGTCTTGTTGGCACCATCGTGACTTGGACTTGGATTTATGACTTATCTTCACTAGCGATGTCGGCATGGTCATGGCCTCACCAAGCCCAAGGAGACGGTGGCCAAGGAAACCGTAGGTTCCGAGTGTAGGTGTCAGGCCTTATTCTTCCATTCAAACTCCTTCTCACCTAGACCAGAAGGTGAAGTGCAGTGTTTTACCTTATGTACTCCAAGGATGGTAAAGCAACGTTCACACCCGACGACGGTCGTACGTTTACATGATACATGGTGTGAAGGACGGACGAGGAGCCCTAAGGAGTCCTACACCTTAATTAGGAGCCCTCTCTTGTACTAGAGAGATGAGAGGATAGGGATGGATGACATAAAAATGTTGCTAATACATGATTTTCTTGAAGAGGAACAAACAAATAATCAACAAAGTTGTATCGGTAATTTCACAATGACAAGACTAAGTGCGATTGCCTCGGTGGCCGTGGAAAATTATAGATGCCCAATTTTTTTAAATTTTTTGCCCACCGTTATTTCGTCTGGTTGGTTTTTCTGGCATATATTTCCTAGGAAAAAGGTCTAATTTATGTGGTTTCCTGGTGTTTTCTATTTCTTCTTTTAGAATGCGCAAAACACTTACATGATTTTTTAAGAAAACATGTGAATGTCAAGGTTAGTCTTTTACATATATATGAACATTTTCTAAAAAATGCACAAGCACTTACACGGATGTTTCTCTAGAATATGCATGCCTTATTGGTCTAGAATGTAGGCGGATTGTTTTACACATCCTAAAGATCCCAATCCTTCTTGCATGGCGATAAAATAGGAGAATATGCACTGTGGGCATTAAAAAGGAACATTTCCATACGAAGGAACTTCATTATTACATAGCCAAATCAAATGAAAATCATTATACATAAGTAAAGTCGACAAGAGAAACTGACTCACTTGAACAAGCTTGTCATCATAATACAAAAGATATTACTTTAACAAAGAAACAAAAAAAATGGGATGGAACCACAACAATTTAAATAAACAAAACATTTATAGACACCATAACAACAGCGACACCTATAGACGGAAGGGTGCACACTCACGGGGTCCCGGCTTTCTCGTTGAGGGCATTGGCACGTTCTAAGTACGTTTGAGCTTCATTCTTGAGGAGGATGGCCTTTTCGGGCGGGGCAGCAGCGGCCTCCTTCAGTTTATCGGCAGCCCACTTAACATATCCTACGGCTCCGGATTGATAGTTGCAAAAATGAATGCACTTTGGGCTGCAAACCTCTAGTTCTCCCTTGCAACGCTTGATACATTTGTCCCAACAAAACTCTTCGGCAGTTGCCACTGGTGTTGATACCGCCGCTACCATCACGACCAGGAGGAGAACGACACCAATTGTGTTCCTAGTATTCACCGCCATTCTGGACCTTGAGATTACTTCCACAGGGTATGACGGGTTTAGAAGGAGGTTGTTGATGAGGAGATGATCGTTTATGGATGTTGTGCTAGCCATTGTCCGGTTAACTAGCATTCCTAGGAGAAGAAAGTGTGGCCATGAGAGATACATGGACAACCGCACGTTGTAAGTGACATCCATGTCGATCTGTGTGCGCGGTACCCATTACCACTTATTTTTACCCAAACACATATGGGTGCTAACTGATTGGCTAGAAAGTTTTATTTTCGATGGTACACCTAATTGTTACGAGGAATGCATAAACTGGGTCATGTACAATAAATTTCTACTGATCTAGTTCTGACATAGCAATGCATCATGGAGGACCGCCAATATTTTTCTGTTGAAAACCATTTGAATATAAGAAGTCATTGTTCGATGGTACCATGCATGCATGCATGTGTTACAAAACAACAGGACCTGGGTTATGCATGCATAATCCCGTCGTTCTATAAAAGGATCAGAAATTACCTGTTAGTATTCTATGTGTTTGAATAACATGACATGGGTTGGGTTGTAGAGGAATGATCGTAATATGTATGTACGAGAGGATGATTAGTCTCTAATATGAGTAGGTTAGAAAAAATCTTTTCTCTCTCAGCTCAATTGGTCTCTTCTCTCATGGCGTAACTTGTGGCTGATGTATAGTAAGCCAAATGAATTCTCAGAATCTTATGATGTGAGTGAACTTTCTCGACGCAAAACAATATTATATTATATAACTGTAAGCTTCAATTGTTCCAGGTTTTCTTAGTGCCGCAACTCCTTCCTATTTGGTTATTTTCACCAACCAACAAATTGTATCTTGTATCTCTATTATGCTCCTAGTGGTACAAGAGTGCATGCCTATACCTGACAATTTGTTTGGAGGGAATAAGAAAAATGTATCATATGATTTACTTTTCTCCTCTTAATTAGAGGGTTTACAAAAAGGATTTTTTTAATTCGTTTAAAATTTTCGAATGAGATTATGTTTTCTAGTGCTCAGCGAAAATAATCATTTTGAATAATTCGTCCGATATTTTGAAAATTTGTTTTCCCTGAGTGGCTAGCTCCTCAATCAGGGGAACAGTGATTTGATTAATACTGGTACCTATTCAGAAAGAACAACATTGAAATTTGAAAGGACAAAAGCCGTAATAGTGCAAACTCACACATTTGGTGCGAATTCAGCAAGAAGGAGAAGGTGGCTCACCTCGCTCAAGTCATTGGAATAATGAAGGATTGTAAGAATGTTGTTTTATCAAATTAATATATGAGGGTTTTCAAAAAATGGAATAAAGGAACTTCAGATCCTTCCCCAACAAGGTGTTCAGTCCTATGGTTGAGGGTGGGTTTTCAAATGAAATTGCTAGTTATCTACAAGAGGCGGGTTGAAAATAGGCAATTTCTATGAAGTGCTTCGAAGGAATGAATGTATTCAAAGTATGTAGAAGCGAAATAGGATCAAGTAGAGATAACAGTCAAGGATCTAAGATGTTAAGCATAGTCATCGTACACACTAAGATAAATTATAGATAAATTCAGACAATATGATGATAAACGGCAGGTATGAATGTCTTTCGTGGTATGTGTTCACACAGTTAGGTAAAAGAGTGAAAGATAGAACCGGTAGCTTGATAAAGACACAAGATTTGTTGGACGAGTTCTAGTTGTTGTGACAACTGTACGTCTTGTCGGGGAGGCTGAGAAATAACTCTGAAGACCTCGTATTCACCTTGTTCCCCTTGAGCCGAGGTCACTTAGACCACGTCCAATCACTCAAGTAAGTCTTCGGGGGAGACTTCTGAAATCCATACAAATTTGGTCACCCGAGAATCCACAATGACTCTTGAATGCTACAGACCCAGATGCCTAACCGTCTGAAATATCACAGTCTTCAAGTGTAATACGTCTTCAGTTCACTCAGAACAAAACAACTTCGGTGATGCTCAAACACACTAGCTCTACTTGTTTGGGTTTATCCTCGTAGGATTGTTTTCTCTCACTGCCTTCGAGGTGGGTTTCTCCAAAACGACAACAGACGTATCAAACTCTGAGCAGCCACAAACTTATGGTGAAGGGGATGGGATATTTATAGCCAACACGCAACCCAACCTGATAGGACCGAAATTGTTTAGAGTAGGAAAGGAGAGACAAGACAAAAGATGTAAAATGTATCGTTGTTCTCATTGATGATGGATTACACATATATATAGCCCCTGAAGGGTTGCGTCCGAATGAACATGAGGCAACCGCCCCGGTTAGAAAAGGTAGGGATTAATAGGATTAATTAAATCCTAACACTCCCCCTAATCCATGCTTGTTAGTGTAAGCCTTGTCATCTTGAAAACACCTGCAAAACCCTGTGGGAAAATAAGGATATATGTGTTTGATATGTTGCTAAAACTTATGTAAAGCCACTGGGAAAATAAGGAGAAAATGATGCAACATATAATGGTTATTGTCTCTTTTAACTCAATACAAGGAGACTCATAGAGTTTAGACTACAATAAATACATCGTACATACTTCCTTAAAATCCCCGGGGAAAACAAAAAGTAGGACATATGATCTCACGTTGATATTACCTCATTAAAAACCTTTATGAGAAACTATATAGCAAAATCATGAAGGAAAAAAAGAGTATAATATGATGCATAGAACATGAATAATTCAGGAAGATACTTCCCCTGTTTCTTGCAAATTTCGAAGCCGTCATGTACCTATTCCAATAACATATTTATGGAATGTAAAAGTTGATAGAGACTTCGTGAGAAACCGGTCACATGATTTGATTTGCAAGATATGCATATAGCGATCTTGCTTATTGCATAACCTATTTGCATCCTGGAAACAGAAGAAACATTATCGTCTAGATTATGGTTGCTGGATGTAGCCACGAGGTCTATTTGAAAACTCTTCATGGGAGGGCTACCACACCTAGTAGGAACACTAAACTTCTCTATGATCTGACATAGCAGGGATCTGATCAATGTATCCAATAGTATTAGTGTTCAGATTTCTGTGAAACTTGAAAAACCAGGACAATAAGTTTGATGCCTTTGGAGATACGGATAGATATTCTTGAGTCACAACCAATTGTGTTTTGTCGATCCAATGGCATTATGGAATGTTGAGTCCCAATATTTCATTTCCATCGTCTCTTGGCCTAAATAGATCTTTCTCTACATCTAGAGAACGAACTACCATGAGAGCTATGGATGGGTAATATTTGTCCACAATGAATTTATCCAATATATTTTGGATATAGACAACATAGTATAACATAATGCATGTATGAAGGTGCTCAAGTTGTAATAACTAGCGGTATTTAGATTTACCAAAATCCTTCATTTTAAACTCTGACATTTAGATGATTAAATGTGTCGTCATTGTAGACACACAAACATGGATAATCGTCATTGTAGGAGTAATAATTATGCATAAGGAATTCACTACGTCGGTTGTACCATATGTACCGACAACAATAAGTCGTATGGTGACTTACTGATTTTTACATAATGTATGTTGCATTTTGCATTTCAATTCAGAAGTGAGATTCCATCGGGAATCAATCATATATGTCTGAATCTAGTGATCCACATTTATATGTGATCACTACATCTATCAACTGAAGAGATACATGATTTTGTACTGCCAATGATATAAGTTATCAGAAAGAGATTCCACATCTAGAGAATAGTTGGGTATCTGCGTGAACCCTTGTGCTACAATACTTGCTCTTTGTTTCACCACCAGATTATTCTCAATTCGACTTCTAGAAGAAAACTGGTGTAGGTATTGCTTACGAATACCTTTCCATTACTGAGCAAGATCATTTCTACCTAGATTATACCCTTTGCTTGAATTCAGTCCGAGTGTTGTTCACACTTTGCCATGGCCATGGTCTTTGGACCTCAATCATATGAAAGGTTTTCCAATCTAGTTGAGAAATGTATGTCGACAATTGTAGACTTCCGATTACATAATTCTTTAGAATCTATATATCAATATATAGTTGATGGAAATTGTTGGGACTATTCCCTAGAGGTAATAATAAATTAGTTATTATTATATTTCCTTATTCATGATAATCGTTTATTATCCATGCTAGAATTGTATTGATTGGAAACTCAAATACATGTGTGGATACATAGACAATACTCTGTCCCAAGTGAGCCTCTAGTTGACTAGGTCGTTGATCAAAGATAGTCAAGGTTTCCTGGCCATAGACAAGTGTTGTGACTTGATAATGAGATCACATCATTAGGATAAGATGTGATGGACAAGACCCTAACCATAAACGTAGCATATGATCGTGTCAGTTTATTGCTACTGTTTTCTGCATGTCAATGTATCTGTTCCTATGACCATGAGATCATGCAACTCCCGGAGACCAGAGGAATACCTTGTGTGTATCAAACGTCGCAACGTAACTAGGTGACTATAAAGGTGCTCTACAAGTATCTTCAAAGGTGTCTGTTGGGTTGGCATGGATCAAGACTGGAATTTGTCACTCCATGTGACGGAGAGGTGTCTCGGGGCCCACTCCGTAATGCAACATCACAATAAGCCTTGCAAGCAATGTGAATAAAGAGTTAGTCACGTGATCTTGTATTACAAAACGGGTAAAGAGACTTTCTGGTAACGAGATTGAAATAGGTATAGAGATACCGATGATCAAATCTCGGGTAAGTAACATACCGAGGGACAAAGGGAATGGTATACGAGATTATATGAATCCTTGGCATAGAGGTTCAAAAGATAAGATCTTCGTAGAATATGTAGGATCCAATATGGACATCCATGTCCCACTATTGGATATTGACCGGGGAGTTTCTCAGGTCATGTGTGCATAGTTCTCGAACCCGCATGGTCTGCACACTTAAGGTTCGGTGATGTTTCGGTATGGTTGAGTTATAGGTGCTGGTGACCAAAGTTTTGTTCGGATTCCCAAATGAGATCTCAGACGTCACGAGGGTTTCCGGAATGGTCCAAAAATGAAGATTGATATATAGGAAGTTGGTATTTGGATTCTGGAAGGATTTCGGGCATTGCCGGTAGTGTACCAGGAGTGACGAATGGGTACCGGGGGTCCACCCGGTGGGCCCACCACTCCCCAAGAGGGCCACGTGGACTTGATGGTGGCACAGTAGCTCTTAGTGGGCGGTCTAGTCAACCAAAGTAAGCCCATGTGGAAAAAGGTGGAAAATCCAAAAGAGGTGGACAATTTGCAAAGTAGTCCTAATCCAAGTATGATTGGAGGAGGACTCCTCCCTCCTATGGTCCAGCCGACACCAAGGGGTTTCCCTTGGTGGGAAAGACTGCCTCCTCCCTCCTATATATACTAGTGGTTTGAGGTTTTTTGACACGTAATTTCTGCCACGTGCTACCCTCTCCTCTAGTTTGTAGTTCTTCCTCTAGATCGGATTTCTGCGGTGCTTAGGCGAAGCCTTGCAGGAATAGATCACCACCATCACCGGTGCGCTGTTATGCTGCCGGAGAACTCATCTACTTCCTCGTCTCTCTTGCAGGATCGAGAAGGCGGGGTCGTCATTGAGTTGTACGTGTGCTGGACGCGGAGGTGTCGTCCGTTCGGCACTAGATCGAGATGGATCGTGATGGGATCGTGGGATGGATCGTGATAAGATCGCGGGACAGGCTGTGATTTCAATCGCGAAGGTGCTCCACTACATCAACCGCATAATATACACTTTCTCTTAGCGATCTATAAGGGTATGTAGATTCACTCTCCCCTCTCGTAGATGATCATCACCATGGATAGGTATTGCGTGTGTGTAGGAAATTTTTTGTTTCCCATGCGACGTTCCCGAACAGTGGTATCAGAGCCAGGTTGATGCGTAGATGATATCTCCCAATCTTCAGAGTTGCATTTAATTCTCTCCAATAAATTCCATTTGAAGTCAATATCTCTCTTCATAAAAGAACCAGAACAAGAAGTATCAAGCATGGTGCGATCATCATTAGAAAGCCGAGCATAAAAGTTTTGAATGATAATTTCTCTCGAGAGCTCATGATTGGGGCATGAATATAACATTAATTTAAGCCTCCCCCAAGATTGAGTGATGCTTTCTCTATCACGAGGCCAAAAATTCTAAATATAATTCCGATCACGATGTACTAAATGCATAGGATAAAACTTTTGATGAAATTCCAATTTCAACCGATTGTAGTCCCATGATCCAGTATCATCACATAGCCTATACCATGTCAACGCCTTATCCTTCAAATATAAAGGAAAGACCTTCTTCTTGACCTCATCCTCGGGCAAACCTGAAAGCTTAAATAAACTACAAACTTCATCTACATAGATCACATGCAAGTCTGGATGTGATGTTCCATCTCGTGTAAAAGGATTAGCCAGCAGTTTCTCAAGCATACCCGAAGGAAATTCAAAGAAAATATTTTCAGTAGGTGCAGCAGGTTGAGGGTCAACTCTTTGTGCTTCCATTTGAGGTGAATATACCCCGAACAAGCCCCTGAAAGGATTAGTATCCATAGTGACAAGTGACAATAAATTTCAGCACACTATATGAATGTTTCCTTACCAAGTTCCACTTACCAAAGGCGCTTCACTCCCCGGCAACGGCGCCAGAAAAGAGTCTTGATGACCCACAAGTATAGGGGATCAACTGTAGTCATTTCTATAAGTAAGATTGTCGAACCCAACGAGGAGTAGAAGGATCTGACAAGTGGTTTTCAGCAAGGAAATATCTGCAAGCACTAAAATTATCGGTAACAAGTGATTGTGTGGTGAGATGATTCATAGCAAGCAACAAGTAACAAAAGTAGCAACAGTGCAGCAAAGTGGCCCAATCCCTTTTGTAGAAAGGGACAAGCCTGGACAAAGTCTTATAGGAGGAAAAACGCTCCTGAGGACACACGGGAATATCTGTCATGCTAGTTTTCATCATGTTCATATGATTCGCGTTCGTTACTTTGATAGTTCGATATGTGGGTGGACCGGCGCTTGGGTACTGCCCTTACTTCAACAAGCATCCCACTTATGATTAACACCTCTCGCAACCATAGCATTAAACTAGTGGATCCAAATCAGCCCCTTACGAAGCAACGCATAAACTATGGTTTAAGCTTCTGTCACCCTAGCAACCCATCATCTACTTACTACTTCCCGATGCCTTCCTCTAGGCCCAAAGAATGGTGAAGTGTTATGTAGTTGACATTCACATAACACCACTAGAGGAAAAACAACATACAACACATCAAATTACCGAACGAATACCAAATTCACATGACTACTATTAGCATGACATATCCCATGTCCTCAGGAACAAAAGTAACTACTAACAAAGCATAATCATATTCATGACCAGAGAGGTAATGAGTAGCATCAAGGATCTTAACATAAACTCTTCCACCAAATAATCCAACTAGCATCTACTACAAAGAGTAATCAACACTACTAGCAACCTTACAAGTACCAATCGGAGTCTCGAGACGGAGATTGGTTACAAGTGATGAACTAGGGTTTGGAGATGAGATGGTGCTGATGAAGATGTTGATGGTGATGAGTCCCCTCTGATGAGAGAATTGTTGGTGATGACGATGGCGACGATTTCCCCTTCCGGGAGGGAAGTTTTCCCCGCAGGATCGTCGTGCCGGAGCTCTAGATTGGTTCTGCTCAAGTCCCGCCTCGTGGCGGCGGCGAATCCACGAAAAATCTCCTCCTCGATTTTTTTCCATACAAAACCCTTCATATAGCAGAAGAGGGGGGCCAGTGGGCCAGCAGGCTGCCCACAAGCCCCCTAGGCGCGGCCAGGGGGGTGGTCGCGCCTAGCAGGCTTGTGGCCACTTGCTGGCGCCCCTCTGGCGCTTCTTCGGCCCAGTATTTTTTATCAATCCAAAAAAAAAATCATAGTTGATTTTTACGGCCTTTGGAGTTGCGCAGAATAGGTATCTCAAACTTGCTCCACTTTCAGGCTAGAATTTCAGCTGCTGACATTCTCCCTCTTCATGTAAACCTTGCAAAATAAGAGAGAAAAGGCATAAGAATTGTACCGTGAAGTGAAATAACAGCCCAAGAAGCGATAAATATCGACATGAAAACATGATGCAAAATGGACGTATCAGCTGGCTGGCTACCGACGGGAGTACCCGGACGCCAATGCCTTCATGCCCTTCGGGGTGGGGAACGCAACTGCCACCAACCAGAGGCTGCAGCGGGTCATGCTCGTACCCCGCCTGCTGGGGCGCCGCGAGGAAAAGGAGGAGATGCTCGGGCCAAGCAAAGGCCCCGATCCACGGGAGGCGGCGGACTCGTGAGGGTCGCGACCGTGGAGACAGGAGATCAAGCGATGACGGCGCCTTCGATACTTCAGCAGCACGGCCGCCAGGTGACTTTTTGTTGGCTGATGCGAGGTAACATTTTGGCTCACCCCGTGTGAGGGCACCCCGAGGGCCATGCGGCCTCCCCGAGCTCAGGACACTCCTCTGGATGCTACTTTCGTGTATGCATCGTTTGATTGTTCAATTTCACTCGTTCAGAATCCTAACGTTCTTCCTTGCTTATATTGTCGGGCGGTCAGCCCCCCGCTTGGGGGCTCCGGTCGAAGCTTGTCCATGCAGATATGCAGCCTCGCTCCTAAAGAAGAAGAAGTCACCAAGGCTTGCCAATGACCCAAACAAAATCAACTCAGTCCACCAATAACTCAAGGGTAGGGACACTTGCGAGGCTGTAGCGTCCTCGCGACCCCCCATGTACACCCCCACCATGACACTCTCACGTAATAATGAGGCCGAGGCTGTATACCCCCAAGGCCCCCCAAGGACGCGGAGGGGTCCATCCCACGCCTAGTGGAAGCCCTATGCTCCGTGCTGGTAAGAAGCTCAGTCCACCAATGACTCGGGGGTAAGGGACATTCGCGAGGCCAAAGCGTCCTCACGACCTCCATGTACACCTCCACCATGACACTCTCACGTAATAACGAGTCGAGGCTATATACACCCAGGGCCCCCCCGAGGACAGGGAGGGGTCCACCCCACGCCTAGTGGAAGACATATGCCCCGCATTAGGTACACATAGGGGCAATCAACATAGTCCGCCAATGACTACACCCTTAGCTAGCACCAATGCAGTCCGCCAATGATTGTGCCCAGAGTTGGCACCAACACAACCCGTCAGCGGCTACACCCTCGGCCGGCAAGGAGATCAACACAGTCCACCCGCGACTTCGCCCACGCCCAGTACGTGGGGCAAATAGCTAAAGGTTTGGAGCCTCTCACACGTCAAGGGGGACCCCTGAGCATCACGACTCAAGGGCCTAACTTTGCCCGTAGCCTCTTCCCCCTTTGGGTCGTCCTTGGTCGGTTCAATCGCAAGAAGGTACGCGTGGGGTGGGCCCTTCCGTAGCAGAGCCCAGTGCACTCGACAAATCACTTCAGATCCCTTAGGAAGAACACTGGAGTCACTCGTACGTCAAGGGGGACTCCTGAGCATCGCGATTCAGGAGCCTGGACTATGCCCGTAACCCCTTTCCCTTTTGAGCCGCCCTTTCCGGTCGGTTCAACCGCAGGGAGGTACGCGTGGGGCGGGCCCTGCCGACGCAGAGTGTTGAAGGAGTTCGAGAGTCTCGAATTATCGGCTTCTTAGGAGGAACATTGGAGTTAGTCATACGTCAAGGGGTACCCCTGAGCATAGCGACTTAGGGGCCAAACTGCGCTCGTAGCCCCTTCCCCCTTTGGGCCGTCCTTGGTTTTTGATCGGTTCAATCGCAGGGAGGTACGCGTGGGGCGGGCCGTGCCGACGCGGAGTGTTGAATATGTCCCAAGTTTCGAAATCTTCACCGCGTTCTCCTCATGAGGGCAACTCGTGCGTCAAGGGGGGCTCCTGAGCATCGTGACTTAGGAGCATAACTACGCTCGTAGCCCCTTCCCACTTTGGGCCGTCCTTGGTTTCCGGTCGGTTCAATCGCAGGAAGGTACGCGCGGGGCGGGTCCTGCCTACGTAGAGTAACATAGTAGACATGACATGAACAAGGTGTGGGTACCCCGACTTACGGGTCGAGATCGCCGTGCTCAGTGATCCCAGAGATCAATACTCACCGAACACAGATACCGAATAAAAGAGTCTTTCATCCAAGTACCAATTTTTACAACACATGACCGAATGGTCACGTTCACAAGGCATGGCCTAAGGCCAAATCATAGGGGATAAGCGCGTGCCCATGCCATCAAGCCTACACCGACAGTCATTCTGACTCGGAAGCGTCCTAGTTCGCAGGGGCCTCCCCGAAGATGTACTCATCTCCAAACTTTGGTCCCTCCATGTCTGGTCAATAACATAACCAGTGGCAAGCCAATTAGTACTTTGAATGTACTCGCAAACAACCCATGATATGAACAATGAAAGTGAAGGATAACAATATCATGCATCTTTGGTGGATTTCATCGGGGTGGAATGATCATGAATATGCATCAAGTTAAAGAATTACTTTTGAAGAACAGGTTACAGATATCATCCGGGCTCACCCTATATGCCAAGTCACCAAACTTGGTCATATCATTACTTTCATAACGACACCTTTTTAACACAACACACACACACTAGGTTTATGCAGAAACAGCTGGACGTTGTTTAAGCAGGATTACCCAACTATGATTGACCATGGACACGGTTATTCGAATAGTTTTACACTCTGCAGAGGTAGTACGCTGGACCCACGAGATCCGGGAAACTTCCGTGTCATCCACGACTCGCGGTATATAACATACCCGAGGTAAGTACCCGATCAATGCCTTTCCCCTGACGATACTAGACAAAGAGGTCCACTCGATTGGTACCCAACCCACATGTTGTACGTCTTACAAGCATCGACTCTGGACAGTTCCAACCATGCGGGGACCAACGGTTTGACTGAACTCATAAAAATGGCTTAGTCGTCCTACCTGGCACGACCCCATCACGAGAGTGACCACACATCACTCCCGCCACTAGTATAATGTGGATCTTTGCTAGCAACGACCAGAATAATTAACATAGCCCCGTCCCATAAGGGGTAACGTGGTCGTACTGGTAAGGTTCGTACGGTCGACGCATCATAAATCTAATCCCATTTCTGAAACTATATTCACTCAAAGTACCCGGTGCACCACTTCACCAAAAGTGGCCACCTAACTCATCATCACCCTCAGGGTTTTCATAAACTCTTTGATTTATGTCATCAACATGCTCATGATAATACTACTTCTCTTACTTGTCAACATGATATTAGCATGACCCTCAAGGGGTAGGATCAAGCTCAATGCATGTGCTCCAGGGGAGCCATCGGTAAAAACATATCAAATGATTACCGGCACTTATGATCATATGCAACGGAAATACTTGCTATCTTAACATGCAAAGTAACATATGCTCAGTCATGGTCAAAGAGTTGCTTGCCTTGGTCAGCTAGGTATCCGGGGTCTTCGAGGTCTTCCACTCTGATTCCCTCGTCACGTGGATTTTCTATCGTCGATAAAACAATAAATAAGAAATAGCTCATACAGAAACAGATCACAAAGTCAATTTAAAAAATGTTATTTATTACTGATAAATCTAAGTTGTCATTTTGAAAAATATTTGCCTCAAATTCTCTTAGAGGAACATTTTTAAAATTAACCAAACACAAGCAAAACTATTCCAATTTAGTCCTTTTTATTATTGTAAAACAGAATAGTTGTAGAAAAAATCATCCAATCTTATTATTAAATACTCCCTCCGTCCCAAAATAACTGTCTCAAGCTTAGTACAACTTTATACTAAAGCTAGTACAAAGTTGAGACAGTTATTTTGGGACGGAGGGAGTACTACATATTTTTAGAAGAATAACAGTTGAAAAATTATATTTTTACACTCGCTAAATATTTTTATAAAAATCTTTGAAATCATATTTTTAAAAATAAAGAAAAATGGGCTAAGCCCCTGGCCTGGCTCGGCCTGGAGCTGGGCTGGCCCAAGGCCAGCCGACAGCCTGCCCAGGTGCTCGCGCCGTCAGGTTTGAACCTGACATGCGGAGCCCTGTGGTCAATGACTGTGGACAGCGCGGGGGAGGAGACTGGGCCACCGATAGGTCAGGCACACCTATCGAGGTCGTCTCCTACGTCTGGCCAGAGAGGAGGAGGAGCACGCCGGCGAGGCTGCCGTCGGTCTCAGGCCCCAACAACGACTGTAATGGGTTCGCCATGACGTCGCCTACCTACTGGTGGTCGGAACAACATCGGAGAGGTAGGGGTTCGCCGGGGACGAGGAGGCCGTGGCGGAGGAGTTTTGGGAGGTGGTCGAGGTGGTGGCTAGAGACACAGAAATGCTCGGGCGAGTTGGGGGAAAGCTTCCTCGGGTTGAGGGGGTCAGTTTGGTGGGTCGAGGGGCGTAGGAGCCATCGTGTAGCCAGAGATCGACCGGAGCTCCAAGGTGGAGGGGCCTCGATCGATCTCGAGCACCGGGGCTGTGCTGGTTTGCTGGGGTGGCTAGGGAGGTGCTAGTGGTCGTGGTGAAGCTATCTGAGGGGTGCAGGAGTGAGGGGGGATATTTATAGGCCCGCGACGCTGAGCCAATTCGGGAGCGCCGGTGACTCACCATGGCACGCATGGGGGTGCAGAGAGGGGCTGGGGTTGAAACCACGGTCTCATGACATGGTTTCGGACTGCCAGAACCATCTGCTGCAGAGGGAGAGAGGGAGGAGTCGAGCATCCGTGGCTGCGTCGCACGAGCTCTAACGCGGGGGAGGAGGGGCCCTGAGGGTTTCTCGATGAAGAGGGGTTGTCGGGGAAGAGGTTGGGCACCTCGGGGGAGGCTCGAACTGGCCGAGAGCGTCACCCCCACCTTGGTGGCTTCCAGTAGCGCGCCCAGAGCGCAGTTTTGGCATGCCACAGCATGCTGGTGCGCTCTGAGGCACTTCGGATGTGTCTAGCATGTCCTGGCACTGGCTGGGACTGTGGCTAGCCGTTTGGTCTAGTTGACTGGGGTTAGATATGGATATTGGCCACCTAATCTATGAGTTTGGAGCAAAGGGGTTCGGTTTAGCTATCGCTAAGGTGGCTTTTCCCTATTTGTCAGAAGGTGCTCGAGAGTGGTTTGAGGGGGTTGCACCCCACCACTGGTGCTGCAATTTAACAGGTTTGGGTTTGGTGCTAAAACATGGGGTTTCGCCAATTTTGAGCTCCATTGGACAAGTTTAGCTTTGCAAACTTGAAAACACTTCAATTGACCAGATCTGTCCCTTCCAAAGAGTGTGTGGGCAAACTAAGTTCCACATATCCCATTTTTGGTGTGGAACCCTCATTTGAGGTATTAGGCACTGCTGGAAAGTTTCAACATCATTGGATAAACTTGTCTATGTCGAGTTGCTCTAACTTCAATCTGGACACAAGGGGTTTTGGGGTTATTTGGGGTCCTTAATCACCTTGGACCAAGGTGAAACTTTATGTGGACAGCAAATATGGCTTAGGGATACTACTGAAGTTTTCTAGGATTTTATTGAGAATTTTTCCTTTGGAAATATTTCAAAAGGTCAAAATAGACAGAAATGGCTTCCACGGTTTTATTCAAATAATTATAATATGTATGGAAATATATGTCCATCTGATCATCTCCAAATTTAATCAGATTTTTCTAAGGCAGAAAAGTATTATTCCAAGTAGGAATACCAATTCTGGCCTCAGAAATGTACATGCAATTTAATTAGGAAAATAATTCTAAAAATAATTATTTTGTGGTTTTAAGGCAGTAAAGTGAAGTTAAAATAAGATCACCAACTTTGGGTAGAAACACTTATTGCCATCAAGGGCATGTAGTGCAACTCAAAGTAGGGTTTTACCTTAATCAGAAACATGTAAAGGTTTTTGGAAATAAATCAATATGGTGAAATGGGGTTTTTCATCACATGATCAAACACACAAGCATACAATGACAATTATGGCCCTCACATCATTAGTTTTGAAAAAAGTTTTAACAAGCTCAGATTTTTGCATTACACAGAACTGGTAGTAAAAACATGGTGTGACAGACATATCCCCTTACAAGAATCTCGTCCCTGAGATTCCTAAGATAGGTGCTAAAAATGTCCGGAAACTCAGACCGAAGTTGGTCTTCACGCTCCCATGTTGCTTCAGCTTCGGTGTGGTTGCTCCACTGAACCTTGAAATACTTGATGGTGCGACTTCTGGTGCAACGCTCAACTTCATCCAGAATGTGGACCGGCTTCTCGCGGTAGGTGAGATCAGGCTGAAGGTCCTTGTAAAGATCGGGACGATTTGGCGCTTGAAGACACTTCCGAAGTTGTGACAGTTGGAAGACCTTGTGCACACCCGAAAGTTCCGGAGGTAGCTCGAACTGTTAAGCAACTTCTCCGCGCCTTGTCGTGATCTTAAAAGGTCCAATGAACCTTGGAGCAAGTTTCCCTTTAACGTGGAAACACTTGTTCCCTTGAGAGGTGTGACACGGAGGTACACCAGGTCTCCGGGAATGAACTCCACATCCCTGCGGCGAGAATCCGCATAGCTCTTTTGTCGTGACTTGGCTGCTTTTATCTCTCGCACCAGTTGCACCTTCTCTTCTGCCTTATGCAAAACTTCCGGCCCGAAAATCAGTCCTTCTCCGGTTTCGAACCAATTGAGCGTGGTGCGACACTTTTGTCTGTACAACACTTCGAACGGGCCATTTGGAGACTGGACGGGTAGCTGTTGTTGTATGAAAACTCAACGAACGGCAGACAGTCTTCCCATTTGGCTCCATGCACCAAGACTCATGCGCGGAGCATACCTTTGAGTATCTGATTCACTCTTTCCGTTTGTCCGCCCGTTTGTGGGTGGAAAGCGGTGCTCAAAGAGAGATTGGTTCTGAGGGCTTCTTGGAACTTTTTCCAAAATCATGAGGTGAACTACGTGCCTCGGTCAGATACAATCTCCTTGGGAACTCCATGAAGGCTTACAATACACTCAATATAGAGACTAGCCAACTTGTTCCCATCATATGTGGTGTTGACAGGAATGAAATGGGCCACTTTGGTCAAATGGTCGCCAATAACCCATATAGAGTCATGGCCTCTTCTAGACCTTCGTTAGCCGGTAACAAAGTCCATGCCTATCTTGTCCCACTTCCATTCTTGCACTTTGAGAAGTTGTAGCAGTCCTGCAGGTCGCTGATGCTCAGCCTTGACTTGTTGGCACACGTCGCACTTGGAAACATAGGACGCTATTTCCCTCTTCATGCCATGCCACCAGAATCTTTCTCCGAGATCTTGATACATCTTGGTACCACCAGGGTGAATAGAGTAGGGTGTATCATGTGCTTCCTGTAAGATCAAATCCTTGAGTTCAGCCTTGTTGGGTACACATAAACGTTGCCCAAACCACACTACTCCTTGTTCATCCACCGAGAATCCTGGGGGCCTTGCCTTCTTGAATCTTCTTCCTGATGCCTTCAATGCTCTTATGACCCTTCTGGCCTCCTTAATGTCGTCCACCAGCGTTGGTTTGACTCTGAGGTTATCTAGGAATCCTGATTCTACTAGTTCCAACCCAAAGTTCTCCAATTCATCATATAAGGCGGGTTGCCTTTCCTTGAGCATGACGTTCAAGGTGCTGGTCTTCCGGCTTAAGGCATCGGCCACTATATTGGCCTTACCGGGGTGATATTGAATGATGAGGTCGTAGTGTTTGATTAACTCCAACCATCTTCGTTGCCTCATATTCAATTCCCTTAGAGTGAAGATATACTTCAGACTTTTGTGGTTTGTGTATATTTCACATCGCTTCCCCACAAGGTAATGTCGCCATGTTTTCAGGGCATGCACTACGGCTGCAAACTCAAGATCATGGGTCGCATAGTTCTCCTCATGCAGGCGCAGTTGTCGTGACAGATACACCACGACTCTGCCATCCTGCATTAGAACCCCACCGAGTCTGGTCCTCGAGGCATCACAATATATCACAAACTCCTTGCTGATATATGGAGTGGCCAATACCGGGGCGGTGGTTAATCTCTCCTTCAATTCTTGGAAGTTGGCTTCACACTCCAGCGTCCATTTGAACTTCTGGACTTTCTCCAAGAGTTGAGTCATGGGTCGAGCGATGCGGGAGAATCCTTCTACGAACTTGCGGTAATATCCCACGAGTCCGAGGAAGCTCCTGACTTGCTTCACATCAATTGGCGATTCACAGTTGGTTACCATAGTAATGTTGGAGGGATCAACTGCCAATCCACTTGATGTCATGGTATGACCCAAGAATCCAACTTCGTTCAACCAAAATTAGCATCTGCTGAACTTGGCATAAAGCTGGTGCTCTCGATGTTTCACTAATACTAACCTCAAGTGTTGCTCATGCTCTTCTTCAGACTTGGAAAAGATTAATATGTCATCAATGAATACGACGATAAAGTTGTCCAGGTATTCCATGAAGACCTTTTTCATGAGGTACATGAAGTAAGCTGGGGCATTAGTCAACCCAAAAGACATGACAGTGCATTCATACAGACCGTACCGGGTCATGAACGCAATCTTTGGTATGTCCTCAGGTTGGATCTTCAGTTGGTAATATCCAGATCGGAGGTCGATCTTGCAGAATACCTTAGCTCCATTTAGCTGAGCGTATAAGTCTTCAATCTTGGGGAGTGGGAACTTGTTCTTAATTGTGACCTCATTGAGAGAACGGTAATCGACGCAGAGTCGGATAGTCCCATCCTTCTTGGACACGAAAAGAACAGGTGATCCCCAAGGTCACGCACTTGGACGAATAAATCCTATCCTGATTTGCTCATCCAGCTGCTTCTTCAACTCCGCTAGCTCTTTGGATCCCATCCTGTAAGGCTTCTTATATATAGGCCTTGATCCGGGCATGAGTTCAATGATGAAGTCGATGTCTCGGTCAGGAGGCATCCCTGGTAGCTCATCAGGAAAGATGTCCGGGTATTCACACACTATTGGCACTCGATCGAGTTCTTCCTCTGACAGGCTGTTAACCCGTGGTACTTGAGCGGGTACTGGCTCAGAGACATACTTGACTTTGACACCTTGGTCACTTGTCATGGTAATGGCCCTGTTAGCACAGTCCAAGATACTTTGATGCTTGACCAACCAATCCATGCCGAGAATTACTTCTAGGCCTTGCGACTTAAGCACAATGAGATCCGCTGAGAAGGTCGTCCATTGATAACTATCCCGACCTTCCTACACCCTAGGTTGGTCCTCAAAACTACTCCCGGGGTTTGAATTGCCATATGCCCACGAAGCAAGGTAGGTTCTAAACCACATTTTACCGCAAACTTTTGCGTAACAAAAGAATGCAAAGCACCACAATCAAACAATACTGTTGCTGGGGTAGAGTTGACGAGGAACGTACCCACAATGCAGTCTGGGTCTTCTTGTGCCTCTTCCGCGGAAATATGATTAATCCGCCCCTTGATGTGATACTGCTGATTGCGGGGAGCCTGATTCCTGCCTGGTGCTCCTTGGCCTGGATTTGGCGCATTGGCGCGCTGAGCATCGGGTTTCTTGTTGGGGCACTGCCTGGAATAGTGCCATGTTTGTCCACATCCAAAACAGGTAACTTGCACTGGAAGATTGGTCTTGATTCCACCGTTGTTCGGCGGATTGCTTGCTCGCTTGGTGTTGACTTGCTGCTGAGGCTGGTAGTTCTGGCGAAAATGTTGGATACTTGTACTGCTGCTGATAGTTGGGTCTTGCTGGAGCTGGCTGCCATGGTCGTGGCTTCGTGTTACTCTGTCCTCCACTACCCATTAGCTTGCGTTTACGGGTGTCGTCCATGGCACGACGCTTGTCTTCCAACATAAGGGCTTATTAACCAGATCGCTGAAGGTCCAGCATTCACAAACAACCAGCTGATACTGGAGTGCTGTTGTAGTCGTTCCATAAAGTGTTCTACTTTGCAGGCCTCAGTGTTGACGTCCTCAGGCGCGAATCTTGACAGGAGGTTGAACTTCTGCAAATATTCCTTGACGGATCCACTGCTTTGCCTTAAGGCTCGGAATTCACGCTTCTTAAAGGTCATCATTCTGGGAGGAATGTGAGCAGCGTGGAATCCATCTTTGAACACAGCCCAAGTGACGACTTGCCCTCCTCGCATGATCTGAAATCCATCCCACCAAGCTCTAGTTGTGCCTCCGAGACAGTGAGAAGCATAGAGAACTTTCTCACGATCATCAGTGCACTTGACCAGCGCGAGGAGGTCTTCGATAGTACATATCAAGTCATCGGCATCCAATGGTTCAGTTGTCTCCGTGAATATGGGTGGCGTAGTTCGCATGAACTCGGAGAGAGTTTAGCGACCATTGCCATTCCTGTTCTGTGGTGGGTTGTTCACCAAGGTTTGAGCCAGCTGCTGAATAGCGGCATTGTTGGCTTGACGCTCCTCTCGAAGAGCTTGAAGGGACTGATCCATGGTCATGCTTTGAGGAGGAGGCGGCAACGGTGGAACATCGTCTTGCTGCTCGTGGCGATCTCCAGCTTGACCTTCCCCTACGGTTCCCTGCTGCTCACCTGAAGAGGCAGAGCCGGGGTTGCCGAAGGTGTTGTTACGAGTTGCATTCACCATCTTGTCAGGGGAGTAGACAGGTCAATGTGTCGAACTGGCTGAAATCATAAGGGATGATGCTCTAGTAAAGAGGGGGTTTGGTGTTGTGCTAGTGTAAAAAATTTAAGCCAATGGTTTTGAAAAGAGCTACTTCATTATATGAAAAACAAGCGATGTAATCGCTCACAAGCTGCCTAAGCCAGAATGCGACTTGCATCCAACAGGCTTACACAACACTCGTGGTTCATACAAACCGATACAAGAACTCCTATGCTCGGGGGTACATCCTAATTGCCTACGCTGCTAAAGCTTAGCGGCCGACTGCGCGGTCTCATAAGCGGGTTTTGTGAGATCTTCTTTGAAGGAAGTGGACCATCATGGCGTCTCTTTGTTGGCGAGGTAGCGAAGAGTTTGGTGTACTCTTCCGCAGTCAAGTGACGACTCTGTAGAGGAGTGGCCTGAAGCGGTGGTATTCCTCCTCAGAAAGCAAAACCTGGTGGTCCTACAGGTGCTCCTTCCTTCTTCACCTTGCCGTTCTTCATCTTCTTCGTGCGAAGCAGATCCTTGACTTGGTGCCGCTCTTGGTAGATCCTAGTTGACTCCTTGATCAAAAGGTGTGTCAAAGTGTTGGAGGAGAGACTGAAGTAGGTCTGAAACCTCAGTGGCTCCCGTCCTTGGAAGATGGGTTGAGTGTCCAACTCCCGTCTACCCCATCCTTAACAAAAGGTAGGTGACGAATAGATGGCTCATCAGCCATCTCGGGAAGGATGTCGCGGAGTCGCACAAGCGCCTCTCGTGCTGCGGTCTCCACTGCCAACATGGATCTTCCATCTGTGGACCTTCAAAGAACCAACTAGTCGGGGAGTCATTAGCCTTCACTATCACGTCCACGTGATATTCCTTAGTGTCGGCGTTGACCCAGTGCTCGTGGTAGAGGAAGATGGGCGTGCGGCGTACTTGACACTTCTCGAGGCTATCGCTCAAAAGCAGAGGAAAGCCCGTCTCCAAAACCATCTCAGGTACGGCGGCCATCTACAAGATGTAGAAGAGAGAGTTAGAAAGTTTTTAGTGGGTGCAGAATCTCAGGTTAAGGTCTATGTGCACTAGTCGTCTCGGCTTTCGTCCATGCTAGCTAAGGGTTCCTATAGTCAGGATGGCTCTGATACCAGCTCTGTGGGGACCCCGACTTACGGGTCGAGATCACCGTGCTCAGTTATCCCAGAGATCAAGGCTCATCGAACAGAGATACCGAATAAAAGAGTCTTACATCCAAGCACCGATTATTACAACACATGACCGAATGTTCAAGTTCACAAGGCAAGGCCTAAGGTCAAATCATTGTGATACAACTAGTAGCGGAAATCATAGGGGCTAAGAGGGTGCCCATACCATAAAGCCTACACCGACAAGCATTTTGACTCGGAAACATCCTAGTTCGCAGGGGCGTCTCCGAGGACGTACTCTGCTCCAAACTCTGGTCCCTCCATGTCTGGTCAATACCATAACCAGTGGCAAGCCAATGAGTACTTTGAATGTACTCGCAAACAGCCCATGTTATGAACAATGAAAGTGAAGGATAACAATATCATGCATCTTTGGTGGATTTCATCAGGGTGGAATGATCTTGAATATGCATCAAGTTAAGGAATTACTTTTGAAGAACAGGTTACAGATATCAATATATCTGTCGAGGGATGAGCCACATGTGCTCACCCTATACGCCAAGTCACCAAACTTGGTCATATCATTACTTTCATATCAACACCTTTTTAACACAACACACACATTTCCCATCATAAATATAATCCCATTTCCAAAACCATATTCACTCAAAGTACCCGGTGCACCACTTCACCAAAAGTGGACACCTAACTCATCATCACCCTCGGGCATTAGTGGCACCCGACGGGGTTTTCATAAACTCTTTGGTTTATGTCATCAACATGCTCATGATAATACTACTTCTAACTTTACTTGTCAATATGATATTAGCATGACCCTCAAGGGGTAGGATCAAGCTCAATGCATGTGCTCCGGGGGAGACATCGGTAAAATCATATCAAGTGATTAACGGCACTTATGATCATATGCAACCGAAATACTTGCTATCTTAACATGCAAAGTAACATATGCTCAGTCATGGTCAAAGGGCTGCTTGCCTTGGTCAGCTAGGTATCCAGGGTCTTCGAGGTCTTCCGCTCCGATTCCCTCGTCACACGGATTTTCTATCATCGATAAAACAATAAATAAGAAATAGCTCACACAAAAACATATCACAAAGTCATTTTAAAAAATGTTCTTCATTACTGATAAATGTAAGTTGTCATTTTGAAAAATATTTACCTCAAATTCTCTTGAAGGAACATTTTTAAAATTAACCAAACAGAATCAAAACTATTCCAATTTAGTCCTTTTTATTATTATAAAACAGAAAAGTTGTAGAAAAATTCATCCAATCATGTTATTAAATACTACATATTTTTAGAAGAATAATAGTGGAAAAATTATATTTTTACACTAGCTAAATATTTTTATAAAAATCTTTGAAATCAGATTTTTTTAAATAAAGAAAAATGGGCCAAGCCCCTGGCCTAGCTCGGCCTGGAGCTGGGCTGGCCCAAGGCCAGCCGACAGCGTGCCCAGGCGCGTGCGCCGTCAGGTTTGAACCTAACGTGCGGGGCCGTGCGGTCAGTGGCTGTGGACAGCGCTCGGGAGGAGGCTGGGCCACCGACAGGTGGGGCACACCTGTCGGGGTCGTCTCCTACCTCTGGCAGAGAGGAGGAGGAGCATGTCGGCGAGGGTGCCGATGCTCTCAGGCTCCAACAAGGACTGGAATGGGTTCGCCATGACGTCGCCTACCTGTTGTTGGTCGAAACAACGTCGGAGAGGCAGGGGTTCACCTGTGATGAGGAGGCCATGACAGAGGAGTTTCGGGAGGTGGTCGAGGAGGTGGCTAGAGACACGGAAATGGTCGGGCAAGTTGGGGGAAAGCTTCCTGGGGTTGAGGGGGTCAGTTTGGTGGGTCGAGGGGCGCAGGAGTCGTCGTGTAGCTGGAGATCAATCGGAGCTCCGAAGCGGCGGGGCCTCGGTCGATCTCGAGCACCGGGGCTTTGCTGGTTGCTGGGGTAGCTAGGGAGGTGCTAGTAGTCATGGTGAGGCTATCTGAGGGGTGCAGGAGCAACGGGGAGGGCTATTTATAGACCCGTGACAGTGAGCTGATTCGGGAGCATCGGTAACTCACCGTCGTGCGCATGGGGTGCAGAGAGGGGCTGGGGTTGAAACCACGGTCTCAGGACATGGTTTTGGACTGCGAGAACCATCTGCTGCAGAGGGAGAGAGGGAGGAGTCGAGCATCCGTGGTCGCGCAACCTTAGCCGGTTCTGGTGCCGCGGGCACACGTCGCACGAGCTCTAATGTGGGGGGGGAGGGGCCTTGAGGGTTGCTCGATGCAGAGGGGTTGTCTGGGAAGATGTTGGAAACCTCGGGGGAGGTTGGAACTGGCCGAGAGCGTCGTCCCCACCTTGGTGGCTAACTGTAGCGCGCTCAGAGCATAGTTTTGGCATGCCACGGCATGCTGGTGCGCTCTGACGCACTTTGGACGTGTCTAGCATGGCCTGATACTGGCTGGGAGTGTGGCTAGCCGTTTGGGTCTCGTGGGAGCTTTGGCTTGTCAAAGGAGACAAGAAATGCTAGTGCTGTCAGCCTTGAGCTGAAGCCTAAATTGGAGTTTTTGGCCTTTCCACTTTGAACCAGTGAGGGGCTAGTTGACTAGGGTTAGATATGGATACTGGCCACCTAATATATGAGTTTGAGGGGATTGCACCCCACCACTGGTGCTGCAACTTAACAGGTTTGGGTTTGGTGCTAAAACATGGGGTTTCACCACGTTTGAGCTCCATTGAACAAGTTTAGCTTTGTAATCTTGAAAACACTTCAATTTGACCAGATCGGTCCCTTCCAAAGAGAGTGTGGGCAAACTAAATCCCACAAATCCCATTTTTGGTGTGGAACCCTCATTTGAGGTATTAGGCACTCCTGCAAAGTTTTAGCTTCATTGGATAAACTTTGCTATGTAGAGTTGCTCTAACTTCAATCTGGACAGAAGGGGTTTTGGGGTTATTTGGGGTCCTTAGTCACCTTGGACCAAGGTGAAACTTTATGTGGACACCAAATATGGCTTAGGGATACTACTGGAATTTTCTTTGGAAATATTTCTAAAGGTCGAAACAGAGAGAAATGACTTCCAGGTTTTTATTCAAATAATTATAATATAATATAGGGTTTAAAATCTTATGTATTGCAAATATATGTCCTTGTCATCATCTCCAAATTTAATCAGATTTTTCTAAGGTAGAAAAGTATTTTCCCATGTAGGAATACCAATTCTGGCCTCAGAAATGGACATGCAATTTAATTAGGAAACTAATTCTAAAAATAATTATTTTGTGGTTTTAAGGCACTAAAATGAAGTTACAATCAGATCACCAACTTTGGGTAGAAACACTTCTTGCCATCAAGGGCATGTAGTGCAACTCAAAGTAGGGTTTTACCTTAATCAGAAACATGTAAAGGTTTTTGGAAATAAATCAGTAATGTGAAATGGGGTTTTTCATCACATGATCAAACACACAAGCATACAATGACAATCATGGCACTCACATCATTAGTTTTGAAAAAGTTTTAACCATCTCAGATTTTTGCATTATAGAGAAGTGGTAGTAAAAACAGGGTGTGACACAAGGCGAGGAAAACATTCAAGCATTCAATTATTTCAAACCGTGACCAAGTTCATAAAAACGCAAATCAGTTCAATGCCTCCGCGAGGCATGATGTGCATTGCAGGAAAGTAACAGGGACAAGAAATCAGGAGGAGCCGCCACCGGTCGCCCCCTCCACGGGGGGTTGGTCGTCGACGTCAGAGGCATCGTCTTCCCCATCACCGGCTCCAGCGGCACGTGGAGACGAAGGAGCTGCGACGCGAGCGAACCTCCTCACCAACGCCTCCACAGGGCCCTTCACCGCCTCCGCACGATCACGAAGCTTAGATCGAATCCGGGGTCGCGAAGATGAAGGTGGCTAAAGACGTGAGTCGCAGCCACGAAGAATATGTCGCGGCACTTGATGCCCAAGATCTTGTCCACCTGCACGACGGCAATCTCTAGCGCTGTTACGAGCCCCTTCATGAGCGTGGCAAAGACATCCTCCGGGGTGGCCAGAGGTTCATTGAACTCGTCCCGGCAGAGGGAGTGGAGCGTCGTGCGAAGCCTGAGCTCAACGTCAGGGAAGGAGGCCAGCTCTGCGATTTTCCTCTCCTCAGCCGCGGCGAGAGCTTTCTCCTGGGAGTCAAGGAGGGCCTTCCTCGAGGCGGCCTCCTTCTCCTGCTCTTCCAAGCGCGCCTCCTTCATGCTTAGGCTGCTTGCCTCCTGGGACAGCTCTCCCTCCCGGGCGGCGAGCATGGTCTCGTGGGATTTAAGCTCCTCCCCCTGCAGGCGACGCTGCTCGGCCAGCTTGGTTAGTCCTCCTTCAAGGAAGTTGAGGCGGGTTTCCACCTCTTCACAGCGTTCGACAGCCGCCTTAGCTTCCTTCAGTGCTTTCTCATGCAAGCCACTGGCGGCCTCGGCCTCCCTCTCGGCCTTCCCCATCTCGTCGGCGACATTGATCAAGGCGGTGAAGGCTGCGTTCAAGATACCTTGGGTGAACACCGAGGTCTTCTGGACCTCCTCCTCAAGAGCGTCCAGCGCACGCGCGGGTGGTGCCTTCAAAGGGGCAGTCTCGTGAAGAACACGGGGCCCCCGAAGACTGCTCAGCGATCGCGAGCAATGACGCTTGAGGAGCCTGAGGGCCCTCGTCGGCCTGCCCCCCATGCAACGGCGTCCCCACGGTCGCTTCTGGATGCTTTGGGGGCTCGGGGGGCTCGTCGACCAAGGCCAGGGAGACGGCCCCACGAGCATCCCCTTCCCAACCTGCAAATGGTGGTGCACCAATGAGAGTAGGCGGGGCGTCGGGAGTCGCCTTCGGCTTGACGTCCGTCTTGTTCCTCTTCGCCACCGGCGAGACAACCTCCATGGACGACAAGTAAAGAGGGGATCAGCCAAGCGCGGACAATAGACGCGCAGGGCATGCCCAGGCAAGTAGCTTACTCTTCAACATCGCACCATCTCTTCTTCCTCTTTGCATTCGCAACAGCAGAGGTGACAGGGCCCCCCACGGAGGGAGGCGAGCTCGGCACCATGGAACCCCCCTCCCCCCCCCCCCCCCCCCGCCGCTAGAGGTGGGGTGCGCCGAGGATGGCTCAGCCCTGAGCTTCCGGGAAGCAAGCACGCACGCGGACCGCATTGCAAGTGGGGTCGACGCGGGCCCCCTGGAGGCATTGGCCACGTGCGAGGAGGCCCCCGCTCGTTGAAGATAGGCATCGCAGCGACAAGGTCAGCCCAGTCGTCACGATGGTATAATGGACCCAGGGCCTCGGGAAGGTCGCCAGGGTCGCCGCCCAGCAAGATCGCCATGACCCTACTCAGGTCCTCCATAGGGAGGTTCCGGGTCTGGAGCCGGAACTCGTCGTCGCCAGCCCGATACTCCCGCAGGGGCCTGGAGTGTGCCTGGAGAGCCACCAGGTGTTGCGCCAAGAACTCCTTCACTATCATTCCTCCGGTCAGCCTCTTGGCGCTGATGTTGCGGGAAAAGCGCTCTAGCACGGGCACAGCCCGAGGGACGGAGAGCTTCGCCGAGCTCCACGCGGAGGTCTTCTCCGGCAACTCCTTCGGCTCCTCCAACCGAGGGTTGGCATCATTAAGGCACATAAGGACTCAGCGGTGCCTGAATTTATCCACCTTCTTCCCGACTTTCAAGAGCACGTTGCCACTCTGGGCTGCCACGAAGGAGACACACGCCGACAAATGAGCGCCGTCGTGCAGGCGCAAGCTGAAGAAGTGGCGGAGGTGAGCAACCGAAGGCTGCACACCCACGAAAGCCTCGCAGTAGAAAGCAAAGATAGACAGAAGCAAGATGGAGTTGGGCTGGAGATGAAGGGCTTGGATCCCATAGTGGTCCAAGACAACGGTTTAGAACCGGGAGAAAAGTGGCACCAGCCCAGCGTAAATACCGTGAAGAAAGGGTATATCGCCCGGGACGCGGGTCGCTCCTCTATGGCGCCAGGCCAGATCAAGGTTCTCCCATGCTCGCTGGACTCGTTCGTGGTCCATGGAAGCACGAGGATGAGATTCGTGTCCTTGGAGAGGGCGCAGTCCAGGAGCAGAGAAGCCGGGGCCGGACCATGCCCCTTTGGTTTTTTGCTTGCTGGCGGGCGCCATTGTTGAACTGGCAAGGAACTATGCGGCGCTGGATTTGGGAGGTGCCGGTTGGAGTCAGAGACCAAAGAGGAAGGGTGAGTACGGAAGAAGGAAAGCAATGAGGCACCGAAGCTACAAGCAAGGCACCTCATAAGGGGGGCAAAGACGGAGAACACGGAGGACCCGACACCAGCCGCGTGACGTGTGCCGGCCTGGCCTAGAGGCATTTGAGGGCCCAGGGCGCCTCATGCTGCCCCCCTATGCTCCGCCCCAAAGCCAACCCGAGCACTCCGCGGGCCCAGGGGCTACTGTCGGCATTCTGGGAATGAGGGTACCCAGACGTGCCTCCCTGTTTCCCAAGGCGGGCCCACCTCATCGGAATAAACCAACGGGCACGGCACCACTCAGGGTATGTCCCTCATGAGGGGCCAAGCCTGACGAGGAGGAGGAGCGTCAAGACCCGCAGGGGCCTCCTCAGGACCCCTCCGGAGCGGCGGATATTCCGAGGCAAGGTCGGGCCTCAGGAGTCAAGGGTGAAGCCAGGAAAGGACAGGCAAGCAACAGAAGCGGAAGGAGGCGGAAGCGTACAAGGGTTCCAAAGGCATCTTCGAAAGTTTTCCCTTCTGGTGCAACGAAGCCGCTGCCTTACGCCAGTAGGGCAAACGTCATCCTCGGGCCAGTCCCTGCAGCGCGGACAGTTACTTTGCAGGCGATGACCACCTTTGGGAAGGGGAGCATGTTCCCGTGTTCCCCTTAAAAATTGGCCACTATGGAATCCCTTCCCGCCGAAGCTACGAGAGCAGAGGACCCGGGCCTCCGCTATAAATTGAGAGGGTAGTACACTTGGTAGGGGAGAGTTCATTCGAACCGTAGGGCAATACACCTAGCCACTTGGCCTCCGGAGGCTCGAGAGCACTATACCAATTCATCCACCACCTCCACGAGAGGCAATCCACCAAAATCAGGAGTAGGGTTTTACGCTTCGCAGCTGCCCGAAACTGGGTAAATTGTTGTGTTCTGTGCCACCGTAAGTTGTTGTGTTCTATGCTACCGTCGCCATCAAGTCAATCCCTTGTTGTTTGCATCGAGTAGTGGGTTAGGCGAGGCTAACAAGGAGAGATCTTCATACATGCCCCAATGTTCGAATCCCTAGGGTATTGCGGAGCCCGAAATCCGACAGGCGCATACCACATGAAGTCAACGAGCAGGGCACTGCGGAGTGGACCGCGCGTCGTGGCACTACATCCCGAGGCGGCAACACGCGGGTTGGGGTGACGGGCGGAAGACCTAGGGGCGGCGAGCAGGTCGGGGCGACGGCAGAAAGACCTCGGGTGGCAGCGAGAACCGCGTATCGCAGCACTACATCCCGGAGGGGCGTTGTAGCGGTGGCTTGTGTGTCGTGGGGAGCGCGCCTCACGCCACTACGACCCAAAGGGGAGACGTAGCGGCAACATGCGATTTGGTGAAGTCATGGCGAGAACTGGGGGGCGGCGGCACTGCGGCCTAAAGAAAAACAATTTTTCAAAGTTTTGGATGAATTGTTTGAAATTGAAGATTTTCGATTAGAATTAGGAAACATTTGAAGATTTAGATCAAATTTGAAACAAAATCCCTTGGGTAACACCTCTAAGATGCAATAAGCTAATTATACAATACATTTTGCTTATGCCCTTAAAAAACGTGTCGGGTATATGCATGCACTCTTATAGTACCTCGTAACAGAGATTAAAGAAGCATATTGTTGGCTGGTGAAAATAACCCAATAGGCCGGAGTTGCGGTAATATAAAAATCGAAACACTTGAAGCATATAGCTATATTCTATCATATTCTTTCGCGGAGAGAAGGTTCACTAACATGAGACAGTTCTGTAAGTTCATTTGGCTCACTGAACTTCAGCCACAAGTTACGCCACAAAGCGGAAGAGACCTATTGATCTGATAGTGAAACAAAAATTTCAAGCTATTGGTATTAGAGAGTATTCCTCCCCCCGTACATATGTATTATGATCATTCCCCTATAGCCCAGCCCGTGCCATGCTATTCAAAAACATATATGACTACTAGAGACTTTGTTGGTCTCTTTATTGTCCCATTGAATTGTGCATGTATAATCCAAGTCATGCCGTTTTGCAACACATGCATGCAAGATATAATCGAACAACCACTACTTGTATTCAGATGATTTTCAAAAGGAAAATACTGATGGACCTCCATGATGTATGGCCGTGTCATAAATAGATCATTACTTCCTCTGTTCCTAAATATAAGACCTTTTAGAGATTTCACTATAGACTAGATACGGAGCAAAATGAGTGAATCTATATTTTAAAATATGGCTACATACATCTGTATGTAGTTCATAGTAGAACCTCAAAAAGGTCTTATATTTAGGGACGGAGGGAGTAGAATTTTATCAGGAATGACCCGGTGTATGCATTCCTTGTAACATTTACTTGTACCATGGAAAATAAATCTTTCTAGCCAATCACTTGTCACCAATATGTGCTTGTGTAAAAACTAGCAGGAATGGCTACCGTGTACCCAGATCAACATGCATGACTTACAACATGACATGCATATGCCCCTACCTTTTCATCAGGTTTGTAAGAAAAAAATGGGAAAAAAGAAAAATGCCAATTTTAGAAAACTTTGGGAGTTCCTAAGGAGTGCATTAAAAAAGAAGGACTTAGCTATATTGCTAGAGCTAGTGGTTTAGGGATGCCTTTCTAGATGGATAATGTCACTGAAAAATACAATATTTACTTTTGCAAAAGTAAAAAATTCAAGGATCTTGGAAACTATCTTAGTAATTACTTACTTATTAAGCACACGAGATTGAGATTAGGTGACCCGTATACATGGTGTCCGGGGCATCGACGATGCCAAAGTAGATGCCGAGGATGTGGCTGATGTCTTGTTAGCACCATCGTGACTTGGACTTGGATTTATGACTTATCTTCACTAGCGATATCGGCATGGCCATGGCCTCACCAAGCCCAAGGAGATGGTGGCCAAGGAAACCGTAGGTTCCGAGTGTGGCTGTCAGGCCTTATTCTTCGATGCAAACTCCTTCTCACGTAGACCAGAAGGTGAAGTGGAGTGTTTTACCTTATGTACTCCAAGGATGGTAAAGCAACGTTAACAACCGACGACGATCGTACATTTACATGATACATGGTGTGAAGGACGGACGAGGAGCCCTAAGGAGTCCTACACCTTAATTAGGAGCCCTATCTTGTACTAGAGAGATGAGAGGATAGGGATGGATGACATAAAAATGTTGCTAATACATGATTTTCTTGAAGAGGAACAAACAAATAATCAACAAAGTTGTATCAATAATTTCACAATGACAAGACTAAGTGCGATTGCCTCAGTGGCCGTGGGAAATTATAGATGCCCAATTTTTTTAATTTTTTGCCCACCGTTATTTCAGCTGGTTGGTTTTTCCGGCATATATTTCCTAGGAAAAAGGTCTAATTTATGTGGTTTCCTGGTGTTCTCCATTTCTTCTTTTAGAATGCGCAAAACACTTACATGATTTTTTAAGAAAACATGTGAATGTCAAGGTTAGTCTTTTACATATATATGAACATTTTCTAAAAAATGCACAAGCACTTACACGGATGTTTCTCTAGAATATGCATGCCTTATTGGTCTTGAATGTAGACGGATTGTTTTACACATCCTAAAGATCCCAATCCTTCTTGCATGGAGATAAAATAGGAGAATATGCACTGTGGGCATTAAAAAGGAACATTTCCATACGAAGGAACTTCATTATTACATAGCCAAATCAAATAAAAATCATTATACATAAGTAAAGTCGACAAGAGTAACTGAACCGCTGGAACAAGCTTGTCGTCATAATACTAAAGATATTACTTTAACAAAGAAACAAAAAAATGGGATGCAACAACGACAATTTAAATAAACAAAACATTTATAGACACCATAACAACAGCGACACCTATAGACGGAAGGGTGCACACTCACGGTGTCCGGGCTTTCTCATTGAGGGCATTGGCACGTTCTAAGTACGTTTGAGCTTCATTCTTGAGGAGGACGGCCTTTTCGGGTGGGGCAGCTGCGGCCTCCTTCAGTTTATCGGCAGCCCACTTAACATATCCTACGGCTCCGGATTGATAGTTGCAAAAATGAATGCACTTTGGGCTGCAAACCTCAAGTTCTCCCCTGCAACGCTTGATACATTTGTCCCAACAGAACTCTTCGGCATTTGCCACTGGTGTTGATACCGCCGCTACCATCACGACCAGGAGGAGAACGACACCAATTGTGTTCCTAGTATTCACCGCCATTCTGGACCTTGAGATTACTTCCACAGGGTATGACGGGTTTAGAAGGAGGTTGTTGATGAGGAGATGATCGTTTATGGATGCTATGCTAGCCATTTCCCGGTTAAATAGCATTCCTAGGAGAAGAAAGTGTGGCCATGAGAGATACATGGACAACCACACGTCGTAAGTGACATGCATGTCGATCTGTGTGCGCGGTACCCATTACCCCTTATTTTTAACCAAACACATATGGGTGCTAACTGATTGGCTAGAAAGTTTTATTTTCGATGGTACACATAATTGTTACGAGGAATGCATAAACTCGGTCATACACAATAAATTTCTACTGATCTAGTTCTGACATAGCAATGCATCATGGAGTAGCCCCAATATTTTTCTGCTGTAAACCATTCGAATATAAGTAGTAATTGTTCGATGGTACCATGCATGCATGCATGTGTTACAAAACAACATGACCTGGGTTATGCATGCATAATCCCATCGGACTATAAAAGGATCAGAAATTACCTGTTAGTATTCTATGTGTTTGAATAACATGACATGGCCTGGGCTGTAGGGGAATGATCGTAATATGTATGTACGAGAGGATGATTCCTCTCTAATATGAGTAGCTTAGAAAAAACCGTTTCTCTCTCAGCTCAATTGGTCTCTTCTCTCGTGGCGTAACTTGTGGCTGATGTATAGTAAGCCAAATGAATTCTGAGAATCTTATGATGTGAGTGAACTTTCTTGACGCAAAAGAATATTATATTGTATAACTATAAGCTTCAAGTGTTCCAGGTTTTCTTAGTGCCGCAACTCCTTCCTATTTCGTTATTTTCACCAACCAACAAATTGTTTCTTGTATCTCTATTATGCTGCTAGCGATATAAGATTGCATGCCTATACCTGACAATTTGTTTGGAGGGCATAAGAAAAATGTATCATATGTTTTACTTTTTTCCTCTTAATTAGAGGGTTTACAAAATGGATTTTTTAATTTGTTTTAAATTTTCGAATGAGATTATGTTTTCTAGTGCTCAGCAAAAACAATCATTTTGAATAATTCGTCCGAAATTTTGAAAATTTGTTTTCCTTGAGTGGCTCGCTCCTCAATTAGGGGAACGGTGATTTCATTAGTACTGGTACCTATTCAGAAAGAACAACATTGAAATTTGAAAGGACAAAATCCATAATAGTGCAAATCTCACACATTTGGTGCGAATTCAGCAAGAAGGAGAAGGTGGCTCACCTCGCTCAAGTCATTGGAATGATGAGGGATTGTAAGAATGTTGTTTTATCAAATTAATATATGAGGGTTTTCAAAAAATGGAATAAAGGAACTTCAGATCCTTACCCAACAAGGTGTTCAGTCCTATGGTTGAGGGTGGGTTTTTAAAAGAAATTGCTAGTTATCGACTAGAGGGGGGTTGAAAATAGGCAATTTCTATGAAGTGCTTCGAAAGACTGAATGTATTAAAAGTATGCAGAAGTGAAACAGGATCAAGTAGATATAACAATCAAGGATCTAAGATGTTAACCATAGTTATCGTACACACTAAGATAAATCATAGATAAATTCAGACAATATGATGATAAACGGCAGGTATGAATGTCTTTCGTGGTATGTGTTCACACAGTTAGGTAAAAGAGTGAAAGATAGAACCATTAGCTTGATAAAAACACAAGATTTGTTGTACGAGTTCTAGTTGTTGTGACAACTGTACGTCTGGTTGGGGAGGCTGAGAAATAACTCCGAAGACCTCGTATTCACCTTGTTCCCCTTGAGCCGTGGTCACTTTGACCATGTCCAATCACTCAAGAAGTCTTTAGGGGAGACTTCTGAAATCCGTAAAAATTTGGTCACCCAAGAATCCACAATGACTCTTGGATGCTCTAGACCCAGATGCCTAACCGTCTGAAATATCACAGTCTTCAAGTGTAATACGTCTTCAGTTCACTCAGAACAGAACAACTTCGGTGATGGTCAAACACACTGGCTCTACTTGTTTGGGTTTATCCTCGCAGGATCGTTTTCTCTCAGTGCCTTCGAGGTGGGTTGCTCCAAAACGACAACATACGTATCAAACTCTAAGCAGCCACCAACTTGTGGTGAAGCGGATGGGCTATTTATAGCCAACATGCAACCCAACCTGATAGGACCGAAATTGTTTAGAGTAGGAAACGAGAGACAAGACAAAAGATGTAAAATGAATCGTTGTTCTCATTGATGATGGATTACACATATATATAGCCCCCGAAGGGGTGCGTCCGAAGGGACATGAGGCAACCGCCCCGGTTAGAAAAAGTAGGGATTAATAGGATTAATTAAATCCTAACACTCCCCCTAATCCATGCTTGTTAGTGTAAGCCTTGTCATCTTGAAAACACCTGCAAAACCCTATGGGAAAATAAGGATATATGTGTTTGATATGTTGCTAAAACTTATGTAAAGCCACTGGGAAAATAAGGAGAAAATGATGCAACATATAATGGTTATTGTCTCTTTTAACTCAATACAAGGAGACTAATAGAGTTTAGAGTACAATAAATACATCGTACATACTTCCTTAAAATCCCCGGGGAAAACAAAAAGTAGGAAATATGATCTCATGTTGATATTACCTCATTAAAAACCTTTATGACAACCTCTATAGCAAAATCATGAAGGATAAAAGAGTATAATATGATGCATAGAACATGAATAATTCAGGAAGATACTTCCCGTGTTTCTTGCAAATTTCAAAGCCGTCACGTACCAATTCCAATAACATATTTGCATCCGGGAAACACAAGAAACATTATCGTCTAGATAATGGTTGGTGGATGTTGCCACGAGGTATGTTTGAAGACTCTTCATGGGTGGGCTACCACACTACTGGAATTCAGTTATTTGCCGTCAGCTCCTTCTTTGCCGTCCGTTGGCTGATGGCAAAGACCCTATTTGCCGTCAGTCACCAGAAAACTGACGGCAAAGAGCAGACGGATGGCAATGATACTCTTTGCCATAAGTTTTGTCTTTGCCGTCTGCTGGCAGACGGCAAAGAGCAGGAGGGCAGACGGCAAAGAGCCCATCGCACACCCCCTCCCACACCATAACGGGCGCTCCCTTTGCCGTCTGCCCTCCTGCTCTTTTCCGTCGGGGGGCGGACGGCAAAGCGAGCCCCCCCCCCTAACGACCGTCTCCCCACCCCGTCCCCCCTATCTCCTGCTCTTTGCCGTCGGGGGTAGACAGCAAAGAGAGCCCCCCCCCCTAAAGGCCGTCTCCCCACCCTAGTCTCCTCCACTCTGACAGTTCACTGTTTCTCTCACCCGCTCGTCCCCCGCCCGCCGGCCGCATCCCCTCCCGCCCCCTCCTCCCCGCAGCCTCCTCCCCGCGCCCTCCTCACCATGCCCTCCTCCCCACACCCCTCCATCCCGCCCGCCGGCCGCCTCCCCTCCCGCCCGCCGCCCGCCTCCCCTCCCGCACACTCCTCCCCGCGCCCTCCTCCCCACACCCTCCTCCCCGCCCGCCGGCCGCATCCCCTCTCGCCTGCCGGCCGCCTCCCCTCCCGCCCCTCCTCCCCGCCCCCTCCTCCATGTCTCCCCACCGCCCATAGGTGAGTTTTTTTTATTTAATTAGATTTAGTTATTTGATTTAGTGGTAGTTTAGTTAGTTGTTTTAGTTAAATAGTAGATTTAGTCCGAGGTTTAGTTAATTAGTGCTAGGTTGTTTGTTATGTGTTAATTTAGAGGTAGATTCTATTTTGTTAATTAGTAGTACATTCTTTTTTAGTTAATGATTGGTAGATTCTGTTTTTGTTATTTTTTTGTTGTTTAGTGCTATATAGGTTTAGCGATAGGTTTAGTGATAGGTTTAGATTCTACATAGTCATAATTGAAATAAGTAGAAAAAAGATGAAGAATAAAAGAAGAATAAGTAGATAAGGGAAGAAGAATAAGAGAAGAGTAGGAGGAGGAGGAGGAGGATAAAAGGAAGAAGAAGAAGAAGAAAAAGAGGAGAGAGGAGAAGAATAAAGAAGACGAAAAAGGAAAAGAAGGAAGAAGAAGAAGAAGAACAAGAGGGAAATGGAAAAGAAGGAAGAAGAAGAAGAAGAAGAAGAAGAAAAGGAAGGAAGGAAGAAGAAGAGGAAGAAAAGGAAGAGGAGGAAAAAAAGAAGATGAAGAAGAAGAAAATGACACCCTGACACCTCGACACCCCGACACGATGCCCGAAAGCCCGACACGACACCCTGGCAGAATACGCCGCCCCCGACGCCACTGACCCCCAACCCCCGACCTCCGACACCTCTTAGGCCTCTTGTTGACCGAAAAGTCCCCCGACCACCGACCCCTGACGCCACTAACCCTGGACCCCCGACGACACTAACCCCCGACCACCGACGCCACTAACCCCCGAACCCCGATGCCACCGACACCCGACACCACCGACCCTCGACGGCACTGAGTCCCGAAGCCACTAACCCCCGACCCCCGACAACTCTTCTACCTTCGGTTGAACGAGAAGGTGCTTTTCGGCCTTCCACAAACCGACGGGGTCATAGTTTTGTAAATTATAAGTTAGGTCACATATTTTCCGATTATGTTTTAAAAACATCATATTTGTGTTGATCGTGTGAATTTCAATGTGCAGTTGTTCGACGACTTCCACGTGCGTTGGACGAGCTCCGCCCTTGCGTTTGTTGGTGAGCACGAATGACTTCACCTCCTACCCCCTTAATTTGCTCTGTCCCGGTCTTCGTACCGATGAAACTTGCTAGCTATAGGTTTCTTCAATCATGAGTATGCGTGACCAATATGCGTCTCCCGTTCGAAAGGGCGACATCTATAAATATGCATTTCTTTGCATATTTATAACCGCCATCCTTTTGAATTGTCCAATATTATCCATGGACAGCCCGAGTATGTGTAGATTGGGTTTGTTTTCCTGTATGCTGTGCTCCGGATCAGATGCGGAATTTAGTCAGTGCCTCCCCTGTTGTTCTCCGTGTACACATCCTCTCTGCTTATTGCCGAGACGTGTATCAGGAGAGCAGCGGGGAGGTGCTGCCGAAATTCTGCGTCGCATCTGGAGCAGAGCATGGGAAAACGAACCCAATCTACACATACTCGGGTGGGATTAGGACCTATCTTTACCTATTAGCGTGTAGGTTGCATGCACGTAATAAAACTGACAAACTTGATTAGCGTATGAATATAGATGATGAATTATATATTTATTTCTTGTGCCCCCATAGGTAGCTAGGCAACATGAGTGATCGTGCTTGTGTGTACACTGGTCACCCTAGTCAGAAAGACATGACCCATGAATGGTTAACAAAAACCAGGGGGTTTGTGAGAGCCGCATTTGCAAATGGCCAGCAAAAAACATGGTGCCCCTGTCCCAACTACGACAACTGGAAAAAGCAGACAGAGTTTGAAATGGGTAAACACCTACAGAAGTGGAGTTTTACGCCTAATTATACGGTGTGGGATTTTCATGGTGAGTTTGACCAACGTGCTAGAGCTGAGGTGATTCGTCGTCGCACCGACGAGCATGGTACCGTGATTGAAGACATGGTGCAAGACTTTGATGATGCTCGGGATTCGGACGATGAGATGGAGGAATCTGCAAAGGCCTTCTATGAAATGTTGGAGTCTTCAAAACGTCCTCTCCACGAGCAGACTGAGCTTTGTCAGCTGGATGCCATCGCGCAAGTAATGGCTCTGAAGGCTCAATTCAACCTAGGCAAAGAATGCTACGACGCGATGATGACGATATTTGGACACTTTCTACCCAAAGGCCATGTACTGCCTGCAAACCTGTACCAGTCAGAGAAAATCCTCCGTGTACTTAAGATGCCCTATGAGAAGATACATGCCTGTGAGAATGGATGTGCCTTATTTAGGCTTGAGTATGCGGCCTTGAACTATTGCCCCATTTGCAATTCTTCTAGGTATATTGTGGTAGACAACGGTATGGGTGAGAAGAATCAGACCAAAATCCCCATTAGTGTTCTTCGGTATCTGCCAATCGTACCAAGACTTCAACGTCTTTTCATGGTCGAAGAGACGGCCAGACAGATGACATGGCACAAATTGGGCAAAAGAACCGAACTAGATGCGGATGGGAACAAGATGCTGGTACACACTTCAGATGGTTTTGCGTGGAGGCACTTCGATGCATTACATAAGGATAAATCGGAAGATCCAAGGCAACCTAGAGTTGTTGGCCTGTATTTGTCATTCCACTAAATTTGCCACCCGGAGAGATTATGAAAAGAAAGAACATTTTCCTGACGTTGAAAATTCCAGGGCCCAACTATCCGGGGAAGAATATGAATGTGTACATGCAGTTGCTTAAGGATGAGTTGCAAGAAGCCTGGGATAATGGGATCAAGACCTACAACGCGGCTACCAAAACAAATTTCAAAATGCATGTGTGGTACATATACTCGACGCATGATTATCCGGCGTTTGCACTATTCGATGGCTTGTGTGTGCATGGAAGGTTCCCCTGCACCACATGCAAGGCAGCTCTTCAGTTCTGTTGGCTCCAGGCTGGTCGCAAGTATTCTTGCTTCGACATGCATAGACAATTCCTAGATCCTCACCTTAAGTTCAGAAAAGACAAGAAGAATTTCATCAGAGGTAGAGTTGTCAAAAACACTGCACCAGCTGCGCTGACAGGCCAACAGACCCTTGATCAGTTAAACGCTCTCGAGCCTTATCCTTTGCGTCCAGTATACTTCAAAGGGTATAATACGGAACACGCCTGGACTCACAAGTCATGCTTATGGGATCTGCCTTACTTCAAAGACCTCCTTTGCCCACACAACATTGACGTGATGCACACTGAAAAGAATATTGCGGAAGCCATTTTTGGTACATTGTCGGCATAAAGGGGAAGTCAAAATATAATCCTAAGGCTAGAATCGACCTGGAGGCTCTATGTGATAGACCGTTGCAAAAATTGCGACAACGGAAAGGAAAGCAAAGCATAGCGAAGCCAAAGGAATGGTTCAATCTTGAAAGGCGAGCTATGAGGGAAATGCTATTCTGGGTGAAAATGCGGTTGATGTTCCCGGATGGGTATGCTGTGAATCTAAAGAGGGGAGCGAGTCTTGAGAAATTGAAAATATTTGGGCTCAAGAGTCATGATTGGCACATATGGATTGAGCGGGTAATGCCGGTGATGTTGTGTGGCTTTATCCCTAAGGATGAATGGCTAGTACTGGCAGAGCTGAGCTATTTCTTCCGTTCTCTTTGTGCAAAAGAACTATCGCCTAGCGTGCTAGATGAAATGGAAGAGTTGGCGCTGGAGTTGATCTGCAAATTAGAAAAGATCTTTCCACCGGGCTTCTTTAATCCAATGCAACATTTGATTTTGCATCTCCCGACCGAGGCAAGAATGGGGGGGGCGTTCAAAATCGATGGTGCTACTCAACTGAGAGGATGCAGAAGACGCTTCGAGCTAAGTGTAAAAATAAACATAGAATAGAAGCATCGATGGCCGAGGCATTCATTACTGAGGAGGCGGCAAACTTCGTGACAACACACTACGAAACCAAAAATCATCATTTGCATAACCCGCAGCATCGGTACAATGATGTAGATCCAAAACAAGTTCGATCCAACCTCAGCCTATTCAAAGGTAAGCTCGCACCATCCGGTGCTTCGAAAGGGAAATCGTTGGATATCGAAGAATGGCGGACCATTTCTTGGTATATCTTCACCAACCTAACAGAAGGGCGGCCGTACATCGACTAAGTTCTCGGTAATTTATTGTTCCGCAACATCTAATTGCTTTGAACTACTCTTATTCCCGGATATTTGATATAGTCGATACGTCGCCGAATTCTCGGATGGAGCGGTCATCGAAAATGATTCCATCGAAGAGTATGAGTTGTTGGAAATATGCCCTAGAGGCAATAATAAATTGGTTATTATTATATTTCTTTGTTCATGATAATCGTTTATTATCCATGCTATAATTGTATTGATTGGAAACACAATACTTGTGTGGATACATAGACAAAACACTGTCCCTAGTAAGCCTCTAGTTGACTAGCTCGTTGATCAAAGATGGCCAAGGTTTCCTGGCCATAGGCAAGTGTTGTTACTTGATAACGGGATCACATCATTAGGAGAATCATGTGATGGACTAGACCCAAACTAATAGACGTAGCATGTTGATCGTGTCATTTTGTTGCTACTGTTTTTCTGCGTGTCAAGTATTTGTTCCTATGACCATGAGATCATATAACTCACTAACACCGGAGGAATACTTTGTGTGTATCAAACGTCGCAACGTAACTGGGTGACTATAAAGATGCTCTACAGGTATCTCCGAAGGTGTTCCTTGAGTTAGTATGGATCAAGACTGGGATTTGTCACTCCGTGTGACGGAGAGGTATCTCGGGGCCCACTAGGTAATACAACATCACACACAAGCCTTGCAAGCAATGTGACTTAGTGTAAGTTGCGGGATCTTGTATTACGGAACGAGTAAAGAGACTTGCCGGTAAACGAGATTGAAATAGGTATGCGGATACTGACGATCGAATCTCGGGCAAGTAACATACTGAAGGACAAAGCGAATGACATACGGGATTATATGAATCCTTGACACTGAGGTTCAAACGATAAGTTCTTTGTAGAATATGTAGGATCCAATATGGGCATCCAGGTCCCGCTATTGGATATTGACCGAGGAGTCTCTCGGGTCATGTCTACATAGTTCTCGAACCCACAGGGTCTGCACACTTAAGGTTTGACGTTGTTTTATGCGTATTTGAGTTATATGGTTGGTTACCGAATGTTGTTCGGAGTCCCGGATGAGATCACGGACATCACTAGGGTTTCCAGAATGGTCCGTAAACGAAGATTGATATATAGGATGACCTCATTTGATTACCGGAAGGTTTTCGGAGTTACCGGGAATGACGAATGGGTTCCGGGAGTTCACCCGGGGGGCAACCCACCCCGGGGAAGCCCATAGGCCTTGGGGTGGCGCACCAGCCCTTAGTGGGCTGGTGGGACAGCCCAAAAGAGCCCTATGCGCATTGGAAGAAAAATCAAAGAGAAAAGAAAAAAAAGGAAGGAGGTGGGAAAAGGAAGAAGGACTCCACCTTCCAAACCAAGTAGAATTCGGTTTGGGAGGGGGAGACCTTCCCCCTTAGGTTCGGCCGACCCCTTGGGAGTCCTTGGACCCCAAGGCAAGGCTCCCCCCTCCTCCTCCTATATATAGTGGGGTTTTAGGGCTGATTTGAGACAACTTTTGCCACGGCAGCCCGACCACATATCTCCACGGTTTTAACTCTAGATCGCGTTTCTGCGGAGCTCGAGCGGAGCCCTGCTAAGAAGAGATCCTCACCAACCTCCGGAGCGCCGTCACGCTGCCGGAGAACTCTTCTACCTCTCCGTCTCTCTTGCTGGATCAAGAAGGCCGAGATCATTGTCGAGCTGTACGTGTGCTGAACGCGCAGGTGCCGTCCGTTCGGCACTAGATCGTGGGACTGACCGCGGGACTGATCGCGGGGCGGATCGAGGGACGTGAGGACGTTCCACTACATCAACCACGTTCACTAACGCTTTTGCTGTACGGTCTACAAGGGTACGTAGATCACACATCCCCTCTCGTAGATGGACATCACCATGATAGGTCTTCGTGCGCGTAAGAAATTTTTTGTTTCCCATGCGACGTTCCCCAACAGTGGCATCATGAGCTAGGTTCATGCGTAGATGTCTTCTCGAGTAGAACACAAATGTTTTTGTGGGCGGTGATGTGCGTTTTGCTTCCCTCCTTAGTCTTTTATTGATTCTGCGGTATTGTTGGATCGAAGCGGCTCGGACCGACATTACTCGTACGCTTACGAGAGACTGGTTTCATCGCTACGAGTAACTTCGTTGCTCAAAGATGACTGGCGGGTGTCAGTTTCTCCAACTTCAGTTGAATCGGATTTGACCGAGGAGGTCCTTGGATGAGGTTAAATAGCAACTCATATATCTCCGTTGTGGTGTTTGCGTAAGTAAGATGTAATCCTACTAGATACCCATGGTCACCACGTAAAACATGCAACAACAAAATTAGAGGACGTCTAACTTGTTTTTGCAGGGTATGCTTGTGATGTGATATGGCCAACGATGTGATGTGATATATTGGATGTATGAGATGATCATGTTGTAATAGATAATATCGACTTGCACGTCGATGGTACGGCAACCGGCAGGAGCCCTAGGGTTGTCTTTAAACTAACGTTTGTGCTTGCACATGCGTTTACTATATTGCTAGGACGTAGCTTTAGTAGTAATAGCATGAGTAGCACGACAACCCCGATGGCGACACGTTGATGGAGATCATGGTGTGACGCCGGTGACAAGAAGATTGTGCCGGTGCTTTGGTGATGGAGATCAAGAAGCACATGATGATGGCCATATCATGTCACTTATGAATTGCATGCTATGTTAATCCTTTTATGCACCTTATTTTGCTTAAAACGACGGTAGCATTATGAGGTGATCTCTCACTAAAATTTCAAGACGAAATTGTGTTCTCCCCGACTGTGCACCATTGCTACAGTTCGTCGTTTCGAGACACCACGTGATGATCGGGTGTGATAGACTCAACGTTCACATACAACGGGTGCAAAACAGTTGGGCACGCGGAACACTCGGGTTAAGCTTGACGAGCCTAGCATGTGCAGACATGGCCTCGGAACACATGAGACCGAAAGGTCGAGCATGAATCGTATAGTTGATATGATTAGCATAGAGATGCTTACCACTGAAACTATTCTCGACTCACGTGATGATCGGACTTGAGATAGTGGATTTGGATCATGTACCACTCAAATGACTAGAGAGATGTACTCTTTGAGTGGGAGTTCTTAAGTAATATGATTAATTGAACTAATTGTCATGAACATAGTCTAATGGTCTTTGCGAATTACGATGTAGCTTGCGCTATAGCTCTACTGTTTTTATATGTTCCTAGAGAAAATTTAGTTGAAAATTGATAGAAGCAAACTTTGCAGACTGAGTCTGTAAAACCGAGGATTGTCCTCGTTGCTGCGGAGAAGGCTTATGTCCTTAATGCACCACTCGGTGTGCTGCACCTCGAGCGTCGTTTGTGGATGATGTGAACATCCAACATACACGTTTCTGATGACTACACGATAGTTCAGTGCAAAATACTTAATGGCTTAGAAGCAAGGCGCCGAAAACGTTTTGAAACGTCACGGAACATTAGTGATGTTCTAAAAGAGATGAAATTGTGATTTCATGCTTGTGCCCTTGTTAAGAGGTACGAGACCTCCGACAAAATTCTTTGTCCACAAAGTAAAGGAGAAAAGCTCAATCGTTGAGCGTGTGCTCAGATTGTCTGAGTACGACAATCGCTTGAATCAAGTGGGAGTTAATCTTCCAGATAAGATAGTGATGGTTCTCCAAAGTCACTGCCACCAAGCTGTCAGAGCTTCGTGATGAACTATAACATATCAAGGATATATACAATGATCCTTGAGCGATTCGCGATGTTTGACACTGCAAAAGTAGAAATCAAGAAGGAGCATCAATAGTTGATGGTTAGTAAAACCACTAAGTTTCAAGAAAGGCAAGGGCTTGAAGGGATACTTCGTGAAACGGCAAAACAGTTGCTGCACTAATGAAGAGACCCAAGATTAAACCCAAACCCGAGACTAAGTGCTTCTGTAATGAGGGGAACAGTCACTGAGGCGGAGTAACTCTAGATACTTGGTAGATAAGAAGGCTGGCAAAAGTCGAAAGAAGTATATTTGATATAAATGATGTTGATGTGTACTTTACTAGTACTCCTAGTAGCACGAGGGTATTGGATACCGGTTCGGTTGCTAAGTGACTAGTAACATGAAATGAAAGCTACGGCATAAACGGAGAGTAGCTAAAGGCGAGGTGACGATACGTGTTGGAAGTGTTTCCAAGGTTGATATGATCAAGCGTCGCACGCTCCCTCTACCATCGGGATTGGTGTTAAACCTAAATAATTGTTATTTGGTGCTTGCGTTAAGCATGAACATGATTGGATCGTGTTTATTGCAATACGATTATTCATTTAAAGAGAATAATGGTTACTCTATTTCCTTGAATAATCACCTTCAATGGTTTATTGAATCTCGATCGTAGTGTTACACATATTCATAATATTGGTGCCAAAAGATACGAGGTAATGATGATAGTACCACTTACTTGTGGCACTGCCGCTTGAGTAATGTTGGTATAAATTGCATGAAGAGGCTCCATGCTGATGGATCTTTATACTCACTTGTTTTTGAATCACTAGTGACATGCAAATCATACCACATGAGCAAGGCCTTGTTTTTCATTGAGATGAAACAATATAGTAACTTGTTGGAAGTGATACATTTTGATGTATGCAGTCCAATGGGTGCTGAGGCACGCAGTGGATATCATTATGTTCTTACTTCACTGACGATTTGAGTAGATACAGGAGTATTTACTTAATGAATCACAAGTCTGAAATATTGAAAGTTCAATTCCGTTTCAGAGTGAAGTTCGTCGTAACAAGAGGATAAACTGTCTACAATATGATCATAGAAATGAATATCTGAGTTACGAGTTTTGGTACGCATTTAAGACAATGTGGAAATTGTTTCACAGTTCATGCCACCTGGAACATCATAGTGTGATGATGTGTCTGAACGTCATAGCCACGCACTATTTGGTATGGTGCATGCTATGATGTCTCTTGTCGAATTACCACTATTGTTTATGGGTTATGCATTAGAGACAACCGCATTCACTTTAAAATAGGGCACCGCGTATTCCCGTTGAGATGACACAGTATAGAATGAGGTTTAGAGAAATCTAAATTGTCGTTTCTTGAAAGTTTGGGGCTTCGACACTTATGTGAAAAAGTTTCAGTCTGATAAGCTCGAACCCAAAGCGGATAAATGCATCTTCATAGGATATCCAAAACAGTTGGGTACATCTCCTATCTCAGATCCGAAAGCAAAGTGTTTGTTTGATCCTTTCTTGAGGGAAGGTTTCTCTCGAAAGAATTGAGCGGGAGGGTAGTAGAACTTGATGAGGTTATTGAACCATCACTTCAACCAGTGTGTAGCAGGGCGCAGGAAATTGTTCGTGTGGCGCCTACACCAATTGAAGTGGAAGCTGATGATAGTGATCATCAAGCATCGGATCAAGTTACTAAAAGCCTCGTAGGTTGACAAGGTCGCGTACTACTACAGAATGGTACGGCAACCCTGTCTTGGAGGTCATGTTGTTGAGCAACAGTGAACCTACGAGTTATGGAGAAAGCAATGGTGGGCCCGGATTCTGACAAATGGCTGGAAGCCATGGAATCCGAGAGAGGATCCATGTATGAAAACAAAGTGTAGACTTTGGAAGGACTACTTGATGGTCATAAGACTATTGAGTAAAGATGGATCTTTGAAAGGAAGACAGACGATGATGGTGATAAGTCACTATTAAGAAAAGCTCGACTTGTCGCAAAGATGTTTCCGACAAGATCAAACTGTTGACTATGATGAGTCTTTCTCACTCGTAGCGATGCTAAAGGTCTGTTAGAATTATGTTAGTTGTTGATGCATTATTTATGAAATATTGCACATAGGATGTCAAAACATTGTTTTCTCAACGGTTTCCTTGAGCAAACATTGTATGTGATACAACCAGAAGGTTTTGTCGATCCTAAAGATACTAGCAAGTATGCAAGTTCCAGTGATCCTTCAATGGACTGGTGCAAGCATCTCGGAGTTGGAATATACACTTTGATGAGATGATCAAAGATTTTGGGTTTGTACAAGGTTTATGAGAAACTTGTATTTCCAAAGAAGTGAGTGGGGGCACTATAGAATTTCTGATAAGTGTATGTGGTAGACATATTGTTGATCAGAAGTAATGTAGAATTTCTGTAAAGCATATAAGGTTGTTTGAAAGGAGTTTTCAAAGGAATACCTGGATTGCGCTACTTGAACATTGAGCATCAAAGATCTATGGAGATAAATCAAAAACTCTTAATGAAAGTTTCAATAAGATGCATGCCTTGACAAGTTTTTGAAGGAGTTCAAAATAGATCAGCAAAGAAGGAGTTCTTGGTTGCGTTATAAAGTGTAAATTTGAGTAAGACTCAAAACCCAACCACGGCAGAATAAAGAGAATAGACGAAGGTCGTCTTCTATGCCTTAGTCGTAGAATCTGAAGTATGCCATGCTGTGTACCGCACCTGATGTGTGCCTTGACTCAAAGTTTGTTGAGAGGTACAGAGAGTGATCCATGATTGAATCACTAGCAGCGGTCAAAATTTATCCTTAGTAACTAATGGACTAAGGAATTTTTTTCTCGATTATGGAGGTGGTTGAAGAGTTCGTCGTAAAGGGTTACGTCGATGCAAGCTTTGACACTAATCCGAATAACTATGAGTAGTGAAACGGATTCGTATAGTAGAGTAGATATTTGGAGCATTTCCAAATAGCACGTAGTAGCAGCATCTATAAGATGACATAAAGATTTGTAAAGAACGCACGGATCTGAAAGTTTCAGAACCATTGACTAAAATCTCTCTCATGAGCAAGACGTGATCAGACCCCATAACTATATGGGTGTTGGATTCGTTGGAATCACATGGTGATGTGAACTAGATTATTGACTCTAGTGCAAGTGGGAGACTGTTGGAAATATGCCCTAGAGGCAATAATAAATTGGTTATTATTATATTTCTTTGTTCATGATAATCGTTTATTATCCATGCTATAATTGTATTGATTGGAAACACAATACTTGTGTGGATACATAGACAGAACAATGTCCCTAGTAAGCCTCTAGTTGACTAGCTCGTTGATCAAAGATGGCCAAGGTTTCCTGGCCATAGGCAAGTGTTGTTACTTGATAACGGGATCACATCATTAGGAGAATCATGTGATGGACTAGACCCAAACTAATAGACGTAGCATGTTGATCGTGTCATTTTGTTGCTATTGTTTTTCTGCGTGTCAAGTATTTGTTCCTATGACCATGAGATCATATAACTCACTAACACCGGAGGAATACTTTGTGTGTATCAAACGTCGCAACGTAACTGGGTGACTATAAAGATGCTCTACAGGTATCTCCGAAGGTGTTCGTTGAGTTAGTATGGATCAAGACTGGGATTTGTCACTCCGTGTGACGGAGAGGTATCTCGGGGCCCACTCGGTAATACAACATCACACACAAGCCTTGCAAGCAATGTGACTTAGTGTAAGTTGCGGGATCTTGTATTACGGAACGAGTAAAGAGACTTGCCGGTAAACGAGATTGAAATAGGTATGCGGATACTGACGATCGAATCTCGGGCAAGTAACATACCGAAGGACAAAGGGAATGACATACGGGGTTATATGAATCCTTGACACTGAGGTTCAAACGATAAGTTCTTTGTAGAATATGTAGGATCCAATATGGGCATCCAGGTCCCGCTATTGGATATTGACCGAGGAGTCTCTCGGGTCATGTCTACATAGTTCTCGAACCCGCAGGGTCTGCACACTTAAGGTTCGACGTTGTTTTATGCGTATTTGAGTTATATGGTTGGTTACCGAATGTTGTTCGGAGTCCCGGATGAGATCACGGACGTCACAAGGGTTTCCGGAATGGTCCGGAAACGAAGATTGATATATAGGATGACCTCATTTGATTACCGGAAGGTTTTCGGAGTTACAGGGAATGTACGGGGAATGACGAATGGGTTCTGGGAGTTCACCGGGGGGGCAACCCACCCCGGGGAAGCCCATAGGCCTTGGGGTGGTGCACCAGCCCTTAGTGGGCTGGTGGGACAGCCCAAAAGAGCCCTATGCGCATTGGAAGAAAAATCAAAGAGAAAAAAAAGGAGGTGGGAAAAGGAAGAAGGACTCCACCTTCCAAACCAAGTAGAATTCGGTTTGGGAGGGGGAGACCTTCCCCCTTAGGTTCGGCCGACCCCTTGGGAGTCCTTGGACCCCAAGGCAAGGCTCCCCCCTCCTCCTCCTATATATAGTGGGGTTTTAGGGCTGATTTGAGACAACTTTTGCCACGGCAGCCCGACCACATATCTCCACGGTTTTAACTCTAGATCGCGTTTCTGCGGAGCTCGGGCGGAGCCCTGCTAAGACGAGATCATCACCAACCTCCGGAGCGCCGTCACGCTGCCGGAGAACTCTTCTACCTCTCCGTCTCTCTTGCTGGATCAAGAAGGCCGAGATCATCGTCGAGCTGTATGTGTGCTGAACGCGCAGGTGCCGTCCGTTCGGCACTAGATCGTGGGACTGATCGCGGGACGGTTCGCGGGGCGGATCGAGGGACGTGAGGACGTTCCACTACATCAACCGCGTTCACTAACGCTTCTGCTGTACGGTCTACAAGGGTACGTAGATCACACATCCCCTCTCGTAGATGGACATCACCATGATAGGTCTTCGTGCGCGTAGGAAAATTTTTATTTCCCATGCGACGTTCCCCAATATGAGCTTCTCGCAAAGCATGGAGGCGACTATCCCGGTTTCATCTCTTGGTTCAAACAAAGAGTAATTAATTACCATTAAGGGCCCATTTGATTTCTTGGTCTAATTTGCGGCTAATGCATCCTTTCTTTCGTATTAAACTTGTAGGCTGATGCAGAGTCTATGGACGCCGAGTTGAGACAAGTCGCTAATGGTTTTGACTATAAGGTCCGTTCATTTAACAAATACAACATCAACAGTATCACTTTCATACCTTTGGCAAAGAGCTATCTATGCCCGACCTAAAGACTATAAATTGTTCTGTCTATGCTATCAGCGAAGGAGACACCGAGTATTATGGAAGAGTTGAAGCAATTTATGAACTTCTATTCTATGGTGAAAACCCACCGACCGTCATAGTCTTCAAATGTTATTGGTTTGAGCCGAGGGAGACTAGAAGGACTCATGAACATATAGAACTAGTCGAAATCAACCAAAACATCCACTTAGATGCTCCCGATGTGTATATTACGGCTCAACAGGCGACACAAGTTTTCTATCTACCGTGGGCCTGCCAAACTGATCCAAATCTCAAAGGTTGGGATGTCGTTTATGAAGTGCCACCAAATTTTAGACCACCTACCCTCAATGAAGAGGATTACGAACCTCACATTAACCCAGACACATATGAAGGAGAATTATTCCAAGAAACACGTATGTCCAAGAAACTTTTCAAGAACCGCTCTACTTCACCCCGGAACATTGAAGTAGACATCGACAGTGAATCCGTCTTAACCCCTGAGCCCGAACAGGAAGAGCTGGCAGAACAAGAGGTTAGTGCTGCGGATGACCTGTCACTTCTTGACCGATTACAAAATGGTGGCCTTCCACATGTTCTTCGTGATAGTGATGATGATGATGCATTTATTGATGATAGTGATGATCATGATGCATTTATTGACCCCGAAGCATATATAGGCGAGCACGATTGTTATTAGTTCATGTCAGGTATTCAACTAAATTATATAAATTTTATTACTCATGTTGTTATTTATGTTGTACTAATTTCATTTACTCTTTCTCAAGACAGGTGTTGAAAGACGGTGGGAAAGGGTCGAAAGCACCCCGCGGCTCCTTCTTCGTCGGCGGGTGATGGGATGGGTACTTCCATTCCTGCCTCGCCTCTTCGGAGAGCGTTGCTCTCTACTCTGCAAGGAGCGCCCCCCGTGAGGGGAGGTCGACCCCTCGCGAGGCCGAGAGGTACTAAAGGTACACGTTGTATTCATGTTGGTATTTATGTTGTACTCATGTTGTATGCATATTGGTATTTATATACATTTTATTACTCATGTTGGTATTTATGTTGTACTAAATGTACATGTGGCCACGGGAGAGGTAGGGCGGTGGCTGCCACGCCTTTTGAGGTGGAGGCTACACGGTCTCCGCCACCATCCCAAGCTGATTCACCTGAGCACATGACTTCTAGGGTGGATTCGTCTGAGGTGGAGGCTACATGGTCTCCGGTTCATGAGCCTCGGGTCGACGAGCCTCAGGTCGATGATCCTTCGACCCACGAGACTCGTGTCCGAGAGGATTCATTCCAGGCGACTCTGGAGCAAAGCAGGGATGAGGGTACGTCCCAAGAGACCCAGTGGGATACCTGGGCTGAGCCAAGTGGCCATGCTGGTAGTGACGAGGAGTTGGGTGAGGGGGCTACCGTCTACCAACGTGGTAGTTCGGGGCTCCCGCTCGTGCCGGCGACCCCCGATCAGAGGTGGTCGATTAGGCCAAATGGGGACAAGTAAGTTAATTTACTCTTATTTAACCTTTTGCCTTCACGTTTTCTCAAATATCTAATGTTTTGGCTTTAATTTGTCATACTGTAGGGGTTGGATTGTTGCCAAGGGTGTCCGCAAGCCCAACAACGTCCTTGGTGTGCTTTGCCGTAAAAACTTCCCAGGGTTTGTTACGTTGCCCTGTCGGGAGCGAGAGGTAGGAATGACCTGGGAGCACTACTTGGGTGCCCCGGCCCCGCCGGAGGTGGAGATCGACGGTGTTTTGTGCGACATGAGGGCGGACATGGTGATCCGAAAGTTTTGGGTAATTTCTCCTTCACACAATTACAAATCAACCATAGCTATTTATTGTACTAATCGGTGTTGTCTCGTTTGCAGACCTACTACAGGTGTGAGGAGGGATACGAGGAGGATGCGACAAAGGTTATCGAAACCGAATGTCGCCACCTACTTCAAAACTTTCGGCACGAGGCTCGGGTGCAGGCTGTTCGAGACTACTATGCCACGCGGCGTATTAGGATTGACAAGGCAAAGTGCCGTGATGCTAAGATGGAGAAGGAGCATTACATGAAGGTAATTACATATTATTAAGGCTTTGTAGTTAGTTTCCTTGATTTGGTTCTTACGCGCTCAAATTTCTCTTTATTAACTTAGGTGCCCCCGAGATGGTGTGTGGATAAGATGGATTGTTGGGAGGCCTTGGTGGATCAGTGGTGCTCCGGAACGTGGGAGGCCAACCACAACAACGCCAAGGAGAGGCGTGGCAAAACGCTTGGTGTGCCACACCATCAAGGGAGCGTCAACTTATTCCAATTTGGCGAGAACTGGGTATGTGGTTTGCTTCATGCCTCATGCAATTCACTCTTAATGCTATCTTGAGCCCTTTACTAATACAATTTTCCTCTCTCCCTCTTTTAGGCGCGTCACTATAAGACGGAGGTGCCACATATGTACGACCTGTATGCGATGGCCCATACTGCCTCGTACAAGAAGGTCAAGGCATTCTCCGAGTCTGACCTCAAGCATCCAGAAAACTTCACGAACATCTCCTCCCACCACAAGCTCGTGAAGTACAGAGATCACGGGAAGGCGAGGAAAGGGGAGGACTTTAACCCGAGCGAGGCGCCTATTGATCCAAAGCTGGTGATGATAGCTGGCAACGGGAGGCCCCATGGCTCCATCGCCATTGGAGACGGACTTATACGTTGTCCTAGCACTCTCCGGCAGATAAAGGCACGCCAAACAAGCTCTTGTCCGGAGATAACACGTCGTCCACGGCCAGTCCAGCTCGCCATCGAGGTTAATTTAATGGACTCAACTATCTTCCCGCATTATGTTGTGCGTTGGAACCAATATGATTACATTGCCAACAATGAGTTGTGTTGCAGGCTGCTATTCAGAAAGAGAGAGAGCCAATGCAGGCGGCTATGGCGGAGAAGGATAAGTAGATTAGGGAGCTGGAGGAGAGGACGGCTGCATTGGTGGAGGCGGAGAGGGTAAGGAATGATGCGTCTAACAGGGCCATATACGAGCTCTTCGTGGTAAGTTTCTTCTTCATGTTATTTCAAATCTTGCATTTGAATGTCTGTTTCATTAATAAATAAAAAGTTTGACTTGTCGAAACCAAATGTACAGTCTATGTGCGAGAAGAGCGGCCAAGTCCCTCCGCCGATGCCAGTCATTAACGTGGCGGGGACGGTGAGTTTCATTTCAGTGCAGTTATCTTAAGAGCTATCTTAAGAATATCTCCCGAAACGCATTGCACGACCCTTCTACAGTGGAGCCTTCTCCAGGGCAGCCTTCTCCAGGTGAAACAAGCCAGAGCCACCGTGCTTCACCGCCGTGATGACGATAATGGTATGTTATTTCTAGTGTTTTAATAAAAAATAGCTAGACTTCCATCTAAATGACATAATTAGCTTAGTTAGCTCCAAAATGGCTAAATTGGCTAATTATCCTACAAAATGACATATAGTTAGCTAGGGTTCCACCTAAATGACATAATTAGCTTAGTTAGCTCCAAAATGGTCTATTTAATAAAACATGACCTATACTTAGCTAATTATCCTCGAAATGACATAATTAGCTCCAAAAAGGCATTCTTAGCTAATTTAGCCCGAAGAAGGGGACAAGAGGAGAAGAAAGAGGAAAAATGAAAGGAAGGAAGAAGAAGAAGAAGAGAAGGAGGAGGATAAGAAGAAGGAGAAGAAGGAGAAGGAGCTCCTCCGTCTCCTTTTTCTTCCTCCTTCTCCTTCTCCTTCTTCTTTTCTTCTTCTTCTCCTCTTCCTTCTCCTTCTCCTCCTCCTCCTCCTCCTCCTCCTCCTCCTTCTTTTACTTCTTCTTCTCTTTCGCTTCATCTACGTAGCTTAGAGTCATCCAAGAAAGGCTAAATTGGCTAATTATCCTACAAAATGACATAATTAGCTTAGTTAGCTCCAAAATCAGCTATTTAATAAAAAAATGACCTATAGTTAGCTAAGTTCTCTCCTAAATGACATAATAAGGCTTACGTAGCTCCAAGATGACATATTCCCCCTAACTTAGGTATTAAATGGCCTATAATTAGCCTAGCTAGATCCAAAATGGCTTAATAAGCATAGTTTGCTCCGGAATGACCTATTTTACCCAAGTTAGCTCCGAAACGACCTATTGTTAGCTAGGGTTCCACCTAAATGACATAATTAGCTTAGTTAGCTCCAAAATGGTCTGTTTAATAAAACATGACCTATACTTAGATAATTATCCTCGAAATGACATAATTAGCTCCAAAAAGGCATTCTTAGCTAATTTAGCCCGAAGAAGGGGACAAGAGGAGAAGAAAGAGGAAAAATGAAAGGAAGGAAGAAGAAGAGAAGAAGAATAGAAGGATGAGGATAAGAAGAAGGAGAAGAAGGAGGAGAAGAAGGAGAAGGAGCTCCTCCTTCTCCTTCTTCTTCCTCCTTCTCCTTCTCCTTCTTCTTTTCTTCTTCTTCTCCTCTTCCTCCTCCTTCTCCTCCTCCTCCTTCTTTTACTTCTTCTTCTCTTTCTCTTCTTCTACGTAGCTTAGACTCATCCAAGAAAGGCTAAATTGGCTAATTATCCTACAAAATGACATAATTAGCTTAGTTAGCTCCAAACTGACCTATTTAATAAAAAATGACCTATAGTTAGCTAAGTTCTCTCCTAAATGACATAATAAGGCTTACATAGCTGCAAGATGACCTATTCCCCCTAACTTAGGTATTAAATGGCCTATAATTAGCGTAGCTAGATCCAAAATGGCTTAATAAGCATAGTTTGCTCCGGAATGACCTATTTTACCCAAGTTAGCTCCGAAACGACCTATAGTTAGCTAGGGTTCCACCTAAATGAGATAATTAGCTTAGTTAGCTCCAAAATGGTCTATTTAATAAAACATGACCTATACTTAGCTAATTATCCTTGAAATGACATAATTAGCTCCAAAAAGGCATTCTTAGCTAATTTAGCCAGAAGAAGGGGACAAGAGGAGAAGAAAGAGCAAAAATTAAAGGAAGGAAGAAGAAGAAGAAGATAAGAAGAAGAAGAGAACGAGAAGGACAAGAAGAAGGAGAAGAAGGAGGAGAAGAAGGAGAAGGAGCTCCTCCTTCTCCTTCTTCTTCCTCCTTCTCCTTCTCCTTCTCCTTCTTCTTTTCTTCTTCTTCTCCTCTTCCTTCTCCTTCTCCACCTCCTCCTCCTCCTCGTCCTCCTCCTCCTTATTTTACTTCTTCTTCTCTTTCTCTTCTTATAGGTAGCTTAGACTCAACCAAGAAAGGCTAAATTGGCTAATTATCCTACAAAATGACATAATTAGCTTAGTTAGCTCCAAAATGACCTATTTAATAAAAAATGACCTATAGTTAGCTAAGTTCTCTCTAAATGACATAATAAGGCTTACGTAGCTCCAACATGACCTATTACCCCTAACTTAGGTATTAAATGGCCTTTAATTAGCCTAGCTAGATCCAAAATGGCTTAATAAGCATAGTTTGCTCCGGAAGGACCTATTTTACCCAAGTTAGCTCCGAACGACCTATAGTTATCTAGGGTTGCACCTAAATGACATAATTAGCTTAGTTAGCTCCAAAATGGTCTATTTAATAAAACATGACCTATACTTAGCTAATTATCCTCGAAATGACATAATTAGCTCCAAAAAGGCATTCTTAGCTAATTTAGCCCGAAGAAGGGGACAAGAGGAGAAGAAAGAGGAAAAATGAAAGGAAGGAAGAAGAAGAAGAAGAGAATAAGAAGAAGAGAAGGAGGAGGATAAGAAGAATGAGAAGAAGGAGAAGGAGCTCCTCCTTCTCCTTCTTCTTCCTCCTTTTTCCTCCTTCTCCTTCTCCTTCTTCTTTTCTTCTTATTCTCCTCTTCCTTCTCCTTCTCCACCTCCTCCTCCTCCTCCTCCTCCTTTTACTTCTTCTTCTCTTTCTCTTCTTCTACATAGCTTAGACTCATCCAAGAAAGGCTAAATTGGCTAATTATCCTACAAAATGACATAATTAGTTTAGTTAGCTCAAAAATGACCTATTTAATAAAAAATGACCTATAGTTAGCTAAGTTCTCTTCGAAATGACATAATAAGGCTTACGTGGCTGCAACATGACCTGTTCCCCCTAACTTAGGTATTAAATGACCTATAAATAGCCTAGCTAGATCCAAAATGGCTTAATAAGCATAGTTTGCTCCGGAATGGCCTATTTTACCCAAGTTAGCTCCGAAATGACCTATAGTTAGCTAGGGTTCCACCTAAATGACATAATTAGCTTAGTTAGCTCCAAAATGGTCTATTTAATAAAACATGACCTATACTTAGCTAATTATCCTCGAAATGATATAATTAGCTCGAAAAAGGCATTCTTAGCTAATTTAGCACGAAGAAGGGGACAAGAGGAGAAGAAGGAGGAAAAATGAAAGGAAGGAAGAAGAAGAAGAAGAGAAGAAGAAGAAGAGAAGGAGGAGGATAACAAGAAGGAGAAGAAGGAGAAGGAGCTCCTCCTTCTCCTTCTTCTTCCTCCTTCTTCCTCCTTCTCCTTCTGCTTCTTCTTTTCTTCTTCTTCTCCTCTTCCTTCTCCTTCTCCTCCTCCTCCTCCTCCTCCACCTTCTTTTACTTCTTCTTCTCTTTCTCTTCTTCTACGTAGCTTAGACTCATCCAAGAATTGCTAAATTGTCTAATGATCCTACAAAATGACATAATTAGCTTAGTTAGCTCCAAAATGACCTATTTAATAAAAAATGACCTATAGTTAGCTAAGTTCTCTCCTAAATGACATAATAAGTCTTACGTAGCTGCAAGATGACCTATTCCTGTAACTTAGGTATTAAATGGCCTATAATTAGCCTAGCTAGATCCAAAATGGCTTAATAAGCATAGTTTGCTCCGGAATGACCTAATTTACCCAAGTTAGCTCCGAAACGACCTATAGTTAGCTAGGGTTCCACCTAAATGACATAATTAGCTTAGTTAGCTCCAAAATAGCCTATACTTAGCTAATTTCTCTCGGAAACAACCTATATATACTTCTTCATCTAGTATTATTCTTCTAACTTTCTTATTTGTCATTTTGTAGATTACATTCACTTCATGGGAAGCTTGGATTATATTGATGGAATGCTTGAAGATGATTTCTTGTACCATGGCTTCACGGAAGCTTGTATTGAAACTATTGTAGTATATGGATATATATGAAACTTTGTATGCATGTTGATGAAACTGGTGTAATATATGGTTTGGTACGGATGCAACTTGCATAATATGTATGCACTATGGATGAAAGTTATTTTAATATGGTTATGAGTACGGAAAGAAATTTATTTATGTCAAATATATATATAGATATCCTGATTATTGTTAAAAATGCTGGATATAACAAGAAATAAATTAAAAAGGGGTTGGTTCCCCCCTTTGCCGTCTGCCCCCACATGGCAAAGGGGGGATGGCTGACGGCAAAGAGGGGACAGAGAGGGGGCTGGTTCCCCCCTTTGCCGTTTTCCCCCACATGGCAAAGGGGGGAATCAGCCCCCTCTCTCTCCCCTCTTTGCCGTCTGCCCCCGCATGGCAAAGGAGGGATGGCAGACGGCAAAGAGGGGAGAGAGAGGGGGATGGTTCCCCCCTTTGCCGTCTACCCCCACATGGCAAAGGGGGGATGGCAGACGGCAAAGAGAGGAGGCCTGCTGTTAACACTTAATGGGGCCATTGGAGTATGTGCCGTTACATTTAATTTTCCGTCTGGCCCCTCATGGCAAAGATTCTTTGCCGTCCGCTTTGAAAAAGCAGACGACAAAGAACGTCTTCAGCGGATTTTTTTTGCCGTCCGCTGACCGACGGCAAAGCCTTTGCCGTCAGTGGTTGCCCCCTTTGCCGTCCGCCATGCCAGATGGCAAATTTCTGAATTTCAGTACTGCCACACCTAGTAGGAACACTAAACTTGTCTATGATCTGACATAGCAGGGATCTGATCAATGTATCCAATGGTATTATTGTTCATATTTCTCTGAAACTTGAAAAACTAGGACAATATGTTTGATGCCTTTGGAGATACAGATAGATATTCTTGAGTCACAACCAATTGTGTTTTGTGGATCCAATGGATTTATGGAACGTTGAGTCCCAATTTCGCATTCACATCGTCTCTTGGCCTAAATAGATCTTTCTCTACATCTAGAAATGAACTACCATGAGAGCTATGGATGGATAATATTTGTCCACGATGAATTTATCCAATATATTTTTGATATAGACAACATAGTATAACATAATGTATGAACGAAGGTGCTCAAGTTGTAATAACCAGCGGTATTTAGATTTACCCAAATCCTTCATTTTAAACTTTGACATTTAGATGAGTAAATGTGTCGTCATTGTAGACACACAAACAAGGATAATCGTCATTGTAGGAGTAACCGTTATGCATAAGGAACTCACTACGTCGGTTGTACCATATGTACCGACAACAATAAGTCGTATGGTGACTTACTGATTTTTACATAATGTATGTTGCATTTTCATTTCGATTGAGAAGTGAGATTCCATCAGGAATCAATCATATATGTCTGAATCTAGTGATCCACATTTATATGTGATCACTACATCTATCAACTGAAGAGATAGATGATTTTGCACTGCCAATGATATAAGTTATCAGAAAGAGATTCCACATCTCGAGAATAGTTGGGTATCTGCGTGAACCCTTGTGCTACAATACTTGCTCTTTGTTTCACCACCAGATTATTCTCAATTCGACTTCTAGAAGAAAACTGGTGTAGGTATTGCTTATGAATACCTTTCCATTACTGAGCAAGATCATTTCTACCTAGAATATACCCTTTGCTTGAGTTCAGTCCGAGTGTTGTTCACACTTTTCCATGGCCATGGTCTTTGGACCTCAATCATATGAAAGGTTTTGCAATATAGTCGAGAAATGTATGTCGACAATTGTAGACTTCCGATTACATAATTCTTTAGAATCTATATATCAATATATAGTTGCTGGAAATTGTTAGGAATATGCCCTGGAGGTGATAATAAATTAGTTATTATTATATTTCCTTATTCATGATAATCGTTTATTATCCATGCTAGAATTGTATTGATTGGAAACTCAAATATATGTGTGGATACATAGACAATACTCTGTCCCTAGTGAGCCTCTAGTTGACTAGCTCGTTGATCAAAGATAGTCAAGGTTTCCTGGCCATAGCCAAGTGTTGTCACTTGATAATGAGATCACATCATTAGGATAATGATGTGATGGACAAGACCCTGACCATAAATGTGGCAGATGACCGTGTTAGTTTATTGCTACTGTTTTCTGCATGTCAATGTATCCGTTCCTATGACCATGAGATCATGCAACTCCCGGAGACCGGAGGAATACCTTGTGTGTATCAAACGTCGCAACATAACCGGGTGAAGGTTAAATAGCAATACACATATCACCATTGTGGCTTTGCGTAAGTAAGATGTGATCATACTAAATACCCACAGCAACCACGTAAAACATGCAACAACAAATTAGAGGACGTCTAACTTGTTTTTGCGGGGTATGCATGTGATGTGATATGGCCAAAGACATGATATGATATATTGGATGTATGAGATGAACATGTTGTAATAGTTAAATATCGACTTGCACGTCGATGCTACGGCAACCGGCAAGATCCATAGGGTTGTCTTTAAACTAACGTTTGTGCTTGTAGATGCTTTTACTATATCGCTAGGTTGTAGCTTTAGTAGTAATAGCATAGATATCGCAACAACCTCGATGGCGGCATGATGATGGAGATCATGGTGCCGCACTGGTGACAATGGAGATCATGCCGGTGCTTTGCTGATGGAGATCAAGAAGCACAAGTTCAATGCACTACAAGAAAAATGCTCAATTATGACCCCCAAAATGATGGTGGTTTAATTGGTCATTGATCCATGACCAAAATTCCGAAATTAGTCATGACAAGTCTAAGAGGGTCCAAATCACAAAACGTTATGACCTTTTGCATCCATTAGGTCATCATACTATTGCATAAATTGGTCATTAAGTGCTAACGATTGAAAAAAGAAGAAGAGAAAAAGTGATAGAGGTGTGTTGGATGAGGAAAGGGTTTTGAGCATTGGATGTAGGAGGACTGGATGGCCAGGATTTGTTTCTGGGGAGGGATCCGTGGCTTCGCATGTGATAGGCTAGTTGCCCAAAGTGAAAAAGAAAAGAGAAAAAAGTGAAAGACAGAAATCCCACGACCCCATCTCTCTTGGCGATCCCCATCTCTCTCTCCCCCACGACCTACCCACGACATATGGCAGCCGATCCTCCCCTCGGCCCGAATACCAAAATCGATGGAACCTCCGCCGTCTTCGCCTCCCCATTCCCCACCTCCTCCACCCGGTCCCCAGACGCGGCGTGGCGGGCATGGAGGTCGATGACGCGGTGCCGCACGGCGGGGGTGGGGGCGGGGAGTCACCCCACATCCGGCGACTGGAGGAGTCGGTGGTGAACCGCATCGCCGCGGGGGAGATGATCCAGCGGACCTCGTCGGCGGTGCAGGATCTCGTCGAGAACAGCATCGACGCCGACTCCTCCACCATCTCCGTCACCGTCAAGGACGGCGGCCCCAAGCTCATCCAGGTCTCCGACGACGGCCACGGCATCCGGGTACGCTTGCCCGTCCGCTTCTTAAATAAACCCTAAACCCCGGAACCAATCCTCCATCCCCTCAACCCTTGGTGCTGTCGTGGATGCCTGCCAGCGCAAAAATCCTTCAGATGCAAGCTGTTAGTCGTGATTTCTGTTGATTGCGAGCTGCTAATCCTTAGTGCGTACAGGGCCATGTGGGCGAACGATTGGGGATTTTGGTCTTGGTGATTTTCTACACTGGATCTGATGTCTGTTTGTTCTGACTCACTCTGCTGTAACAAATGCATAGGAGCTGCCATTCCATGGTCAAATGAGCGCACAACCGCAAAAATAAATAAATATTGTTAGTGCTAATTGCCTTTAGACAGCATGTAGTGTCTATCACAGTCCGATCTGTTGGAGATTGTTAATGATTACAGTATTATTGTTGGGTATTTGAAGAATTCGGCATGTTCAGAATATTTGGGTATTATTGTTGAAGTATTATTGTTGGGTATTTGAAGAATTGACTCCTCCGGTCGAGTCTTCCTCGGCTCCGGTCTCGGCGCTCGCAGCTCTGGTCCTACAAGTGCCTAATCTAACCTCCCTTGTCTCCCTTCGCAGATCATCTCCAAGAAGAACCGCCCGAGATATGCAAGTACCTCTTCGAGGGTGAGCTCCTCCCCCACTCCCTCGCCCATTTTTCGCCCCGGCTGTTGTTATGATTTAGATCTGGTGCATGTACAGAGGTTTGCTATGATTTGTCATTGCTAGACTCAGTAGTAAGCCAGATTTGCTGCTATGTAGTTTTCAACCATACATGATTGATGTTCCTGCCATTTTCTTAACTTTGTCACCCGATTTCAGCTAGTGTACAGATAAACAAATTCTAGGCAAGCATGAGTCGTGCAGTTACTCATGCAAGAGTGCATCTTACCAGAGATGGACCAACTCTTGCTTTGCGTTAGTTCATATTGTTCTAGTTAAATATAGAAGCATTGACTAGACACACTATGTTTTACAAGGTGGCACGGTTTCAGCATTCCTCATTATTTTCATGTTGCTTCTAGTATTTCTGGCCCCATTTATATATTCTGTTCATTGGCATCTCCTGTAGATAGCAGGCAGCTACAAGTGTCATGACCATAAGATAACTTGATATTAGTTGTCTTATAACTGCTTATACCTTGCAGGTGCAAGGAGATGATTGCATGGAGCATCTCATGGGATAATATAAGAGGCAACAGTGGAGAAGAAGATGTGAAACAAAAGGTTTTCACCTCTCAACCATTTTCTGTTATTTTTCAAGTATATGTTCATTGTTTTGGCCCACATTACAAATTTGGATCTGTTAATACGATGCCTTAGCTTATAGGTTGCTACAGGTGGATATATTTTATCTGTTCGAATTCTAGGAGACATGCCTTTTTAAGATGATCTTTTTATGTTTAAGCATTCCAGCCCCTTGATCGATGAGAGTACTTTCTGCAATATAAAGTAGGGTAATAGACATGCAAGGTGTGCCACTTGCAGGCGGCGATGGCGGGAGTTCCGTATTGGGCAGAGGAAGAGGACGAGAAGAAAGAAGGCTTGGGCATGAGTGGGTATTGGGTGGCGGCGGCCTTCAAGTACCTGCCCCATGGCACCTCACTCTATAGTAGTGGCAAGTATGTTTGACTTCCACAACTCCAGCCTCCTCTATGTTCATGTATATACGCCACCGACCACAAACCCTATATTAATCTGATAAATAATGCTACCATCTTTGAGAATAATAACCGAAGATACCATAAATGTGGGAAATATTATAAGTCACCATCAGGACGGTATGAAATGTATGATGGTCACGAACTTCATCTATTTATATATGTAGACACATTAGTTCATATACAATGAGGTGGATAAATTAAGTGTGAGTGTCAGCCATATCAATGGACACGGTGTCAGTGCCACACTAAATTGTCAAACTTCTGCTTTTGATAAGAGAAGCAGTACTATACTAGTCAAAACCGTCGCTCACCAATGGGGCATGTTGGTGTGATCCTCGAGAAACAAAGTGGCTCGCTTGATCGACCAGGGTGAAGAATAAGTAATTCTTCACCCTGATTGATCGACTGAGCCAGATTTTATAGTGTGTGCGTTCTCCCTATACCAGCAAAGATAGTAAACTATTAGAAGCTACGACACTAGTCATTTGTATGACAGAATATTGGCTTAGTATTTCTGCTTTCGCTTAAAAAGAAATTTGTAGGGCATGTAAGGTAGCTGTAATCAAGGGTAGAGCTGAGCTACGGCCTCTCCCTTCTTTAAAAAACAGTAAATTTTGCAGAAAGATGGCTACATTTTCCTTACTACGAACAAGCTGAAAGAGAAACTCCCAAATTCCTAGGAGTCAGTCCAGGCCTTTTAATAGGATAAGGATGCATTCTTAATTTGTACAGTAGGTGTTTTTTATATATCTATTACTCCCTCCTTTCATTTTTATAAGGCATTTTGACAGCTGGTTTTGAACTGTTTAGAGTACTGTATGAATAGGCTAAAACATCTTATATAAGTGAACAGAGGGAGTACTAATAAGTATAATGGACTAGGTATAGTAGATGTCTAGCTACGCTGGCACGATTCATTCTAGCGTTTTTGTATTCGATGCCATTCTCGGTGAAATCAAGGAGATTAATGCTGACTTGCTCCATTTCTTTCTCATCCATAAACACAAGGGACCATGCAGCCTTATCCAAAAAGTCATGCAGTAATTTTACGGGAAGAATCTCCTTTTCCTTACCGTGCCTATTCGGGGCATAAAAAGAATTCTCGAGGACATAGTATTACTTGACAAGCAACAAATCTTACCTCACCTACTACACATTGTGGTGTTACAAACGCAAGACTAATTCTGAAACTGTAAGATTACCTCAAAACCATATGTTTTTCTTACGATGGATGCAAGCTGCATGCTTTGGTTTAGGGTGTGGGTTGGTTCGGGTGAAGAATAAGAATTCTTCACCCTGGATGACAAATAATTAAACCCTATATATATTCATATGATATTTTTTATGACCTCATAAGTCATAACTAGATGAATGAGAAAACAATTTTCTACTGTTTTATCATTCGTTATCGTGCGTGCAATTTTACTAGTTCCCTTGGTCTGTTTTCTAAGCCTTCCAATCATTTTCTTCTTGCAGGCGGCAACGGCAAGAGTTGAATATTGTGTAGAGGAAGAGGATGAGAAGAAACTTGTGGTTCTCATCCAATCTTTGTAGAAATCTCTTTATGTGCGATTATGCATTTGTTGGGTCCTTTTTCTGTGCACTTGCACTTGCAGAAGTATTCTGTTGTGCACATGTAAAATTATGGTGATGTGCACTTCTTAGGCATTGAACCTTAATGCATGGAGTCGGTGGATGATGTATTTTATTTGATGTGATATGTTACTGAAATGAAATATACATTTTATTTGTAATTTTTTATTTTGTTGTACTTGTTTTTAATGGGCCTATCCTGAGATATATGTGCTTCTAGCAAAAAATGGTTCAACCCAAACAAATCAGACATTTTCAATAGTAAAATAGGTATTGCGCCAGGCCCATGTAGGCTAGATTGATGGACTGAGATCTGAAATTTATGATGATTCCATTTGGTCACTAGCAATGCCACGTCAGATCCTTCGTAGCTCACATAAATGGGTAAATGACCGAACCAAAATTTTGGTCAATAGACACCTACGATCAAATTTTTAAAAAGGTCATCTTGGTTTATTCTTGACGGTCAACTGTTGACCTTGTAAATTTGGTAAAAAAAATGTCAATAAACGATAACAATGACAAATCAATGACCAGTATAGGGAGTCATAATTGATCTTATTTCTTGTAGTGTGGCCATATCATGTCACTTATGGTTTGCATGTAATGTTAATCTTTTTATTCACCTTATTTTGCTTAGAACGACGATAGCATTATAAGGTGATCCCTCACTAAAATTTCAAGATAAAATTGTGTTCTCCCCGACTGTGCACCGTTGCAACAGTTCGTTGTTTCGAGACACCACATGATGATCGGCTCTGATAGACTCAACATTCACATACAAAACGGGTGCTAACCAGTTGCACACGCGGAACACTCGGGTTAAACTTGACGAGCCTAGCATGTACAGACATGGCCTTGGAACACAAGAGACGAAAGGTCGAGCATGAATCATATAGTTGATATGATCAACATGGAAATGTTCACCACTGAAAGGATACTCAATTCACGTGATGATCGGACTTGAGTTAGTGGATTTGGATCATGCGACACTCGAATGACTAGAGGGATGTCTATTTTGAGTGGGAGTTATTAGTAATATGATTAGCTAAACTTAATTATCATGAACATAGTCAAAAGGTCTTTGCAAATTATGTTGTAGCTTGCGTTGTAGCTCTATTGTTTTTTATATGTTCCCAGAGAAAATTTAATTGAAAGATTATAGTAGCAATTATGCGGACTCGGTCCGTAAACTGAGGATTGTCCTCATTGCTGCGCAGAAGGCTTATGTCCTTAATGCTCCACTCGGTGTGCTGAACCTCGAGCGTCGTGTGTGGATGTTGCGAACATGTGACATACACGTTTTTTATGACTACATGATAGTTCAGTGCGTAATGCTTAAACGGCTTAGAATTGAGGCACCGAAGACGTTTTGAACGTCACGGAACATACGAGATGTTCCAAGAGAATAAACTAGGATTCCATGCTCGTGCCCTTGTTGAGATGTATGAGACCCCCGACAAGATTCTTTGTCTACAAAGTAAGGGAGAAAAGCTCAATCGTTCAGCATGTCCTCAGATTGTCTGAGCGCTACAATCGCTTGAATCGAGTGGGAGTCAATCTTCCAAATGAGATAGTGATGGTTCTCCAAAGTCACCGCCACGAAGCTACTAGAGCTACGTGATGAACTATAACAGATCAGGGATAAATATGATGATCCTTGAGCTATTCGCGATGTTTGACACCGCGAAAGTAGAAACCAAAAAGGAGCATCAATTGTTGATGGTTAGTAAAACCACTAGTTTCAAGAAGGGCAAGGGCAAGAAGGGATACTTCATGAAACGGCAAACCAGTTGCTGCTCTAGTGAAGAAACCCAAGGTTGAACCCAAATCCAAGACTAAGTGCTTCTGTTATGAGGGGAACGGTCACTAAGGTGGAACTACCCTAGATACTTGGTAGATGAGAAAGCTGGCAAAGTTGACAAAAGTATATTGGATATACCTGATATTGATGTGTACCTTACTAGTACTCCTAGTAGCACCAGGGTATTAGATACCGGTATAGTTGATAAGTTTTAGTAACTCGAAATTATAGCTACAGATTAAATGGTTACTAGCAAGGGTGAGGTGACGATGTGTCTTGGAAGTAATTCTAAGGTTGATGTGTTCAAACATCGCACTCTCCCTCTACCATCATGATTAGTGTTAAACCTAAATAATTGTTATTTGGTGTTTGCATTGAGCATGAACATGATTAGATCGTGTTTATTGTAATACGATTATTCATTTAAAGAGAATAATGGTTATTCTATTTGCTTGGATAAATACCTTCAATGGTTTATTGAGTCTCGATTGTAGTGGTACACATGTTCATAATATTAATGCCAAAAGATACAAAGTACTAATGATAGTAGCACTTACTTGTGGCACTGCCGCTTGAGTCATATTGGTGTACAACGCATGAAGAAGCTCCAAACTGATGGATGTTTGGACACACTTGATTTTGAATCACTTGAGACATGCAAATCATGCCACAAGGGCAAGATGACTGAAGGCCTCAATTTCAAGTGAGATGGAACAAGAAAGTAACTTATCAGAAGTAATACATTTTGATGTATGCAGTCCAATGAGTGCTGAGGCACGCAGTGGATATCGTTATGTACTTACTTCAAAGATGATTTGAGTAGATACTAGTGTATTTACTTGATGAAACACACGTCTAAATTATTGAAAGGTTCAAGTAATTTCAGGGTGAAGTTGAAGATCGTCGTGACAAGAGGATAAAATGTCTATGATATGATCATAGAGATGAATATCTGAGTTGCGAGTTTGGTGCACAATTAAGACAATGTGAAAATTGTTTCACAACTCATGCCACCTGGAACACCAAGGTGTGATGATGTCTGAACGTCATAGCCACGCCCTATTGGATATGGCGCATACTATGATTTATCTTATCGAATTACCACTATCATTTATGCATTAGGAATTGGAGACAACCGCATTCACTTTAAATAGAGCACCACGTAATTCCGTTGATATGACACCGTATGAACTATGGTAGGTTGAAACTTAAATTGTCGTTTCTTAATAGTTTGAGGCTACAATGCTAATGTAAAAAAGTTCCAGCCTGATAAGCTCGAACCCAAAGCGGATAAATGCATCTTCATAGGACACCCAAAATAGTTGGGTATACCTCCTATCTCAGATCCGGAAGCAAAGTGCTTGTTTCTATAAACGGGTCCTTTCTCGAGGAAAAGTTTCTCTCGAAAGAATTGAGTGGGAGGGTGGTGGAACTTGATGAGGTTATTGAACCATCACTTCAACCAGTGTGTAGCAAGGCGCAGGAAGTTGTTCCTGTGGCGCCTACGCCAATTGAAGTGGAAATTGATGATAGTGATCATTAAGCTTCGGATCAAGTTACTACAAACCTCGTAGGTCAACAAGGTCGCATACTGCTACAGAGTGGTATGGTAACCCTGTCTTAGAGGTCATGTTGTTAAACAACAACGAACCTATGAGCTATGGAGAAGCGATGGTGGGCCCGGATTCTGGCAAATGGCTGGAGGCCATGAAATCCGAGAGAGGATCCGTGTATAAAAACAAAGTGTAGACTTTGGAAGAACTACTTGATGGTCGTAAGACTATTTAGTACACATGGATCTTTAAAAGGAAGACACATGATGATGGTGAGAAGTCACCATTAAGAAAAGCTCAACTTGTCGCAAAGATGTTTCCGACAAGTTCAAAGAGTTGACTATGATGAGACTTTCTCACTTGTAGCGATTTTAAAAGTCTGTTGGAATTATGTTAGCAGTTGCTGCATTATTTATGAAATATTGCACATAGGGTGTCAAAACATTGTTGCCTCGACGGTTTCCTTGAGGAAAGGTTGTATGTGATACAACCAGAAGGTTTTGTCGATCCTAAGGATGCTAACAAGTATGCAAACTCCAGTGATCCTTCTATGGATTGGAACAAGCATCTTGGAGTTGGAATATAAGCTTTGATGAGATGATCAAAGCTTTTGGGTTTATACAAGGTTTATGAGAAACTTGTATTTTCAAAGAAGTGAGTGGGAGCACCATAGAATTTCTGATGAGTATATGTGGTGGACATATTGTTGATCGGAAATAATGTAGAATTTCTGGAAAGCATAAAGGGTTGTTTAAAAGGAGTTTTTCAAAGGAAAGCCTGGATTAAGCTACTTGAACATTGAGCATCAAGATCTATGGAGATAGATGAAAGCGCTTAATAGAACTTTCAACGAAATGCATGCCTTGACAAGTTTTTGAAGGAGTTCAAAATAGATCGGCAAAGAAGGAGTTCTTGTCTATGTTGTAGGGTGTAAATTTGAGTAAGACTCAAAGCTCGACCATGGCAGAAGAAAGAGAAAGGACGAAGGTTGTCCCCTATGTATTAGCCATAGACTCTATAGTATGCTATGCTGTGTACCGCACCTGATGTGTGCCTTGCCATGAATCTGTCAAGGGGTACAGAAGTGATCCAGGAATGGATTACTGGACAGCGGTGAAAGTTATCCTTAGTAACTAGTGGACTAAGGGTTTTTTTTTCCTCAATTATGGAGGTGATTAAAGAATTTGTCATAAAGGGTTATGTTGATGCAAGCTTTGACACTAATCCGAATAACTCTGAGTAGTAAACCGGATTCGTATAGTGGAGCAGTCATTTGGAATAGTTCCAAATGGCACGTAGTAGCAGCATCTATAGGATGACATAGAGATTTGTAAAGCACACACGGATATGAAAGGTTCAAATCCGTTGACTAAAAACCTCTCTCAGAAGCAAGACATGATCGAACCCTAGAACTATATGGGTGTTAGATTCATTACATTCACATAGTGATGTGAACTAGATTATTGACTCTAGTGCAAGTGGGAGACTGTTGCAAACATGCCCTAGAGGCAATAATAAATTGGTTATTATTATATTTCCTTGTTCATGATAATCGTTTATTATCCATGCCAGAATTGTATTTATTGGAAACTCAAATACATGTGTGGATACATAGACAATACACTGTCCCCAGTGAGCCTCTAGTTGACTAGCTCGTTGATCAAAGATAGTCAAGGTTTACTAGCCATAGACAAGTGTTGTCACTTGATAACATATCATATCATTAGCAGAATGATGTGATGGACAAGACCCAAACTATAAACATAACATATGATCGTGTCAGTTTATTGTTACTATTTTTTGCATGTCAATGTATCTGTTCCTATGTCCATGAGATCATGCAACTCCCGGACACCGGAGGAATGCCTTGTGTGTATCAAACGTCGCAATGTAACTCGGTGACTATAAACGTGCTCTACAGGTATCTCCAAAGGTGTCTGTTGGGTTGGCATGGATCAAGACTAGGATTTGTCACTCCGTGTGACAGAGTGGTGTCTCGGGGCCCACTCGGTAATACAACATCACAATAAGCCTTGCAAGCAATGTGACTAAAGAGTTAGTCGCGGGATCTTGTATTATGGAATGAGTAAAGAGACTTGCCAGTAACGAGATTTAAATAGGTATAAAGATACCGACGATCAAATGTCGGGCAAGTAACATACCGAAGGACAAAGGGAATGGTATACGGGATTATATGAATCCTTGGTATAGAGGTTCAGCCGATAAGATCTTTGTAGAATATGTAGGATCCAATATGGACATCCAGGTACCTCTATTGGACATTTACCGGGGAGTGTCTCAGGTCATGTCTGCATAGTTCTCGAACCCGTAGGGTCTGCACACTTAAGCTTCGGTGACGTTTCGGTATGGTTGAGTTATTGGTGCTGGTGACCGAAGTTTTGTTCAGAGTCCGGATGAGATCCCGAACGTCACGAGGGTTTCAACAATGGTCCAGAAACGAAGATTGATATATAGGAAGTTGGTATTTGGATTCCGGAAGGATTTCACGCATTGTCGGCAGTGTACCGGGAGTGACGAATGGGTACCGGGGGTCCACCAGGTAGGCCCACCACTCCCCAAGAGGGCTACATGGACTTGATGGTGGCGCAATAGCTCTTAGTGGGCTGTCTAGTCAACCAAAGAAATCCCATGTGGAAAAAGGTGGAAAATCCAAAAGAGGTGGACAATTTGGGAAGGAGTCCTAATCCAAGTAGGATTGGAGGAGGACTCCTCCCTCCTTTGGTTCGGCCAACACCAAGGGGTTTCACTTGGTGGGCAAGGCTGCCTCCTAACTTCTCCTATATATACTAGTGGTCTGAGGTTTTTGAGACACAATTTCTGCCACGTGCTACCCTCTCCTCTAGTTTGTAGTTCTTCCTGTAGATCGGATTTCTGTGGTGTTTAGTCGAAACCCTGTAGGAATGGATCACCACCATCGCCAGTGCACCGTTACCCTGCTGGAGAACTCATCTACTTCCCCATGTCTCTTGCTGGATCGAGAAGGCAGCTGTCGTCATCGAGTTGTACGTGTGCTGAACACGGAGGTGTCGTCCGTCCGGCACTAGATCGGGATGGATCGTGATGGGATCGCGGGACGGATCGGGATGAGATCGCGGGACGGGCTACAATTTGAATCGCGAAGATGTTCCACTACATCAACCACGTAATATACGCTTCCACTTAGCGATCTACAAGGGTATGTAGATTCACTCTCCCCTCTCGTAGATAATCATCACCATGGATAGGTATTGCGTGCGTGTTAATTTTTTTTTGTTTCCCATGCGACGTTCCCCAACAGAAATATCGTGACCCATGATGACTGCTCGTGATTTTCCAATGCGATTGAGTCGAGTATTCCGATGACCCATTCATTGTGTGCACTATGACCTGGGTTAGTGGAGGTTTCCCATCCACCGGGTAGGCTACCCATTAGGTGTCTGTCAACATGAAGTTGACTTGCATTTACTAATTCATAGGTTGTCGTCGTTGTCTCACGACAGATGCCATGTGTAGGCTTATCGAGAGTGGCTAGGGCCGAATGGTCACCGGTGGGCTTCGGGAACGAGATTGGTAACTAGCGATGCAAGACGAACGATGTACCCAGGTTTTCGGCTTCGGGAATGCTTGATCAACCAATGAAGCTACAAGATGCGCCTTGAGCTTTTCGACGGAGGAGGAAGAAGGAGTAGCCGTCTTGCAGTCTACCTCTCCTGTATGAGTGTGTGTGTGTGTGTAAGATCGACCGACCCTCTGCATGGAGGAGGGCCAGGGGGTTTTATAGACGAACCCCCCGACGTACAATAAGAATATAAGGTACAAGATGGGTGCCAACTGCCAGCCTCTTCGGCTAGTTAGTGGGTCTATCGTTGAGTAGTCTTGTCGCTGGTGGGGCCCACCGGTTGTAGGGTCCCATCAGGCTCTAGTACCCGTCGACTGGCCAATGGGATCGGTGCATGCCCCTCATGAGGAGCACGGGTGGCACTGTGGTTGTCGTCTAGCGGAACCCGGCACTGGTCAGTGATACGGCCGCCTTCACTATAGCCACGTCGGGCCAGGTAATGGAGTGACTTGTGGCGGGCAAACACCGTACATGGTTGACGGGTCGCAGCCGGCACCGGTCAGAGGTACGGCCGCCACAACTGTAACCACGCCTATCCCACTCCATCGTACCCGAGCTAACATGCCTTCGCCTTTAAGCGAAGGCCTTCGTCGCACCAGAGGAGATGATGCAATAGGTGCTCCCCAGCCGGCTGGCGGCTAGCCATTCGGCCAGAGAGTAGACAGCGATGCCCCTAGCCAGCACAGGGTGCGCAGGCGGCCAGGGGGAGCTGGTATGCAAGGAGGCTTTCGCCCCAATCTACACCGAAACATTGTGGAGCAGGCCTCGTAAGCCTACCTCGGGGTTATCCCCCCGTCACTAGTTCCCGAAGGAGGGGAGGCCCGCCGGCTTGCGCTATGGGCCTTGCCGGTTTGGAGGTCGCTCCCACGAGCATTTAGGGCCCGTGGGTTGGAGATGGCCAGGCCGGCGGCTGGCTGGCTTCTGCGAGATGCCTCGGCTTCTCCGTTTAACGTGGTAGTGCTCCATGCGGCTGGCCCCGGGGGTTGTGCCCTCACATCCCACGCGAGCAACAAACCAAGCCTACACGGTGGGCCCCGCCCGGCCGCGTCCTCGGCTCGCGCTCAAGGATCTTCCGTAGATACGGGGCGACGGTTGGCGTCCCGAGGCGCCTTAACGCCTCCGTGCGGCATGGTGTTGATGGGGATTGCGCACACCAGATTGCTTTCCCCGCTATCCAGCTCGGGGTTTAAATGGGCAGACAGGGAGGCCGAACAGGCCATTCGTCCCCTGCTCCATATCATCTTACGCCCCTCCCCTCCCAAAACGCGTGCGTGAGCGAGAGAACGATTCCGGTTGCGTGCTTGCCGCCACTCGCCATCGAAGCCCGGCGCTCCTTCTATGCCATTCGCTGCGCTCAACACCATGTCCCGAGCCGCCGCCAAAGCGACGAAGGCCCGGGGCGCGTGGGAAGGTAGCATTGTGGATGCAGAGCACATCGAGATCCTCCGCCATTCCACCATGCTGCCTCCGGTGGATGTCGTCACCACGCGCGTCCCCATGTGAGAAGGCTCTCCGTCCCCAGAGGCCGGCGAGGCGGTGTTGTTTGTAGAACACTTCGCTTGCGAGTTTGGGTTGCCGGCGATCGTCTTCTTGTCCGGCTTCTTGACGCACTTTGGGCTGCAGCCACACCATCTCGCTGCGAACGTCGTGCTGCAGTTGGCCGCCTACGTCACCCTTTGCGAGAGTTTCCTAGGAGTTGAGTCGGGTTTGGATATGTGGTGCCGGCTGTTCTACCTCAAACAACAGTGGGTGCCAGGCGGAACCACCGGCAACAAGCAGATGCCTGACTACGGCGTGTCCCTTGTCCATCACAGGACCGCATCCGGCTTCCCGAAGATCCCGTTTCAGGACTCGGTGAAGAAGAGGCAGAAGGGCTTCTTCTACATGAACAACATCGACCCTAAGAATGACAACATCAATCTGCCGCACTTCGTCCTCGCGCCGCCATCGGCGAAGCTGAACTAGAAGAGCACCCTACCGAAGCAGACCGGGGAGGTGAAGTTGCTCTGTACCCGGCTGGAGCTTCTCAAGGTGGAAGGCCTCAAGGCAGCGGATCTCCTTGCCGCCATGGTGGCGCGCCGGATTCTACCATTGCAGTGCCAACCGCATCTGATTTGTCAGATGAGCGACCGACATGACCCATGCCGGCTCTCGATGAAAGAGCTACAACCTGGGAGAGTGGCGGAGCTAGTGAATCAGATCTGTGCCGCCGCTATGGACTAGGTCGGCGCATGGGAATGGGGAAAGGCTCCCTATCATCGGGATCATCCGGCCCCGAAGGTAGGTATTGCCATAATAATATTCTTATCTATTCTTTGGGATGTAGCCTGACTCCTGATGTCGGATGCCGGCTACACGTCGCCAGTCGGCTGCTGACTTGGACGTGTCGGACCCTGAAGAAATCGAGGATTTCGTCAACGTGGTGCCACATCCAACAGGCTCCAAGGAGAACAAGGATGTGGCGGAGTTAAAGGGGACCGAGACGGCTGGTGAGTTACTCACATATGGGTTGCTTAACTAGACTAATGATGAGGAGGAGTCACCCCCATTGCATGTTGCAGTCGCCGTGGAAGATTTGGAGGAACTGGAGGACGTCTCCAGCGTGCTGGGGAGACGGCCGCACCGAGTCGTTCCTGAGTCGGCCGAGGATGGCAAAGGAGCGAGGAGGATGGGGAAGCAAGCCGTTGCTGCCAACCCTTTTCCCAAGCGTGCGGCGAGAGGACCCCCGGACATGGGTCGTGGTGGCGGCTCGAAGAAGCCACGACTCGGCCCGGCCGGCCTCTGCCGACAATCGATGGTCGTTGTCCCTGGGCAAGGCGCCGCACCTTCCGCTTCTTTTGTTAGTTCTTGCTTCTTTAGCAGGGGGCCTCACCCATCAGGATACGATGAGCAGGGCCACCCGTTCAGCGAGGGGGAGGAAGCCTCCGACAAAGACCGGGCCGCCTGGGCTGAAGCGGAGGCGGTGTAGGCAGCGCTGGTCGAACAAGAGCGACAACCATGATCTCGGAACCGCCCCGGGAAGAGGGCAGCCAACTTCGCTCGGGCACCGTCGCTTGTGGAGAGGCGGTCCAAGACGAAGCACGACCCCGCACAGCGGAGGGACGTGGACGCGCAAGCCGATGAGCGGGCGCGCACCGGCACGGGTACAGCGGATGCTGCTAAGGATGTCGATCCAGAGCTCGGCATCATGCCGGAGGTACCTGAGGTTACTCTCGGAGCGCCCGAGGTCATGGCTGAGGTCGTGTCGGACCCGCCGACAGGCGCGTCGAGGATCGAGTGCCCGCCACCAAGGAAGGAGATCCCCGGTGACATAGTGATACGTTCCAAACGTATCTATAATTTCTGCTTGTTCCATGATCTTTTGGTAGACATTGTTATATGTTTTTCTACACTTTTATATCATTTTACACATATTTGGACTAACCTACTAACTCAGTGCACCCAGTGCCAGTTTCTATCTGCCAATGTCTATTTTGCAGGGGCTCTTACCCAATTTTCCGAAGCCCGAAAAATTCCAGGAAAAATATATAAAAAATCAGTGTGACGGAAGCTTCCTGATCATCGAAGATGGGATAGAGGGGGGCCAGGGGCCACCCAGGCGACCTCCTGGCGCCGCCTAGCCCCTGGCCACGCCAGCAGGCCGCCTGGGTGGGTCCCACATCCTCTGGTGCCCTACCTTGGCTCCTATTTTTACCCCCGTGGAGAAAACATTAATTCGAGACCCCTTTTCTCCAGAAGCAATTCCGATCTCCGCCGCCATCGCCGACAAGTTTCGGGGGACAAAATTCCTGTGCCGGCACCCTGCCGGGACGGGGAAGTGCCCCGGAATCATCTCCATCGACGTTGCTTCCTCCCTCCATGAAGCGGGAGTATTTCCTCCTCGGGGATGAGGCCTTCTACTGTGGCTATGTGGTCATCTCTCTCTCCCATGATGTGATCTTGACTGTGATCATATGCTATGTTAACCTAGGGTGATCCCATGATGTTTCCCCTTCTTCTATGTATTGGATTGATGTACTTACTTGATCTTATCTAGTATAATCCCCGAGACCATGGTGACAACGGTCTATGGGACATGGATTAGAAGAATATTTTCATGAGTGATTTCCTCTTTTGTGAATTAATTTAAGATTGAGACTCTCTTGGTGCTTTTCTTTGACTATCCTTGAGATATGTTGTGGTGATTGTGGTACTCTTTGGATTGACGCGGTGGCATTTGGAAATCCATAGATGAGAACTACGAACTCTGAGGTGTGCTTTTGTAGTCCTACATAATTCTCGCCCTCTCTTGATCACAAAGGAATGACCTCCAAGTACGTCTGCATTGCATGTTTTAGTGGAAATATCATGTGATTAGATTATGTTAATGTTGTTGGGAGTTTCCACTAGTGAAAGTATGAAGCCTAGGCCTTGTTTTCCACCATTGTTACATCGTTTATGCTCACTTTTGTCACTTGCTACCTTGCTGCCATTTTTATTTCAGATTTATATTACCTAGCTTTGCCACACCTATCACCCATATTATACCATCTCTTCGCTGAACTAGTGCACCTATACAAATGACAATTGTATTTGGTGTGTTGGGGACACGAGAGACTTGTTGTATATTAATTGCAGGGTTGCTTGAGAGAGACCATCTTTAACCTCTACTTCCCTGAGTTCGATAAACCATAGGTCATCCACTTGAGGGAAATTGCTGCTGTCCTACAAACCTCTGTGGTTGGAGGCCCAACGGCGAGTGATGGGGCCTCGGGGACCATGGGTCCCACTGCGCAAGTGCTCCGGCATCCTCATGCGTTGAAGGAGTCAACCCGGGGTGCACAACTGAGAGACTACACCCTGGTTGTGTCTTCCCGTGACCCGTCCACCTCCGGAGCCGGCCCCAATTCCGTGAGCCGGCCCATGGAGACCTGGAGCGCGGCCAGCGCGAGTCGTGTGAGGATACCCCCCGGCACCACACTGAGCGGAGTTCCCACGCTCATCGTGGTGTTCGCCCTAAGACGCGGTCGTGTGATGCAAGTCGTCAATGTGGCGTGGGAGGATCTGCTCCGCATTGAGCGGTTTGTTGAGGTAAGCTATCCATCCCCCCATGCCTTCATCGAGAGTTTTTCTTCTTCTTGCTTTGTTTCAGTGGGGGCGCGCAAGCGTACCCACTTGGTGTAGCCCCCGAGAGTCGGGCGGGCTAAAAGTTAGCCATCTCAAGTCTCACTCGTGGCTAGTTGTTTCTTCCTTTTTTTGTTTCAGTGGGTGCACCCAAGCGCACCCACTGGGTGTAGCCCCCTAGAGTCGGGTCGGCTGGAAATCCGTCGGGTCGAGTGTTACTCGCAGTTAACCTTTTTCCCTTTTTGCATTGCGGGACCTTCACGACCTTCGTGTGGATGCTCACAATGCGCTGTTGAATCGACTCCAAGAAGACGAGGTTCAACTACCCAGAGCGAGATGCCTTGCACGATGAACGCACCGAGCTATGCCAGGAGATAGAGATTCTCCACGCGAAGAAGAAGGACCGCGAGGCGGCCCATCGGACGGAGTTGGAGCAGCTGTGCGCTGGCCATCGCGACGGCCTAGCGCAGACCAAGGCATCCCATCGCGATGCCCTGTCATAGAAGGAGGCGTCCCATGCCGCCGAGTGGAAAGCATTGGAATCCTATTGGCTACTAGATGATTCTCACCAACGGGATTGGGAAGAGATCCAGTCTCTCTTCTACTCCAAGTTTTATCCTCTTCATGAAGTCCATGAGAATATGAATTATGTTTATAATTTCTATCCTCATGACGGAGAGAGCATAGCTCAAGCTTGGGGGATACTGAAAACTCTAATGCTAAAACGTCCTAACCATGGGCTCCCCAAAGATATGATTATTACTAATTTCTATGCTAGGCTCTCTCGACACGATAAAGACTTTCTCGATGCTTCCTCTATGGGTTCTTTCACAAACAAAAGGATTGTTGCTAAATGGAAACTCCTTGAAAGAATTCAACGCAATACTGAAGATTGGGAGATCAACAAAGCTAAAGAGTCAGGTATAAATTATGAATATGATTGCATTAAGACCTTTGTTCAAACTGCAAGTTTTAATAAGTTTAGTGCTAAGTTTGGGCTTGATTCTCAACTCTTTGTTGATTTCCTCAAATATTTTGCTTCACATCTTAATATGCCTAAGGAGAATTGGATCAAGCATCATGAACCTTTTAAAGAGATTTGCAAAGAAGATGCAATTATTAATGATGATTGCAACATGCATGATCCAATTCCTGATAATGAAGTTTTATATAAGCATGTTAATTTTTGTGGAGTGGATAGACCTTGTGAAAGGCCTATGATTGATGAAGAGAACTATTATAAGCAACATAAGCATGAAAGAACAATCACTTGGGTTAGAGATTTAAATGAAATTGCTAGAGAATTGTGTGGCCTTTATCCTTTTACTTATGAACTTTCTGGTATAGAAGGTCACTTTAATTTTCAATGCATGAACTTTCAAAACATAACTGTTAACCAGTTGTTTGATAACATGATCACTTCTGATCTTTATGATGAACTCATGTTATTTTGAATGTGTGAAGAGTTATCAGAAAAAACTTCTTGGCTAGATGATAATGCCTTAGGAATAAACAACATTTTGCAAAAATTCCATATCTATTGTGTTGTTAATTGCCATGAAAATGATTACATAAGTAAGATTAGAAAGGAGGGAACTTTACCAAAGCATAAAAATGTCTCTTATGTTTCCACTAATAAAACGGAGAGTTTATCCCAAGTTTCCCCTATTGTTTCTAATGTTAAACTAGAATATTTGGAGAAGCTTCCTTTCCAACCACTCCCTCCTAAGGTGAAGAAGAAGAATAAGAAGAGGATGAAGAGGAACAAGAAGGAAGAAGAATGGGTATCAACCTGGCCTGAGCATATTCCTCGCATCAACTTTTATCCTAACAGACATAAAATTATGGAGGATGGTGAGCTTGATGATAAGTCCATAGGTACTATTGATGATCATTTCGATTATGATATGCATGTTACTTATTGTGATTGGGAAGATGATGATAATGCTACTTATGATCTTGAAAATCTTTTTGGTACCAACTTTGAAAATGATGACATGGAAAGCTCTAAGCTTGGGGATGATAGGATGGCAAGTCCTTTACCCATTAGTGATGTGATAATTGATAATTCTTTTGCTAGTAAGAATAAAGACAACATGTTTACAAATATAGTTGCTAGCAATAATAATGCTCTTCTCTACCATGATGATGTTATAACTCCTATCTATAGTGATTGTAAAGATACCTATGACATAAGGAGAAATTATCCTTATGAACTTGTCATAATCATGGAGGGAATTACTCCCTTGCTTAACACCATCTCCCCAATACACAATTAATCTATAGTGTTCAGGTTGTTTATGATAGTCCTACTCCCACTATTACCAATGAGAAAGATTATGCTTATGTGGAGAGTAAGAGTACCTTTTTGCATGTGGATCATGGTAACAATGCTTTATGTGATACTTATATTGTTGAGATTATTCATGATCCAACTGAAAATTATTATAAGAAGGGAACATATGTTTATAGATATTTCAATAATCTCAAGTTCCCTCTCTTTATGTTGAAAGTTATGAAGATGCACTTGTTTTGCCTTCCTATGCTTATTGCTTTGTGCGTCAATGAATTATCCTATTGCAATATTCCTATAAATAGGAAGCATGTTAGACTAAAATGTGTTTGGTATTTGCTTCTTGATGCTCTCTTTTGTTCTACAACTCTTATTCCTACGAGAGCATCGTTAAAATCTTAAGCCTATCTTTATGGCTATAAAGAAAGAACTTTAGGGGGACAACCCTTATTATCTTTACTTTGAGTTTTTTACTTTCAGTTTTAGTGGTCTTGATGCTTGTTACTACTATAGAAACATCATTGTATCTTTATTTTCAAGCTTTGTGCCGAGTTATAGCCTTCGATTGCAAGAAAGTTCAAAAATTGTGACACGCTGTCCAGAAACAGTATCTGTCTGCTTGACTGAAAAAATCGCCAAAAATCACCAGACCATCTTTTTGATCTGAATGTTTTTGACAGCATGATCCATATAATTGCCTTTCTGGAATCTGTTCTGAGGTTTTTGATTTGAATTGCAGAAGTGCCCCGAATAAATTATTTACTACCTGTTGTTCTGGTTTTCATAGATTCTGCCATGTTTTGCGTTTTCATCATTTGGCAAATCCTAAGCTTACTTTTTATTTGCAAAAACATTTTGGAATTTATGAGAAATACTAGATTTTCATGAAAATATTTATTTCCAGCAGGTAATGAATTATTTTATTAAGGGTACTAACCACTCTAATCACGTTATGATGAGTTTCGTATGAAGGGAGTTTTGAAGTATGCGATGGGAGATGATGAAAGAAGATACATAAGTGTCAAGCGCCGAAGCTTGGGGATGCCCCCATGCACCCCAATAAATATTCAAGTAGACTCAAGCATGTAAGCTTGGGGATGCCCCCATGCATCCCCTTCTCTATCAACAATCATCAGTTCGTCCATCTCCATGCTATATTTTTATCACTTCATATGATATGTGCTATGCTTGGAGCGTCCCGCTATCTACCTTTTAGCTTGTTTTAGTTTTTCTTTCTGTTCATAACAAGTCGGAACTTAGCCTACCTTGTTTTGGAGAGAGACACGCTCCATTCCACTCTAGAACACAACATGGGTTTTCATGCTTATCTTTTTCTTGTGTTCTTCATCTTTCCATAGCTACTGTCATGCTTAGCTCTTAGTTTTCATGCTTATATTTTTAAGAGCTATTATTTAGGTTGCTTTTGGAACTCTCTTGAGTTATAATGCTTATCTTTCTTAGAGAGTTGGCTTGTTGCACTGAGTTGTGTGTCTTGTATGAGTAGGTAATTGAGGTTGTTATTTAAGTATAGTAGTAACTTGCAATAGTTTTGAGGTATTGATTTGAGTAATGTTTGGACTATTGGTGCCAACAGCTTGAGCCTATTAGTGATATGTGTCGTATTTTATGAAATCCGTGTGTCTTTCAAAAATTAAAAATTAGTTGAGCACTCTAGCTACTAAATTGATCGCTAACCTCTGGAGGGGTTGGAATATATAGAGTACCCTCACGTTACCATGAGTCGAGGATGCGCAAGGATAACCAAACCCACAAACACTACTCCTCGGGTTACTTGTCTCTTTATGAACCTCCTAACTAAATGGAGACTTACCGATAATAAGTGTATGAGTTATTCGGACTAATGTGAGTATTCGATTGTTGGCACTTCCACCATGCATATCTTGTAGCCTCTTCGGTACCGTGCATTGACCTTTCTCACATTGAGAGTTGGTGCAAACTCTGCCGGTGCATCCCAAACCATGACATGATACGCTGTGTCATACATAAGCCTCATTATATATTTCCTCAAAACAACCACCATACCTACCTATTAAGGCATTTCCATATCCTTTCCGAGATACATTGCCATGCAACATCCACCATCTCATGACTTGATCTTCATGTCATACATGCTTTTAATTGATCGTAGAGCCGCATGATAGTTGGGCCTTACCCCAATTATTGTTACATGACGCGCTAGTATCATTGCATATACTGCTACACTGGCAGAGGTATACATATGCATACATCATGATAGTTTTCACTTGTCTTTATGTTGAGTACTTCTTATAAAGTGTGATGATTTTTCTTTTATTCATGTAAAACATAGAGTGTTGCCCTTAAGAGAGGAAAAGATCCCAAAGTGGACAAAACAAAAGATCCCAAAGAGGACAAATGATAGATAAAAAGAAAGAGCCAAAGAGGCCACGAAAAAAGAAATAAAAAGAGAGAAGGGGGCAACACTACTATTCCTTTTGAAAGATCCACATTCGTACTCCATTGCTCTATATGTACTACATAGAGATTAGCATTCATGCATAACTATGTGGGGAACCTTACACTATAGAACATGGTCTGCATATTCCAATGACGAGCCTCCTCAAATGAGCTCTAGGTCTTCATGAGAAAACAAGTTGGATGCACCCCCACTAGTTCCATTATAGAGCTTACCTTAGCTCATATGTACATCCTTACATGGAAATCCCTACTCCTCACATCATATCTATCATCTGGCTTTCTCTCGCCTATGGTTGTCCTCATTGATGTGAGCCTTTCACACCTTTTTGTCTTCCTTCCCCATCATTATTCTATTTTCCATCCTATGTGCCAACATATCTTGCTTACGCTCATCCATTGCATGAGTGCTCAAAGTCGAAAGGGAGAAGACCATTTTATCTTGTGCCTGACTAGTGGTTTGGGGATGAGTCAAAATAAGATTCCGAAGGAGAACAAGAGTGAAATTTTAGTATATTGAGTTCTCAATTAAAAAATATTTCATGATCTCAACCCATCTCCCACTTCTTGCACGCAAACACCATTTGCAGACATACAAATCACGGACAGCGAGAGCTCTTGCACCTTTCTGTTCTCACTTTGCTAAACTCAATACTAGATATAAACTCTTGCTTGTTATTGTCTTGACTTGAATTGCATATCTCACTTTCTTTACTTTGAAGTTCTTATATGTGTGTTAGCGTGTCACCACAGAAATTATTGTGTTATCATTTATCTACTCGAGGACGAGCAGAAATTAAGCTTGGGGATGTTGATACGTCCCAAACGTATCCATAATTTCTGCTTTTCCATGATCCTTTGGGTGACATTGTTATATGTTTTTCTACACTTTTATATCATTTTACACATATTTGGACTAACCTAATAACTCAGTACACCCAGTGCCAGTTTTTGTCTGCTGATGTCTATTTTGCACGGGCTTTTACTCAATTTTCCAAAGCCCGAAAAATTCCAGGAAAAATAAAAAAAAATCAGCATAACGGAAGCTTCGAGATCACCGAAGATGGGCGAGAGTGGGGCCAGGGGCCGCCCAGGCGACCTCCTGGCGCGGCATACCCACATAGTTATTATTATATTTCTTGTTTCAATATAATCGTTTATTATCCATGCTATAATTGTATTGAATGAAAACATAGATACATGTGTGGATACATAGACAAAACAATATCCCTAGCAAGCCTCTAGTTGACTGTCCAGTTGATCAAGGATAGTCAATGTTTTCTAACTATATGCCAGTGTTGTCACTTGATTACTGGATAACATCATTAGGAGAATCATGTGATGGACTAGACCCAAATTATGAACGCAGCATGTGTTCGTGTCATTTTTTTTCTATTGTTTTCTGTGTGTCAAGTATTTATTCCTATGACCATGAGATCATATAACTCACTCGCACCGGAGGAATACCTTGTGTGTATCAAACATTGCAACGTAACTGGGTGACTATAACGGTGCTATACAGGTATCTCCGAAGGTGTCCGTTGAGTTAGTATGGATCAAGACTTGGATTTGTCACTCCGTATGAAGGATAGGTATCTCGGGGCCCACTCAGTAATACAACATCACACACAAGCCTTGCAAGCAATGTGACTAAGTGTAAGTGACGGGATCTTGTATTCCAGAACGAGTAAAGAGACTTGCCGGTAACGAGATTGAAAAAGGTATGCGGATACCGACGATCAAATCTCAGGCAAGTAACATACCGAAGGACAAAGGGAAGGACATACGGGATTATATGAATCCTTGGCACTGAGGTTCAACCAATAAGATCTTCGGAGAATATGTAGGATCCAATATGGACCGAGGAGTGTCTCGGGTCATGTCTACATAGTTCTTGAACCCGCAGGGTCTGCACACTTAAGGTTTGATGATGTTTTACTATAGTTGAGTTATATGTGTGGTTACCTAATGTTGTTCGGAGTCCCGGATGAGATCACGAGCGTCAAGAGGCTTTAAGGAATGGTCCGGAAACGAAGATTGATATATAGGATGGCTTCATTTGGTCAACGGAAAGTTTCGGGCATTTCCGGGAGTGTACCTGGAGTGACGAATGGGTTCTGGGTGTTCATCGGGAGGGGCCGACCCACCCGGGAGTGAGCCCAGTAACCTTAGCGTGACGCACTAGCCCTTAGTGGGCTGGTGGAGCCAGCCCAAGAGGGTTATGGCGCCACAAGTGAAAAAACCAAAGGAAAAAAAGGGAAAGAGGGAGGTGGGAGGGAGAGGAGGACTCCTCCTTCCCAAACCGAATTGGAGTAGGAGTCCTCCTCTCCACTTCGGCCGACAGACCCTTGGGGCCCTTGAGCCCCAAGGCTAGCCCCTACCCTCCTCCTATATATACTCGTGGTTTTAGAGTTTTTGAGACACAACTTTGCCACGTGCAACTCAAACCTATACCACGTAGTTTTACCTCTAGATCGGAGCCCTGCAGGAGTTGATCATCACCACCACCGGAGCGCCGTCACGCTGCCAGAGAACTCGTCTACTTCTCCGTCTCTCTTGCTGGATCAAGAAGGCCGAGATCGTCATCGAGTTATACGTGTGCTGAACGCGGAGGTGCCGTCCGTTCGACGCTAGATCGGAACGGATCGTGGGACGACGGTGATTTGAATCACGAAGCTATACCACTACATCAGCCGCGTTTCTTAATGCTTCCCGCTTAGCGATCTACAAGGGTACGTAGATCTAATCTCCTCTTATAGATGGACATCACCATGATAGGTCTTCGTGTGCGTAGGAATTTTTTTCTTTCCCATGCAACGTTCCCCAACACTGGTCGCACCAGCAGGCCACCTGGGTGGGTCCCACCTCCTCTGTGCCCTACCTTGGTTCCTATTTTTACCCCCGTGGAAAAATGTTGATTCAAGACCCCTTTTCTCTAGAAGCAATTCCTACCTCCGTTGCCATCGCCGACAAGTTTTGGGGGATATAATTCCTATGACGGCACCCTGCCGGGACGGGGAAGTGCCCCCGGATTCATCTCCATCGACGTTGCTTCCTCCCTCCATGAAGCGGGAGTAGTTCCTCCTCCGGGCTGAGGCCTTCTACCGTAGCTATGTGGTCATCTCTATCTCCCATGATGTGATCTTGATTGTGATCATAGGCTATGTTAATCTAGGCCGATCCCGTGATATTTCCCCTTCTTCTATGTATTGGATTGATGTACTTACTTAATCTTATCTAGTATAATCCTCGAGACCATGGTGATAGCGGTATATTGGACATGGATTAGAAGAATATTTTCATGAGTGATTTCCTATTTTGTGAATTGATTGAAGACCGAGAGTCTCTTGGTGCTTGTCTTTGACTATCCTTGAGATATGTTGTGGTGATTGTGGTACTCTCTTTGGATGGCCGCGGTGACATTGGGAAATCCATAGATGAGAAGTACGAACTCTAAGGTGTGCTTTTGTAGCCCTACATAATTCTCGTCCTCTCTTGATCAAAAAGGAATGACCTCCAAGTACATCTCCATTGCATGTTTTAGTGGAAATATCATGTGATTAGATTATGTTAATGTTGTTGGGAGTTGCCACTAGTGAAAGTATGAAGCCTGGGCCTTGTTTCCCACCATTGTTACACTGTTTATGCTCACTTTTGTCACTTGCTACTTTGCTGCTATTTTTATTTCAGATTCATATTACCTTGCTTTTCCACACCTATCACCCATATTTTACCATCTCTTCGCCGAACTAGTGCACCTATACAACTGACAATTGTATTAGGTGTGTTGGGGACACAAGAGACTTCTTGTATCTTAATTGCAGGGTTGCTTGAGACAGACCATCTTTAACCTCTACTTCCGTGAGTTCGATAAACCTTAGGTCATCCACTTGAGGGAAATTGTTGCTATCCTGCAAACCTCTGCGCTTGGAGGCCCAACATAGTCTACAACAATAGAAGCGTGCGTAGACATCACATAGCAGAATCCATGGGCGAGTAGGCCTCCACGGCGAGGGATGGGGCCTCGGGGACCATGGCTCCCGCTACGCAAGTGCTCCGGCAGCCTGATGCATTGAAGGAGTCAACCAGGTGCGCACAGCCGGGAGACTACACCCTGGTTGTGTCTGCCCATGCCCCGTCCGCCTCCCGAGCCGACCCGTGGAGACCTGGAGCGCGGCCAGCGTGAGTCATGCGAGGATACCCCTCGGCACCACACTGAGTGGAGTTCCCGTGCTCATCACGGCATTCGCCCGGAAGCCGCGGTCGTGTGATGCAAGCCGCCAATGTGGCGCGGGAGCATCTGCTCCGCATTGAGCGGTTTGTTGAGGTAATCTTTCCATCCCCCCATGCTTTCGTCGAGAGTTTTTCTTCTTCCTGCTTTGCTTCAGTGAGGGTGCGCCAGCGCACCCACTTGGTGTAGCCCCTGAGAGTCAGGCCGGCTAAAAGTTAGCCGGCTCAAGTCTCACTCGTGGCTAGCTGTTTCTTCCTTTTTGTTTCAGTGGGTGCACGCAAGCGCACCCATTGGGTGTAGCCCGCGAGAGTCGGTCTGGCTGGAAATCCGTCGGGTTGAGTCTTACTCGCAACTAACCTTTTGCCTTTTTTGCGTTGCAGGACCTTCAAGAGCTTCGTGCGGATGCTCACAATGTATTGTTGAATCGACTCTAAGAAGCCGAGGGTCAACTGCCCAGAGGGATACGCCGTGGCGAATAATGCACACGGCTGTGCCAGGAGATAGATATTCTCAAGTCGGAGAAGAAGGACCGCAAGGCGGCCCATCGGACGGAGTTGGAGCAGCTGCTTTGCCCATCACGACAGCCTGGGGACGACAGAGGCATCCCATGGTCATGCCCCTGTCGTAGAAGGAGGCGTCCCATGCCGCCGAGCTGGAGTGGTTGGAGTAGGTGCACCGCGAAGAGAAGGCGCGAGAAGATGCGTCCTTGAAGGACAAGGACTCCCAGCTGGCGAAGGAGGACGAAAAAGCGCATGCCGCACGGGACGAGCTTGCCCGCCGGGTCCAGGAGTATGCGACCCGAGACCGCAAGCTCGAAGAAGAAGCGAGCGAAGTTGACATCCTTCTCACCAGTGAGTCTTCCTTGGCTTAGCTTGTCTTTTTGTCGTTGATTTTGTCTCCTTTTCCTCATACCACGCGTCCGCCCCCGCTCCCCAAGCCTATTTCCGGGGACAAAGGAGGCGGTAGAGGCGGCCGTGGAGGCCCACCATGAGGAACGACGAGCCGTAGGCGTCGAAGTGGACGCCGATGCCTGCTGGGCTGTGGACAAGGTGGGAATTCCCGCCAAGGCTCGCCTGCGGGACTTGGCTTGATCCATGAACCGTCTACAGGACGCCAGGTTGGGGACGTGCTGCCAGCGTTGCTGAGCCGACTATCCCGGTGGCTCGAGGCGGGGAGCGCCTGGCTGGACGCCTGGCGTTCGTCGGCGGCTCGGGCCGGAGCGTACATGGCTCTTCGGCTTGCCAAGTCATGGTGCTATGACCTTGACATGTTCGTAGCGCAGCGAGCCAGCACGGACGCGAAGCTGGTCAACATTGAGAACAAACTACAAGTGCGAGCCAGCGACGTCACCTCATACTCCGCCTGGAACGAGTACATCTTGGAGCGGAGGGCCAATGGAACCCGATCCCGGAAGATCGCTACTGGCCAGCCCTCAGCGATCCTGATGGTAGATCCAGCAAGACGGCTCTCAAGGATGCTGACTCCAGTGACAAAGCCTACGCCGACTCCACTTCGGAAGGTGATTCGGCCACGAAAGCGAATACCGGAGGCGTCCGAGCGGACGACGAAGCATCCACCTCAGCTGCCATGGGCGATGTCGGAGCCGAGGGTGGATCCGCCACCGACTGAAACTTTTCCTGCTTCATGCATTTATAGTTAACACCGCAGTTCCACCCACTGGGGTGTCATGTAATGAACCTTGCCTGTGGGCCTTTGCATGTTTTGTGTAACATGCTTTCTTGTGAATATCGTGTCTACGAAAGCTTGTGCTTGCCGGCTCGCTTTTCGGTCCTTTATTATGTTGGATTCCGTTTAACCAAAAGCCTACCCCTTCTAGCTTCCGCCCTGCTAGTCCGACAGACGAGAGGCGGTCTATGACTTGGATGGTGTTTCCACCTTTTGGGGTGTCGGCCTTGGGTTTCCCGAAGCCGCGAGGATACTTAGAATTGGAGCGAGTCGACAGAGCTGGCTCAAAAAAGAAGGATTGAAAACGATTGGACCAGCCCGAGCCGGTGACCCCTTCGTAGTCGAACCTTTTGCGCAAGCGGCCTTCCGTCCGAGGGACCCATTAGCCGGACAGCCGGGAGCCGGTCTGTAGCTTATGCAGGGTGGTAAGGTTTTTGGCTCGTCGTGCGCCATGTGTTCGAATACGGATAGGAGGTTGTCTCGGGCCGGCTAGCGAGCCCCCGGGCCCGAGGAGTCGGACCAAGGAGCTTACTCTTAAAATGACACTCTTTTGGGAAATTGAAAAGGTATGCATCAAGTGTCGGCTTGAAGCACCCACTGCATTCATTTATGCCTGAAAGAGTAAAGGGATACATACGTACACATTTCTCTCTCTTGTTCTAGCAGTAGGACGAGCGAAGAAATGCCGCATTACAAGCACGCTCTGTCTCCTTGCGGAGACATCTCTCTTGCGCTTCTACGGTTTCTGAGCGTCTAATAGATAGTACGTGTTATTGTGTAGCACCTTGCTAATGATTGCTACGGTAACAAAAGTCCTTCCTTGGCACTAGGAATTCTTCTTGCTACTTCTCTTGTCCGTGTTGGTTTTTCCCTTGAAGAGGAAAGGGTGATGCAGCACAGGAGCAGTAAGTATTTCCTTCAGTTTTAGAACCAAGGTATCAATCCGGAAGGAGGGTCTCGTCAAGTCCAGAGTACCTGCGCAAACACAAACAAGCTTGCACCCAACGCTTCAAAGGGGTTGTCAATCCCTTCAAGATTGTTTGCAAAGTGACATCTGAAGGCGGAAAGTGCAATGAAGTAAAAAGTGTAAGGCTGAAAATATGGTGTGGAGTAGACCTGGGACCATAGTGTTCACTAGAGGCTTCTCTCAAAATAGCAAATATCACGGTGGGTGAACAAATTACTTTCGAGCAATTGATAGAACCGCACAAAGTTATGACGATATCTAAGGCAATGATCATACATATAGGCATCACGTCCGAGACAAGTAGACCGATACTTTCTGCATCTACTACTATTACTCCACACATCGACCGCTATCCAGCATGCATCTAGTGTATTAAGTTCATAACAAATGGAGTAACGCCTTAAGCAAGATGACATGATGTAGAGGGATAAATTCATGCAATATGATATAAACGCCATCTTTTTACCCTTGATGGCAACAACACGATGCGTGCCTCGCTACCCCTTCTGTCACTGGGTGAGGTCACCGCACGGTATGAACCCAAAACCAAGCACTTCTCCCATTGCAAGAATCATAGATCTAGTTGGCCAAACAAAACCCACAACTCGAAGAGAATTACAAGGATATGAAATCATGCATAAGAGAGATCTGAAGAAACTCAAATAAGATTCATAGATAATCTGATCATAAATCCACAATTCATCGGATCTCGACAAACACACCGCAAAAGAAGATTACATCGGATAGATCTCCATGAAGATCATGGAGAACTTTGTATTGAAGATCCAAGAGAGAGAAGAAGCCATCTAGTTACTAGGTATGGACCCGTAGGTCTATGGTGAACTACTCACGCTTCATTGGAGAGGTCATGGTGTTGATGAAGAAGCCCTCCGTGTCCAAATCCCCCCTCCGGTAGGGCACCAGAACGTGCCCCAAATGAGATCTTGCGGAGACAGAAGCTTGCGGCGGCGGAAAAGTAATTTCGATGATCTCCTGATTTTTTTGGGATTTTTAGGGAATATATAGGCGCAACCCCTAGGTAAGAGGGCGCCCAGGGGGCCCACAAGCCTGTGGGCCGCGGTCTCCCCCTGGCCGCGGGGTGGGGGCTTGTGGGCCCCCTGAGGTTCCCCTGCCTTGGCTCTCAAGCTTCTCGATCTTCTTCGGTTGCGGAAAAATCTTTTTCGGGATTTTCTTCCATTTGTACTCTGTTTCAAAATCTCCTCTGAAAGGGGTCAAAAACATGGAAAAAAGGAACTGACACTTGGCACCGAGTTAATAATTTAGTCCCAAAAAATATATAAAATACATGTAAAACATCCAAAGTTTGACAAGATAATAGCATGAAACCATCAAAAATTATAGATACGTTGGAGACGTATCAAGCATCCCCAAGCTTAACTCCTGCTCGTCCTTGAGTAAGGAAGTGATAAAGAATAAATTTTTGATGTGGATTGCTACCTAGCATAGTTGTCCTTTACAACTTCTTTCACGTGACATGAATGTTCAGATCCGTAAGATTCGAAACAATAGTTTGCTATTGACATGAAAACACTAATACTTCAAGCAAACTAGCAAGGTAATCATATAGTCTGGCTATGATCCATCATCCTCACACAACTAATGTAAATCATGCACAACCATGATATTGGCCAAGTAATTGTTTTCGCACTCTTACTTTCTCAAATTTTTTATAACTATCATGCAATACATGAGCGCGATCCATGGATATAGCACTATAGGTGGAATAGAGTGTGGTGGTGGTTGTGAGACAAAAAAGGAGGAGATGGTCACATTGACTCGGCGTATCAATAGGCTATGGAGATGCCCATTAATAGATATCAATGTGAATGAGTAGGTATTCCCATACAAGAGATGCACTAGAGCTATAAGTATGTGAAAGCTCAAAAGGAAAACTAGTGGTGTGCATCCAACTTGCTTGCTCACGAAGACCTAGGGAAATTTTGAGGAAGCCCATCATAGGAATATACAAGCCAAGTTATATAATGAAGATTCCCACTAGCATATGGTAGTGACAAAGCAAGAAGCTCTCAATCATGACGAACATGGTGCTATCATGAAGAACAAGTGTGGAAACAGATAGTAGCATTGTCCCTTCTCTCTTTTTTCATTGGGCTCTTAGGCCTCTCTTTTTTCTTTTCTCTTTTTTTTGTTTGTGGGATCTTTGGCCTCCTTTTTTTATTTCCTCACATGGGACAATGCTCTAATAATGATGATCATCACACTTTTATTTACTCACAACTCAAAGATCACAATGATGATGACTCCATTGGAAATGCCTCCGGCAGTGTACCAGGATGTGCAACAATCTAGCATGGCATATGACGTTGAAACATCTCGCTAGCTATCTTAAGATCATGCAATGGAAATATGACAGTGACGACACAAGTCATGAGACGGAACGGTGGGAGTTGCATGATAATATATCTCGGAATGGCTATGAAAATACCATAGTAGGTAGGTATGGTGGCCGTTTTGAGGAAGGAATTTGGTGGGTTTGTGCACCAGCGAGAATTGCGCGACACTAGAGAAACTAGCAATGGTGGAAGGTGAAAGTGCATCTATACCATGGACTCACATTAGTCATGAAGAACTCACATACTTGTTGGGAAAGTTTTTATTAGTAATCGAAACAAAGTGCTAAGCGCATACTCCCAGGGGAAGGGTTGGTAGGTGCTAACCATCGCGCGATCTCGACCTCAACAAAAAGGATGACAATCAATAGATCAATTATGCTCCAACTTCCTAACATAGCGGTTCACCATACGTGCATGCTACGGGAATCACTAACTTCAACACAAGTATTTCTAGATTCACAACACCCTACTAACATAGCTCTTAATATTACTAAATCCACGTCTCAAAACTAATTGAGAGGAATAAAAACTTCTCTTTCTACTCAATGCACATGAAGATGGAGGTTTTTGCATCCTCTTTGGGTACCTATCACATTTGGGGCTACTTTCAAAGCATAAGACAACTACCAGATCAAGCACCACCGTGCTCCAAAAGATATAAGTGAAGCACTAGAGCAAAAGTATCTAGCTCAAAAGATATAAGTGAAGCACTATGAGCATTCTAGCAAAATCACGACGAGTGCATGTCTCTCTCTCTCAAAAATATGTAGAGCAAGGATGATTGTGACACAACAAAAACAAAAGACTCCTAAGATACAAGACGCTCCAAGAAAAACACATATCATGTGGTGAATAAAAATATAGCTCCAAGTAATGTTACCGATGGATTGAAGACGAAAGAGGGGATGCCTTCCCGGGGCATCCCCAAGCTTAGGCTTTTTGGTGTCCTTGAATTTGGCTTGGGATGCCTTGGGCATCCCCGAGCTTGACCTCTTTCCACTCCTTATCTCTTTGTCCATGAGAACATCACCCAAAACTTGAAAACTTCACAACACAAAACTTAAACAGAAACTCGTGATAACATTAGCACAAGAAAACAAACTATCACCTTTTTTTGGTACTGTATAAAACTTGATTTCCATCTATATTGGTGTTGTGCTACTGTCTTCTCACTTTTCAATGGCTAGTACCCCCCGATACTAACCATAGTTTCATCAAAACAAGCAACCAACTCAACAAAAACAAAATCTGTCAAAAACAGACTAGTCTGTAGCAATCTGTATACTTCGTATACTTCTGTTACCTCACAAAATCTGAAAAATTACGACGGCCTGGGAAAAAAGCATATCAACCAGAATCAAAAAGAATCAACTCAAAATCTATCTCTGAATAAAAATGAAAAATCATCTCGTGAGCGAAAAGTTACTGTCTTTTTCCAGCAGGATCAAACAACCATTACCAAGACTAGTCACAAAGGTTTTGCTTGGCTCAAACACAAAAGGAAACACAAAAAACACAATCACAACAGAATTTTGATGGTGTGGACGCAACAAAACAGAAAGAAAAAGATAAATTCATTGGGTTGCCTCCCAACAAGCGCTATTGTTTAACGCCCTTAGCTAGGCGTAAAAGCGATAGAATGACGTATCGTCGTCTTTGGTGCTCAAACCATAAGTGGCCCTCATCATGGATTCATAAGGAAATCTTATTTTCTTTCTAGGAAAGTGTTCCATGCCCTTCCTTAAAGGAAATTGAAATCTAATATTCCCTTCCTTCATATCGATGATAACACCGATAGTCCTTAGGAAAGGTCTACCAAGAATAGTAGGGCATGTAGGATTGCAATGAATGTCAAGCACAATGAAATCTACGGGTACATAGTTCCTATTTGCAATAATAAGAACATCATTGATCCTTTCCATGGGTTTCTTGACAGTAGAATCAACAAGATGCAAATTAATAGAACACTCTTCAATCTCATTAAAACCCAGAACATCACATAAAGATTTTGGAATCGCAGAAACACTAGCACCCAAATCACACAAAGCAATGCATTCATAGTTTTTGATTTTGATTTTGATGGTAGGTTCCCACTCATCATGAAGCTCTCTAGGGATAGAGACTTCCAATTCAAGTTTCTCTTCAAGATATTTTATCATAGCTTCAACGATATGATCGGTAAAGGCTTTGTTTTGGCTATAAGCGTGTGGAGAGATTAACATGGATTGCATCAAAGAAATGCATTCAATAAAGGAGCAACTATCATAATTGAATTCCTTGAAATCCACGGTAGTAATTTCATTACTACTCAAAGTTTTAACATCTTCTACTCCACTTTCAATACTTTTAGCATCAAGATAGATGGACTCCGAATCATTGGGGCACTTTTCAACCAAAGTGGATTCATATCCATCCCCAAAATCATTAGGTTTGACACAAGAAAACAAAGATTCAATGGGAGTCACACCAAGCACTTTAAGATCATCGTGATTCTCATCACGAGAACACACCTTTTTAAGCCACTCATGTCTAGCACGAATTTGGGCGGTTCTTTCTTGGCTCTCAATCGTGGAAGCATGCATAGCTTTCTACGTTTCATCCATGTTGATTTTGGGAGGAGCATATCTAACTTTCAAAGCATCAACATCACTAGACATTCTATTAACGCTCTTAGCCAAATCGTCAATTTTGAGTAGCTTTTCCTCTATGGACGCATTGAATATCTTTTAAGAGTTGATGAACTCTTTGATATTACTCTGTAGATCAGAGGGTAATCTATTGTAATTTCCATGAGTATTGTTGTAGGAGTTGCGAAAATTATTAGAAGAGTTACTAGGAAAAGGCCTAGGAACATAGTTTCCTCTAAAAGCATTGTTGTTGCCAAAGTTATTCCTACCAACAAAATTAACGTCCAAGCTAGCGTTGCTACTCTCAATCAAAGAAGACAAGGGCATATCATTAGGATCCAAAGGAGCACTTCTACCAGCAACCAAATTCATTAACTTGTCCATCTTAGCACTCAACGAATTAATTTCTTCTATAGCGTGTACCTTCTTACTAGTAGGTGACCTTTCATTGTGCCACTGAGAGTAGTTCATCATGATGTTCTCTAAGAGCTTTGTGTCTTCTCCTAACGTGACTTCCATGAATGTTCCACCTGAGGCAGAGTCCAAGATATTTCAATAAGAGAAATTCAAACCAGTGTAAAAGATTTGAATAATCATCCAAAGACTCAATCCATGAGCGGGACAATTTCTAATCATCAATTTCATTCTCTCCCAAGATTGTGCAACATGTTAATGATCAAGTTGCTTGAAATTCATGATATCATTACGGACAGAGATGATCTTAGCCGGCGGAAAATACTTGGATATATAAGCATCTTTGCACTTATCCCAAGAATCGATACTACTTTTTGGCAAAGAAGAAAACCAAGTTTTTGCGCGATCTCGCAACGAGAAAGGAAAAAGCTTCAATTTAATCACGTCAGTATCCACATCTTTTTTCTTTTGCATATCGCAAATCTCAATGAAGGTATTGACGTGGGATGCGACATCTTCACTAGGAAGGCCTGAGAATTTATCTTTCATAACAAGATTCAGCAAAGCGGCATTGATTTCGTATGACTCCGCACTAGTGGCGGGAGCAATCGGAGTACTAATGAAATCATTATTATTAGTATTTGAGAAATCACAAAGTTTGGTGTTTTCATTCATGGTGACTTCAGCAAGCAATTAAGTAAACAAGCAAACAAAGAGAACGCGAGAAAAAGGGCGAACGAAAAAGGCAAACGAAAAAGGCAAATTGGTGAAGTGGGGGAGAGGAAAACGAGAGGCAACTCGCAAAGAAAGTAAATGCAAGAGATCAGTTTGCGACACCTACTTGGATGAGTTCTTGACTTGATCTTCCTCCCCGGCAACGGTGCCAGAAATTCTTCTGCTACGGTAACAAAAGTCCTTTCTTGACGCTAGGAATTCTTCTTGCTACTTCTCTTGTTCGCGTCGGTTTTTCCCTTGAAGAGGAAAGGGTGATGCAGCACAGGAGCAGTAAGTATTTCCCCCAGTTTGATAACCAAGGTATCAATCCAGAAGGAGGGTCTCGTCAAGTACAGAGTACCTGCGCAAACACAAACAAGCTTGCACCCAATGCTTCAAAGGGGTTGTCAATCCCTTCAAGATTGTTTGCAAAGTGAGATCTGAAGGCGGAAAGTGCAACAAAGTAAAAAGTGTAAGGCTGAAAATATGGTGTGGAGTAGACCCGGGGCCATAGTGTTCACTAGAGGCTTCTCTCAAAATAGAAAATATCACGGTGGGTGAACAAATTACTGTCGAATAATTGATCGAACCGCGCAAAGTTATGACGATATCTAAGGCAATGATCATCCAGATAGGCATCACGTCCGAGACAAGTAGACCGATACTTTCTGCATCTACTACTGTTACTCCACACATCAACCGCTATCCAGCATGCATCTAGTGTATTGAGTTCATGACGAACATAGTAACGCCTTAAGCAAGATGACATGATGTAGAGGGATAATCTCAAACCAATGATGAAAAGCCCATCTTTTTACCCTTGATGGCAACAACATGATGCGTGCCTCGCTACCCCTTCTGTCACTGGGTAAGGTCACCGCATGGTATGAACCCAAAACCAAGCACTTCTCCCATTGCAAGAATCATAGATCTAGTTGTCCAAACAAAACCCACAACTCGAAGAGAATTACGAGGATATGAAATAATGCATAAGAGAGATCAGAAGAAACTCAAATAAGATTCATAGATAATCTGATAAATCCACAATTCATCCGATCTCGACAAACACACCGCAAAAGAAGACTACATCGGATAGATCTCCATGAAGATCATGGAGAACTTTGTATTGAAGATCCAAGAGATAGAAGAAGCCATCTAGTTAGTAGCTATGGACCCGTAGGTCTATGGTGAACTACTCACGCATCATCGGAGTGGTCATGGTGTTGATGAAGAAGCCCTCCGTGTACGTATCCCCCCTCCGACAGGGCACCAGAACATGCTCCAGATGGGATCTTGCGGAGACAGAAGCTTGCGGCGGCGGAAAAGTAATTTCGATGATCTCCTGAGTTGTTTTGGGATTTTTAGGGAATATATAGGCGCAACACCTATGTCAGAGGGCGCCCAGGGGGCCCACAAGCCTGTGGGCCGCGGCCTCCACCCTGGCCGCGGGGTGGGGGCTTGTGGGGCCCCTAAGGCTCCCCTGCCTTGGCTCTCAAGCTTCCCGATCTTCTTCCGTTACGGAAAAAATATTTTCGGGGATTTTCTTCCGTTTGGACTTTGTTTCAAAATCTCCTCTGAAAGGGGTCAAAAACATGGAAAAAATAGAAACTGGCACTTGGCATTGAGTTAATAAGTTAGTCCCAAAAAATATATAAAAGGCATGCAAAACATCCAAAGTTTGACAAGATAATAGCATGAAACCATCAAAAATTATAGATACGTTGGAGACGTATCAACGATGAAGGGGGAGGAGAGCTTGTGCTGGCCGGCGGTTCGCTGGATTCTTCTAAGTACCAGGTCCCCTTCACAAAAAGAGAGGGGCCTGATCCTTTTGCTCTGGTAGTGCCTCAACTTTTGCTGGTAGATGGTCGATCGGCTCAGGGTTAGCTCCCATGCCTCCTCGACTAAATTGACGTCGTCTTCTCTTGCTTCTCTTGCATGCGTCTCTATGTAGAGGGTGGAATGAGGTGAGTCGAACTCGACATCGAGTGGGGATGACAACCTCCAACCCGTATACAAAAGAAGAATGGTGTGAAGCTGGTTGACCGGTTCGGCGTGGTATGGAGGCTCCATAGCATAGCCGACAATTCTTCTATCCAGCAGCCGGCTGACATAATGAGTGGCGCCACGAGTCTTGGCTTGATGTCGGCTAATATCACGCCATTGACCCTTTCCGCCTGGCCATTTTACAGCGGGTGGGCGACTGACGCAAGGTCGACTCGGATGCTCTCCTTGTGACAGAAGACCACCATTCCACCTTTGGTGAAGTTGGTGTCATCGTCGGTGATGGTGCTGTGAGGGATGCCATAGTGGATGGTGATTTCCTTGATGAACGTGAAAACCGTGGGGCCATCAAGCTTCTTGATGGGCCTAGCCTCGATCCACTTGGTGAATTTGTCGACGGCTACTAGGAGATGAGTCATGCCACCTCAGGCAGTCTTGAAAGTCCCTACCATGTCGAGACCCCAGACGACAAAGGGCCATGAAAGGGGGATAGTCTTGAGTGTTGTAGCCGGCAAGTGGCTTGGTGTGTTGAAGTGTTGGCATCCTTCACACTTGTCAACCAAGTCTGTCGCTTCCTACAAGGACGTGGGACAGTAGAATCCATGGCAGAACGGCTTGGCCACCAGGGTTCCAGAGGCGGCATGATGCCCACACTCGACCTGATGGATGTCTCTGAGGATTTCCTGTCCTTTCTCTGATTCAGCATCGTTCAAATACGCGGTCGCACTGCGTCGAACCAGCTCGCGGTTGATGATGGCGTAGGCAGGAGATCGCCGTTGAATCTGTCGTGCCCCTGCCTCGTCAGGAGGGAGCTCGCCATGAGGGAGGAACTTCAAGATGGGACACGGGAGCCGGCTCTGGCTCAGCTTGGGGCCAGGGGCAACTCTAGCCCCCGGGTTTGTCGTTGTAGCCCCGAAGACGAGATCGTCTATCTTCGGTATTGATGCAGCAGCCGGCACGCCGTCAAACTCCATGACGGCCACCGGCTCAAAGCTGGACCCACTAGGCTCGAGTTTTCTCATGGACGACGGCGTTGTCGGAGTCGTCGAAGCAGCTGGAGCCGGCAAAGCGGGCGGAGCCGGCGGAGTTGGCATAGGCGGCGAGCCTCCGACGCCGAAGCTGCTGGGTCGGATGGATCCGCGGGCACGAAGATTGATGTTGACTCCGGAGACGACCGGATAGACGGATTGTGCAGATGCTTGAGGGAAACACCGGCTGGAATTTCTTGCGTGGTGGAGCCGATTTTCGCCAGCATATCCGCCACCTCGTTGTCTGCCCGCGGGACTTGGCCAGAATACGTCGAATGCCGATCCCTCTCGCAAGCCAGAGGCCGGGTGCGAGCGCCTCGTACTCGGCCACGTTGTTGGAGGTGGCGAAGTGGATTTGGAGAGCATATTTGAGTTGGTCCCCTTTCTGGGACGTCAGGACGATGCCGGCTCCCAGGCCGGTCCGCATCTTGGAGCCGTCAAAGTGCATCCGCAAGTGCGAGGAGTCGGGAGGCGGCTGTTGGGTAACGTAGCATAAATTCAAAATTTTCCTACATCATATTCATATCTTCCTATGGAGAGACCAGCAACGAGAGAGGGGTGAGTGGATCTTCATACCTTTGAATATGGCTAAGCGGAACCGTTGCTAGAACGCGGTTGATGGAGTCGTACTCGCGGTGATTCAGATCGCGGTGTGATTCCGATCTAGTGCCGAATCACGGCACCTCCGCGTCCAACACACGTGCAGCCCGGTGACGTCTCCCGCACCTTGATCCAGCAAGGAGGAGGGAGAGGTTGGGGAAGATCTCCGGCAGCACGACGGCGTGGTGTTGATGGAGAGACGAGGTCTCCCGGCAGGGCTTCACCAAGCACCATGGGAGAGGAGGAAGAAGAGAGACAGGGCTGCACCGAGAGAGATGGAAAACCGTGTTCTTAAAGGCCAAAACCCCCCGCTATATATAGGGGAAAGGGAGGGTGGCGCCCCCTTTAGGGTTTCCCACCCTAAAGGGGGGCAGCCCTAGATGGGAGAGGGGGTGGCGGCCAGGAGGGTGAGAGGGCGGTGGCGCACCCCTCGTGGCCTTAGCCGACCTGACTTAGGGTTTCCCCCCTTTCCTTCTCTAGGCACCTTGGGCTAGGTGTGGGGGGTGCACCAGCCCACCTAGGGGCTGGTTCCCTCTCACACTTGGCCCATGTAGCCTCCTGGGGCTGGTTTCCCCTCCCGGTGGACCTTTGGAACCCTTCCGGTGGTCCCGACACTTTGCCGGTGGCGCCCAAAACATTTCCGGCGTCCAAACCCATCCATCCTATATATCAATCTCCACCTCCGAACCATTCCGGAACTCCTCATGACATCCGGGATCTCATCCGGGACTCCGAACAACCTTCGGTAACCTCTTATAGCAATTCCCTTTAACCCTAGCGTCATCGAACCTTAAGTGTGTAGACCCTGCAGGTTCGGGATGCATGCAGACATGACCGAGACACTCTCCGGCCAATAACCATCAGCGGGATCTGGATACCCATGGTGGCTCCCACATGTTCCACGATGATCTCATCGGATGAACCACGATGTCAAGGATTCAATTAATCCCGTATACAATTCCCTTTGTCTGTCGGTATAGAACTTGCCCAAGATTCGATCGTCGGTATACCCATACCTTGTTCAATCTCGTTACCGGTAAGTCTCTTTACTCGTTCTGTAGCACGTCATCCTGTGACTAACTCCTTAGTCACATTGAGCTCACGATGATGTTCTACCGAGTGGGCCCAGAGATTCCTCTCCGTCACACGGAGTGACAAATCCCGATCTCGATTCGTACCAACCCAACAGACACTTTCGGAGATACCCGTAGTGCACCTTTATAGTCACCCAGTTACGTTGCAACTTTTGATACACCCAAAGCACTCCAACGGTATCCGGGAGTTGCACAATCTCACGGTCGAAGGAGAAGACACTTGAAATTGGAAAAGCTTTAGCATACGAACAACAAGATCTAGTGCTATGTTTAGGATTGGGTCTTGTCCATCACATCATTCTCCCAATGATGTGATCCCATGATCAATGACATCTAATGTCCATGATCAGGAAACCATGATCATCTATTGATCAACGAGCTAGCCAACTAGAGGCTTGCTAGGGACACATTGTGATCTATTTATACACACATCTATTACTGTTTCCTGTTAATACAATTATAGCATGAACAATAGACGATTATCATGAACAAGGAAATATGATAATAACTATTTTATTATTGCCTCTAGGGCATATTTCCAATAGCATCTGCAAGAACTGGGTTGGCCCAGCCGACGAGGAAGTCGGCCACCACCTTGGACTTGATGGCGGTGCGCGGCTCGTAGCGGATGTCGTGGTCAGCCATGGCGATGACCCGGCCCATTTGGCGATCCGGCATGTGGCGTCCGGTTGCCCATGATTTATAAAAGCGGAGCCTTGGTCACCATCGTGATGGTGTGCTCCTGGAAGTATTGCTTCAGCTTCTTGGCAGCAAAGTACACGCCGTAACACATATTTTGATAGTGGGGTAGTTCTGCTTGGAGGTGGAGAGGACATCGCTAAGATAGTAGATAGGGCGCTGAACCGGCAGCGCCCTGCCCTCCTCCCGTCGCTCCACCACCAAGATGACGCTAACTATGCGCATGGTTTCCGCGACGTAGATGAGTATGGGATTCTTCTCAGCCGACGCGGCCAAAACGGGCATGCTGGAGATCACAAGCTTGAGGTCACGGAATGCTTCGTCCACCTAATCGCTCCACTCAAATTTCGTGGTCTTCTTCATCAATTGGTAAAGGGGCAACACCTTCTCACCCAGCCGGCTAATGAACCGGCTGAGAGAGGCTAGGCAGCCGGCGAACTTCTGAGAGCGGCTAGGCGCTCGATGGCTTCGATCTTCTCAGGGTTGCCCTCGATGTCGTGCACCGACACAAAGAAGCCCAGAAGCCGGTCTGCTGGGACTTCAAAGACACATTTTTTCACATTGAGACGCGTAGATTGGAGAAGGTTTTCCGCATATTTTCAAGGAGACTAAAGTGCTTCTTGCTCTTGACGACGATGTCGTTGACGTAGACGTGTATGTTCCTGCCGATTTGTGGCACGAGGCATTGCTACATGCTGCGCTCGAAGGTGGTGTGTGCATTCTTCAGGTCGAATGTCATCGTCGTGTAACAATAGGCCCTAAAAGGGGTGATGAAGGAGGTCATGAGCCAGTCGGTTGGGTCCAGCTTGATCTGGTGGTAGCTGGAATAGGCGTCCAGAAAGGACAACAAGTCACAGCCGGCCGTGGAACCAATCACTTGATCTATCCGTGGCAGCGCGAAAGGGTCCTTGGGACATGCCTTATTTAGGCTCGTGTAGTCGATACACATGCTCCATGTTTTGTTTTTCTTCAAAACCAGGACTGGGTTGGCTAGCCAATCCGGGTGGAAAACTTCAATGATGAAGCCGGCTGCAAGAAGCCGTGCTATCTCTTCTCCGATGGTGCACCGCTTCCCCTCGGCGAAGCTGTGCAAAGGTTGTTTGACCGGCTTTGGATCAGGTCGCACATGAAGCTTGTGCTCGGCGTACTTCCTCAGGAATCCCGACATGTCCTTGGGGACCATGTAAAGTGTAACGACTAAGATGCGGTCCTTTTTGATTTGGGGAACGAGGCCCCTAATTGGAAAGAAATGCATCTAAGCGTTTTGCAAGCACGATAACATAGGACTTACATAATAATAGAAGAATGACAATAAGCGATTCAACTGCCATCTCATAAATATATCCGAGTTAGATCACGCATCCAAACAAGGTAGTTCTGCTACGGACTACAAAACATGAGAAATGACAATGCTACCCTGCAAGATTGCCCACGATCACGACCACGCCTCAGTCTTCTGGATAGTTCACGTACAGGCGGTCGTTCTCCTCATCGTACTGCCATGCCAGCTGCGTGCCGTCGGGGTCACCTGTCTCGGGGGTACCTGAACCTGTTGGTGTTTTGAAGGAATATGTGAGCCACGGTGTCGTGGTTTTGTCACGGCAGATGTCCTCGTGAAAGGACTTAGTACTGGAGCCATCGCACTTGGGTGGCGACTCAAAGAGGTTGAACGGGAGAGAGACGGCGATTTACCCAGGTTCGGCCCCTCGTGAGGAGGTAAAGGCCTACCTCCTGCTTTGAGTTGTATTGATGGAGTTTCGATTACAAGGAGGGCGTAACTCGCCATACCTAGCACTCGATGATTTCTAACCTGCCCTCTTCTTCCCTGGGATTCGCCTTTATATACAGGTCGAGTCCCTAGGGTTTTACAAGGGTACTTTCATTTCTACAAACCGTGACTCTTACGATCTCCAAGTCGCCATCTTCCAAAGCTTGGAGACCTTCCGGAAGTTATAAACCGCCATACAACCTTCGGTCTTGCCAGGCCAAGGCCCGAACCATGCTTAGATGAATCGCCTGATTTGGTGACCCGGCCCAACTAGGGCGGGTTATCAATAGGTAATATCCCCAACATTAGGCCCCAGATTGACTTGAATTCTCTTCATGCCAATATTCTTGCTCAGTTAAGGGCGATTCATTTTTCATCCTTCTCCATACGTCATGAACTTAACCCGCCATCTGTCGCTGAAAAACTTAAATCGCCAAACCATTTCTCGTTGGTACCTTCTTATCCCTTGAATTTCGGAAAATACAATGACGTAATCCGAACGGATCCTTTGGTATCGCCATCCCAAAATTTTCGGAGCGCCATTATGGCGAATCTTTTATCCTTTGGCGGTTCCCGCTCACGGTGCCTCGATTCCAGCGCCTGCCGTGTTAAATAGGTGGGGGGGGGACAGGTCTGGCGCATTCCACCCACCACTCTCGTCAACCTTCTCCCATTATCACAGCGGAAAACCCTTATTGCCTTCCGAGAGCTTCGCCACCGACCGCAGTTCTTGCCGTCGCCCGAAAGCTTTGGTGCCGCCCAAAGATCTGGTCGCTGTCAAGAACTTCACCGTTGCCGAGTTGCTCGCCGCCATCGACCATCTCACCGTCATCGACAACCTCGCTGCTGCCAGGCACTTCGTCGCCGTCGAAGATCTCCGCGCCCGACCGAGATTTTCGCGCCCCTCCAAAAGCCATCGTCGCTGTCGACCATCTCCGGCCGAACCCACCAGGTTAGGTCACCGTTTACTCAAGAGCATATCCCCATTCTTTTTCGAAGTTCATCACTGCCATGTTCTTGATGCTTTCCCGAATAGTTGTTACTTATCCTTGATTAGTTGGTATCGATGACGACGAGAAAACCAATCTCTCTAATACCTTTATTTGTCCGCCCTCGATTTGCATGCTTAGAGTAATACTTCATCAAACCAATAGAATTATCTCATCTTGGTTGTAGGTTGCCGTATCCAGTCATTTTCCTCATTTATTTTCAGCTATCCAGTAGATCCATAATCTACCGTTCGTTATGTGAAAGCTGTTTGTAGTCTTCGTACTTCACCATTTTGGATAAATGCCTCTGACGCCTTAAGACACAACTCTTGTGAGTAGCCAAACTTCGTAAGTCGCCATAGCAACCTGACTCGGGTCTTTATATGGCGGGACAAGGTTTCTCCTCAGCCCGCGGACAAATTACTTGGCGAGTCAAATGAAATTATTTCACCTCTTACGATAGATGTTCAGGCGTGTCAATTCACCCGTACTTTATTCCTTTGTAGCATGAGCACCGTCTTCAAAAGTGACTGGCTCCCTACCAAGGTTAATGATCCATACTAGAGGATTATGTGAAAACGGGAAATTTGGACCCTCAAGATGTTATCGGTTGGCGTACCGGGTTCGGAGAAGAAATCCCCAATCCCAAAGAAGGGGAGATAGTTGTTTTCGTCGAACACCTTGAGCGGGGTTTTGAGCCGCCTGGATCGAAGTTCCTTAGAGACGCCATGGCTTTCATGAATGTCCGCCTCCAGGATCTAGGACCCAATTCGATAAGAAACCTATGCCAGTTCCAAGTGTTTTATGAGGCTTACCTACGGATGGAACCCTCAGTTCCCTTATTCTGGTATTTCTTCCACTTAAATCGCCAAACGGAATTTCACAACGGCCCCAGCCTGGAGCTCGGCGGTGTAAATGTTCAGCGCCGCAGGGATAGCCCATTTCCGTCACTCGCCATGCCAAGCCACCCCAAAGGCTGGGGGGAGTCTTGGTTCTATTGTCAAGAGACCTCGCCTGTAGGCAAAAATAAGCTTCTGGGTTATGGGGAAGATCGCCTTCCAACAAATTTCAAGCTCCCGGACAAGCTCACCGAAGAGGAGGAATCAGATTTTATCCCAGTATTGTCCGAGTTAAGATCTTTGACAAACAACGGCCTTACTGGGGTTGACTTGATCCGCTGCTGGGTCGAATGGCGCATCCTCCCTTTAAGTCGCCGGGACGGGTTAATGTGCGAATTTGACGGCACCCTAGATCATCCTCAATGTTACTTCCGCACGGCTTTAACGGAAAATGATATTGTCACCATCATCAAGAAGCCGACCGGCGAGCCTGCGGGAAAATGCGGCCAAATAGGCCTTAAACCCTTCTGCAAGATTAATCCGGCGCCCAAGGTAAGCAACTTTAACCCGCCTTTTGTCTTTACTCCTTATGTTTCATTCGAACTATGGCCTTTTATAACATATGTCATTTCAGAAAGGTGATAAATTTTAGTCCAAGAAGCCCAAAAAGCCAGGCATTAAGCAAGCTAGGTCGCCCCCAAAGAAGAAAACCAAGGGCAAGGGCAAAGCTGCTGTGGCCGAACCATCCGAGGCCGAAGAATCTCAAGTCGGCGACACACCTTTGGAGGTAAAAACCTATCTTCTTTTCACTCGCCATCCATTACTGTTAACTTTGTATTTATATCTCTACCTCTCTTGAATAGAATGAAGACAACGAAAGCCAGGAGGATTCCGTAGAGGTAATTTCTGTTTCCTTCGATTCATCTCCTTCTCCACCTAAGCCGGCCAGGCGAATTTGTGGGGAAGTTCCCTTCTCACATCCAAATGCTTGTTTGGACCCACATTTTCTTCTAAAGAAAGCACAATACACTTCAAATCGGAAGACCCGAAGTCATTCCGGTGATCTGGTGTCTGGCTTACCCACAAAGAACAAGAAAAGGCGAAATGAGGTACCCATGAACAACACTTCTTCATGTTTCTTTGGATCGCATTTGTAACCCGCTTATATCTTTGACGTACAAATCTTGCAGAATTCTCCTCCTACATCTGGCGACTCAGTAATGTCGACACTTCCGCCAATGATCCGTGTCCCTAGGTAAGTCCTTTGATAATTTTACATTGAATCTGATGGTGATAAATTTTTAGCCCTTAAACGCGCCTCTTCCCTCTTTCAGGGCACAAGTGAAGAAGAGGAAAACCAACGGGTCAACTCCTATCATAATCTCAGAGCCCGTCAAAGAGCCGGCGCCGATCCAAGATAACCCGGACCAAGACAAACCTGAGGATCAAGTGGATCTTCCTAGCTCGCCCAAGGAAACAATGGATGCCCCCAAGCCGCCAAGTCCATTGACAACAACAGAAGACCCGGACGCTGTAATTATCACTAGTACCAGCGTCTCTAAACCGGCCACAGCGGTTTTATCAAAGCATGTGCCATCATCATCTCAAACCGTTCCTGAGTTTGGACTCTCCAAGGCTAAGCTCTCTGAATATGAACATCTGGAATTCAAAGAACTTTGCTCTGGTTTTGCAAGTCACCTGGAGGCGAGTTATGAGATGGAGAAAAGCCTGCTTCGGATGCTAAAAAATAAACATGAGGTAAGTTTTCTTGTATACTATAGTATCCCCATTAACCCCCAAGGGCCGGGTCATCAGTAAAAAGATGACCCGGGTCTTGATGACTTTAAAAAAAACTTTCGACCAGTAACCCCCAATGGCCGAGTCATTAGTAAAAAGATGAGCCGGGTCTTGATGACTAGAAAAAACTTTCGACCAGTAACCCCCAAGGGTCGGGTCATTAGTAAAAAGATGAGCCGGGTCGATCACTAGAAAAAAAAACTTTTGACCAGTAACCCCCAAGGGCCGGGTCATTAGTAAAAAGATGAGCCGGGTCTTGATGACTAGAAAAGCTTTCGACCAGTAACCCCCAAGGGCCGGGTCATCAGTAAAAAGATGAGCCGGGTCTTGATGACTAGAAAAACTTTCGACCAGTAACCCCCAAGGGCCGGGTCATGAGTAAAAAGATGAGCCGGGTCTTGATCACTAGAAAAAACTTTCGACCAGTAACCCCCAAGGGCCGGGTCATCAGTAAAAAGATGAGCCGGGTCTTGATGCTGTATAATTTTGTCTGAAAAAATTATACATTAGCCCCCAAGTGTCTGCTTGCAATAGTTCTGAGACTTGCCCCTTATCATGTACTTCAACATGAATCTCTTATCCAGATCGAATCAGCACTTGGCGACTTGAAGAAAAGCTTATCTGATCAGTAGGATGCCCGAGCCAAATCGGAGGAGAAGTATCGACTGGTCTTAGCTGAGATGGAAAAACTAAAAGCCGATTTAAAAAGGGCTCAAGATGACCAAGATGCTTCAACAAAGCGAGCAGAGAAAGCTGAAGCCAAGCTAACCACTGTGCAACAAGAGCTGTCCGGTTTGAAACGTCATATCTCAAACATGGCGCAAGCCGTCTTTGGTAAAATACTTAAACCTTTGACCTCTTTAAACAAATAACTCTTATCTTGAGTCGTTGATTATCACTACCCCTTGTACAGGTCCGAGAGCCGCCAACCTTCAGGATGATTGCGTGCTGATGCTGAAGGCGATTTACACGCTGACAGAGCAGCTATATACCGACAGTGTACTGACTGTGAAAGCAGTTATGGGCGCCAAGGAGCCTATAAACTCCATAAAGAAGATGCTTGGCTGCCTATCCACGCTTCCTCCCCAGATTGGCGAGTTGACTCGGTCAGCCGCCCGGAAGGGAGTGCTGACTACATTAAGTCGCTGCTTAGCATATGCTCCAGAGATCAATCCAGAAGAAGTAGCAGCGGGCTTTCCTCAACTCAAGGATGACGGGTCAGAATTCGCCGAAGAGGACTACCAGCGTGTCGTCAAGGACTCCCATCTGGCGGCGACTCAGCTTGCTGCAAGTCTGGACTTATCAAAGTACCAGGCTGCTCATGATAGTAAGAACAAGAAGGTCAACCTGCCAACCTTTGTGACGACCAGCTTAACTCCACGGCGACCCAAGAACCCTTTTGACTTGGACGCAGATCTTTCATCAATCCAGACCGATGAAGATGACTTTGCCGCTCTGGCCAAGTGTAACTGGGTATTGGGCGACTTGCAGATTGAGGTTGGCCAAAGCTCGCAACAAACTGATCCAAGGGCGTCAGCAGAATAAACTTCATTGAATTGGCCATAAGAGCCATGTAATAGGTCTCCTTTAGGAATCGGTAGTGCTTTTGTGATACCTTCAAAAAGAATCCTTATGTCGCCCTTAAGGCGATTTGAAATAGTTGATCCGCCGTTTGAAGCTTCTTTATGATGCTTAATCCGCCACGGATAAAGTGATTGTGATCATCAACCTGTTCTAAGCTTGAAAAAAATATGTGAAATCATCTTAATGAATAATAAGTGATAACAAATATTTCAAGATGAATCAGAAAAAGTCTGGAAAACCTTGTGGCAGTGCCAGGAAGGTAAATAAAAATAGCAATTTCGTCAGCTCATAAGGTCGCGACAGGATGGGGCGAGTCAAAAAGCTCAAGCGCCACCCAAGATAATTATTTCGTCGGCTCATAAGGTCGCGACAGGATGGGGCGAGTCAAAAAGCTCAAGCGCCACCCAAGATAATGATTTCGTCGGCTCATAAGGTCGCGACAGGATGGGGCGAGTGAAAAAGCTCAAGCGCCACCCTAAATAATGATTTCGTCGGCTCATAATGTCGCGACAGGATGGGGCGAGTCAGAAAGCTCAAGCGTCACCCTAGATAATGATTTCGTCGGCTCATAAGGTCGCGACAGGATGGGGCCAGTCAGAAAGCGCGCCACCCTAGATAATGATTTCGTCGGCTCATAAGGTCGCGACAGGATGGGGCGACTCAGAAAGCTCAAGCGCCACCCTAGATAATGATTTCGTCGGCTCATAAGGTCGCGACAGGATGGGGCGAGTCAGAAAGCTCAAGCGCCACCCTAGATAATGATTTCGTCGGCTCATAAGGTCGCAACAGGATGGGGCGAGTCAGAAAGCTCAAGCGCCACCCTAAATAATGATTTCGTCGGCTCATAAGGTCGCGACAGGATGGGGCGAGTCAGAAAGCTCAAGCGCCACCGTAAATAATGATTTCGTCGGCTCATAAGGTCGCGACAGGATGGGGTGAGTCAGAAAGCTCAAGCGCCACCCTAGATAATGATTTCGTCGGCTCATAAGGTCGCGACAGGATGGGGCGAGTGAGAAAGCTCAAGCGCCACCCTAAATAATGATTTCGTCGGCTCATAAGGTCGCGACAGGATGGGGCGAGTCAGAAAGCTCAAGCGCCACCCTAAATAATGATTTCGTCGGCTCATAAGGTCGCGACAGGATGGGGCGAGTCAGAAAGCTCAAGCGCCACCCTAAATAATGATTTCGTCGGCTCATAAGGTCGTGACAGGATGGGGCGAGTCAGAAAGCTCAAGCGCCACCCTAGATAATGATTTCGTCGGCTCATAAGGTCGCGACAGGATGGGGAGAGTCAGAAATCTCAAGTGCCACCCTAAATAATGATTTTGTCGGCTCATAAGGATGCGACAGGATGGGGCGAGTCAGAAAGCTCAAGCGCCACCCTAGATAATGATTTCGTCGGCTCATAAGGCCGCGAAAGGATGGGGCGAGTCAGAAAGCTCAAGCGCCACCCTATATAATGATTTCGTCGGCTCATAAGGTTGCGACAGGATGACAAAATTGATCTCAATGAGGAAGCCCCCAAGTCGGGAGGCGTTTTAATTTTATTGCTTCATAATAAAAACCGAAAAACTTACAAAATGCAGAGCTTAAAATCTCAAGTGTAATAAGGCCGCAAGTGGGCAATATTCCAGGGGCGAGTTGACTCAGCCTCCGTGGTTGGCCGGTTAGGCCGGAGATCCATCAGATAGTAAGAGCCATTGCGAAGATTTTTGCTGACGACGAACGGTCCTTCCCATGGCGGTGACAACTTATGCATGCCATCACGATCCTGTATCAACCAAAGCACTAAGTCGCCTTCCTGAAAGGTTCGGCTCTTAACCCGGCGGTCGTGATAACGCCATAGATCCTGCTGATAGATGGCCGAGCGGGCCGCAGCCAAGTCACGTGCCTCCTCTAAAGTTTCCAAGGAGTCTTGAAGCGCCAGTTTGTTGTCTTGCTCCACATATGCGGCGACTCTAGGCGAGTCATGCCTTATGTCAGTAGGAAGAACAACTTCTGCTCCGTAGACCAGAAAAAAAGGGGTGAAACCCGTGGACTGGTTCGGGGTGGTCCGGATGCTCCATAGTACTGAAGGCAATTCTTCGACCCAACATCCCGGGGTTTTCTCCAAGGGAACCATGAGTCGGGGCTTGATTCCTCGTAAAACCTCCTGATTCGCCCGTTCCGTCTGCCCATTAGATTGTGGGTGAGCAACCGCAGAAACATCAAGCCGGATATGCTCTCGACGGCAAAACTCCTCCATCGCCCCTTGGGATAGGTTAGTGCCATTATCAGTAATGATACTGTGTGGATATCCAAACCGGAAGATCAGCTTCTTCAAGAACTTGACCGCTGTCTCCGCATCGCAAGTTCCAATAGGTTCTGCCTCAACCCACTTGGTGAACTTATCAACCGCCACCAGCAAATGGGTTTTCTTGTTGGATGACATTTTAAAGGGGCCGACCATGTCTAACCCCTAGACCGCGAAAGGCCAAGTGATGGGAATCATTCTTAGTTCTTGAGTCGGCACATGAGCCTGTCGTCCATAACGCTGGCATCCCTCGCACCGACGAACTATCTCTTCTGCATCTGCATGAGCCGTCAACCAAAAGAAACCAGGACGGAATGCCTTCGACACCAAAGATCGTGACCCGGCATGATGCCCACAGTCCCCGGAATGAATGTCATTTAGGATTATGCATCCTTCTTTGGAGGAAACGCATTGTTGAAAAACTCCAGAGGTGCTCCGTTTATATAATTCGCCATTGATGATTACCATGGATTTGATCCGCCGAACGATTTGACGGGCCGAAACTTCGTCTATTGGTAACTCGCCCCGGGCGAGATAAGCCAGATAGGGAAGAACCCAATCCGGTGTGACGTGGAGAGCTGCCACGAATTGAGACTCAGGATCCGGTATTGCCAACTCCTCCTCCGATGGTAAACTCACGGATGGATTATGCAAAATATCCAGAAAAACATTGGGGGAACCAGCTTTCGCTCGGAACCAAGACGTGAAAGGGCGTCAGCTGCCTCATTGAGGCACCGATCAATGTGGTCAACCTGATAGCCATGAAAATGACCCGCCACGTCAGACACAACTCTTCTGTAAGCCACCATCACGAGGTCTCGAGAATCCCAGGTACCTGAAACTTGCTGCGCCACCAGATCAGAGTCGCCAAAACATCTGACTCGCGTTAGGTTCATCTCCTTGGCGAGTGGCAAGCCGTGAAGCAAAGTTTCGTATTCCGCAGCATTGTTAGTGCACGGAAACATGAGTCGGAGGACATAACAGAATTTATCTCCTTGAGGGAATACCAATACCACACCAGCCCCCGAGCCTTCCAGCTGTCTGGATCGATCAAAATAAATAGTCCAGTATGTAAGATCAGGCCTGTCCTCCGGGGCCTGCAACTCCATCCAGTCATTGACAAAATCAACTAAGGCTTGAGACTTGATGGCTGTGCGAGGGGTGTATCGTACGTGATGCGGCCCAAGTTCAATCGCCCACTTGGCAATACGCCCTGTTGCCTCCCGATTCTGGATGATGTCCCCGAGGGGGGCGGAACTAACCACTGTGATATGATGCTCTTGGAAATAATGCTTAAGTTTCCGACTCGCCATAAACACCCCATACACTAACTTCTGCCAATGTGGGTACCGTTGCTTGGAAAGGGTTAGCACTTCGCTGATAAAATACACGAGCGTTGCACTGGGTACTCCTTCCCTTCCTCCTTTCTTTCAACGACCACTGCCACACTTACTACTTTGGAGTTTGCCGCAATATACACAAGCATGGGTTCTTTCTCAATCGGGGCGGCCAAGACCGGCGGGTTGACCAGTTGCCGTTTCAAAGCTTCGAACGCCTCGTCTGCTTCATTTGTCCAAACAAAATGGTCAGACTTCTTTAGTAATTGATAAAGGGGAATCGCCTTTTCTCCCAGGTGGCTTATGAAACGACTTAGAGCCGCAATGCGACCCGCCATTCGTTGAACTTGATTAACATTTGCCGGTTTTCCAAGGGATGTAACTGCTTCGATTTTGTATGGGTTAGCTTCAATGCCACGCTCAGACACCAGGAAGCCCAACAATTTCCCTGCAGGAACACCAAAAACACACTTTGTGGGATTCAACTTCATCTGATACACCCGCAGATTATCGAAAGTTTCCTTGAGATCCTCAAGTAGCGTCTCCCCCTGGCGGGTTTTGATCACAATATCGTCGACATAGGCATGAACGTTGCGCCCGATTTGGCTGCGGAGGCAATTCTGGATGCAGCGTTGATAAGTCGCCCCCGCACTCTTGAGCCCAAACGACATGGACACATAGCAGAAAGCCCCAAAGGGGGTTATAAAATCTGTTTTCTCTTGATCCTCCACATCCATCTTGATCTAGTGATATCCAGAGTAGGCGTCCAAAAAGCACAAACGTTCGCATCCTGCCATCGAGTCAATGATCTGGTCGATGCGGGGAAGAGCGAAAGGGTCTTTCGGACAAGCTCTGTTGAGGTCCATGTAATCAATGCACATACAGAAGGTACCATTCTTCTTGAGTACCAAAACCGGGTTAGCCAGCCATTTGGGGTGGAAAACTTCCACGATGAAGCGGCGACTAAGAGACGGGCAACCTCTTCCCCGATTGCCTTGCGTCGCTCCTCGTTAAACCTGCGAAGATACTGTTGGATAGGTTTTGCCTTTGGGTCAATGTTAAGATGGTGCTCAGCGAATTCTCTCGGCACACCAGGCATGTCAGAAGGTTTCCATGCGAAGATGTCCCGATTCTCACGGATGAATTCGATGAGCGCGCTTTCCTATTTGGGATCGAGACCCGTCCCGATGATGAACTGCTTGGATGAATCGCCGGGAACGAAATCGACTGTTTTAGTGTCATCCGTTGGTTTAAAATTGAGGGGCGACTCAACATCTGTTGTTGGCTTCTTTAGGGGTGACATGTCCGCCGGGTCAACATTGACCCGATGATGTTTGAGCTCCTCTACAGCGCAGGCGACTTCCGCATAAGCCGCGTCCCCTTCTTAACATTCCTTTGCAATCCTTCTATCACCATCGACCGTGATGGGTCCCTTAGGACCAGGCATCTTGAGCTTAAGGTAAACATAGCATGGGCGAGCCATGAAACGGGCATAAGCCGGCCGCCCAAATAGCGCATGATAGGGGATTTTCAATTTGACCACCTCAAACATCAGCGACTCGGACCTGTAGTTATGTGCCATTCCAAATGCCACTGTGAGTCTAACTCGGCCTATGGGGTACGCCTACTTGCCCGGGACGATTCCATGGAAAACCGTGGTTGAAGGCATCAAGTCCTTTTCCAATAGGTTCATCCTTTAGAAAGTATCAAAATACAAGATGTTAATGTTGCTGCCACAATCCATTATCACTTTGGACAGGGCGTACCCCCCAACTTGGGGAGCTACGACCAACGCTAAGTCGCCAGGATTGTCAACTCTTGGCAGGTGATCCTCCCTACTCCATGATATGGTCTGTTCAGACCAGTGGAGGTACCTGGGAAGCGCCGGCTCAGACACACTGTACGCCCGGTGATCACCTTCTTATCACGTCTGCAAGCATTGGTGGTGAAAACGTGATACTGCCAATTGCTTAACTGTTTGTGATTGTAGTGAAAGCCTCCGTTGTCATCCTGACCCTGTGAAGCCCCCCTGTGGGGGCGGCTGCTGAAAGGCTCCTGGCGGGTTATATCGCCGCTGGTGATGCACCTGATACTGGCCGCTGCTCGGTTGCGAGCCTCCCTGAGCCCCCGGTTCGGGAAAACCGCCAAAGGGGTTCTGTCGTTGGTTGGGTGCAGCAAACTGCTCCTGCAGTTGGTCCGGGTCATCATTTTGGCTTTTCTTGATCGCCTTCGCCCGAAACTCCCGCATTACAAAACAGTTCTCCCAGGAGTGAGTCGCCGGTCCGGCTTCCGTGGCATGATGCGGGCAAGGGCCCTTGAGTAACTCCTCATAGTTACGCGGCCTCTTACCACTAAATCCCCTGTTTTTCTTCTCGCGTTGGTTGCCACTGTTGGTGTTGGCATTGGCGACTAAATCCGAAGGTTCCTCTTGCTGCCTTCTCTTGCCATTGGCTCCTTGATTGTGGCGGTTACGTCCCTGGAACCGGGTATGATTTTTGTATGACTCGCCCTTCTTGGGCGAATTAGCTTTACCGTCCTCACCGGGATCTTTGGTGTCATCCGCTTCAGCGTACCTAGTGAGGGTATCCATCAGCTCCCCCATGTCTTGGACCTTTCGCTTGAGTCGCCCCAATTTTTGTACCAGGGGTTCATATTGGCAATTCTGCTTGAGGATCAACACAGCCTGAGTCGCCGTAATACCGTCTGATGAATGGATAATTTCCGCAACCCACCGCGACCAATGGTGGGCCGACTCATCGGGGCGCTGAACGCAGTGCTGCAGATCGACGATCGTCATTGGACGTTTGCAGGTTCCCCGGAAGTTTTTGATGAAGAGCTCTTTCAATTCAGCCCAGGTCTGGATGGAGTTGGGGGGCAAGTTTTTTAACCAAGTACGTGTTGACCCCTCGAGCATAATCGTGAAGTATCTGGCGCAAACTGCCTCGTTTACGTCGAGCATGTCCATGGCGATTTCATAACTCTCAACCCACGATGCCGGCTCAAGGTCGGGGTGTAGTTAGGCACCTTTCTTGGTCCCTTAAAATCCTTGGGCATTCGTTCGTTGCGAAGGGCGGGGGCCAAGCACGGCACCCCCACTTGTCCACCGCTCCCGACGAGAGGGGCCGGGGCGACTTGGATGTTCGGGAGATCCCGGCCCGGCGGGTTCTGATGATCAGGCGGGTTGTCCTGGGGGACGAGTCGCGGCCCGCTGTTTACGGCGGGCTGGTCCTCTGGCCGACTCCTGGTGTAACTCGCCTGGGGAGTGGAATGCATCCTATCTAGGCTATGTGAGAACTGGGCATTTTGAACCACCGCCGTCTTCAACATCTCAATGGCGTTCCTTGCTTCTATCTTGGCAGGAGTGTTGCCGTGAATTGGAAGAGATTCCAAATGGCGAGTTGCAGCAAGGACGTTGTCCACTGGGTTGGAAAAGTGACCTTGAGGTGTCCGGAATCGGGGAATGCGATCCTCAATTGGCTGAACCGGCGGGTTAGGTGGTTGACCCGGTCCTCCCCCTGGGGCGGCTCCCGCCCCAGGAGTTCATGGAGTATCGAACAGGCGGGTCGGGTTGAGATCAGGGGGCAGGCGACCCTGGTGTCTCTGCTGATGGACGGCGTTGGATGCGCGCTGGTGTCTTTCGAGCCGCCAGTTGTCAGTATTTAACCGAGTTCTTTCGGCGGTAATTTGAGCTTGCCGGGTCTCGATCCTGGCGGACTCCACCTTGGCATCCTGATAAGCCTTTGCCACTGCTTCTCTGAGTTTCGCCAACTCCGCGTTTACTGCCTCCTGGTTTTCCGGTGTGAGGGGAGTCGCCATCAGCCTTGTGATTTCCGCCGCTAATTCCACCAAGACAGCAGCCGGGCTTCTAGACGTCTCGCCGGTTCCGTCGTCTCCTGTTGTGTTTTGCGAGGGTTGAATCGCCCCAGCCATATAAATGGCGATCTGGCGGCGGGTTCGGTCAAGGACTTCGGGGTCCATGGCCAGCGACAAGCCCCCAAGAAAATCCCCATGCAGAGACCGGATTGAATCTGAATCGCCCATGGATGATTCGTCATCAGTGTTGACTGGTGTAGTTTCCTGGGACACCGAGTGTTTTGGTTCCTCCGATCGCTCCGTGAACCCAACAATGACCGGGCGAGTCGGATTTGGCGTCACTACTGGGCGGACGTACCTGGACGGCTCGACGATGTCGGTGGAGATGTCCGGCTCAGGCACGGATGATCCGATCATGCCGATGAAGACGTTGATCTTGCCGAAGGGGACCCTGTAGCCAGATTCGATCGAATCCGCCTCGGGTCCCCATTGCAGGTTGTCGATGTAGATCTTCCCGCGGCGGCTCCGGGTCATGATCCCCGTCGCGTAGCTCCCAAAGCCTGGTAGGGCTCCCTTTGAGAACTCAACTCCACCGTGCGCAGGCCCCACGGTGGGCGCCAACTGTCGTGGTTTTGTCATGGCAGATGTCCTCGTGAAAGGACTTAGTACTGGAGCCACCGCACTTTGGTGGCGACTGAAAGGGGTTGAACGGGAGAGAGACGGCGATTTACCCAGGTTCGGCCCATCGTGAGGAGGTAAAGGCCTACGTCCTGCTTTGAGTTGTATTGATGGAGTTTCGATTACAAGGAGGGTGTAACTCGCCAGACCTAGCACTCGATGATTTCTAACCTGCCCTCTTCTTCCCTGGGACTCACCTTTATATACAGGTCCAGTCCCTAGGGTTTAAAAGGGTACTTTCCTTTCTACAAACCGCGACTCTTGCGATCTCCAAGTCGCCATCTTCCAAAGCTTGGAGACCTTCCGGAAGTTATAAACCGCCATACAACCTTCGGTCTTGCCAGGCCAAGGCCCGAACCATGCTTAGATGAATCGCCTGATTTGGTGACCCGGCCCAACTAGGGCGGGTTATCAACATGTAATATCCCCAACATTAGGCCCCAGATTGACTTGAATTCTCTTCACGCCAATATTCTTGCTCAACTAAGGGCGATTCATTTTTCATCCTTCTCCATACGTCATGAACTTAGTCCGCCATCTGTCACGGAATAACTTAAATCGCCAAACCATTTCTCGTTGGTACCTTCTTATCCCTTGAATTCCGGAAAAGACAATGACGTAATATGAATGGATCCTTTGGTATCGCTATCCCAAATTTTTTGGAACGCCATTATGGCGAATCTTTTATCCTTTGGCGGTTCCCTCTCACGGCGCCTCAATTCCAGCGCCTGCCCTGTTAAATAGGTGGGGGGGGGGGAGGGGACAGGTCTGGCGCATTCCACCCACCAGTCTCGTCAACCTTCTACCCATTATCACAGCGGAAAACCCTTATTGCCGCCCAAAGATCTGGTTGCCGTCAAGCACTTCACCATCTCGCCGCCATCGACCATCTCACCGTCATCGACAACCTCGCTGCTGCCAGGCACTTCGTCGCCTCCGAAGATCTCTGCGCCCGACCAAGATTTTCGTGCCCCTCCAAAAGCCTTCGTCGCCGTCGACCATCTCTGGCCGAACCCACCAGGTTAGGTCACCATTTACTCATGAGCAGATCCCCATTCTTTTTCGAAGTTGATCACTGCCATGTTCTTGATGCTTTTCCGAATAGTTGTTACTTATCCTTGATTAGTTGGTATCGATGACAACGAGAAAACCAATGTCTCTAATACCTTTATTTGTCCGCCCTCGATTTGCATGCTTAGAGTAATACTTCATCAAACCAATAGCATAATCTCATCTTGGTTGTAGGTTGGCGTATCCAGTCATTTTCCTCATTTTTTTCAGTTGTCCTGTAGATCCATAATCTACCATTCGTTACGTGAAAGCTGTTTGTAGTCTTCATACTTCACCATTTTGGATAAATGCCTCTGACGCCTTAAGACACAACTCTTGTGAGTAGCCAAACTTCGTAAGTCGCCATAGCAACCTGACTTAGGGTTTCCCCCCTTTCCGTCTCTAGGCGCCTTGGGCTGGGTGTGGGGGGTGCACCAGCCCAACCAGGGGCTGGTTCCCTCTCACACTTGGCCCATGTAGCCTCCTGGGGCTGGTTGCCCCTCCCGGTGGACCTCCGGAACCCTTCCGGTGGTCCTGACACTTTGCCGGTGGCGCCCAAAGCATTTCTGGCGTCCAAACCCATCCATCATATATATCAATCTTCACCTCCGGACCATTCCGGAGCTCCTCATGACGTCCGGGATCTCATCCGGGACTCCAAACAACCTTAGGTAACCTCTTATAGCAATTCCCTTTAACCCTAGCATCATCGAACCTTAAGTGTGTAGACCCTACGGGTTCGGGATGCATGCAGACATGACCGAGACACTCTCCGGCCAATAACCATTAGCGGGATCTGGATACCCAAGGTGGCTCCCACATGTTCCACGATGATCTCATCGGATGAACCACGATGTCAAGGATTCAATTAATCTCGTATACAATTCCCTTTGTCTGTCCGTATAGAACTTGCCCAAGATTCGATCGTCGGTATACCCATACCTTGTTCAATCTCGTTACCGGTAAGTCTCTTTACTCGTTCTGTAGCACGTCATCCTGTGACTAACTCCTTAGTCACATTGAGCTCACGATGATGTTCTACCGAGTGGGCCCAGAGATACCTCTCCGTCACACGGAGCGACAAATCCCGATCTCGATTCGTACCAACCCAACAGACACTTTCGGAGATACCCGTAGTGCACCTTTATAGTCACCCAGTTACGTTGTGACGTTTGATACACCCAAAGCACTCCTATGTTATCTAGGAGTTGCACAATCTCACGGTCGAAGGAGAAGACACTTGAAATTAGAAAAGCTTTAGCATAGGAACAACAAGATCTAGTGCTATGTTTAGGATTGGGTCTTGTCCATCACATCATTCTCCCAATGATGTGATCCCATTATGAATGACATCTAATGTCCATGATCAGGAAACCATGATCATCTATTGATCAACGAGCTAGCCAACTAGAGGCTTGCTAGGGACACATTGTGATCTATTTATACACACATCTATTACTATTTCCTGTTAATACAATTATAGCATGAACAATAGACGATTATCATGTACAAGGAAATATGATAATAACCATTTTATTATTGCCTCTAGGGCATATTTCCAATAGCGTCTGCAAGAACTGGGTCGGCCAGCCGACGAGGAAATCGGCCACCACCTTGGACTTGATGGCGGTGCGCAGCTCGTAGCGGATGTCATGGTCAGCCATGGCGATGACCCGACCCATTTGGTGATCCGGCATGTGGCGTCACGGTTGCCCATGATTTATAAAAGCGGAGCCTTGGTCACCATCGTGATGGTGTGCTCCTGGAAGTATTTCTTCAGCTTCTTGGCGGCAAAGTACACGCCATAACACATCTTTTGATAGTGGGGTAGTTCTGCTTGGAGGTGGAGAGGACATCGCTAAGATAGTAGACAGGGCGCTGAACCGGCAGCGCCCTGCCCTCCTCCCGTCGCTCCACCACCAAGACTACGCTAACTATGCGCTTGGTTGCCGCGACGTAGATGAGTATGGGATTCTTCTCAGCCGACGCGGCAAAAACGGTCATTCTGGAGATCACAAGCTTGAGGTCACGGAATGCTTCGTCCACCTAATCGCTCCACTCAAATTTCGTGGTCTTCTTCATCAATTGGTAAAGGGGCAACACCTTCTCACCCAGCCGGCTGACGAACCGGCTGAGAGAGGCTAGGCAGCCGGCGAACTTCTGAGAGCGGCTAGGCGCTCGATGGCTTCGATCTTCTCAGGGTTGCCCTCGATGTCGTGCATCGACACAAAGAAGCCCAAAAGCCGGCCTGCTAGGACTTTGAAGACACATTTTCCACATTGAGACGCGCAGATTGGAGAAGGTTTTCCGCATATTGTCAAGGAGACTAAAGTGCTTCTTGCTCTTGACGACGATGTCGTCGGCGTAGACGTGTATGTTCCTGCCGATTTGTGGCACGAGGCATTGCTACATGCAGCGCTGGAAGGTGGTGTGTGCATTCTTCAGGTCGAACGTCACCTTCGTGTAACAATAGGCCCTAAAATGGGTGACGAAGGAGGTCATGAGCCAGTCGGTTGGGTCCAGCTTGATCTGGTGGTAGCCGGAATAGGCGTCCAGAAAGGACAACAAGTCGCAGCCGGCCGTGGAACCAGTCACTTGATCTATCCGTGGCAGGGCAAGAGGGTCCTTGGGACATGCCTTATTTAGACTCGTGTAGTAGATACACATGCTCCATGTTTTGTTTTTCTTCAACACCAGGACTGGGTTGGCTAGCCAATCCGGGTGGAAAACTTCAATGATGAAGCCGGCTGCAAGAAGCCGTGCTATCTCTTCTCCGATGGTGCACCGCTTCCCCTCGGCGAAGCGGTGCAAAGGTTGTTTGACCGGCTTTGCATCAGGTCGCACATGAAGCTTGTGCTCGGCGTACTTCCTCGGGAATCCTGGCATGTCCTTGGGGACCATGCAAAGTGTAATGACTAAGATGCGGTCCTTTCCGATTTGGGGAACGAGGCCCCGAATTTGAAAGAAGCGCATCTAAGCGTTTCGCAAGCACGATAACATAGGGCATACATAATAATAGAAGAATGACAATAAGCAATTCAACTGCCATCTCATAAATATATCAGAGTTACATCACGCATCCAAACAAGGTAGTTCCGCTACGGACTACAAAACATGAGAAATGACTATGCTACCCTGCAAGATTCCACGATCACGACCACGCCTCAGTCTTCTGGATAGTTCACGTATAGGCGGTCGTTCTCCTCATCGTACTGCCATGCCAGCTGCGTGCCATCGGGGTCACCTATCTCGGGGGTACCTGAACCTGTTGGTGTTTTGAAGGAATATGTGAGCCACGGTGTCGTGGTTTTGTCACGGCAGATGTCCTCGTGAAAGGACTTAGTACTGGAACCATGCTTAGATGAATCGCCTGATTTGGTGACCCGGCCCAACTAGGGCGGGTTATCAACAATTAATATCCCCAACACACGGGGACTAAGCAATCTATGACCTCGGTGCCAGAACTAGTCAAGTTATTAGGTAAGGAAGGTGGAGTATTTAGGTTGTAGCATCCTAAGCTTTATATGGTGGCTAACTTACCTAGAACATGTATTGAGGTGGTCTATACTAGCGATCGATGATTAGCTGATCACTAAGTGATCCTGAACACCTACTTACGTCAATCATAACCCCACCGTGTTCCCGATCGAAGAGAGATCTTGGAAGGGGATAGTCACGGTTACGCACACAGTTGGCAATTTTATTAGAGTTATTTTTAAGTTATCTATAACTGGATGTTACCAAAAATTCCAAGTTGCCACTTAACTGCAGGCACGGCTTTCTGAAAGATTAAACCCTGCAGGGGTTCTCCAACTAGTCCATAACAAACGGTCATGGGCCGCAAAGTAATCCTCTATCACAGATCTCGTGATCTCGTCGGATTCCTTAGAGGAAAACCTCAACTCTGGGGAGAACCAAAGCTTCACCGGGTTTCCTATACGCAAGATATATCGCTAAGGTAAGACAAGACTAGCAGGACCTCTCGTCGTGTTGACGACCCTGATAGGAGCCGCGTATCTCAGTGTCAGGACACGACGGATGAGCTTGACGTCAGGATGGCTAAACCTCTGGGTGACCAGTGGGGCCCCGGACATCGCTCACGTGGGACCAACACTCATGAGGAGCACTGGCCCGGGTTGTTGATTAAGTTCCGCAGGGTAGCTATTCCCTATGTAGATAACACTACTGAAATTCATAAATTTGCCGTCTGCCAAACGGGACGGCAAAGGGTGCAACCACGGACGGCAAAGGCTTTGCCGTCGGTCAGCAGACGACAAAGTAGACGGTAAAAAAAATCCGGTGAAGAGGTTCTTTGCCGTCTGCCTCGCCAAAGCGGACGACAAAGAAACTTTGCCTTGAGGGGGCAGACGGCAAATTAACTGGGACGACATATATTGCAACGTCCCCGTTAAGTGTTAACGGTAGGCCTCCTCCCTTTGCCGTCTGCCTCCCCCCTTTGCCATGTGGGGGCAGACGGCAAAGAGGGGAGAAAGAGGGGGCAGATTCCCCCCTTTGCCGTCTGCCTCCCCCCTTTGCCATGTGGGGGTAGACGGCAAAGAGGGGAGAGAGAGGGGGCAGATTCCCCCCTTTGCCGTCTGCCTCCCCCCTTTGCCATGTGTGGGCAGACGGCAAAGAGGGGAGAGAGGGGGGGGGCAGATTCCCCCCTTTGCCGTCTGCCTCCCCCCCTTTGCCATGTGGGGGCAGACGGCAAAGAGGGGAACCAGCCCCTTTTTTATTTATTTTTTGGAATATCCAGCATTTTTAACAATAATCAGGATATATATATATATATATATATATATTTTACATAAATAAATTCCTTTCCATACTCATAACCATATTAAAATAACCTCTTATATCCAGCTTTCAAGTTGCATCCACGTGCATACAAAGTTTCATATATTACACCAGTTTCATCCAGGTGCATACAAAGTTTCATATATTCATATACTACAATAGATTCAATACAACCCATGGTACAAGAAATCATCTTCAAGCATTCCATGAATATTTTCCAAGCTTCTCATGAAGTGAAGGTAATCTGCAAAATGACAAATAAGAAAGTTAGAAGAATAATACTAGATGAAGTAGTGTATATATAGGTTATTTCGGAGAGAAATTAGCTAAGTATAGACCATTTAGGAGCTAACTAAGCTAATTATGTCATTTAGGTGGAACCCTAGAAAACTATAGGTCGTTTCGGAGCTAACTTGGGTAAAATAGGTCATTCCGGAGCAAACTATGCTTATTAAGCCATTTTTGATCTAGCTAGGCTAATTATAGGCCATTTAATACCTAAGTTAGGGGGAATAAGTCATGTTGCTGCTACGTAAGCCTTATTATGTCATTTAGGAGAGAACTTAGCTAACTATAGGTCATGTTTTATTAAATAGACCATTTAGGAGCTAACTAAGCTAATTATGTCATTTATATGGATAATTAGCCAATTTAGGCTTTGTTGGATGAGTCTAAGCTACGTAGAAGAAGAGAAAGAGAAGAAGAAGTAAAAGAAGGAGGAGGAGGAGGAGGAGGAGAAGGAGAAGGAAGAGGAGAACAAGAAGAAAAGAAGAAGGAGAAGGAGAAGGAGGAAGAAGGAGGAAGAAGAAGGAGAAGGAGGAGATCCTTCTCCTTCTTCTCCTCCTCCTTCTCCTTCTTCTTATCCTCCTCCCTCTCCTTCTTCTTCTTCTCCTCTTCTTCTTCTTCCTGCCTTTCATTTTTCCTATTTCTTCTCCTCTCGTCCCCTTCTTCGGGCTAAATTGGCTAAGAATGCCTTTTTGGAGCTAATTATGTCATTTCGAGGATAATTAGCTAAGTATAGGTCATGTTTTATTAAATAGACCATTTAGGAGCTAACTAAGGTAATTATGTCATTCAGATGGATAATTAGCCAATTTAGGCTTTGTTGGATGAGTCTAAGCTACTTAGAAGAAGAGAAAGAGAAGAAGTAAAAGAAGGAGGAGGAGGAGGAAGAGGAGGAGAAGGAGAAGGAAGAGGAGAAGAAGAAGAAAAGAAGAAGGAGAAGGAGAAGGAGGAAGAAGGAGGAATAAGAAGGAGAAGGTGGAGCTCCTTCTCCTTCTTCTCCTCCTTCTTCTCCTTCTTCTTATCCTCCTCCCTCTCCTTCTTCTTCTTCTTCTCCTCTTCTTCTTCTTCCTTCCTTTCATTTTTCCTCTTTCTTCTCCTCTCGTCCCCTTCTTCGGGCTAAATTGGCTAAGAATACCTTTTTGGAGCTAATTATGTCATTTCGAGGATAATTAGCTAAGTATAGGTCATTTTTTATTAAATAGGTCATTTTGGAGCTAACTAAGCTAATTATGTCATCTCGCTATCTTTTATTAAAACACTAGAAATAACATACCTAAGTTAGGGTCAAGCACGGTGGCTCTGGCTTGTTTCACCTGGAGAAGGCTGCCCTGGAGAAGGCTCGACTGTAGAAGGGTCGTGCGATGCGTTTCGGGACATATTCTGCACCAAACATCGTTTGCAATGTGTAGTTAGCATGAGGACACTCTTAAGATCACTCCACTGAAATGAAACTCACCGTCCCCGCAACGTTAATGACTGGCATCGGCGGAGGGACTTGGCTGTTCTTCGCGCACATAGATTGTACATTTGGTTTCCACAAGTAAAACTTTTTATTTATTTATGAAACGGACATTCAAATGCAAGATTTGAAATAACATGAAGAATAAACTTACCACGAAGAGCTCGTATATGGCCCTGGTAGACGCATCATTCCGTGCGCTCTCCGCCTCCACCAATGTAGTCGTCCTCTCCTCCAGCTCCCTAATTTCCTTATCCTTCTCCGCCATAGCCGCCTGCATTGCCTCTCTCTCTTTCTGAATAGCAGCCTACAACACAACTCATTGTTAGCAATGCAATCATATTGGTTCCAACGCACAACAAAATGCGGAAAGATAGTTGAGTCCATTAAACCTCGATGGCGAGCTCGACTAGCCGTGGACGACGTGTTATCTTCGGACAAGAGCTCGTTTGGCGTGCCTTTATCTGCTGGAGAGAGCAAAGACAATGTATAAGGCCGTCTCCAATGGTGATCGAGCCATGGGGCCTCCCGTTGCCAGCTATCATCACCAGCTGTGGATCAATAGGCCCCTCGCTCGGGTTAAAGTCCTCCCCTTTCCTCACCTTCCCGTGATATCTGTACTTCACGAGCTTGTCATGGGAGGAGATGTTGGTGAAGTTTTCTGGATGCTCGAGGTCAGACTCAGAGAATGCCTTGACCTTCTTGTACGAGGCAGTATGGGCCATCGCATACAGGTCGTACATCTGTGGCGCCTCCGTCTTATTGTGACGCGCCTAAAAGAGAGAGAGAGGAAAATTGTATTGGTAAAGTGCTCAAAATAGCATTCAGAATGAATTGCATGAGGCATGAAGCAAACCACATACCCAGTTCTCGCCAAATTGGATTAAGTTGACGCTCCCTTGATGGTGTGGCACGCCAACCATTTTGCCACGCCTCTCCTTGGCGTTGTTGTGGCTGGCCTCCCACGTTTCGGAGCACCACTCATCCACCAAGGCCTCCCAACAATCCATCTTATCCACACAACATCTCGGGGGCACCTATGTTAATAAAGATAAATTTGAGTGCGTAAGAACCAAATCAAGGAAACTAACTACAAAGCCTTACTAATATGTAAGTACCTTCATGTAATGCTCCTTCTCCATCTTAGCATCACGACACTTCGCCTTGTCAAGCCTAATACGCCGCGTGGCATAGTAGTCTCGAACAGCCTGCACCCGAGGCTCGTGTCGAAAGTTTTGAAGTAGGCGGCGACATTCGGTTTCGATAACCTTTGCCGCGTCCTCCTTGTATCCCTCCTCACACCTGTAGTAGGTCTGCAAACGAGACAACACCGATTAGTACAATAAATAGCTATGGTTGATTTATAATTGTGTGAAAGAGAAATTACCCAGAACTTTCGGATCACCATGTCCGCCCTCGTGTCACACAAAACACCATCAATTTCCACCTCCGGCGGGGTCGGGGCACCCAAGTAGTGCTCCCAGGTCATTCCTACCTCTCCCAGGTCATTGTGTGAAAGAGAAATTACCCAGAAGTTTTGACGGCAAAGAACACCAAGGACGCTGTTGGGCTTGCGGACACCCTTGGCAACAATCCAACCCCTACAGTATGACAAATTAAAGCCAAAACATTAGATATTTGAGAAAACGCGAAGGCAAAAGGTTAAATAAGAGTAAATTAACTTACTTGTCCCCATTTGGCCTAATCGACCACCTCTGCTCGGGGGTCGCTGGCACGAGCGGGAGCCCCGAACTACCACGCTGGTAGACGGTAGCCCCCTCACCCAGCTCCTCGTCGCTACCAGCATGGCCACTAGCCTCAGGCCAAGTATCCCACTGGGTCTCTTGGGACGTACCCTCATCCCTGCTTTGCTCCGGAGTCGCCTGGAAGGAAGCCTCTGGGACACGAGTCTCGTGGGTCGAAGGCTCGTCGACCCGAGGCTCGTGAACCGGAGACCGTGTAGACTCCACCTCAGACGAATCCACCCTAGAAGTCATGTGCTCAGGTGAATCAGCTTGGGGTGGTGGCGGAGACCGTGTAGCCCTACCTCTCCCGCGGCCACGTGTACCTTTAGTACAACATAAATACCAACATGAGTAATAAAATGTATACAAATACCAATATGCATACAACATGAGTACAACATAAATACCAACATGAATACAACGTGTACCTTTAGTACCTCTCGGCTTCACGGGGGGTCAACCTCCTCTCACGAGGGGCGCTCCTTGCAAAGTAGAGAGCAACACTCTCCGAAGAGGCGAGGCAGGAATGGAAGTACCCATCCCATCACCCGCCGACGAAGAAGCAGCCGCGAAGTGCTTTCGACCCTTTCCCACCATCTTTCAACACCTGTCATGACAAAGAGTAAATGAAATTAGTACAACATAAATACCAAGAGGAGTAATAAAATGTATATAATTTAAGTGTATCATCATCATAAATACCAACATGACTAATAAAAATTGAATACCTAACATGAACTCAAAATTTATATATAGTATAATAGTTGAATACCTGACATGAACTAATAACAATCGTCCTCATTTATATATGCTTCGGGGTCTATAAATGCATCATGATCATCACTATCATCAATAAATGCATCATCATCATCACTATCACGAAGAACATGTGGAAGGCCACCATTATGTAATCGGTCAAGAAGTGACAGGTCATCCGCAGCAGTAACCTCTTCTTCTTCCAGCTCTTCCTGTTCGGGCTCAGGGGTTAAGACGGATTCACTGTCGCTGTCTACTTCAATGTTCTGGGGTGAAGTAGAGCGGTTCTTGAAACGTTTCTTGGACATACGTGTTTCTTGGAAGAATTCTCCTTCATATGTGTCTGGGTTAATGTGAGGTTCGTATTCCTCTTCATTGAGGGTAGGTGGTCTAAAATGTGGTGGCACTTCATAAACGACATCCCAACCTTTGAGATTTGGATCAGTTTGGCAGGCCCACGGTAGATAGAAAACTTGTGTCGCCTGTTGAGCCGTAATATAGACATCGGGAACATCTAAGTGGGTGTTTTGGTTGATTTCGACTAGTCCTATATGTTCATGAGTCCTTCTAGTCTCCCTCGGCTCAAACCAATAACATTTGAAGACTACGACGGTCTGTGGGTTTTCACCATAGAATAGAAGTTCATAAATTGCTTCAACTCTTCCATAATACTCGGTGTCTCCTTCGCTGATAGCAGAGACGGAACAATTTGTAGTCTTTAGGTCGGGCATAGATAGCTCTTTGCCAAAGGTACGAAAGTGATATCCGTTGATGTTGTATTTGTCAAATGAACGGACCTTATAGTCAAAACCATTAGCGACTTGTCTCAACTCGGCGTCCATAGACTCTGCATCAGCCTACAAGTTTAATACGAAAGAATGGATGCATAAGCCGCAAATTAGACCAAGAAATCAAATGGGCCCTTAATGGTAATTAATTACCCTTTGTTTGAACCTAGAGATGAAACCGGGATAGTCGCCTCCATGCTTTGCGAGACGGAATCCTTTTCGATGACCGCTCCATCCGAGAATTCGGCGACGTATCGACGATATCAAATATCTGGGAATAAGAGTAGTTCAAAGCAATTAGAAGTTGCGGAACAATAAATTACCGAGAACTTACTCGATGTACGGCCGCACTTCTGTTAGGTTGGTGAAGATATACAATGAAATGGTCCGCCATTCTTCGACATCCAACGATTTCCCTTTCGAAGCACCGGATGGTGCGAGCTTACCTTTGAATAGGCTGAGGTTGGATCGAACTTTTTGTTGATCGCCATCATTGTACCGAGGCTTCGGGTTATGCAAATGATGATTTTTGGCTTCGTAGTGTGCTGTCACGAAGTTTGCCGCCTCCTCGGTAATGAATGCATCGGACATCGATGCTTCAATTCTACGTTTATTTTTACACTTAGCTCGAAGCGTCTTCTGCATCCTCTTAGTTGAGTAGCACCATCGATTTTGAACGGGCCCCCCCATTCTTGTCTCGGTCGGGAGATGCAAAATCAAATGTTGCATTGGATTAAAGAAGCCCGGTGGAAAGATCTTTTATAATTTGCAGATCAACTCCGGCGCCAACTCTTCCATTTCATCTAGCACGCCAGGCGATAGTTCTTTCGCACAAAGAGAACGGAAGAAATAGATCAGCTCTGCCAGTACTAGCCATTCATCCTCAGGGATAAAGCCACGCAACATCACCGGCATTACCCGCTCAATCCATATGTGCCAATCATGACTCTTGAGCCCAAATATTTTCAATTTCTCAAGACTCGCTCCCCTCTTTAGATTCGCAACATACCCATCGGGGAACATCAACCGCATTTTCACCCACAATAGCATTTCCCTGATAGCTGGACTTTCAAGATTGAACCATGCCTTTGGCTTCGCTATGCTTTGCTTTCCTTTCCGTTGTCGCAAGTTTTGCAACGGTCTATCACATAGAGCCTCCAGGTCGATTCTAGCCTTAGGATTATCTTTTGACTTCCCCTCTATGCCGAACAATGTACCAAAAATGGCCTCCGCAATATTCTTTTCAGTGTGCATCACGTCAATGTTGTGTGGGCAAAGGAGGTCTTTGAAGTAAGGGAGATCCCATAAGCATGACTTGTGAGTCCAGGCGTGTTCCGTATTATACCCTTTGAAGTATCCTGGTTGCAAAGGATCAGGCTCGAGAGCGTTTAACTGATCAAGGGTCTGTTGGCCTGTCAACGCAGCTGGTGCAGTGTTTTTGACAACTCTACCTCTGATGAAATTCTTCTTGTCTTTTCTGAACTTATGGTCAGGATGCAGGAATTGTCTATGCATGTCGAAGCAAGAATACTTGCGACCAACGTGCAGCCAACGGAACTGAAGAGCTGCCTTGCATGTGGTGCACGGGAAGTTTCCGTGCACACACGAGCCAGCGAATAGCGCAAACGCCGGATAATCATGCGTCGAGTACATGTACCACACATGCATTTTGAAATTTGTTTTGGTAGCCGCGTCGTAGGTCTTGATCCCATTATCCCAGGCTTCTTGCAACTCATCCTTAAGCGGCTGCATGTACACATTCATATTCTTCCTCGAATAGTTGGGCCCTGGAATTATCAACGTCAGGAAAATGTTCTTTCTTTTCATAATCTCTCCGGGTGGCAAATTTAGTGGAATGACAAATACAGGCCAACAACTGTATTGTGCTGCCGTCATACCATACACATTGAACCCATCCGTGCTGATGGCAACTCTAGGTTGCCTTGGATCTTCGATTTATCCTTATGTAATGCATCAAAGTGCCTCCACGCAAAACCATCTGAAGTGTGTACCAGCATCTTGTTCCCATCCGCATCTAGTTTGGTTCTTTTGCCCAATTTGTGCCATGTCATCTGTCTGGCCGTCTCTTCGACCATGAAAAGACGTTGAAGTCTTGGTACGAGTGGCAGATATCGAAGAACTCTAATAGGGATTTTGGTCTGATTCTTCTCACCCATGCCGTTGTCTACCACAATATACCTGGAAGAATTGCAAATGGGGCAATAGTTCAAGGCCGCATACTCAAGCCTAAATAAGGCACATCCATTCTTACAGGCATGTATCTTCTCATAGGGCATCTTAAGTACACAAGGATTTTCTCTGACTGGTACAGGTTTGCAGGCAGTACATGGCCTTTGGGTAGAAAGCGTCCAAATATCGTCATCATCGCGTCGTAGCATTCTCTGCCTAGGTTGAATTGAGCCTTCAGAGCCATTACTTGCGCGATGGCATCCAGCTGACAAAGCTCAGTCTGCTCGTGGAGAGGACGTTTTGAAGACTCCAACATTTCATAGAAGGCCTTTACAGATTCCTCCATCTCATCGTCCGAATCACGAGCATCATCAAAGTCTTGCACCATGTCTTCAATCCCGGTACCATGCTCGTCGGTGCGACCACGAATCACCTCAGCTCTGGCACGTTTGTCAAACTCACCATGAAAAGTCCACACCGTATAATTAGGCGTAAAACCCCACTTCTGCAGGTGTTTACCCATTTCAAACTCTGTCTGCTTTTTCCAGTTGTCGCAGTTGGGACAGGGGCACCATGTTTTATTCTGGCCATTTGCAAATGCGTCTCTCACAAACCCCCTGGTTTTTGTTAACAATTCATGGGTCATGTCTTTCTGACTAGGGTGACCAGTGTACATCCAAGCACGATCACTCATGTTGCCTAGCTACCTATGGCGGCACAAGAAATAAATATATGATTCATCATCTATATTCATACGCTGATCAAGTTTGTTAGTTTTATTACGTCTATGCAACCTACACGCTAATAGGTAAAGATAGGTCCTAATCCCACCCGAGTATGTGTAGACTGGGTTTGTTTTCCCATGCTCTGCTCCAGATGCGACGTAGAATTTCGGCAACACCTCATCGCTGTTCTCCTGATACACGTCTCGGCAATAAGCAGAGAGAATGTGTACCCGGAGAACAACAGGGGAGGCACTGACGAAATTCCGCATCGGATCCGGAGCACAGCATATGGGAAAAGAAACCAATCTACACATACTCGGGCTGTCCATGGATAATGTTGGACAATTCGAAAGGATGGCAGTTATAAATATGCAAAGAAATGCATATTTATGGATGTCGCCCTTTCGAACGGGAGACGCATACTGGTCACGCATACTCATGATTGAAGAAACCTATAGCTAGCAAGTTTCATCGGCACGAAGACCGGGACAGAGCAAATTAAGGGGGTAGGAGGAGAAGTCATTTGTGCTCACCAACAAACGCAAGGGCGGACCTCGTCCAACGCACGTGGAGGTCATCGAACAATTGCACATTGAAATTCACTCGATCAACACAAATATGATGTTTTTATAATTAACATAATCGGAAAATATGTGACCTAACTCATAATTTACAAAATTATGACCCCGTCCGCTTAGTGGCGTCGATGGTCGGTGGTGTCGGGTGTCGGTGGCGTCGATGGTCGGCGGTGTCGGGTGTCGGTGGCGTCGGCGGTCGGTGGTTAGTTGTGCCGGTGGTCGGGGGTTAGTGTTGTCGGGGGTCGAGGATCACTGGCGTCGGGGGTTGGGGTCTCTTTGGTCAACAAGAGGCTGAAGAGGTGTCAGGGGTCGGGGGTTGGGGGTCAATAGTGTCGGGGGTCAGGGGTAGGGGGCCGGGGGTCGAGGGTCAGGGGCGTCGGGGGTCGGGGGTCGAGGGTCAGTGGCGTCAGGAGTCGAGGGTCAGTGGCATCGGGGGTCGAGGGTCGAGGGTCAGTGGCTTCTGTAGTCGAGGGTCAATGGCGTCGGGCATCGGGGGTCGGGGGTTAGTGGAGTCGGGGGTCGGGAGTCGGGGTCGGGGGTCAGTGGTGTCGGGCGTCGGGGGTCGGGAGTCGGTTCTCAGAGGCGTCAGAGGTCGGGGGTTGTGGGTCGAGGGTTGGTGGCGTCGGGCGTCGGGGGTTGTGGGCCGGGGGTGGGGGGTCGGGGTCCTTTTCTTTCTTCTTCCCCTCTCTCTTCTTCTTCTTCTTCTTGATCATCATATTATTATTATTCTTCTTCTTTCTCCTCCTCGTCCTCGTCCTCCTCCTCTTCTTCTTCTTTCTTTTATCTTTCTCCTCCTTTCCTCTTTCTTCTTCTTGTTCTTGTTCTTGTTCTTCCTTTTTCTTCTAGTTTATTATTCTCTTATTTTCTTCTATACTATATACTATATGTCTATACTATATACTATATGTCTATACAGGCCCAGGCCCATGGGTGTGCAACCTGTGCATCCGCACAGGGCCCCCAGTTTTGGGGGCCCCAGATTATTTAAACAAAGTATTGGCTTATAGCCCATTTTTTTGTAGAAGGCCCAACTTGGTAGCACGCAGCCCATCAAATGGATCCATCGCTGGCTCCTCTCTCTATCCCACAACAGATCAATCTGGTGCTGGTCCAAGAAGCGAAGTGTGTGGGCACCGACATACATGCAGCCGCTGCCGCGCACACGCTACATGTCCAGCACACAAGTACGATCCCCCGCCGCACGCGCCGCTCCATCCGAGGAGGACCTGTTGTGCGAAGCCAGCGGGAACGTCTGGGACCTAGCCTGATTCACCGGGTTGTCTTTCCTCTGGGGCTGGTGGTGCCGCAAACGAGTCTAGGACATTGTCAAGCTCGATCTACATGGCGCAGCTTAAGTCCTGGAAGCCAAACGCCAGGCCACTTGGATCCCCTCCTCCCGGTGAGCTCATTCTTGACACTGATAAAGTCTTGTTGATGTGATGTTGTCCATAATCCCTTTTATTTTCTGTCAGAATTTCATTCATCTTGCTATATGTAAATTTTAGTGTATTTGATGTCCCAATTTCAGTATTTTGTTGTACAAAATTCAGTGTTGGTGTTGTCCAATATTCACTGTATAGGCTCTCTAAGTTTTATTTTATACATTGTCTAAATTTCTGTGTACTTCCTCTGCTATTTGACTGCCATTTATCAAATGTTTTGCCGCCTTTTATTAAAGTGCACAAGAGTTGGATATAACCCTCAGTTCTTTTTTTCCTCGGCCCGCACGAGCTGGCCTTATTGTATCAAGGATGAACTTGCCGATATAATAATCAATGGGAACAAAATGTATCAAGTGTGTATTATTTTCACTAAAACACTACTACATACAATGGGAACAAAATGTATCAAGTGTGTATCAAGTGTGTAATAATCAATGGGAACAAAGTGTCTATACTATATAATATCTACTAGTACAATGGGAACAAAGTATCAATGGGAACAAAGGCTGAATCACAACACATGGACCTCTACAAGCACAACAACAGGAGAAGAAAACATAAGCAGATTCTCACACTAGGTGAAAATCACAGATTTTCACTAAACTGGAATTTCAGCCACATGCCTACTTTGAGTAAGCACCACTTGCACATATGAACTACTAAGCATGAAACAAAACCAACATGCCATAGAGGGGGTCACCCTCTAATGCCACAACTAGGAGTCAACCTCTTTGGCTCACCACATCTCATGGAACCAAGCTCCAAACATAGACCAAATCTGAAATATGTCATCTCAAGAAAATGTGCCAAAGGCAAAACCGACTTCGCCAATGGATTCCTGGGGTGATTCTACCACAAAACCATATATAAAACCTATGTGCTTGCATAGAACAAATGGGCACAATCTAGAAAAGAAAAACTACATGGAATCACATGTAGTGAATAGTGCATCATCACATGTGCTACTCACTAGATTATCACCTACACATCCACTTGCACTCTAACAACACTACATTGGTGCACATGAGGGGTAGACCTCAAGCTCTCGTGCCTTAGCACATCACCATACCGACACAAATACCACAAGCACAAGCATCACAACACCTACACATGCTAAATAGAATTCACTACTACCTTGCACTCACATAAGCACTTCTACACCTACACATATAATGTGCTCATGTGTTCTCCAAGGCACTTCATGCCTTGGGCATGTGTGAAACACACACACACACAAACACAACATCATACACACACATAAGCACATACTTGCACAAGATAGGGGACACACACGTATCCATCACACTTGAACAACATGGGTACACCACCTTAGAGACATACACCCACAAGGTGCACACACACATACTTAATTATACACATACATACCCTCTCGCAAAACAACCTACACATACTCTTCTACCAAGGACAAACCTACACACATGCTCACAAGCCTACACCCTCAACTATTCACAACTAGCAAAAATACTATGATCAACATGCAGTTTTGAGGGGAGACAAAATACCATCATGGTGTAAAGCACACCACAACAACAACTACAACAGACCAAAGGAAAAATAGCACAAGAAAATAAATACATAGCAAAAGAGATGGATCTACTGCTCGCGATCTGAGACAAGGAGGAAGGGAGATGGATCTACCTCACCTACTGGACGAGGTGGATGCTTCGGCCGGAGAGGAAGTAGAGGAAGAACGAGCAAGTAGCCGCTTGGGGAAGAAAGCCGCCATGCTGGAGGAGAGGTAGTAGAGCAGATCTTGACGTCCTAGCCGCGGGAATGGATTCCTGGAGGATCCCGCGTGCTCGCCGAGGCGTCGGAGGGGAAGTAGAGGTACGGGCACGACGGCGAGGAGCTCCTTATCTCGCGGCCATGGCGGAGGAGCTGATCCCCTTACCTGGTGTCGTCGACAGAGAGGGAGAAGGCGATGGGATAGAGGTGGCGGCGCGAGAGGGAACCCCTAAGCTGCACGGATGCCAAGGGGGACCTTTTATGGAGGAGGACGTTCGAGGGACGCGCCTCGACGTCCGTGACGGCGTCTGGTGCCATCGCTCTGCCTCTATCTCTGAAGAAAGACTGACGGAGAAAGGAGAACAGGACGACGTCTACAGGAGAGGAGGGACGCGCGCCTGGGCTTCGAAGGAAAAGAGAGGAGGGGGAGATGGGCCTGCTAGTGGGAGGAAGCCCACTAGTGGCGCCAGATAGAAGGGAATTATTTCCCTAGGGTTTTCCAAATACAAAAATACGAGAGAAAGGAAATAAAGCATAGACAAATCTGTTGGGGTTAAAAACAAAACAAAAATGCCCCTGGTCATAAGAAATTATGACCTATTTCGATAAATTGGAAAAGAATTATTTGGAGCAACTAAATATTTACAAAACAGTATTATTGGATCTGTTTTGTAATTATTTGCACCTTTAAAACACATTTTCAAAACAGCAAAACCACATCTCAAATCCACCACAAAATATCCTAAACCATGGGCATTTATAAAACAGAGAAGGAGCAAAAGAATATTTGGGCTTGAGATAAGTAAGAGGAAGAGGGTTTTGAAACTCTAGTGCAAAGCAACTTAGATACTCCCTACTACAAGCAACACCCACTTCAAAAATAGCATCAACACATCACACCACATGTCATCACACCATCACATAAGATCACAAGGCATCAAACACAATACATGGAATGATATGGAATCCATGCATGCAAAGGAAGAATAAACAAGGTGAAATCACATGAAATCATATGCATTGATCTCTCATAACAATGACAAGGTGGACCCACATAGAGAAGGTTCCAAAAAGGGAAAGCTACACTCTTGTGGCATTACAAACTCTCCCACACTACAAAAAGATCTCGTCCCGAGATCTACGCCTGAAAGAACTCCGGAAATTCAGAACGGAGGTGATCTTCGCGGTCCCAAGTAGCCTCTTTATCGGAATGATGTGACCACTGCACTTTGAGAAATTTGATAGTCTTGTTGCGGGTCTTGCACTCAGTCGCCTCGAGAACCACAATTGGATGCTCACGATAAGATATGTCAGGCTGAAGGTCGATGTCTTGAAGATGAACAGTGTGCTTGGGGGTCTTGAAGCACCTCCGGAGCTGAGAGACATGGAACACATCATGCACATTTGCAAAGTTTGATGGGAGCTCAAGTTGGTACGCAAGGTCGCCTCTCTTGCCAACCACTCTGAACGGGCCAACGAAACGAGGCACAAGCTTGCCTTTGATGCCAAAGCGTTGCGTACCCTTCATAGGCGACACCTTGAGATAGAAAAAGTCATCAAGCTCATAAGACATGTCACGATGCTTGCTATCATAATAGCTCTTCCGACGGGACTGAGCTGCTCTGAGGTTTTCACGAGTGATCAGACACATCTCCTCAGCTTCTTCTATCAAGTCATTCCCAAGAATCTGACGCTCGCTGTTCTCGGACCAGTTGAGCAGGGTACGACACTTCCTAGGATTTCAAACAGAGCTTTACCAGAACTAGCTTGATAACTGTTGTTATACGAGAACTTAGTGAATGGCAGACAATCCTTCCACTTCATGCCAAAAGAGATAACACAGGCTCTCAGCATATCCTCAAGAACTTTATTGACTCTCTCCACTTGACCACTAGTCTGAGGATGAAAAGTTGTGTTGAAGTGTATCTTCGTGCCCATCGTAGACTGAAAAGAGTGCTAGAACTTGGAAGTGAAGATACTTCCGCGATCCGAAGAAATCATCGTACGCATGCTGTGCAAAGACACAATCCTAGAAGTGTACAACTCTGCAAGCTGAGTTGCCGAAATGGATTCCTTGACTGGAAGAAAATGAGCCACTTTACTCAACTTGTTGATGACGACGAAGATGGCATCATTACCCTTCTTGGCTTCGGAAACGTGGTGACGAAATCCCTCTCAATGTTATCGAACTTCTACTCGGGAATGGGCAAAGGATGCAAAAGACCTGGTGGACGTGGATGCTCTGCTTTCACCCTTCGACATACATCACATTCATTTACGAACTGAGCAATCTCACGCTTCATGCGAGTCCACCAGAAGGTCTGTTTCAAGTCCTGATACATCTTGGAGCTACGAGGATGAATAGAGAGCGGAGAGTTATGAGCTTCTTCCATGATTACCTTTCTGAGATCACCTTTCGGAACGAGAAGACGATCCTCAAAGAGCGACGTGTCTCTGGCATCAACATTGAAGCACTTATACTTAGGAAGACCCTTTGGCACGCCAATCTTGACTTTCTTCACCATTGCATCAAGAAGCTGTGCTGCTCGGACCTGATCTTCCAAGGTAGGAGAGATCTGAAGGTTTGCAAGAAATCCCTGAGGTACTAACTGAAGGTTGAGCTTCCTGAAAGACTCACAAAGCTCAGGCTGGAGAGGTTGCAGAATGAGACTGTTGCAGTACGCGTTCCTGCTCAAGGTATCTGCCACGACATTAGCTTTGCCTGACGTGTACTCAACACTCAGATTAAAATCTTGGAGCATTTCCACCCAACGAGTTTGTCGAAGATTCAGGTTAGGCTGAGTGAAGATGTACTTGAGACTCTTGTGATCGGTGAACACATCAACCTTTCGTTCCAACAAGAGGTGTCTCCATGCCATCAGAGCATGTACCACAGCTGCTAGCTCAAGATCATGCACAAGATAATTCTTCTCCGCTGGCTTCAACTGCCTGGAGGTATAAGCAACCACTTTCTTCTCTTGCATCAGAACTGCACCAAGACCCTGGAGAGAAGCGTCGTAGAACACATGGTAAGGCTTGGAATCATCCGGAGGAACCAAGACTGGAGTGGAGGTGAGCTTCTCTTTGAGTGTGTCGAGGGCCAACTGACACTCTGGAGACCAAGGATACTTCACACCTTTCTGAAGAATACTTGAGAGCGGCTTAGCAATCTTGGAGAAGTTCTCAACGAACCTTCTACAATAGCTTACAAGCCCGAGAAAGCTTCGAAGCTGCTTCACATTCTGCGGAGGCTCCCATTCAACAATGTCATGCACCTTCGACAGATCAACTTTAATGCCGCCGGCAGAGATAATGTGCCCAAGATAAACGACTTCTTTCAGCCATAATTCACACTTGGAAAACTTGGCATGCAATTTGTACTCCCTCAGCTTATCAAGCACCAATATGAGATGTTCTTCATGTTCTTCCTCAGTTTCAGAAAATACCAGAATGTCGTCGAGATAGAGCAAGACGAAGTCATTCTTGAACAGAGAGAATATGTAGTTCATCAATCGACAAAATGTCAGAGGAGCATTTGCCAGACCAAAAGACATGACCGTATACTCATATGAGCCAAAACTAGTCCTGAAAGCAGTCTTCGGAATATCTTCTTCGCGAATGCGAATTTGATGATAGCCCATTCTGAGATCGAGCTTGGAGAAGATCTTAGCCCCTTTGAACTGTTCGAACAACTCAGTTATGTTCGGAAGTGGATACTTGTTCCTGATTGTCTTCTTGTTCAATGGACGGTAATCGACACACAACCGGTCCGTGCCATCCTTCTTCTTGACTAACAGAACTCCACAGCCCCACGGAGACGAGCTCGGTCTCATCAGACCCGAACGCTCCTGCTCATTGAGTTGCCTCTTAAATTCCTTCAACTCTTCTGGACCAATTTGTACGGCTGTTTGCACACAGGCTCAGTACCTGGCTCAAGCTCAATGAAAAATTCAACTTCTCGGTGTGGAGGCATGCCTGGCAGCTCTTTTGGAAACACGTCTTCATATTCGCAGACCACTGGGACTTGCGAAATAGGATTGATCTCACCCTTTTCATTCAAAGAGAACAGACGGATTGTATCATCGCACGCCGCGAATATAACCACGTCCTCCAAAGAGTGGGTAAGCTTCACTACTTTAGCTTCACAATCAATCGATGCCTTGTTCATGGCCAACCAGTCCATACCAAGGATCAAATCGATATCAGACTTTCCCAAGACATACGGAGAAGCCAGAAAAGAATAACTGCCCATCTTGACAGAAACATCTGGAGCACGAGTACTAGCATGCATGAACTTGCCCGGAGAAACTACTGACAACGGTCTAGGAAGCTCTTCAACATGAACATTATGCTTGGATGCAAATGGAATGGAGAGGAATGAATGTGAAGCACCAGAATCAAACAACACTTTAGCAGGAATATCATTAACGAGGAGGTTACCCATGATCACATCTGACGAGTTTTCTGCCTCAGCCGCATTCACCATGTTGAATCGAGCTGACCTGGGGTTGAACTTCACAAGAGCATTGCTAGGAGGTTTGCCTGGAGGAGGAGGCGGCAGACGGAGCTGAGAAGTGCACTTGTTGGCATAGTGACCTTTTTTCGCACACTTGTGACAAGTAACCTCTGCTGGCTGACGGTATTGTGTCTGAGGAGGCCCTTGCTTCTGATGCTGGACTATCTGCTGAAAGACTGGGTTGGGAGGGTGGGAAGAACCACGGCCACCAGAATGCTTGAGCTGCTACGAGTGCCGAGGAGGAGGAGTAGACAACCAAAACTTATGTTGCTTCTGAACCACCTGAGTAGAGGAAGAGCTGGAATCTCTGAAGCGCTTCTTAGAATTCTCCACCCTAAGAAAGGTTGCCTCTGCCCTGAGAGCTAAGTTGTAGAACTTGTCGAACTCCTCAGGATCGTGCAAAGAAAAAGCTAACTACAAATATTCTTTCAAGCCACCTCTGAACTGATAAATCTTGCTCTTTTGATCAGGGATATCCTGCAAGCGTATCGGGCTAGTTCATGGAACTCGAGTTGTACTTGTACACGGACTCACCACCCGGATTCAAGCGCCTGAACTTCTCACGCATCTCCTCCACGAAGCTGGAAGGAATGTAGTGGGTTCTGAAGTCATGGCAGTTCTCATCCCAAGTGATCACCCTAGCGCCCCTGGAATCCTTCAACTGTTGCCACCAGATAGATGCTTGCCCCTTCAGCTGGAATGTAGCAAATTTGACGAAATCCTCAGGACGAACATTGCTGCACTCAAAATGCTTGTTCATGTCGCGGATCCAATCCTCAGCATCAAACGGCTGGTCAGAGGAAGTGAAAGTCTTTGTTTGATTCGACAGGAACAGACTGAGATTAGCAAACTAATTGCCACCATGCTGGAAATTGCCTTGCTGCTGATTACCCCTCTCTTGCAACAACTGTAGCAGCATCTGAGTGTTTGCATTTGTAGCAGCCATCACCGCTTGCCAAGCCTCTGCAGGAGGAGGCGGCGGCGGAGGAGGATTCTCTGGAGGAGGAGGTGGTGGCGGCACATCCTCACGCCTTGGGTTCTGACGAGTTGGTGGAGCCATCCCGAAGACGGACAACACATTAGCCCACAGAATAAATTGAAGATATAGCTGAATCAAAATGACAGGAATATCTGAACAGGAATATAGC